>NC_092520.1:206076007-206688257 GCF_037038585.1 Patagioenas fasciata
ACATACATAAATGAATATAAAAGCTACTCATTGTTCCAAAATATACTGGTTTCATTAGTGGTTTACCTCATCCGCTTTTTACTTATTGCTAAAGGTCACAATTAGAAACATATTTGTTTATTTTGCTACAGCTTATATCCCTGTTCATATTATGAAACTGAGACAAGACTGCTTTATTTTTTTGAGGAACTTTCAGTCCACATGGTGTGAATTATTAACAAGCTTAACTTATTTTTACTACAAACTCATAACTGTAGGAAGTTTGGTCCGAGCTACCACAAGAGTCACTAAAAGTGTCATATACAGACCGTGTGCAGACCTTCTGTATATGTGGATTTTCAGAGTGAATCCTGATGTTTTATGGGTTGACTTATCTGAAGGATAGTAAAAGATGGTTCTAAAGAGACAAAGATATAAAGCTGAAGACTAATTGTATGTGAAAGGTTTTATTTTATAGCAATAGAGTAGGGAGCATCTGGATTCAGATTTTCATGGCTGTTTTGATTCCAGTTATTGATTGAAGCTCCTATCTGTTCCATATTTATGTAAATTACAGTGCAATGGGTCAAAATAACAAGACACACTTTGGAATTGTGCTAATACATCTGCAAATTTAAACAGAAACAGATGGGAAATGGAAGATAATTCTGAAGCTTACCAACCATTCAGATACAAGTGATCACATCAACATTGGTCTTTATAGTGTAACATCCAGGCAAATAGTACTTATATGCCCTTTATACTCTCACAAGTTATAGAAGCTGTGCCCATTGCTTCCCATGTGCCATGCTGGAAATCCCTTTTATACCGTGTAATTGAAAATAATGAGGCTAAATGAAATACAGTAGTTTTAAGAGTGAAGAGGACTAGGAACTCCTGGGACTTGTAAGTTGCTCAATGCAGAGCAAATGCCTGAATTAGTGTTTCAGAAATTAGATTTCAAACAGCTATTTTAAATGAAACCATATATGTTCATTGCAACTGTAACTAATTTTTCTGCTGTTTAGGTAATGATCTGTGTTTCTCTGGAATTTTCACAAGTATTCAGATTCAGAAAATATTAATAAATAGCATATCAAAACAAGTTTAAGTCAGTATGTATTACCATAATGCAGAATGGCCGTGTGCAGCTTTATACATTCCCGAATTTCTTGTGTGTGGTTTGAATAATAAAAATGTTAGCTTCATCAAATACATACTTCAAACAAAATTCAAATATCATTGTTATTATTATTGTTAACCTTCCCAAATTGTTTACTGTCATTACTTCCTGGACTTCAGAATTTCAAACTTCTTTGCAATGGCAATGTCAAATAGATGTCAGCAAACATGCAAAGGTAGAAAAAGAGTTATTGTGAGGAAAAAGCACACTAATACTGGTAGAATAAGCACTTAGGAAGTAATATTTCTGTTAATCGTTGAGGACTGTTTTATAGAAACTTTTGGAGAAATAAAGAAATTGAGGCAGTAAGGTTTTTCTCTTACTAGAACTAGATTTTAATAACTTAATAATAAAAAGTACCAAAAATATGAAAAGCTTTTTTAAAACAAAATCAATATGTTAACTTGTGGAGAAAAAGAAGAAAAAAGTCTTTACCTATAAAATGTCATTCATGGAAAATCAGGCAGGATTCTCTTGACAAGAATAGATTCATACCATGTAACCTTGTGGATGTAGCCTTTTTGTGTAGTTTTACAGGCAACAGAGAGGAAGAGGTTCTTTAAAGACCTGAATAATTTCACTGAAGAATGATAGAATCATTTAGGTTGGAGAAGTCCTTTAAGATCATCGAGTCCAGCCATAAATCTAACACTGCCAAGTCACACTAAACCATGTCCCTAAGTGCCACATCTACATGTCTTTTAAACACCTCCAGGGATGGTGACTCATTCACTTCCCTGGGCAGTGTGTTCCAATGGTTCACAACTCTTTCCATGAAGAAAAGTCCTAATATCCAATCTAAGAATCCCCTGGTGAAACCTGAGACTATTCACTCTCATCCTGTCATTTACTACTTGGGAGAAGAGATCAATACACACCATGCTACAACCTCCTTTCAGGTAGTTATAGAGAGTGATAAGGTCTCCCCTCAGCCTCCTCTTTTCCAAGTTAAACAATCCCAGTTACCTCAACCACTCCTCATAAGACTTGTGCTCCAGGCCCCTCACCAGCATCCTTGTCCTTCTCTGAACTCGCTCCAGCACCTCAACGTCCTCCTTGTAGCGAGGGGCCCAAAACTGAACTCAGTATTTAGCCTCACCAGTGCCCAGTACAGGGGAATAATCACTTCCTTAGTCCTGCTGGTCACACTACTCTTGTAGACAGGTGTCACGTTGTGGTTAGCCAGGACTGCTGATAAATACTTGAATGTGTAATAAATAAGTAATGTAAGTTAGACAGATTTCCCCCTCAAAGTGCTCATTTCTGTTCATTGACAAATGAGCCACTAAGACGTAATAAATGATGACTAGTAATTTCATTTAATAATCTCAATGTAAATTTCTTCAGTGGAGATATGAAAAAGTAAATGAAATTAATGTAGTTTCTGATATTAAGAAACACATAAAGAAAGCACTCAGGTTTCTACAATTAAAAAAAAAATTGAAATATTAATTTTTATTTATTAGATTGTCCTTCGTCTAAGATTATAATAAACACAAATGATAGTGAATATTTAGTTGCTATACTAATTATCACATTTTTACTGATGAATTAGTGTTACCCTAAAATTGTTATCATTTTAGATAAACCTGATAGTCTGTATTACTAGAGGTAAATTTTAAAAATACATAATTGCATCTCACATATTACTTGTGAAAATAGTTTTGGAATACTAAATCTTTATTTTTGAATTTTTATATAAAACCCACTTTCAATAAGACTTTCTTTTCCTGATTATCCACTACAAAAAAACCTTTTTTTTTTTTTAAGTTTTCTGAGGTGGTGGAGAAAGTTGCATATCTTAATATTCATTTGACCATGGTTAAAATTGCGACTTCAAAAGAACTGAAGTGATGTGACTGTAAAAGCATTGGTGTGCATTAAGTCTATACATTTGCTCTTCTTGGTGGTTCTTTGACTCTGGAATTAGTATGATAACAGAAAAACCCAAATTCTAGCTTTCATGTTAAAGGCAACAATGTCACAACTTTACTAGAAATTATAACAAGGTAACTGACTTAAATATTTCATAGTTTTATACTTTTGACATATAAAGCAACACATCAGAAACAGAAGAATTACCAGAGGGTTTATTAGACTTGTAAATTTCATTTTAGGAAGTTGTGGAGTTGTTTTTTTATTTTGGTGGTTTGTTGTTGTTGTTTGGTTTGGTTGTTTGTTTGTTTGTTTTGTTTTGTTTTGTTTTGTTTTTTGTGTGTGTGTGTTTGTTTTTTTTTTTTTTACTATAAATACAGGAAAGTTAGGTAAATCCCTATTTTTCCTCTTCCATAAGGAGAATCTGAAGTGACATCTGTGTAAATCATTTGCAATAACATCAAATGCTGTGTTAAATCAGGAAAGTAAGAGAACATAAGGGCCAACATGTCTATTCAACATTACACAGCACTCACTGCTAATTGTGCTATTCAGCATTTGGTCAGGGCTTCCCTAGCAAGGTACAAAATGAATGGTGTGCAAAACAAAGAAAAATCTCCTGTTGATATTATAACTGGAATATGAAGATAATAATGGCTTACAGAAAGGATTTTTGTGGGTGGTACAAAATTTTTTGAAGATTTCACACAAATGCTACATCCTAAATGCTGAATCAGGGCAAAAAAGTTGGCATTCAAGGGAATCTGCACTCCAGAGATCCCAGGTTATTGTTGCCAGTCCCTGAGACCAGGTGTCTTTGTTAGGGACAGGTTACTACTAGTAAATCCTCAGCCACAACTCAGACCCAAACTTGAACAACTAACCTCAGATGTAATTTTTTTAAGGCAGTGAGAATCACTCAACCTCTCCCTACTTCAAAAAACACAATCATAGAATGGTCTGAGCTGGAAGGGACCTTAAATATCATCTAATTCCAACGCCTCTGCCATGGACAGGGACACCTTCCACTAGACCAGGTTGCTCAAAGCCCCATCCAACCTGGCCTTGAACACTTGAACAGGGATGGGGCATCCACAGCTTCTCTGGGTAACTTGTTCCAGGGCCTCACCACCCTCATGGGGAAGAATTTCTTCCTTATATCAAAACTAAATCTACTCTCAGTTTAAAGCCTTTACCCCTTGTCCTGTCACTACATGCCCTTGTAAAGAGTCCCTCTCCAGCTTTCTTGTAGGTCTCCTTTAGGTACTGGAAGGCTGCCATAAAGTCTCCCTGGAGCCTTCTCCAGACTGAAGAATGCCAACTCCCTCAACCTCTCTTCATAGAGGAGAGGTTCTTCAGGCCTCTTATAATCTTGTGATCCTCCTATGGACCTGCTC
Source organism: Patagioenas fasciata (assembly GCF_037038585.1). Taxonomy (NCBI): domain Eukaryota; kingdom Metazoa; phylum Chordata; class Aves; order Columbiformes; family Columbidae; genus Patagioenas; species Patagioenas fasciata. The sequence goes on from NC_092520.1 coordinate 206,080,442, forward strand.
CAACAGGTCCATATCATTCTTATGTTGGAGGTCCCAGAGCTGAACACAGTACTCCAGGCAGCATCTCATGAGAGCAGAGTGGAGGGACAGAATCACCTCCCTCAATGTGCTGGTCACAGTTCTTTTGATGCAGTCCAGGGTATGTTTGGCTCTCCGAATTGCAAGCACACATTGACTGCGCATGTTGACCTTATCATCTACCAACAACCCCAAATTCTTCTCTTCAGGGTTGCTCTCAATCCTGTATTCATGCTTGGCATTACCCCAGCTCATGTGCAGGACCTTGCACTTGGCCTTGTTGAACTTCATGAGGTTCTCACAGGCCCACCTCTCTAGCCTATCAGGGTCCCTCTGGATGGAATCCCTTCCCTTGAGCATGTCAGCCACACCACACACCTTGATGTCATTGGCAAACTTGCTGAGAGTGCACTCATTTCCACTATGTCACCAACAAAGATAATTATATAATTACTCTATATAATTAATATATAATTATATAATTACTTGTTGAGCATCTGATCATCCTGTACACATTCCTCTCCTGAGATTTGAGAATACCCAATATATTACTTGCCAGTCATAGTGAATCATGACAAGTAAATGCTATTCCAAGAATCGCATATGAATATGAATGGTATCAGAGTGTGATTTAGAAGTGATATTTGAAATATTTCCAAGTGCTGCAGCTACTGTGGATACATTTATGCAACACCTTAATAGAGTTAAAATCTCAACCGTGCGTGGTCAATATTATTTTCAAGTACATTTTGCGATCAAAACCTACTAAAATCAAAGAAATACAGGAAAAAAAAAACTTTTCAAGAAAAGAAGACCAAACAAATACCTCTCAAACTGGATAGATTAAAAATAGAATGAACATATGATTTAAAATGTCACTACAAAATGTTTTGACAATTTCTTTGGTTGAAACCTTTGACATTTTACTGATAGAATTTGTTACATTGCAGCAGTCAGATTAATGTCTATTTACTTTAATTAGAGTTATATGAATTATAAGCTCAAAGTCGAGTGAGAGCAGATTTCTGGATTCTATAGTGTCTGCGGAAAAGACTGTATATGAATGGAATTTTTAGATCAGATCATTCCCTCATAACAGCAAAATATGAGCTTTAAATAAACTTTTTTTTTTTTTTTTTTTTTCTCTAGTCAGACACTGGACTTCTTGGCAAGAAAAGAAGAGGGAAATTAAATGACAAATCCAAGACAGAAAACATGCGAAGTGTTTTGAAACAATTTAAGAATATGCATTTGCCAGTCAACCAGGAACACAGTTTTACCATTGAGATCTGAGGCTTTGAGATCTGAATTAATTTCTAGCTCTTTATAAAGCAAGTAGTGAGGACTGATTTTGATTAACAGTTTAAACAGCAATGAAATGATTTCACTCCTGCACTACAAGTCTCATTTTCAATGGCGATTTAAGCTTTTAAGCTGGAATTCCATTGATAAAGTAATGCGTTTTCTAGAGAAGGTGAAGAAAACTTCTTTTGCCTTCTGCATGACAACATCTAAAATATTAATTTTGTCCTCCTCATAAACTAAACTGAGCAGTTCATAAAACAAAACTTACCCAGTTACACTCCATCCGTTTCCTGCTATGTCAGCAGTGTTCCTGTTACACTGAAGTCTAAAAAATACAACCCAAATAAATGATCAAGTTATGAATAAAGCCATACCCAGGAAAGATAACACTCTCCTTCAAAGGATTATTTGATCATAACTAACATCCAAGTTTCCCTGTCATGGTGGAAATTTCCCCAAGCCAAAAGATGGATTTTCTGTATTCAAAGCACAAGAAGGCTCTGCATGATTCATGAATGGAGCACCGTTTGGATTTTTCCTTTCTTTCAATCTAGAAAACAGTCACATAGGAATGGTCCCTAAGGACAATAATGAACTCTGTCGGAACACGCAATACAGTCAATGTCAGTCATGGACATACTCTTCCTATCACTGAGGAGAAAATAAGGGACATCTAGCTCTATTAAATATCTATATCTTAGGTGATCACTTCAGACTCACTTCATGTTCAATGAGGAGAAACAGGCATCCTAAACAAGACATACAACAATAAGCTACATGATCTGCACTTATAATGAGTTGTGTAGGCATCTAACGTTGAAACAGACTGTACCTTGCCAGTTGCCAATGTAACTGTGATATAAATACTTCTAGAATTTGACTGCCAACTAATACATAATACTTTCTTGTTGGTAGGAAACAAGGTAAACTGAGTGATTCACTTCCTTGACCCAAGAGCTGTCTTGTTTACTGGCTAAACCTTTGTGCCTTATTCTAAGCAAGCAATCACACATGTGGCTGGACCATATGCAAACAAACCTAGATAAATTATTCAGTGCAAATTTGTCACATTAGAAGCAAGGAATATATTTTTATTCAATTGAGTATGTTTTTCATTGCTTCTGAATTCAATTTCTATTATTTTCTGTCTATAAAATAAAGCACATTTAATTCTTCAGATTAATGTTTTTATGGATAAAATAGTAGCTTTAAAAGCGCAGGAATGTTTGATTTAAAGCTCAGTAACAAAAAAAGGCAACTCCAAAAACTAAACATATATTTGATCAGGTCAATATAATTCTTGCAGAAATGAGTGGAATACATTTCATGATGGACAAGCTAAATGGGAACATCATTATAATCCTTTATCAACCCTCACTCTTCTAGAAAAATAAGATTTTTGACAATGGAAAGTCGTGATTTTCAGCTTTACGCAGGAGACAGCTTGTGTTCATATGTTTGAATCGGGTGTATCACTTTTTGTCTTTTCAAGCATATTAGAAATCTACCAAACTTATTTCATATCCTTCCCTAAACCATTTGAGGACTGCACAATGAACGTCGTTATTAGATACAAAATTATCTTAATTATTTTGGACATACACTCAAAACCAAAGACAAAAAAAAAATCTCCTGGCATCTTTAAAATTCCCATTTGAACAAAACACTGAAAAGCAGAAGTAATATAATCCAGAGCTTTGAGTAATCCCACAATAAGTATACTTGGACGTTCAGTAGTTATTGCAACATGTGAAATATTCCAGTTTTTCTGAGATGCTTCTTGAAACTGGCTCTGTCCTTGAGGTGTCAGATTAACACTCCACTCAGAAGACAAATTGTTCATGGGCATACTGGACATATGAGAGCCATTAGACAGTGTGATCTACATTCTTGAAAAATGAAAAATTCTAGGCAACATTACATTTTATAAATGCAAGATGTTTATTATTACTGCACTAGCAATAAATGTTTAGAAACTGGAGAGGGTTCACAATGATTCTGACTAAGAACATATGAGGATGGAGCCATTGAATTCTGGCATGAAATAAAAGGTCTGGAAGCTATTATGCATTTAGCTCTCTATGACTATTTAATTATATCAATAGGAGAACACAATTTCTGTTGCGTGCTTTGTGATGAATGTCTTCATTTATTCATGTTACAATGAATGATAGATGAGTTCAAGCCAGATGTGGGAACTCATTTGCAATTTGCTTAAATTATTTTAGTGAAATTTCTTCTGAAGTTCACAGGACAACTCACTGAATGTCATGGAAATTAATCTGATATGTAAAATTTGATATCTGCTGGAGGAGTGAATTTGCTTTTGCTAGGTTATATGCAGATAAGTGGTAATAAACATCAAGTTTTGCTTGGTTAACTGCTTTTTAGACACTAATACAGCCTTTAACGAGAAAAATTGATTTCAATTTCTGAGTCTCTCCTCCAGCCTGTCATAGGAAACAAAGTAGTTGTTAAGACAGTTTAGTAGTATTAGTATTTAGTAGTATTAGTATTTAGTAGTATTCAGCTTAGTTTAACAGATGATTCTATCAAAGGAACTTATTCCAGATATGGAAAAAAAAAAAAGATTCCTTTAGTATAAATAAAATATCTTCAAGGGTTTTTGAAAAATCTCATGACACAGAAATTATCAGTCTATTTATTGAATTTCGGTCCAGTTGGTTTCTTAATAGCTTATATTTCCACTAATAGAAGGAAAACATACTTTGTATTGTTGGTGTGAAGATTATATTTGCTACACTAGGAAGCAAAAAAGGTGACTGAGGAATGTATAGTTAAGAAGCTAGAAAACATAAGGGATGAATTGAGGCATTCAGACTTACTGATAGTTTGGCTTAGTTTTTTTTTTAAAGTGTTGATAAAATAACTTAAGTCAAACTTATTTATACATTTTGTTTGTCCTTACACAGCTGGTATATCCATCCTTTGGTGTGTTTGTCTTAGACTGTTTATGCATCCTTCCACCTATTCTGCTGTTTCTGTTGGTAAAAGAAGGCGGAAGAGAAAACTCAATGTAGCCTAACCCTAAAACAAGGCAATTTGAAAACTGTAATTTGAACAGAGAACACACGTTTACTATCTACTAGACTAAGTATACATTCTCAACTGACTGCTACATTTGGTACTCTCTAACTTCAGGGGCCTAGTTTACTGAAGGTAGTCCAACTTCAATGCCCAGGCTCCACAAAAGTTTCAACAGCTAATTTAATGTACCTGTGTTAGGGAACATACATCTCTCCATTTATTACATCTGAAGGTCAGATACCCAGATACTGAAATATTGTTCATAAAATCTGATGATGAAAGCATACACCAATGCTTGTGATTGCTACTGCTGTATTTACAATTTTATCTTAATATTTCTCTTCCTTCTATGAAATTTCTCATGCAATTCTGCTTTATCCAGAAATCATGGTGTCTTTATACAACACAGAGATCTGACAGAATCAACATATGAAAAAATGCATTGCCTTGCACTTTTTCCTCAAAGACAATAAAAGTTATGAGCAGCAGACTGACTCCATGAGACTCTTTCAACAATGAACACCAAAATATGTTGTCTTTTTAATAACTTATTACTGTTTAGCATCAGAAATTATGGGCGGGGGACCATTGTTTTGTGTCTCTGTGTGTGTGTTCCTTACAATGGTGATTCTTTAGCTCAGATTACTGGTTGGGAAACATTTTCTGCTCTATAAGTCTTAGTCTTGCATTTAATTCCTGGTCATGAAGTGTAGGATAGCATTTCAAATATCATTATAACTCATTTGTGGCGCAGAGATCTCACTGATGTTCTTTAGCTACCATGAGGTACAGTATGGGACATATCAGTGCAGCACAGGCCTCTATGATCCCTAGAAATGAAAGACAGTGTTATTTATCTTACAATATAACAAAATTGAGTCTCGTTGGAAATAATGCAGGCCACATTTAGTTTGCATAACAAAATCACCCCTCAGCTGGATGGAATATGACTCTGCCACCACTCTCTGTATCTCTGGCAAGTTCAGCAACACTTCAGCGGAGTTTTAGGGACAGCATGAAACTCCTACCTGTGTCATTCCCAGCTAAGCACATGCTGTTATTCTCTCACTTTCATCATCTGTATGGTATCTTGGTGTCTTTTTAGAGCACAAATAAATGAGGATATCAAATTACCACCTCAAAATTCAGTTAAACGATAGTTAGACTGCAGATGACACTTTGTTCATAGGTGTTCACAGGCCTCTTGGCATAAGTCTCATAAGCACAATAAGCCAAAAACAGCTGGAAATTGATCTGTAAAATCAGCTCACATTAAAATTTTATGTGCTTCTACAATACATGTTTACATCTGCAGGTATTTCTCATTTGAATGACATGGCTAAGTGGGAAAAAGATGTGTTGTTAATTACCTGTCTTTCTAGCAGAGGTTCCTACCAAGTAATGTGACTCATATCTTCATATATCCACAGTGCTAACAATTATTTTTTAATTAGAATTATAGTTTATTGTTTCAGATTTTTTTCATTTTCTTCCATTTTTCTTCTTTTTCTTCTTCCACCATCCCTATCCCTCTCCTAGCTAAACTTCCTATATACATTTCTAGTGCAATATCTGAAAATATTGTGAAGACACTATGATCTCTGAAATAAGAATATTTTCTAGTGAGATGTATATTCATTACTTGATTTTGTGAGGCAGATTTTGTTATGCAATTTCACTTCCCCAGGGTCTACTAATTAACTGACTCACAGTACAAATGGGGACTATTACCCTGGGATAAGTAAGTATCAATAACCTTGTCTCTCACCAGAGATGTTAGCCGTGTTACTTGTTGATGGATTACACCCCTCCAACTTAGCTTCAACCATCCATTTTCAGCTACCAATAACTATCACGCTGTGTAGTCTCATGGGTTGCAGGTGACAATAAAATATTTCCCTGACTTAATGGAAGATGAAAAAAGAAATATGAGAACAGAAGGAAGGTAAAAAAAAAAAAGTTTAAAATATATACTTATATAGCCAGCTACACCCTGAAAGCAGCCATGCTTCCATGGCATCAATGTGCCTTGTTTCTGTTATAACAGAGTCAATATGAAGCATGATTGTTATTGTTTCTTTCCCTTCCTTTACTATAGTCATTTGTCCAAGAGATGGAAAGTTACTGTGCTATGAATTCCATTACATCCTATATTTGTTAGCAGATATCGTAGCTGAAGTGTACTATGTAACTGACACCATTTTGTACTCACCTAGGTCTGAATACCAATGAGATATGAAAAATTCCTTTTGTTTTAATTTCTAGTGGGCTGGGGAGACATGATGTATTACATATCTTCATTGTACCTGATGTCAGAGCAAACGAACAAGCAAGTCTCTTAACAGAATAATCTTTTAATGCTAAGAATGATTTTTTTTTGAGCAATATCAGCTGCCATTTCATTCTAGCACAATTTATTTGTGTTTTTCACTTCATTGTTAAAATAGATATTAAGACTTGTTCATATATTTCTTCTTGTAGAATTAAACAATGAAGGGCCTTTTTTTTTTTTTTTATATCTGGCAAAACAATTGAGATAATATCAGTGCAAATCCATGACAAAAGTATCTTTTTCAGTTCAGTGTCATTTTTTTTTCCCTTTTCCTTAACTGTCTTGTATTTCAAAGAAACTGCTGATAAATAAGTAATGAAGTTGAAGATAGTATTGTTTCTGTTTCTCTTGGACTGAATTTGCAGTTTTAAATACATGATTCCCTTCAGTAATTCTTTATCTGAGCTTTTCTCAAAGAGAGCTGCATTACAAGTGACAATCCAACTCCTAAGTATAAAATGAGCTGGCAAAAAATCTTTTAACTATAAAGGCAATCTTTGCAGACAGAATTGTCTTAATTAGAAAACTGTAATATTCTAAAACTGCTTTAATTTTAAAGCCGGACTGCTGGAAGCTGACTTGATTTATAGAAATGAAACTGTAGGTTTTGCACACTTTTGTTTAAACATTCCTTCATGACATCAGTCTTAAGACATTTTACATCTATTGGTTTATGAAGGTAAAGAGAATTTTAAAACGATACATTATAGGCAGCGACATCAGTTTCAAAGAACTTCATTCAAAATGATATAAAGAATACATCTGTCAGAACCCTATTTCCAGAAACCCATCTTGTGTCATAAAACGTTCCATTGGTTTATGACACAGGTATTAGTAAATTATATGTGATGGACAAGAGACAACAGGATAAACACACACTACTTTAGACTTTATCCTTACATTTTCACTCACAGTACAATTTCTTTAGTTTTATATGCTGAAATCTTGTAATGACTGAATAGTTATGAGGACTTTCATTCAAGCAGACTGTGTTTTTGTTGGTTAGATACTTCTGAAATAATTGAATTATACAATAGAAAGCATTTGGCAACAGATTGTGTGGAACAATATTAAAACAAAAAAGAGCTGAATAGGATTCTTGATGTTACTTTGGTCTGTTATACTGCTTTTCTGTAACTGATACAATGATATTCAGTTTGCATGGGAGACTGCGTTTTAGTTCACAAAAACTGTAAAACCTATAGACACCACAGCTGAAACTTATTCTTAATTATGCTTATTTAGAAGAAGACTGTGATTTCTTCATATCAGCACAATATAAAGAAACCTTTTACAGTTTATAGTGTCACTTTCTTCTTCCAGTTCATATTGCAAATATATGCTTATTTTCCTTTTATCAATCCCTAAATTGTCCTTCTCTCGAAAGTACAAGAACAGAGGGACAACAAATGCACCATACTGTAATTAGTATAGGAAAAAGCTTTCCTAATAAAACAAGTAAATTTTGTAGGATATAAAGAAAACTTTTCTGTGTTATTGTCTACTTAGAAAGAAAAGCACTAGAGTTTGTGTGCATGATTTATGGAGAAATAATTGAAACAGGGACAGAAGATGATCTCATTCAGTATCAAGAATTTGGCAAAAGACTTTGACTGACTCATGGTATTTTATTCTTCTGTCTATATGTTACATTTTCAAACAAGCACTTTCTTACTTCTTCACATGCTGCTTCTTATGCTAAAGACAAGCAACACTATGTAATTTTTGCCTTTTCAAATTTTCTCTTAAAAATCTGATTTCCATGCTTATTAAAACCTGTCATTCTTAAACTTTTCTGTCCTGTTTTCTGTTTTTCTGTTTCAGCCTGTACATTCTTTGGACCAGGCACCATCCTTTCATGTGGATGCATTTGTATCTGTGTGTTTGTAAAACATCTAAGACACTGGTATCACATTTATGATAAATGTGGTGTGATAACACTATAAAGGTAAAATGGAAAATGCATAAACAAAATTGATCAAAGCATTTAAAAGAGTCTCTATAGTTTGAGAGAGGAAAAATATGTAGTTTTACAATAAATGTTTCTGTTATCGCTTTCCTATTCCTATACTATGCTGCAGTATGGGTAAACAAACACATTATTCGGTCAGCAAAACAGGAGTAAAACTTTCATTACAATTTTTAAGAATAGTTTGCTGAAAATAAAGGACTATAATTTCCAGGGGAAACTAATACTCTGTTATTCAGCTTTTTGAGTAGCTGACAAAGTACCAAAGAGATCAGGCATTAAGGGCTGCAAGCTTCAACATACAATTAGCGATGAATGTTCAGATGGGCTCTTTTCCCACCTCACCCAAGAACAGATTACTGAAGGAATAGTGTCATGTTTTCACAGGCTTAAGAGTTTGTGTGTAAATGACGCGTAAACAACAAGCCCTAAAGTATACACACACAGTTAAAATGTAGAGAATTCTATATTTCCACTAACATCAAGTCAGATTTTGCACCCAGTCTTCTGCAGAACCAGCTCCATCTTTTCACCAACAACTTTGTTTCTCCTTCAGAAATACTACACAAGTAATCTAAACCAAGAATGATAAACATTGATGCTATCCCCAAAAATACTGTATTACTTTCCCAAGGGTGACTGATTGTATGTTATTAACAGCTTTATTACCAGGGCAAAGTTCCATGGGTAACAACAGTGAACTGTCAAAGATGCTCATAAATAGCAGGAAGCTTACATTTGTAAGAGAGGAAGAGTACTATTCAAAGCTGATACAAAAGAAAGAGCTATATCTGTTACTGAAAACAAATGATGCTGAGAGGAGGACAAAAAACATTGTAAGGCTGTGAAATGTTCTCCAGAATTGTTACTGTCTGCAAATGAATTGCAAACGGGTTTTTTAATGAAGAAAACTTCAAGAAAACTTTTCACTAGTGAAACAAACCATGACAATCTGGGCTGGGTATTAGTCCAGAAGAGTGCCATCTCCTGACCACATCATGTGCGTAAATTCTGAAGGTTTTTTTTAAATCTGAATTCTAGGAAACAACCCAGCCACTCTATTGCAAAGTTCCTACAAATAAGACCAGGGGCAGTAATAGATACTGAAATGTAGAAAACACTCAGGGATACTTTAAACCACTTGAGATCCACTAGAAAAAGAGAGAAAAAAAAAAAGGAGAATAGCTGACTATATGTTCAGAAGGCGGTGTGTATCAGTCCTGCACAGATACATAATCAGTTCATTGTTCAACAACTGAGAAGTACTGAGAAGTACAGTATGAAAGAAATTAAAGCAATTAAGAGAAATATTTTTTGTTGGAACATTCTAGGTTAGAATATATAATTGCAAGGATGTCTTTCTTCTGTGAATATTTCAATTTACTAAAAAACTCAATTTTTCCAGTTTTCACAACTGATGTGGTTAACACCACTGTTGTCCCTGCAAAAGTCTTGAATAGGTTTTCTTGGGAAAAATACAGAGCACAATCTTGACTATTGAAAAATGGAGACTCATATGTAGTCCTGGAGAGCTGTCAAGAAGTCCCCTGGATGGTGCTGATCCACAAAAGCTGCAGATTCTTAAATACAGTGTTTCTAAATGTATATGGAAATGCATATGTACATATGCTTAAACATGAACATAGATAAGAGCACACCTACCTATGCACACTCATGCACACACATATTGTAAATTATAGGTGCATTTTTAGTACCATTTTTCATCTTCATGCTACTTTTCATCCAAAAATGTTGGAGTGCTTTGCAGACGTTATCTAATAATCTTACAATATGGGGTAGGTAAGGAATATTACTGGGCTTGAATGTTTGTCCACTGACCTAGTGGGAAATTTTTTTGGTGTTTCTGACAAAATTCTGTCAACCGCTGGCAGGCAGGTGAAAGCATAGTAAGAGAAACTTGGAAAAAAACCAGCCCTGCTTCATGCCTTCACACTGAAGCAGGATCACACCAGCTTAGGCCACAAGTGGAAAAGGCATTTGAATGCCAAGCACATAAAAGTCCCACAAGGACAAACATCATAATTAGCAATGGATGGGAAAGCCAGCATGAGGTGAAGCGCTCAGTTTGATCTTCAGAGTTATCATTCAAGAGTGTGACACTGAGATTATGCAATGTCATGCAGGTAACACAAATGTTAAACAAATCACCCATCTCGAAATTTCTTAAACTTCTACTTCGCAGCTTTAGGATCAGATGTGGTCTTGATACTTGTAATGTTTTTCTTTGTTAGATTCCCTAATGAATATAACAGTCTTTACCTTAGCAGGAAATCTGGACTGACCATTTGAGGCCTGTTTTCTTTATATCTTGTGTCTCACAGGTTTTCTTTTGGACACCTAATAAATCATTCACTAACATCGAAGAATTTGACAATTCCTCCTCCTTATAAACTCACTGTTAAATCAAGGGCCACAAAATGGGTAAGAAACTCACACTATTTCTATTTTTCTGATCTAAAATGCCTGTTTGGTGGATTTAGGGCTCTTTTTGATCAGGTGTTCTTCAGTCTTGGGTTCAAATTTTACCTTTATATGTACCATAAATGGCTTTGCAATTAGTAATTCCAAACCTTTCTTCCTATGTCCAATGGGCTGTCATGGATTTCATCCTATACTTTTCTACAAGTCAGAAAACTGCTGGTAGCTTTTTGGACTGGAGAAAACCTCTTAGACATTGCCAAACCTTGTTATACCTAATTAGTGAAAGCACACCTTGCTTTCGTTTGGTTGGAAGGCAAGGCAAAGATAAATGCAGATCATGGTCAAACACAAACTCTATGAGGCCTTTATTCCCCTGTGGATTAAATTGGAGAACATTCAGACCCTGTGTATTAAATTTCCTTAGGGCATCTTACACCTGAAGAGACCATGTCCTTCCAGATTGTGTGAGGAAGCAAAGGGAAGGAATTTAAGCTCAAACTTGTTAACATCATATTTATTTCATTCATAGCTGTGGAAAAACATCATGATCTCACTGAAAACAATGCAGTTATTTGGCAAATTAGTGTAATGAAAGTAGAGTGTGACCCAAAAAGCCTAAATGTGTCTTAAAAAGCTTTGGAAATTTAACTCATAAATAAATTACAGCAAAACAAACTGGCAATCCCCTCTTCAGTAAAATATTCATGTTTGACTTTCATGGAATTCTTCCCAGACAAAGGTAATAGAGGCTGTTCAGCAGATTAGCCCTCTCAATAATATGTTCCGAGGGCTCTACCCTACCAGTCCTCAAGGGGAAAGAGTTGCTTACACGGTATATTTGCTAAAATCAGGATTATCTTCCAAAGGATAGGTAAATATAAAAAAAAGTAGACTAAATTTCCTCTTAATCTTGCATTGTTTAATCAGACAACACTGAAGAGAAAAATGAAGATTTTGCACAATTTTCTCTGAAAACTTTCATTAAACGGAATATGTTCAAATGTGTATCTTTATGGAGATGTAAATAGTACATTAAAAGGAAGAGAGAAAGCAGAATTTTGTCAAAAGGAAAATGTGTGTGTGCTTGTAGGTATAAAGACTTTGTGCTTTTCTTAGAATACCAAGGATAATTAGTTTTTCTTTTTCTATTTTTATCTTTCTTTTTTTTGTTCTTTTTTTCATTTTTCCTTTTTCTTTTTTATCCATTTTCTTTTTTCTTATCTTTTTTCTTTTTTTTTTCTTTTTTCCTTATTTTTTCTTTTTTATTTTCTCTTTAAAAAAAAAAAAACAAACTATTTTAGTTATTGTGTTAAATGTTAGGCTAAGAATTCCTTTCAATATTATATTAGCTGACATTTCTTTCTTACTGAAATCAAAAGTAAAAATTATTTCTTACTTGTTAGCCAACAGAATTATAGGAGAATATCAGTGGTCCATGAGATGTTGTTTGGCTGGACTTTTTGAAGGAAAAATAGTCATTGAGTGACTGTGCAGATCAATGCTGGTGAAACAGGGATTTTACTGACATTTTCATTGATAAAATCATCACGAAAGAATACCTGGTGATTTGTCATTACCAATCAATCACACAAAAACCCACACTTCAAGGAACAGACATTTATTCTGTGGTCAAAGGGGCATGAAGATTTAGAAATAAATGGAAGGAAAACAGTGTAACAAAGGTAGTTGCCACCATTAATGACTTGAAAATCACTTAGCTGTGACTGCTTTGAGTAAATGCAGTTTCAATAAATTCCAAAGGAGAAAATGAGGATTTAGCACATAGGATTATGCAGGGTCAGAATGCCTGAATAGTAAAATAGCTACAAGGCACCAACTCTTAGCTACTACACATTAACTGAGAGCTAGTAGAGGTGACTGGTCTGGTTTTGTTCCTATATCTGAGAGCTACAACATCTCTGGTATTTCATTTATTGAGGAATGTGAAAGTGGACTTATGGAAAACTTTTATGTAAATGAAAACTCAACTTCAGAGAACATTGTTAGCTTTATGTCACTTGTTTCTCCATTTTGAAACTTTGCTTTCACAGCAGATGGAGTATTTACATCTTTGCTTTGAGCAATTACAGCAGGTTAAAGAGAAGTTGCACCTGTTTGACAAGTGTGTCATGACATACTGAGTTCCTCCCACAAGATGGAGCAGCGGAGCTTAATCTCTTGACACTGAGTATCTCTACCCAAAGAAAATAAGAAAATAATATTTCCTGCAGGTGCGGTGGTAGATGGTCACCTTGCATAGGTAGTCCACTGTGACATGTATCTCACACCTCATCAACTGAACTGAAATTGCACATTTTGAACGTCTCCAAACTGAGGAATCTTTTATATAGTCTAATAAATTTGGACAGGTGCTAAGAATGATACAATCTACCAGCAGACTAGTACTTATGAGAGGAAAAAAATTCCCATGACTCTGGTCACATGAAACGAACATGAAATGCTCTTACGAAATTTAAAGTGATGAAATAGCAAGGTGGGTGCCAGAGGAAGGAAGGGAAATGAGACAGAAGGAAAACTTATTCCTCTTTTGTCTTACGGCTTCCAGGTCAATGTTTAGATAAACTCTGATTAGACTCCAGTTCAGGACTGATAAAACATCTCTGAAACTAACAAAAATCAAACTTTAGACCAACTGTTGAGAAGCAGAAGAATGTTAGAGTCATGGGTAACGTAAAACCAGGGAAGCATCTGAAAATTAAAAAAAGCCTGGTGGACAGGAGCTTTCTGTTGTTCTTGGCAGACTGCCTCTCACAGGAAACACGTATACTGTTGTAAAAGTAGCTGTGTACTGATGACATGAAGAATCCCATCAAAGTAGCTGAAGAAGTTTAGTTCTTCCCAGGTTAAGTAAGAACCAATACAGTCTATCCTAAATCTGGTTTTCTCGGGGTCAGCTGCAAATTCTGCATGATATTCATCCTTTGGATGCTTAACTGTCTGGTACCAATACTTGTTTTCAAGCGCCATGCTGTAGTTATTTGCAAAAATGATTCTCTAACAAACTAGAATCTCAATCAGGAAAATATAAAGGTAAAAAAATAACAAGTGAGGAAGACTGGCTTACAGAAAAGAGTAAAGTATAAGTTAAAAGAACTAGTGGCTTTAATTAAAGGTTGGAGAAAAAAAGGACACAAGAAGATTTATATTGTGGGGTTCCATTTCAATATTTCATTATGCTTCCTTGGAACAGTTTGATTTGCTTCATACATACATCCAAGTAAACAAACTGTTCCTTCTCACATCTTTGGATTTTGGGTTGGTTCAACTTTTTTGATAGAGGAAATATAACATAAAAAAATCCCCTAAACCAACTGATAGTTGTATAACTGATAACATGACAATAGGGAGAGTGAATTGCCACCATGTTTCACCTCTATGAAGAACCAGCTGATGAGCTAAATACACGTATTGTGTTCAGGGTTTTATATCAGCTGAGTTTATTAAGGTACACAGAGATACAGATATCAAATGCACCATGAGGCACATTCCATGTGAAAATATGACAACAAATCCCAAAAGAAGGAAGGAGAAAATAAATAAGCTTTATCCCTTGCTAAATCACAAAGGCATTGATAAAGCGGTTACATACAATAGGGCTTGATCAAACAAAAAGAGACCTCCAACTCTGAGGAAATAGAACAATGATAAAAAAAAAAAAGAAAGAAACATGAGAAGCCAGTCTCATGCTTAATGAGGAAATTAAGAGATTTTACTGAAGAAAGGAAACCTTTCTGGGCATCCTAGAAGACTTCAAATGAAATAGTCTGTGAGAGGTAATGTTCTGCAGGAAGAGGTGCACTCTGATGAAGTCTCTTCAGTGGAGAAATTATTTCCAAAAATTGTGGAGTGAGGCATCTGATACGTACAAGAAATGAAACATTAGCAAACACCTACACGTGAAAGGACAACAAAGAAGCTCGATAAGGGAAAAGACAACAAAACATTGTGATTTGAATGTAGTATAAGATCAAAGTATTTTGAGCATACTTTTTCTTGCAGTGCTTCACATCTATAATTTCCACCTTTACCTTTTTGTAACTGTATTATCTAATTTGGCTCTTATGAGAGAATTCTTTTAGTCTTTAATCTGTTTGAATTAACTGGTCAGATAACAATAAAGCATTCATTCCTCATACAAAGTTATGAAAAATCTATTAACTGGGGCACTGAAGCACTAGCAACTGCACCGTCTGCCACTGCATCCTTCAGATTATCTAAAGAATGATGGAGTCCATTGTCTTCCCATCCTCCTTTTCAGCTACCTGGAGCAGATGAGGAGCTATCCATACAAATCTCAAGGCAAAAATATCTTCCAGTAACTGATAGTGGTTAGGAAGGTTATCTGACATAAAACGAGACATTGGCCTGCACACTTAAGACTCAGCAATCGATAGGCAGTTTGTTTGTTTCTTCAGTAAGTAAGTAATTGCTTCTTACTCTCTCTTGGTTTTGGGAGGTTTGTTGTTTTGTTGGTTGTGGGTTTTTTGTTTGTTTTTGTTTTTGTTTTTAATTTGATTACTATAATGATATCCAAGGGACCCCTGGACTGCATTATGATCGAGAAAATAAAAATTGCTGCATCTACATAACCACAAAGAAAAAAAAAGAAAAAAAAGTAATTACTTCAAATTTGTCCTGATTTTGCCTGCTTACACACCTTTCTCATTAGGTATTATTTTGTAAAGTCACTGCAGTAACCGAGCAGTTCTTTTGCCTAACAGAAATTAAAATCATGGTGCAGGAGTGTAATTTTAATCTATGCCCTAGGATTGAAAGTCCACCAAGAAAGCTACACTTAATTTAACAGAGCTCATAATATACACTCATTTCTTAACTAGGGGGACTTGACTTTAAGCTGTCTGAAGGTCAAGCATATAGCGACTGCTATAGAATCCTTTAAGAACATGAGCCACATCGCACATCTGCCACTCCTCACTTAGAACAATTCAGCACAGTTAGGAGCCTCTCTCTAAAAAGGAGCTGAAGATAAAATAAACACGGCAAATGAATTACCCTTCTCCCTCTGGAGAGGTCATGTTCGAGGTTCACTGCTGATGCAAGATGGTGAAGCTTGCACCAGTGCCCACCTGCTAGGGATTAAACAGAGAGCTACAGTCTCCAGTGCAATCAATGCCTAGTCTTTAATGGGCTCTAAATTCATCACCGGAAGCTCTGACAAGCCCATAATCCATTCATTAATGTGTGTTAATATGTGCCCTGTGGAGCTGTCCTAACTTAAAAACAAAAGGCAAGGAGTTCACATGTGTTATTTGGAGCAGGATGGAACAGGGAACCCTTAGTGTCACGGAGAGAGAAACGATTGCAAAAAGGGGATTATTGCACGTCTCCCAGCAGGATGTTTGGAAAATAAAGATCCAACACATGCTGCAGCAATAAAGCAATTGCTTCTTGGCCAGATCCAGACAGAGCTATGCAATTGTTCCCTTGACTTATTTCAAATGAATAAACACTTTTTCTTGTGTGTATCAAGCAGGTGTGCATTGGTTCAAAGAGGTTACAAAGAACAAGCTCTGATCCTCTGTAATTCCGGTTTGGGGATGGCCAAGACATGAAGAAGGTAAACAGCCAGAAAGTGAAACTGCTAAGGCTTTACCCCTGTCTCCTTTCAACCCTGAGTCAAGAAAATTGACCTATATCTGTCCAAGGTTTGCGGGTGTCTCATTCTGCAAAAATGTTGATAAAGACATCTAAAAGCCCTTCATCACTATGTGTGGTCCCTACGCATTACTGGCAGCTTGGACCAAGAATTAGAGACACAGCTGAATGCTAACTAAAATGACTGAAAGTATGAGGACCTTGAAAGTAACCTGCATAATCACAGACATACAGGCAAAAATTGTGTAAAATGGTAGATGGACATCAGAAGCCAGCTCAAATCCAACTCTTGGTTGGATTTGGGAAATTTATAGATTTGTTACTATTGCTTAATGTTGTTGTTATGGTTTGGTTATGGTTTGATTAAACTCAACACTTACTTGCATCAGCAAGTAAAAAATTAGCATATACATATAGGTAATTAGCTTTAATTAAATTATTAAGAATTTGCATAAACATAGAGACTCTTGCTGCTTGTCTATATAATGCTGACAGCTTTCCTGACATTATTTAAAGGAAGCCTGCAGAACTTGTAAAATTAGTTTCACTACAGATTATGAAAGATGAAGTTCAGTAAGGACTTCTACTGAGCAATAATGAATCTTATAACATTTGGATCATTTACATCATCTTTTGCCAGTTTTGAACATCATCTTCCAAAACAAAACATCACTTTTCATATTTTCCCCATTCTTTAATAAAATTAGCCAGCAGACAATACTGAAAAGAATAGATTAAGAAGTCCTTGGAAACATTATGGAAGTCTTTTTTTTTTTTTCTTTTTGAAAACAAAATGAAAGGAATGGTGCCAGCTGAAAATGTTATTATTCGTTTAGTTTCTTACCTTATAACCAAACTTTAATTTATTCCAGGATTTAGCCTCCTGCTTTGTAGGGATAAAACTTAACTGCTGTCTAAACCATTTCATGAAAACACACTTTTGAAGCCTAACAAATCACATCGATTTTTGTCCATAATGTATAGCTTTTAAAAGCTTAGGCTCCTCTCAGGGGTCACAATTGGTTTACTTCTATTTTCTTTTTGGCTAGAGTGATTGAAACAATTTCTCAGGACCAAAAATATCATCACAGTGAAAGAAAAAGTTGACTGTGATTGTGAAGAAGGTTCAAACCAGGAATTACTGAATAAAACTTCCAGAAGGTGATTCAGGAAATAAATGAATGGAATCCTATGCTGTCTCAACACTGACTATAGAGGGAAGCTAGACAATTAGTATCCTAAGACAGGTTTTCATTTATATGCTTAAATGCCTATACTGCACGTGGAATGACTTTGGGAGGAGATACTTTGGAGGTCAGGCCAAGGCAGAGAAAAATCTCCTTTATTTTCACTGTGTAACCCTATGCATTTGGATGCTCTGTAAAAATGAGCAATACATCACTTGGTTTTTCCCACCTAAAAGTTCAGATGCTGTTATGTCATTCAGCATTGTAATAGACAGTAGACTCTTGAAAACAGCGTCCTGTGACAGTGTCCAGCAGAACTGATGCCGATCACAGTAGATTACTATAGTATTGCATTTTGTATTACAGCTCCTTATTGAAACTTAACAAGTTCAGTTCTTCCTTTGCTTCCCCACTTTTTGATACCTCTGTATCAAATTAACTGGAAAGTGTGGCTGTGATGTAGACATCATTCCAGCACCCACTGTGGTGAAGACAGATGCAAAGGAACCATTTATCTTCCCTGCAATTCTGTGCTTTTTGACTGGCTTCTCAGCAGACCCACTGGCTCGCACTGTGATACTTCTGATCTGTCAGGATAATTTAAAAGAGGATTTCTTTGTCTTTATGCCTTCAGATTTTTTCTTAATCTTTTACATCTTACCTCAATCCTCACATTCCTTTATATTAGCACCATTTGTCCTGACTTTCTTGTATTTAAACTGAGCTATGTAACTTCTCATTGTAGCCCACATAATTTAGCCATTTTATTCATTTGGGCTTCCTTTCAATTCATTCACAAATATTTATTTTGAGATAAGTAAGAATCCTATATGTTCCCCAAGCAACTTCCATGATGATTCATTGGATGTTAATTTCCTGAATTTTTTTCCTTCAATTACTTCTAAAAAATATCCTCTTTTTAAATTTCGGTATCATAAACAGGGTTTTTCATTTCATACCATCACAGTACAAATCAGATTTTAATATGATTATGATCACTCTTTTTAACAAACCAAGGTGACTTACAGTATATTGAATAAATCTTTATATTATGAATGTCCAGGGTAGTTTTATTCTTACATTCAGAGTGCACTGTTCAACTGAAACCATAGCCTATTGTTCTAGTTATGTTCTGTTCTTTGCAATTAGTCAAAGCATGCCTGATGTCCATGAGTGATACATTTAGAATATAAAGAGAACTCAACTTCAGACAAATTTTGAAGTGTAAGAATCACAGACTCACACAGAATCACAGAACGCTAGGATCTAAGTCTTATCTCTCCTTTAAAGTACAGCAGGTGAGGTAATGCCCAGGGAAAGTATGACCCCAGGTATTTAAGGCTTTGATGACCAAAACCCATAACCCAAAATAAATCCTTGTAGGAGCACCCAGGTGACATGTTACTGTAGCTCCTTTATCGTTTCTGCGATCCTGTTCATTATGACATAAAGGACTGAAATTGAAAACAACACAATTTTTCTTTTTTTCAAAACAAATTAAAGATTACAAGGTTATTTTCAGGATAAGGTGAAAAGTTCTATAATAAGTCAAGTGTTAACATGTTTAAATAATACAAAAAGCAATCAAAATACTTCTTTTCCTTTCTTAAAAGTAATAGATACACCTGAACACCTTTGTGAATGTGCATCTTCTGTATCACACTTCTGGAGAACTCTGGAGGGTCTTTTCACCAAGGGGATGCACAGTGAGAGATAGAAATACATTAAAGAAAATGGACAATGATGTTCACATTATTTAGTCTCCTTATTCTCATGTTCATACATGTTGGGTTTTGTGTCTTTGGGAAAATCAAGATATCTCTGGTGAATAGAGATATCAAATGGTTTGTCCAAAGATACAGAGAGTTTTCTTTTCCTTTTCCTTTTTCTTTTTCTTTCTTTTTCTTTTTCTTTTTCTTTTTCTTTTTCTTTTTCTTTTTCTTTTTCTTTCTTTTCCTTTTCCTTTTTCTTTTTCTTTTTCTTTTTCTTTTTCTTTTTCTTTTTCTTTTTCTTTTTCTTTTTCTTTTTCTTTTTCTTTTTCTTTTTCTTTTTCTTTTTCTTTTCCTTCTTTTTCTCTTTTTCTTTTTTCTTTTTCTTTTTAAAATAAATCTTCAATTTAGCAAGATACATATTTAAACAGTATAAGTAATGATACTAAATTACTTTACAGTCTGTATTTACACCAGCATAAAATGTATATAAAAACCTACTGACCTAACTCAATAACTACTTTGTTCTGACTCAGCAATGCATAGAAATGTTAAGCATCTAAACAGAGGTCCACAACTATGAAGATTTACTGAAAAAGTCTTTTTTGGTTTTAATTTACATGATATGGTGTAGGCTAAAATGAATGTATTTAATCCTGCCCAAATATTTCTCCGCAAAATTTTTCTCTAAAGCAAATAATTCTCCTCATAAACTCTCTTGATAATAAGGCTGTCCTTCAGCGGTTTGAGAGGATCTATTTGTTGCTATAAATATTGATATATATAGGCATGATTTATTTCCTTGACATTCTTTGAAGTTGTTTGCCTTCTCTGAGTATCAACGCATCAAGGGAAGAAAGTGGTTGAATGCCACTCTCCAAAGCAAACTGTAAATGGATGACACTTATTAATACTAGCCATGGAACTATTTCAATCTCTTCAAAGTGCCATGACATAAAAAGTCAATCAAATAAAGAGACTGAGCCAGTGCTCATACATAAATAACATTGCATTTTCTTTTGAGGTACACAGTTTCCAGAAAGTTCACATTTAGAATGGAAGATGGTACAATAATAAAATAAATTCTCAAAAATAAATAAATAATGATTTTTTAAAATATTCTCCTCAGGATGAAAATAGATGCTAAATTGCATTGCTTATCTACCAGCAAGAAATAATTTCCTCCTGAAGAAATGGAGATTCAAGAATTTTGTGAAAGTGAATTCACTATTTCACTGAAATCTGAATATTTGTTTTTCTTAAGTACATTAGTTATTTAAAAATATCCCATCTCCTTGTGCTGCAGTCTGAAATTTGTCATTAATCCAGGAGATGTCCAGGGAAGGAAAATTCCTTCAGACTCCTGTATTTACTTTCCATTGCTGTTATAGTAAATTCACCTGTATAGCTTAGAGGAAAGTCGGTCTCACAGCCCAGATCGTATTCCAATCTTTCCACCACTGGTGCCAATTAGTGCTAATTGTGAAGGGGATTTTTAATGATATAGACACCTGTCCATTAAGAAATAGCCTAGAACCACCAAAAATTGTACTGCTTACCCTACAGATGGGATTAATTTTCAGTCATTAATGACTGGACTGGAGCACTGGCTGAAGGTGAAAAGCTACATTTTCATGTTACTAATTCAAACTCTTTATTTCTTTATCTATATGGATATCTGTAAACAGTGTCATCAGATCTTCTAAATGTGAGGATTTCAAATTGAAATTTGACAAACTATTTAGCTTGAGCAGATAACTAGCATACTTGAGTATCCACTGATTAACATAATCTTGTTTTAAAGAAGAGGCACAGAAACACAAGATAAACAAATAATTTTTCTGAAGACCACAGAAGATCCATTAGTGGTGTTTTCAAATTGAAAGTGTACATCGAAAGCCTTGCTTGTATGATGATTTTCATAGTTTAGAAAAATGATTAAAACTGATTGAAAATACATGAAAGTAATTTTTAATCCAGATAAGAATACTTGGCAAGACTATGTCACTGTCAATGACAAAGGTTTGATAATGAAAGTGAATATATTTAACTTCATTACATATTCTATATTATTAAAATTTGGTAACATAATAAATATATCTGAATTTCAAAGATATGGAAAAATAAAGGATGTAAGAAATACGAGATGTTTCTGTGATTTCAGTTCAAACTAGTTTATTTCATGAGAATTTAAGGATTTTTTGTTCCAAGTCATAATGTCTCTATTTTTCCAGAATCAAAAGTTTGGGCTGAAATCCTAGTAGCTCACCTTCTCTAACCTTGTTCAAACTAACCTTGTGGCAAGATAAATTACTTTTATCTCTAACATAAATATCTGTAATGTAGTTTTTGTTGGGTTCACTCATAATATTTGACCAGCAATTATTAAAAAAGTGAAAGGGTTTTTCAGTCAATTAAAATACATCCATGTAACCATTTTGAAAAGAAGGAAGATAAAATGTGAGTTAACCTGTTTAATCCAGCATCTGTCTTAACTGAAATTAATGAAAATTGAATGTGCAAACCAGGGTAGTCTAGATGGAGCCACAGTGAGTTATCTCAGTCACCCTCTGACTTCTCACTGCTTTTCTCTGCTGCTCATCACCACTTTTGCCAAACTGGTGGGAGTGTTTTAAAGAAGCTGAGATGAGCTGAGCTACAAAACACAAAGCAACATTCTTCCTCATCATTAGCATTGCCTTGTGAGTAAAAGTTTCCACTCTCTTTTCTCCTCCCCCTCCCTCTGTTTCCCCACTTTGGTACTACCATTTCTCAACATGCAATAAGACTGTGAAGAATGGAATGAGGGAAGACATACAGGCAGGCAGGCAGGCAGGCAGGCAGGCAGGCAGGCAGGCAGGCAGGAAGGAAGGAAGGAAGGAAGGAAGGAAGGAAGGAAGGAAGGAAGGAAAGAATAAGGAAAGAAGGAAGGAATCTAAATGAAGTGGTTCTCCACTGAACATTTTGCGCAACAATTGGTGTGACCAGGTGGGACTCTTTCTAAAGTAACAGAATCTGGGACAATCAGCAATCTTCAAAAAACCTGTTAACTGGGAGAGACTGGCTGAGGGATCTAAATTAGGTGAGATGGATTGTCTGCTGAAGACATTGCTATCTCCCTACTATGTAAAGAGTCTAATTAAGTAGCTTAGACGATTTTTTGTCTACTAACACCTAATGAGGTAAACCCCACACTAGGTGATATGCTCAAGACTATATAGGAAGTTTTTAACAGGACAGGGAATATTATCCAGATTTTGAGTCCAAATCCAGAGCTATAATTGTAAATTTGGCCTGGCCTCCACCTGCTTATTTCCTTCCATTAATATCCACTACTGATGCATTGCACATTCCCAAGTGGTTCAAGAAGCAATGGATTAATAAATTACAATGCATTCAATAATGATGCAATAGCTGAATACTGCTAAATCAGCAAAAAAGTTAGATTGAAGAAATTAGATGTAAAGGGTTCATAATATTTGAAGTGCAGCTATGACCAACTGGGAGAAAGAACCTGATTGTCATTTAAAACTTATTATACACTTTCATATTAAGGCACTATGAGCAGAGAACATTCTGTCTTTAATACAGCAGCAGATAAGGTTACCCCAGCAGGATTACAGGTGTATTATGAGATTTATGTGTTAGTCATTGCTGGGTTATGTTTCAGAGTGCTTGAAGCATAAAAACAAGAAATACAATTTCTTGAAGGGTGGCATTTAATTATAGACTTATCCTATAATCCATTATTGAACAGACTCATCAGATAGCCTTTGTCCAGAAGATTATATCTAACTCTGTAATTTTTCATTTGATTTAGTTTTAAAAGCTCACCTAAGGCTTTGGAAATGAATGTAGGACTAGAAGACTGTCAACAAAATGTTACCATGAAAGCATCCATCTTTACTAAGATATGAATCCCAGTCAGTTTGCTGCTTATCCTTTGCTAAGTATTTGCTGGAAGTTCCAGCAAGAAACTCTGGCATTTTTATAGAATGTTAAAAGGAGATTTAACAATGCCATCTAAAAGTCTTCAGCAAGATCAGAAATATTTACATTATTTCTTTTAGGTAGCTGAATATCTATAACTCACGTATTCTTGAAAATAAAGGAAAACAATGCAAAAGCTTAATCGTTCTTATAACCTGCCTGACATGACAAAAGAGCAAACCTTAGAAATTCAGGTCACCATAGTATTGCTTAGGTCAAACTAACTGTTAATAAATGGGAAACAGTGAAAATAATAACTCCATTGTGGCACACAGTACAATAGCACTACAAAATAACAAGAGGAGACAGAGAGAAACAATGAGCAATACACCACTGAACTAACCATTCAATTTTCTTTATTAAAACAATTTTACGGTATACTCCTAAGCTAAACAATAGAACTTGAGTTGTCTGGTAGTGGGCAGCTGAATAAGAAAGTGCCACTATATAAAACCAAACCAAGTTTTTTTTTTAAGATCTGAAAAACTGCAAACCAGATAAAATATTTCTGAAAACATTGCAATGTCACTGTCCTTTGACAGATTTCCAGAACAATGACTCAAGGCTTTCCAGAAATACAGAATTTGCATATTGCTCTTCTTTTTTATGTTAGGTAGAGAGTAAGAGGGCTGCAGGAATATCTGAAATACTCTGTCTGCTTTCTCTGCTGGACTCCCTGACTAATAAACAGTGTAGATGGATGCAGTAACACTAAATTATCATCCTAACCAATTCTGAAGAAAGGTGGAGTGGAAACATGGCTTGAATATTTCTCTCAGATGTAACTTCTCTCAGATGTTCTCTAGGGTTCAGTCCTTACTCACACACCACTTCTCTCAAAGGTCTGTTCAACCCATAGGTTAAAGCCAAGGTTCAAAAATGTGAACTTACAAAATATGCTGACTTCAGTGTGTTTGAATGACTGAAACTGAAATTCTATCAAAACCCAGTGATACTTCTTACCATGACAGATAAAATTGTGTCTTGCCAAGGGGTTGAAACAGAACAAAAGAAAGCCCAAACACTAATGTGTCTCTTCTACAAGAAATTCTGCTTTTGACCTTAAGATAAATTTGTCATTGGCACACCAGGGTGAGCACATGTGATTAGCCTGACAGCATCAGCACGATGATATGTAAATGCTTTTGTCCTTCCAGCATATGGAGTAATAAATGCAAGAGTTTCATTCCCTGAAGCTTTTCATCATTAGGAAATGGTCTGTTTGTACTTGTACATTGTATGCACTTGTTTATTCAGCCAAAGTTTATTTATTTTCTCCTCAATTCCTGAGAGTTCACAACTGTAAGAAAATGTGAGATTCCAGATTCCTGTTACATTAGGGAATTTCATTTGGTTTATCATTCTGGGACAATAATAAAGCCTTCTCTCAAGCACGATGAAGATCTATGAATATTATTCAATTATAAAGCCATTCTTCCAAGCATTGTGACTAATTTTTCCACTGGGGAGGTTATATTCTGCTGCCTAAAACTGTTCTACAAGGTTCATAAATGAAAGGATTCCTCAGTCCCTAAACTTTTGCTCTCTGATGTTGTAAAATTCCATTCTGAATACTGCTGACTGTTTATAGACTTTCTCTGGGACCAAAAGGCCCAAAAGAACTTCTAAATGATTCCAGATTAGAAGCTGAGATGCAATATAAGAGCATGCACATTTTCAGTGGAGGTTGCACTGGAATCCCAGGATCTTAAACAAATTCACATTGATGATTTGAAGTTTATCCAAACCTAAAAAAAGCCAGAGTCCAAATTTATGTTACTGTTGCCAAGTATGTTAGAAATGCTCTGACAACAGTTTGTTTTGAGTTATATCTGATTTTAAAAGTAGATTTTGGGTTAACAACTCACAAAATATTAATTTCCTAGAGCACAAACTCAAAACTATACTTATTTTGACCCAAACTCCTATTTTAAATTCTAGTTCAAATACACAATTAAATACAACCACTTTGCCCTGACTGAGTACAGAGACACCTTTTTAGGTCTGTTTCAGCAAAAGCAAAGTCTTGGAGAGGTCCCTACACTTTTTTCTGTACCTTTGTTTTGCTGAAGGCAATGTTGTCAACTAATGATATGACATGGTTACATCTGACAGGTTGAATGTCAGTGTCAAAGCATGGAGCCTGACCTGGACTTGCAAAGGGAGGCTCATTACAAGCACACTTAGCAAGGCTTTCAATCTTCTATATCGTTTGGCATGATTCATAGTTCAAACTAGAATAACTAAATACTCTTCTACCAGTCTCCCATGAGTCATTCTACAGGGCTGAAGTGTTAAACTGTGCAGTTTGGACAGCTCTGTTTTGAGTTTGTTCAGTATTTGTTTAACCTCTACTGCCAGAAACACTACAGATTCATCTTGTTCAATTTGATATGTCCTTTTTCATTTTCCAAGCCTTCTAAATGTCAATACAGGCATACTCCTCCCTGAAAGGACTGCACTTTCTTTCAGTGCACATCCAGGATGCAAGATGAGATGAGCTGTTGGAACAGCAAAACACATCAGGAAATCCAGCTTGGAAGAACAGCCAAGACCAACACACCTGCTAAAGTATGTATTCCGGTCATTTTTCTGCAGTACTTGTACTGAAAATACAAAAACCCCACATTTCACATCATCCTTGTTAACTAAGTGGAGATGTTACAGTAACACTGCATCACAGGAAATTATGGTTAAGACAATTAACCTCAAACTGTCAGGAAATTAGTTAAACATGCTATCTGCAATAATCTGATGTCAGTAGATGAAGAAGTCAAGCTATTAGTTTGCTGGGGAATTACTTAGTTTGCAAAGAAAAAAGTTGACTATGGACAACTACTTTTGGACAGGACAGCACCAATCCCTCTGAATCCACATCTGACACTGAACATTAGTTCTTCCTGGGAACAGGAATTCCATGTAAAATTTCTGTGATTATATATGTAAATAATTAAATACTACTCGTGGTTCAAAATCCTTTAAGCAAAGCTGAGCAATCTTACAGCATGGTCTTCCACAATCCTCAAGTCCTAGGACCCTTGCAAAGTCAACCAAAAAACTTCAGTATTGTTTTTTTTTCTGGTACCTGTTGGCTATGAAGGTGACATCTAATAGAATATACTATAACAGAAATATCTATTTGTGCTTGTTTGACTGAAAATGGGTTCATTTTCTTCAAACAGTTAGAGACGTTTCTTTTTCGTAACTAGCATGATCATGATTTGGACTTAGTTTGAGAACAAGCAGATAACATCCCAGCACAGAACTTATGTTTTTAATTGCTTTGGTCTGAGAGCTGGAACACAAGAGGTTCCACTTAAATTTGAGAAAGAACTTCTTCTCAGTGAGGGTAACAGAGCCCTGGAACAGGCTACCCAGGGAGGTGTGGAGTCTACTTCCCTGGAGACATTCAAAGCCCGCCTGGACACATTCCTGTGCGACCTCACCTAGGCGTTCCTGCTCCAGCAGGGGGATTGGACTAGATGATCTTTTGAGGTCCCTTCCAATCCCAAACATACTGTGATACTGTGATACTGTGACATTCTGAGTGCTCTGTCCACAGGTGTGAGTCATGGATGGGGCAGAACTTGATTGACATCCAGACTGATCAATAAGAGTATTCCATACCTTCCACCCCATTAATGTCAGGCTTCATATATAAGGAGTCAGGGCCTTCTGGTTAGTTCTGGTCTTCTGAGAGGGATCGGATTTAGGACCAGGTGTGGCTAGCTGGGACTTGCTGCTCAGTTGTCCACAGAGTTTGTGAGGAATTGCCTGGAGTATCTTTTATTTCTATTTTATAAATACGTATATTTAAATGTATACACACACACACACATATATATATATTAGTATTTTGCTATTTTATTAAACTGTGTTTATCTCAATCCAAGTTTCTCTCTTCCCTTTTGATTTTCTCCCCTGTTGGGGGGGTGGGGACTAGGGAGGGGGTGAGTGAGTGGGTATCATGGTTGTATTGCTAGCTCAGGTTAAATCACAACACTATAAGGAGCCATACGAAGAGCAGCTAAAGTCACTTGGTTTGTTCAGGTTGGAGGAGACTGAGAGGAGAGCTCATGGCAACTACAGCTTCATCACAAGGGGAGGAGAAGGGGCAGGCACTGAGCTCTTCTCTTTAGCAACCGATGACAAAATCCAAGGGAATGGCAGGAAGATGTGTCAGGGGATGTTTAGGATTGGAGATAGGACAATGCCCTCAGACACATGGTGCGAACTGTGGGGTTGTCCTGTGCAGGGACAGGAGATGGACTCGATGATCCTTGTGGGTCCCTTCCAACTCAGGATGTTCTATGATTCTATGATTCCATATTATCAAAAAAACCTACTATACCACCAGTGCAGGAGTGACTGTAATATGGGAAACCCAAGGAGACTGCTACAGTGCAAACAGGCCCACAGCGCTGCTTAAATTGAAGCTGGAGTTACTGTTTCCTCTGGAAATAACCCTGGAACAGAAAGGGACAGAAGGGGCATAAAGCTATTGTAGTCCTTGCACTTCGAGACCTGGAAACTCTGTTTCATTTTCTATTACAGCTTAAAATCTCACCCAGGTGCATTGGAATGGGGTACTGTAGGGAGATGAGAAACTAGAAAAGAAACTCATACATTCATTTTGATAAGCAGCAGGTGGTGAGAAGACTGCTCCCGAAGGCAAAGTAGCACTTGTTAATGAAGCTTTGAAGTGGAACTTTGGAACAGTTTGGCTCTCTAAATAAATAAATAAATAAAACTTTGAAAAAAACCTGCCTTAGATAAGATTTCAGGCCAAAAATAGCACATAAATGATGTACAGGGGGTTTGGTTTTAATACTTTCAATTAAAGTAGTCATAAAAATACATTTACATATGTTCAGTAATTAATGCCATAAAGTATTCACACACAGACAATAGTGAGACTATAATTATGTCTCTCCCAGTCTGTCTGTCAACTATTTTTACCATATGACCTTTTTATTTTTTTCTCAACAATCAAAAGTTTTGCTTTTAGTAGTTCCAATCACAACTCATTATTATGCCAAGATTTTCCAATAGCTAAAAGACTAATTATGCAGTATTCAGCTCTAATACTAGTTGTGTTTTTTTTGGTTTTTGTTTGTTTGGGTTTTTTTAAATTATTTTTTAAATTATTTTTTATTTTTGTTTGGTTTGTTTTTTTGTTTTGTTTTTTTTTTGTTTGTTTGTTTTGTTTTTTTTTTTTTTTTGAGAGAGAGTTCTGTACATATGAACCAAATTATATGAGCAATTGCCTTTGTTTCTGTACTGATTTGGTTAGGATGGCTGAAGTAGTCCATCATTTCATGTTGTTCCCGTTTTCTACGCCATTTTGTCCATAGTATTGGGTGGTTTACTTAAAATACCTTTTTTAGCAAAGAGAATTACCTCAGAAGACCAGATTAGAGAGATGTATAGAAAAAAGCACACAAAAATCTAACAGAAAGCTTCCTATGGAAAAATCAGATCGAAGATTGATATTTGACATATATATTCAGTACAATCCTTGTTGGACTTCAGAAATGTTTGACATAAAGGCAAATGCTACTAATGTAATTATTACATTTTTATTACCTTGTATTGTTAAGTGTTAATTATTTACTGTAATATATCTTGTTGGAATTAAGCATTCATCACTACAGTGCTGTGGTCTTATAGATGGTCTTTAGGGACACATTTTCAACTACCGCTTAATCCTGTTCCTCATCACTGGAAGGAGCTGCTCCAACAAAGGTTTTTGTCAGCTGCAACAGACATGATATTAAACCACTTTTCTTTGACTGCAAGATCTTATTACAGTTTTGGCTGGATTTATCTGAGATGGAAAGTAATCAAGCTACTGTAGCAAATTCAAAACTGTTCCTAGCATGTAAGTATTAATATCCACTACACCACTGCAGAATCTCTTTTGCTTTATTCTTTAATTCATCCAATTATTTTTGGTTTGTGTTGATGAGAATTTTCCTAGCTCTTTATGGATCATTTAAGAGGAAATGTTGAATTCTGTTGGAGTCTGGAGCCAGAGTATTTAGGCTTTCTGCTCTTGAACTCTAGGAAGGGAGATTCATTGCCATAACCTTAGTGTGAGCCCATCTCCTTGGCATCATGCACCTTCCCTGTGTCATTCCAGGCTGCAGGCAGTATTACTACCCATATTTTTGTGAGCCTTGGGTATGCCCTTCTATTGTGGCAACATTGCTAGGATTAATTGATTTACAAACACAGTCTGTGTACAAAAATCAGGAGACCACTATTCCTAACACAAGCTCAGAACTGCCAACTGGTTTTGTGTTTCAAGCTTAGTAGGAATGTTTTATATTTTATGACAGGAGCAAAATCAAATGTACTGTGAAAAGTTGATTATGGTATTGCATACATGGTTGCTACTGTACTGCTGTTGTAGAAATACGTAGTGAACATAGCACTTATATACAACCTCAAGGAATTTCCAGTAAAATTCTGTGATAAAAGATTTTTACATCAGTTTCTTATGTGATAATACTTAATACATATTCTTGTGTACATGGAAAAAAATCAAGATTACCAAATTTCCAGTCTGTGTTTATTATGCTTCTACTTAACAGTGGTCAAAACAGACCCACAAAGTGTGTAAGACGACCTATAATATTCAGCCAAAGTGCGAACTCAAAAGTATGTAGTGTTACAGCTAACCAGTTTCTTATGTTGTTGGTTTGGGTTTTGTTTTTGTTTTTGTTTCTGGTTTGTTGTTGTTTTTTTGTTTGTCTGTTTGTTTGTTTTTAATATCACAAAATACAGGGCTCTGTTTTATAAAAGAAAGCAAGCACTATAAGAAACTATGTCCCCAAAGGAAGAAAAGACCAATTCCAGAGCAGACATGTTACATTAGAGCTAAAAATGCAGCATAATTCTCAGTGTTTCTATCTACTCTTTTTTCTTTTGTCATCTTTCCATGTACATTTGACTTTCCCTGAGGCTTTAAACATCTGGCAAGATTCATAAAAGCTTTAATGAGTCAGAAAAAAGTCAGAAGACATTTGCAACTTGTAAAAGCCTCCTCTTGATTCAAATTGATGGCATCTTTGTAGTCAATCTGCTAACTGGCCTGTATTCAACAACAGACGGACTATTTATTTAGATAGAATTCCCCACTGTGGATTTTGTTATTCCAGCAATAATAGGAATGCACCACTAAGTGTCTAACATTAAATGTATATCTCTGTATATTACATGTACATGTATATAATCAGTTCTTTAACTGTCCTGTCACACAAACAGACACTAGACTAGATCTTCAGCTGACATGAAGTGCTGTATCTCTGCTGATTTCTATGCCGATCATCCCTGAAGACTTTCTATGTTGAAAATTCACATAAACTTCATTGATTTCAGTTAACTTAATTTGAATTCATGCCCACTCAACTGATCAGAATATGTTACAGATTTTCTGTCTTTCTCTGGAAGATAAAACTAAGTTACAAATAAATAACCTTGACATATTAGACTGACTATCTATAATTTCTCTTATAATTTCTCTGCAAAGTCAGTGGCTTTTTTTTTTTTTTTTTGCCATTTTGGGAGCACAGAAGATGATAGAACTTGTGAGGAAATAAACATGGAACCAGAAACTCCAAATTTGAATACCTGCAACCTTCACTACGGGGACAAGAATGAAGACTAACCAGGTGCCCTGAAGTGTGGAATTTCTTCATATTTCAGTGCCTACAAAATGTTAACATTTTGGACACATTGTTGGACATGGCTTACATTTTTTTTGTGATAGCAATATAATCTCTTTCTGTGATATAAATACACCATTAAAACTTCAAGTACATGGAGTTACATTGGTGACAAATAATAAGTTTGAGATATTTAAACTAACCATATATCCCTCTTCCAGGTGAACTACATTCAAAACAGCAATAGTGACATATTTGTTGTATTGCACTAGAAAGGACTATAGACAAATCTTAGGTTGTAAAGAATATGCTTCTATACTTACTAGTTGTAACACTATATTTCATGTGTAATTACAGTTAGTGATACTCTTCACTGCTGAAATCTATGCAATGAATGCCATTACTACACAACTAGCATTCCTGTATTTTGTTGATCAGTTTCCTTCTCTGAAATTATTACGAAAAGTAGATTTTTGATAGGTAACATCTTTGTGGCTGTGGCCGTATTAGGATTCCAAGCACTCACAGAACCTGAAGATAATACACTTCAGACTATATGCCCACTACATTAAGGAAATTTTTAAAAATACGCCAAAAAAACACATTAAGTGATGACAGAATATCAATTGTGTATAAGGCAATAGAGAAATATAAGATCTGTAGATTAGAAACCCTTATAGCAATTGTGTCAAATCCACACCAAAGCCATTAGCTATTTACACCTGAAGAGAAGGTATACTCAAAAATTAATAAATATATCTGACTGTAGCTTGGTTCATTTGTAAAATAACAACCTCAAACATGCTTTTTCACCTGAGAATAATCTTGTTAGATGTTGAAGGGTGAAGTACAGAAAAAAATTATGCAAGAAAGGAAACAGTATCCATAGTCCTGACTTCTCCAGGTCAGTAACCTTTGGCTGCATCCTATTCTTAATCAACAATTGAAATCAATGACTGAAGCCACTGTCTAGCTTTAATAACACTTTAATACTTTTATTTATTATGTTATTAGTTATTAACACCTTGCTAGGTTTAGAAAAGGGCAGACTCCACCCTAGTTCTTAGAGGATAGAGCACTGTGGTGAGTTTTTGTGGGAAGAGGGAAGGTGATGGTGAATTAGGTGTGCATAGCTACAGCTCAATAGATTGTGGAGATGTATTCCACCTCCAGGCAAGGAGAGTGTTCGAATTTGCCAGAGAACCACAGAATCATTAAGGTTGGAAGAGTCCTCTTGAAATCATCTAGTCTATGCTTCTGCTTATTCTTCAGCCTTTTTATGTACAGCCAAGATCTACATTTAAAAATCTGCATTAGTAGTGTTCTTTTCTCAATAATGAAAATGGAGGGAAAAACTGGATAAGTAACTTGAATCTGAAGCTCTGCTGCTTTAGAGGGAGCAGGAAAAAGACATGTGCATAAGGTTTTACTATAAATGGAAGTAACCTTGCAATTTGCCTCAACAGTCCTCCCTAGAGAACAATTTGCTCATTTCTAAGCAATTTTT
Source organism: Patagioenas fasciata (assembly GCF_037038585.1). Taxonomy (NCBI): domain Eukaryota; kingdom Metazoa; phylum Chordata; class Aves; order Columbiformes; family Columbidae; genus Patagioenas; species Patagioenas fasciata. Next base: position 206,113,256 of record NC_092520.1, read on the forward strand.
CAAACATTGCTTTTTAAATTTATGTGTAGCTTTTTCCTGTCCAATAAAATATTTTATAAGTTTAGTAAGTCTGTGGACTGTGTTCATCATCCAATATATGCACACTATATGTTACATTAGGGCACAACACTGCCCCCAAATTTTACAAACACTGGCCAACTGGTGCACATCCTGTCGCGTGCAATTGCTTATTCATTTAGAGGAAACTGGAGCCTGTGGGCTTTGATTCGTAATTCCCACTTTGATACTTACAAACTTCTCCTTCCAGTCATACAGTGCACATTTTTCTGATTTAAAAAGATGTTTTCAGAGGTAGGTCACTGTTTTTGTGCCCCCTTTGCATGAGTTAAAATGTTCAGCTGGGACCCAAATACTAAAAGTTGTTAAGCATCTGAAGCAAGATGTTGAGAACTCTTAAATTACTACTCTATCAACATAGATTAAATGGTAAACAGCACTCAAGCAATCAAAACTCTGATTTCAAGTTTCCTTTTAAAGAATAAAAGGCCCCCAGAAAGCATTTCTGCATTCCTCTTCATCCAATTTTCCCTGGCAATTCAAACGCAAGTATGTCTTGTTTGTTATAACAAACTGGGGTGGAGGTGAACCAAAAGATCCACCCTTCAATGGCAATCATTGAACATACAATCATGAATTATGCAGTGAACTTAATCTGATCCCACGCAAGGAGAGGATCTAAAACACTGCAATATTAATGTCACATTGCCACTCCTTCCCCAGTATAGTAGAACTGACATAAACCAGCTGGAACAAACACCTATTAGACATTAGCATTTTGCCATGCAGGTTAGATTCTTGTCAGATAAACTCAGAGTTAAAATATCCCATCTACTTCGTACCTTGTTTCCCCACAAAGGAAGTTAGGAAAAAGCCACAGAAATCCAATCTGTGAAACATTAGGGGAGTCTGAAGAAATTCCTCTTTCCCCCAAGTGTGTTCTCCTGTTTTATATGTCTGAGAAGGAGACTCATACATTTGTGGTGAAAAGGATGAAGATATCTCAGTGAATAACAGGAGTGGAAAACAAAGATGCACAGAACACTCACATGTAGACGTACAGGTATATGAATACACATGCACACATTTTAAACCTAATGTTTCATGTATTTTAATGCTATAAAGTCATTTCTATTAGTATTATGAAGTAGAACTGAGACACCAATGCTAGTAACTCTACCTTTCAGATGTCCCCACATAAGTACTATTCTTCACAGTTTTACCCACAATAAAGGTCCCCTTTCTGTCTTCATAAGGTAAATTTTATTATTTAGGTCCCCCTGTCCCTCATTTCACACCTGCCACAACATCTGCTTCCTCTTTGCTCTGCAAAGTAAGGTGGCAAAATATTAGTGCACAGAGCAAGGACATGGTCCATAATGTGATAGTAGTTCTTGCTCATACAAAGACAAATGATAATACTGGTTTATTCTTGCACAGAGTACAGAATATACTTCACTTGACAGATGGATATTTGCAGTTGTGGTATATAAGCAAGGAGAGGATGAGACAAAATACCTGTCCTTCCAAAAGGAATAAGGATAGAGGTAGTCCCTTAACTGATTATAAGTATGTTGATTTGTGAGTAAAGTATTTAAAGGTTTTTGATGCAGGCTTATGAAATGGAAGCCAGTAGACTTACATCCTCCAGGATCCTTGTCACTTCTTTTATGCATAAGTTTCTTATTTCTTACTGTTTTCATTAGGAACTGAGCACTCTGCAAAACTGAGTCTTCTCATACCTCTGTGTTTGAAATTGTGCTACATACAAGCCACCATTAAGGTGCAGCTGCTTCTGAAACATAGCAAAATGAGTCTTTCTCTAGTACAAATCTGCCAAAAATCCTGCATGCCATCCAAAAAAGAAGCTGAAAGGTATGATTAAATTTATTTCCTCCAGCTCTGACTCTCTTCTTGTATTCTCTTATCCTCATTTTGCCCTCTCTTCCTTGTACTCTAGTTTCTTAACTCTCAAACATTCTTTGTTTTCTTACTGCTGGAACAAGTTAACATATTGTTCTGCCATTTCCCAGATACTGATGTTATTAGTGATTCAGGTGACTTCAGAAGCCATTGAAAGAAACAATGATTTCCACTAGGGTGTTGGCGAGACTTTTAAAACACTAGGATTGCCTGCTAAACCCACCAAGTCTAAGTTGCCATTTAAAGAAGATTAAATCAGGCTGAACTAGTAGACTCTTCTGAATTACATTTAATTTGATTTATCTCAACAGATCAAATTATATTTCAGGAGTTTGCCTAAATTAAACCATCTAAATTTTAAAAACACAGCTACATATTTTGTGTCAGTAATAGAACAATGACTTATTTGAATGACACAACAAAAGAACTATTTGATAGAAGAAGGTAAGTAAAAAAAAAAAGAGAAAAAAATAAGAGAAATTGTTCCCTCCATACACTCAATCTGAATCTTAATTCAATGGGTTTCAAGATCAGACCCAAAAAGAGGATATTCACTGTTCACTGTTCATTCAAGCATGTTTAATCTACACAGCTGAAGACTCAGTTTCAATATAATCAGGTTAAATTATCATATATACATATACTGGCAAGACTGACATTTTTAATATCAGCAAAACCACTACAGGTTATCAATGGAGCAGATGAAATCAGGACTGAATTTGCTGACAGCTGTTAAATCATATTCCAACTGAAACTTCAGTTTGGGTTAGTATATCTTCTTATCCACTGTTATGTACAATAGTAAATTCTCATCATCATTCAGATGAGCTTATTTAACATCTTTATTTATTTTAAGATTTTTTAATATTTTTATGCATCAGTTATGTATCACACATCGTCTCTTACCATCATGCTATTTCTCTTACCAGCAAATACACATTTGGAGCAGCTTTTGTTTCCTTTAACTGTCTAGACCATTGCCAAAGGAAAAGCTGAAAAGAACAGTTGAGTTTCCATGCTCTGTGCTAGCTTGAACTAAATATGATTTGGAAAATGGAATCTGAAAAACCACTTATGACAAGTAGTCTACAAGCTAACAGACATTTAGTGAAAAATATAAACATAGAACACTGCTTTTGTAAAAAACAGAGATGTTGATGCCAGACCATTTTCTTTTCCCCTGAAACAGAAAGCAAAAGCATTATTATTCAAATAAACAAACAAAAAAAATTGAAAGGTTCTTCTACCTCACATTTAACTCAGTTGACTAGAAAGCTTCTGTAACTTTTGTAGAAAATTAAATCTTATTACAAGTAGCTTGATCAGTACACTGGGCAAAAATTGATCCAGAACTGAGATATTCAGTGAGGACTGGATAATAGATTTAACATGGCACATCAGGAAAACACTCTGGAGGAGCTACAAAGAAATTATGAAGAAACAACAACTCTTACAGGACCAATCCTCTACCAGCAAATTATTTTATGTTGTAGAACAAATGACTTTTCTCCATTGATTTTCTTTCAGCCTGAATCCATGATCTTAATCCTTGAACAGTTCAGGAACTGAAAACTGAAAATTTTGAGAAAAAGTGTAGAAAGAAGGATAAGTAAAGAAGAAAAGGTAGTAAAATGACTAATAAGAAGAAAAAGTTAATCACTATGCTGTACATTAATGCCACGGCACAAGATCAAAGGAACTCAACATGTTTGACAACTTTATCTATGTGGGTAACATTCTCTCCAAACCAGCAGCAAATGATGGTGAAGTATTTCTCTGCATTTCTGAAGAGAGTTCACGCTTTGGTCAGTTGCAAACTTATGTTTGTAGTTTTCTATGTATGAGAACACTCTGATTACTGCTCTTCTACAGCTAACCCAGTCTGCAATTTTTTTTCAGTACTGCCTGTGCATGAACGTTGTTACAAACTTGTGTGGCTATATGAACAGCACATATACTATTTGCAGAGATCACCTCTGTATTACCTTTAGAAAGTGTCTCATTTGCAGTGAGCTAGGTATAAAACCAGGATGGAAAACTTCAGTATCCTTGTGCAGATTTTTATAGCCAGTTTGTGCACAGCAAAAGGACACTTTTAGGCAAATAAAAACATTTTTGGAATACCCTGAAATCCTTCTGTAAGGCTTCATATAACACTATGAGTGACTGAGAGAAAATGAGTTTCAGGGAAAAGAAAATCAAGAGGTAAACTGGTTACAATGGTGCCATAGAGTTTGTGTTAAAGTGAACAACGAAATCTGAGACAGAAGAAAAGCGGAAAGAATAAACTGCCTTCCAAATAGCTAAAACTCAGAAAGCCTTCTGGGTTTTACCAACATATATTCCTCCCAAATTCAATGACTCTGGAAGTAAATATATATTTATATTAACCTGAAAAACTGTAGTCACTGACTACAATGGGCATCCATGTGCTAATGGACAAGCCTTTCTGATTACTTCAGCTGATTATCACAAATGCTATTTTTGCTACAAAACAGAAGTGGGAGGATGGTAGAACAGTTAGGTTTAAAGAAAATTAATTAAGTCATATATTACATACTGCTGTTAATATGTACTGTTTTTCTTCTTTTTCTTCCCCTACAGTTCATTCTTCTACTGCATTTATCACAAAACCATCTTTAGAAATAGGCTTATTATTGGTTCTTACTTACAGTTGTATTTTTTGAGTACTCCTATAGCATGAACAAAGTTTCAGCATTATAATTCTTTTATCATTTTTCTGGCAGGCCATATCAAGTTTATCCTCTTTGCCCAGACATGCCAGCTATGCCAGCTGCCTGCAATTTTAATGTGAGCTGTCAGAAATAGGGACCTCAGCCATTAATTATTTTGTGAGGAGTTCCATTGTTGATCCATAAGAAGACCAAGTGTTTGTGAGTTTAGCATCTCCAGGGAGCACAGGCAGACCACGTTCCCAGCACAGCTGTATGTGAGACAGCTCCAAACACATGCAATTCAAAATCACCTGCTGCAATGCTTTCTCCCATCAAGAATTCTGAATCCACTTGGTGCAACCTCTGGGATACAGGATAAGAACAGCACAAAGATTCATATGGAACATGGATAGTACATATTGACATAGTTTAGATTTTACATTCATTTACCCTAAAAGGTATGTAGGTCTACAATTAAGTCTTCATTGTTCCAAGGTGCAGACATGTAATTGGTTTTGAGTGTGGCTTGTTTTAATTAGTAATGACTCTGGTCTTTGGGGTCTGCTGAACAAACAGCTGCAACAAACTACTCGGCTGCACTACAAATGAGAACATAAAATGTTGGAGTACTCGAAACTCAGTGAGGATACAGAGAACTATGGGTTCATATAACAAAGTGATCTTGCAAGATAAGGCATGAGACAGTGAATATAACTTCTATTTTCTTTATAGAATCCAAAAACATTGTTTTCCCCAAATTTCTCTTGTTTCCATTTATTTTCTTGCTTGCAGCTGTGAGTTACATATCAAAATTCCAGGAAAGCTGGATTTATGATTACTCTCCTATTTTACTAATTGAATTCCTTGGCTGAGCTTGCCTTTTTTTTTTTTTGTGTGTGTGTGTGGTTTTTTTGGTGTGTGTGGTTTTTTTGTTTGTTTGTTTGCTTGTAATCCTTAATTATAACATGCATTTCTACTGGAGAAGAAATAAAAATACTGTTTTCCTTGCAATGGTGCTTGGAAATCCTATGCAAAGTTCTCCTATCCAGAGCCCAATTAAAATCAAAAAAAATAAACCCTCCTCTCTCTGAGAGCTCTAAACAGGGAGTCAGACACCAAGTAACAGGTGAGCAAACAGTCAAAAGGAGGAAGGAAGTGGGAGGACAGCAAACTATCAACACAGGTGTTGCTTCATAAATTGTCACAGACAGCTCAGTAATAAAGAGGCAGGATCAAGTAAAGGACTATCTTCTGGTTTGTGTTTCACTAGAATAATTTAAAAAATAAATAAATCTCTTTTCCAGGATGTTCAGTGATAAGGTTTGAATGATAAGCATTCTTTCCTTCAAGATCTATGAGCTCCTGCTCCATTACACAAATGAAAACAATGATTTTCAGGACATAAATTTTATGTTATGGTAGCTATATTCTGCTTCATATTCTAAGGTTAGCTAGAAAATGAATGTTAAGTGTTACAAACAACATTGTTATTTTTATATCTAGCTGCATTTAGAACAAAACTAATTTTAAAGAAATCAACATTGGCATGAGGACGACTCAATCAAAATTCTACTTTACCCCGAAGTACGAGAAGGTTGACACCTGTGTCATTTATATGGGATATGGAGTCCAGTTAACTCCTAGTCTGACAGACAGGACCCTCTTCCTATGTAAGTGATTTAAATAACAGACCACAGAGTTAGTACATACAGTTGTCCCATTCCTGTTGAAGCAGTCTTCTTTTGTATAAATTCATTTACATTGTAGCCACGTACGCTCTTTCTAACACAACCACATAATATCAAAAGGTCATGACTACGTCTGTTATCTTCTAAATATAGCAATAACAATACTAAAACTTTAGTGTCTGCTATGTGGTTTTACTAAATATATCTGTGGCAAACAGCGGTTTTTATTTAGTGGTCGAAAGTTCTCTTGTAATACTGTTGAGCAATGACTGACAGCCTTATCTTTTACATTTCATTTAATATTAGTTCGTGGTAGTTATTTGGATACTGGTTTTAGAAATACAAAAAAATACCTTGGTATTCTCTAGTCTTCAAGAGATTGCTCCATACTATTGGATAATTTTGATTAAAGAGAAGTTACATGTTGTGTTTAACTTTTATTTATAAACTTTATTACAAACCTGTTCAGTTTAATTCCAAATGAAAACCCTGGGAAATAATGATCAAATTGGACTAGATGATCTTTCAAGGTCCCTTCTGAACCCTAATATTCTGTGATTCTGAGGTCAGGAATTTTCCCTAGCTGTTGCTTTTAAAAGATGACAGTCTCATAATTGGAGTTCTTATTTTTCTGTTGCATAGCATGTACTCAACCATTCAGGTCTGAATTATTAATCTTTACAATTAGCAAACAGAATATACTTTACCGTAATTAAAATGTTTACAGAGTCTCCTACTTTGTAAGCAGAAATGTTATTTTTAGCTGTGGTGTTCTCTGTGAGTAAAGACATATATATTTACAGAAACAGCATAGAAAAAAAAAAACAAAAGTGCTAGTTTGTTTTGAAATGTAGGAATAAATTCTACATTGCAAATGACTCTGTGAGTATATTCCCAATTTTCCCAGTCTTGTTTATTCCAGTCCTATGCCATAGGTTTGCAGAAATGCTAACAGGCCAGCCTGATCAATAACCTCTGTGGATTTCTGGACAGAGGCATCAATTACTGTGCTGTTCCCTGGTGAAAACCAGCTGCTGATATGATGATTTATTAAGCAGCATGGCTGCCCTGGAAGAAGACAAAAGGCCTTATTCTTCTCTCATTTTCCCATACATGGAACCAGAAGAATTTCATTGACTTCAAAGGAGCTACTCCTGTTTTACTGAAGAATGAGGCAGACTTGAATCAAGCTTGAGTCTTGTATGTTGACAGGTTAAAGAAAAGTGTATCCATTACACAGTTAGTGTACAGAACAAAGTAGATCCGACCACTCATGAGCTTCTCACTGAGATAAGTTGTTTATTAAAGGAAGAAAGACGTCAAAAAGTGAGCAGATGAGAATATCAATAATATTTCTTCATTAATCATCTCGAAGGTCAGTCCGTAACAACAGTCTCCATTGTCATTCTTAAAATCCACCACAAGTGACTAACCTGAAATACTCTTGAGGAAATGGTAACTCAATCAGGAGCAATAAGAGTGCTTAGGAGGCAGGTGTTTCCTTATGCTTCTGTTTTTAAATTGTGACAAATGATTTATGCAAATCAAAATGACAAAACCAAAACTGACAGGTGAGAAAGAAGTTTTAATTTAAGAGTTAAAAATTGTCTAGGCTTTTCTTCCAGACTAATGGCAAAGCTGGGAAAAGGAACTCCCTAAGTTTGACTGAGCACTTTTTCCACTCGGCAGTACAGTCTCTCTCACGATGCACTTAACACAGCTCCAAAAAGGGAGGTTAAATTACAGCCTTATCTGAAAAGCAGTAACAGAAAGGCAATTAAGATTAGAATTTCAGTTTCTGCATTGTAACAGGCTCAAAGAGAACTGAGCCTACGTTAATGCAGAACAGAGTTCACCGGGAAAGGAGGGATGAAATACTTTGAAGTTTTGGACCAGACTTATTTTCCCTGCTTTGGTTTCTCAAAAAAATATTCAACAATGAAAGTAATTTGATTTCCAAAGAAGACCTATTTCTAAAATAATTATTGATGATACGTTTATGTATGCATTTTACTTGTATGTTAATAGTAACTACTAGCACTGTCAAAACTGGAAGGAAGTAGTAGAAGCTGTGAGTTGTGGGTCAAAAGTATTTCAGGGCTTTGGTTACCACTTTTGCCTTTGGATGAGGCATACTCATATGACTGGATACACAAACTGAGAAGAATTCAGCGGCTTAAAGTGTATATGCACTATGCAAGTCTCTGCATGTCATAAGATCTCAATTTTCTTTACTGTCCTACTTTCGCATGCTCAGTTAGTTTCCTTTACTAATACCTAACACTGCTTTGGCTCAAAATTTTATTTTAAAAACATTCATTTAGAAGGAAAGTTTTCCGTTTCTCCATGGAAATGTTTTTTCTAGGTACTTTGATATCAGAGAAGATGAACAATTACATAATACATACAACATAACATCAATAACCAAGTGTGATCATGACAGAGATTGTATGATCCCCAGCCTTTAAAAACACTTCTATACTTCACTGTACAGATGTCCCCTGTAAATCTTTCTACATAGCTGGTGTCAGTTTGGTTTCTTTAAGGCTTCATCAATTCATTTTGGAAAAACACCATGCTAACTAATATAAGCAATTATTAATAACAACAATAATCATGACGAAAAATACTAGTGAACACCTGGAAAAATAGAAGAAAATACAGAGTTTTGAACTACAACCAAACAAACACAAACTTGAAAAGTATTTTTGTTGAATATTTACAGAGAAAAAGATCAAATGACACTGCTATACAAAGTGAGTTCAGAATAGAGGGTTAAAGCCAAATAGTGGGAAGAGGCTTTGTGAAGAACAAGGTGTTCACCCAAGGCAGCTTTCTCAGGACAACAGAAAAACAAGTGGGCACTCTAACAGCTTTCTGGTGGAAAATGGGATTTTACTACAAGATATCTAGGAACCAAGAAGCTGATAAGACAATATGTAGTGAGAATTGTCTTTATTAAGATCTAGAGTAAGCAGGATTAAAAGGAAAGGGGTCAGATAAACTGATTTTCCAGAGACTTTATCTGCTGTGGAATAAAGTTCTGCTTCTACTTGTTTAATCCAATATATACCTTACTGTTTTAAAACAGAATTGATGCAGTTTCTATTGTGGAGCTTTATGACTCACCAACTATGAAATATTTTTAAAAAATAGCATTCAGGCTTTCTAGATTGTTTTATTTTACATTAATAAGGAAGAGAATTAGGCAAAAATAGTAATCTGGGTACAGACTAAATTGCATTTTTATTACTATAGTTGGTACTGACAATCAAATGGCACAGAAGCATACACATGAGGGTTGGAGTTTCACATCTGATTAGAGGAAGTGCACACAACTCCCATCCCTCTGATCTGAAACATACATCTAAACTCTGGTCTCACATATTCCAAATATATATGCTGACCCATGACTCATTGGCACTCTTCTATTTGTGTTTTCAAAACTAGATGAATAAACAACCCTTTGCTAATCAAGGATAATCTATTAAATATGGAAAGTAGTTATGATTATGTACTACTGTTACCAGGCTAATGTTTAAAGGCCATTATGAAAAACAGACCCACCAGTACACAAACGCATCATGAGATCCTGCTCTAAGGAGCTTATAATCTGTACGAGGAAGAAAGAACCATGGCGAAAGAGTAAATGCCAGTTTAAGAGGTAAATTTCTGGCTTTTCTTCACTTCTCATGTTATTTTGTCATAGGATCTTAGCAAGTGAAGAAATACTTGACATAGGTGGTACAAATTCAAAGAAAATACAAGTACAAACTTCCAGCCACCTATTTGGTGTGACTCACAGTCCAATTTACTAATAGTAGATGTACAAGCACACAGGTGGAAGTAGAAGCTAAAAGGCCAATGAGCACTCTGAACTTTCCCAGCATATCACAATTACAAAACCACATGTGTTAAAGACTGCGGCTGGGTGCAAAAACACACACACACACAAAAACACAAAGTAAAATAAACCAGTGCACTTAAATGTTTTTTAATTGGTGGTCTGTAATTTCACTTGGATTCCAATGACAAGCAGGTCAAAAGAGTGTTTCAGATTTGACTTGAACACAGAAAAACTTTGCTGACTACTGAAATTAGCAGTATAAGTATTGAGTAAAACCTGTTAAACACAAATTTTTTAATGACAATGTTCCACTGAAATATTGCAGCAAATTTCAAATATTGTCATGCCTTCCCTGTAGACTGAGGTAATTACTGGAGAATTCTATATATTAGTTAGTGAAAGAAAAGGTTATAATAACAATGTAAAAATGATAAATATTCGAAGAATGATGATGAAGCAATAAAACCCGGTAGTTTTGTGCCAGCAGTAGATAGTGGAAGAAACTTGTGTGTTATATCTCAGATACCTAAAAATTAAATGCTGAAGTGTGTGTGAGCTGGACATCCTAGGTTCCTTTCACAGACAGCCGAGATAAAAGACTGCCTCCAACGGGCAGCTCATCTGATCCCAAAATTAATGTCTAAAAGAGACCAGAGGAACCAAGTTCTAGCTGTTGCATATCTCTTCCTTGACTTTAATGGGACTGTAGGAGGATTAACTTAGATTTACACAAATTTATGCTGTAGAAAGCACAAGATAACACTGTGTCAGAGCTTTATAGCCAGGTTGTACATTCTTTTTACCTACATATTGGGACTCTTTGCTAAATACATGCGAAATACGGTGTGTCTCCTTCCTCTTCTTTAGGAAATCAAAGTTAAGTTCTTCCTCCATTCTCCTAAGGGAAAGGAAGGTCTGCAAGTCCATTCAGGCTGAGTGTTGATAACATCTACAGGGAAGCATGAAACATCAATATCATCTTTACCTGCTGCTACATAACAACATAAAGGCCTAAGGTCACTTATGAAGTCAGAAATAGCTTTATGAAAGGACTTGAACTTTTCTAGACCATTCACCCAAGACCAAACTAATCTAGTTTAACCATAAGAGCTGCATTTTGACAACTGTGCCAAAACTGTTCCCTAATGTACATAGGCTTTGTCACATTAGTAGTAAACCACAAAGTAATAACATACAAAGCCCAGATGTTATTATACACTTTAGCAGCAGCAGTAATCACCCCTCTAGGTACAGAACACAAGTTGCTATCTCACTGACTTTTCAGTTTGCCTTAATCTGACAGAAATGATGTTACACTATATCTATATAAACTATTATGAAAATCTAAATCGTAACCCTGTTATAAGCATGAGATACTCTTTTTTAGTGTCACCTATTTTATTTCTTATTTGGTAACACCACTGAAGGTGTATTTTCAATATTTTAAACCCTGGGGATTTTTTCATCCTTGTTTTGTACTGTCATATATGCACTGATTTAACTAGCATTGTCCCTGACTTGTGTCTCAGTTTAAATGAGATCACAGTGAGTCTCATTGTTTTACAAAAACACAATGTTAAACACACAAGTCACCGAACTAAAAACAACTAATGACAAGATCCATGTGGAAGAGGAAATTAGAGTCTTCATGATTAAAGATTTATATAGGCAACAAGAACAGAGTCTCAACTATAAAAAATAAATGCAAAATGTGGTTTAGGATCTTGTATTGCATTTAGAAATTAACCTAAGAATGAACTTTTATCTCCACCCCCAAAACTTTTATATCAACCATTTTCTGGGAAAGTTAGGATATGTCTCCTTTTTAATCCATGAGTGATCAGATTTCCTTCCGAGGGTGTATGTAAATGTTTTATTTCACTAAGGATGTGTGCTATTTATAAAAAGAAAAGGACTGATGCCACATAGATATTTTCTGACGTATTTCACTCCCCCAGTTTATCTCCAGTGTTATAAAAAGGAAACCTCTGCCTTTTATTAAGCACCCAATAAAGGAAATAAAAGCATAACCTGGTAGATCAAAGAAAATGCAGGGAGTAGCCACCCAGAGTCTGCATAATATAGTTAGAAAATGGGTTGAGTAAATAACAATGGAAGAGAGGTAGGAGAAAAATGGGGTCTAACAGAGATAACTTCTCTTGTGCTGTGTCCCCAGGATCATGCAAGATGTTCTGTGGTAACTGACGTCTCAGCATTACACAGTGAGTCCTATATTCCCATCTAGGAAAGCTGTGGAAGTAGCAGTCACAAGCTAGCTGGAGGTTAAACTCAGCAGAACAGCTGCAGGAGTTCACTGACCACTTAAAAAAACACCCAAAAAAAAAAAAAAAAAAAAAAAAGAAGGAAAAAGATAGGAAGAAAAAAAAAAGAAAGAGACAAAAAAGAGACGGCAACAGGTTTGGTTTTTTTTTTGGCTGCTACTGCTACCTTCACATGTACTAGTTTTCCTTATTCTTGCCTTTTAGACTGCACAGTCTTTGAGACAAGGACTATCTCTTACATGTTTGAAAAACATCAATTTGGAACTCTAAAACAAGGTACATCACAGCAAAAAGCAACAAATTTTTGCTGTTATCTGAATCTCAATGTGTAAGGAAGAATAATTGTGAGAAGTGACAGTGGCAGTGGATGAAGGTATGAAGTTTTTAAAGAGACAGTAGGGTGAACATACTTGACATTGCTTGATTGGTCTTGGACAGCTTGTATCATTTTAGGCCCTGGGTTTTGAAGCATACAATACACTAAAGAAGACAAATATACAATAAGTGCTTATTCTCTATGCTAAAGACTAGAATTTAGAAGCAATTTTTCTGGATTGTATTTGTTCAGTAGTAACAGGCTTATTCCCAAAGAGTACAAGGGTAGGGCTATGATTCTGTCCCTCCTGACCAAAAGTATAGTTACTTGCTTTCCTGAAGTAACATTTTTTCCTACACTCAGCACAACTGTTTTGGAGGACAATCTACATACTCATGATTTTTTATCCAGAAAGTGAGAGATTATGCTATTGCTTATGTGACTTTAAAAGCTTATTCTGTGTCCTGTCATAACTTCTGAGGAATGTGTTAAGCACTGGCACTATCAATAGGAAGAGATCAGAAGGTGTGATCTCATTTATATGAAGCTTAACAGCAATAGATGTGACTCCTGACACTTTTTTTCCAGCAGTAATTTCTACCACAGCTGACAAGAATACAGCAGCTTTGCAAAAGATGGAACTGCTGGTTTAAACAGTTAAATCCTGCTTAACTGCTTAGTTTTTAAAGTGTATATGATACTGTCTTGCAAATATAAAGTGCACATACTTGCCTGATGTGTGCAAAATTTAAATGTTTTATAAGATATTTGTTGCCAAAGCATGCAGAAGTGTCATGTATCACTATGGAAAGGTAAGAAACATGGGCTGTTTCTAGAGCAATAAAAGTTTATTTAATGTTCCATTCTCTTTAACAATGGCTGCTATTACTTTAAATCTCTGTTGGCAATAAAAAGGGGAACAAAATAATCTCCTTCAAATGTGCAAGTCCAACACACAGCTCTTTATATCAAATGTGCTTGCTTAAAAAAATATTGTGACTATCTTCTAATGATAGCAAAAAGTTGCAGGCAGACTGGATGTGGATCAGAGCTGAGAGTAAAGAAATAATAGACTTGTAAAAATCAGTATCTGCACATAGAAACTCAATTCTACAAAAAGCAGCCTGGGGGAAAAATATCCCTATGAAACATTTTTGTGCTAAGCGGCAACTTTGCGAATCAAATTTATAGCAGGATCTGCTATGTCAACAGCAGAGTACCAGAAAGAGGGAGGACCCTTTTTGTGATATTGAGTGCACAAAATAACAAGATCAAGCTGCCCACAAACACTTTTTGTTTCAAAAAAGGGTAGGAACTTGCAAACACTATTTTATGCTTTGCTGTCTACATTTACCTTGTAGAAAAATGGAACAGACATTTAAATAAATTGTGAGCAATTTCTGTAAGGATAATTAATTCTATTCAGGTTGCTATCTAATTTGTTTCTTCCTGAATTTCATTAAAGACTAAAGAATAGCAAGTCATATATATATTATATATATACACACACACACATATATTGACATATACATATAAGTGTGTCATGAGGGAAAAACTAGCATAGAAAAACTTTGAACCTGCAAGTTTTCATACCACAAATTCAGCCCCATCCTAAAGAGAAGGGCAATGAACATAAGCTCATGACTTCAAATTAAATGTTTTTACAAACAATCTGGGATTACACACAATTTTATTCTTCGCTAATTATTTGTCTTAATTAAGAACTGTTTTTTATATATCTGTATTTTTAGGTAATCCAGCATAACTATCTGTACAGAGTATATGAAGACATGCTAAAAAATATAAGTATGTGAGACAGGCCTATATCAAAGAAAAATCCTTGTTTTATTGATACCCACTTTGGACAATTATGCACCCTGCTTCATTTATACTTTTAGCATTTTATTTGGTCACCTAAGTTCCCTACTATTACTGTTCTTAAATTGAAATGTTGCCATCCTAACATCTTAACATCTCTTTTGTTGCTGTTATTTCAAATTTATACCTTCTTGGTTTGTCTGCAGAGGTCAGGGTTATTTTAAAAGATTCAAGGCTGATTCTCTCAGTCTAGGAATTTAGTGTATATCTAAATTCTAATAAAGACTCAAAGACGTAAAAATACTTACAGTAGTCTGAAGTTTATAAGCTGTTTCTCAACTTAGCAATGTGTAAATTCAATTGAGTGCTGCCTAACCAATGGATAGGTCAACAACGGTAAAGCATAAAATATTTGTCTCGTGTGTTTTCTCCACTTGTTTAATGAAAACTTATTTCTACCTGTGTGTGTTTTCTAAAAGTAAAGTGACCTTCTGTAGCTACTTAGGTGTGAGTTTCAGCCCTATCCACCAGACCCATATCTCTTTGCAACAGAATATAGAGCACGTTTATTTGTGAAAATATTGTACCTGTAGCAGGCAAACTCTCCAGTAGAGTATATTACACCTTCAGAAGAACATGCTACACCCTATTTGCATGACTGTCTTCCCTTTAAATAAATTATTGACTGGGTTTGAATGTAATCACTACTAGGATAGTGTGTGGTGTTGCGAACCTTCATCTCACTCTCCAAAGTATGTTATTGCTGAGATGGCATCATGTTGTCTTGAATTTCTTTTGTAGATAAGGCACAGGTTTCTTCCATGTATCACACTTACCCCAGCTTCCAGTCTTAGCTCTAATGTTCAAGGATCATTTCCATGGGCAAACTGATATATATGGTCTTCATTAGGCTCCACATATCTTTATGTACACAAAGCATATAGGAAGAGATTTGTGAGTGCTTTCATTTCATAATGCATGAAAGTAGAATAAGTTAATTATTGTTTTACACATATATACATATTCAGCTTAAATATATATATTTTCATATTCTTTGACTGTGTGAAATACTTACTCTGCATGTCTTCTGAAAAGAGTCAGGAACTCAAGAGTGGAGTCAGTGTTAAGCATACTGTGCAAATACAATAAAATACCATAAACAATTATTTTCATGGATATATTATGATCATATGCCCTTCAGGTAGCTGAAAAACAACATAAAGTTAAGCATATCAGGTGTTACTAACAGGCGTAAGTCAGTGGGCCACAGTCAAGCCTCAATCACACTCAACTGAGAGGGACAAGCTGTACTAAGACACAAGATAAAACTGAACTACTTTTTTTTTTTTTTTTTTTTAATTTTGCACATGAAAGAATTTCAGTAACTATCCAGAATAGTTATGGATGTGGACCATTGTGTTTTCAATACAGAATTCAAGTTCTGAAAAAATGTAGAAACTTAATTTTTTCCTTTAGTCAGAAGCGAAAGTCTCAATATCAAAGCACTGTTAGAAGAATTTCAATTAGTATCAATATAAAAAGAATGGACAAGTTTAGTGATGGAAGCTAGGACTGAGTAAAAGTACCTTTGTCAGGCAAAGAGAAGACAATGCATACCTGAGTTTTGGTCAATCAGTTCACTGGATTTTAACTTCTGGCTGTATTTCTGAACTGTTAATAGCTACAACACTTTCATATGAACAGATAAAATGCAGAATTAAACTAAAAAAGCTAACTTTATTTCATCTGTTGCAAAAATCTGAAGATTTTTAATTGTTTCCATTTGATCATGTTTAGTCTAGATTATTTTTCCTGTTGTGATCAATGCTAGTTGCTATTCTTATTCTTCTTCCAGAAGGAAGCAAAACAAAACCAGCATTTTTGTTCTTCTTGTGTGTCATGTTTAAAATTAATTCATTAGCAGCTGTCAGCCCCCAAGGAAGAGTGTCAACACTGATGAAGACAACATCTAAAGGTTTTGTATTACCTTCATTTATCTCTTGTCCCCAGAAGGTATGAATCCATTAACAAAAAAAAAAAAAAAAAAAAAAATCTCTTTTAAACAAATTTTTTTTTTTTTTTAAAATGTGTTTAGAAAGTAGCTGTTCAGGCATGAATGTTGGCTCCAAATGTCAATGACACCTGTTTTGTTATACAAAAAAAGACCAACGAGAGAGAGTTACAAGGCTGAACTTTATTGTAGGTCTCCATGCTACTGTTCCCATGAAATACTGCTTCCCAACAGAAATACTGATCTATTATGTCTGCAATAAAACATGCATTACTTTGTTATACAATATTGCATAAAAATGTTCATTTAAAAAGAAAAAATCAGCACCAAATGAGGCTAAGCAAATATCTTATGGGATGTGTTTGTTTATGCAAGATGTTTGAAATCACGAAACAGTTACTATGGCTATAGATTGCTTTGAACTACAATTTTCAGTCATTGGCATATGCACATGATAAAACTGAAAAGTACCTAAAGGCTGGTAGTAGGGCTCAGCACATATTCCTGGGTTTACCTAGCAAGTTAGGTATTAAGCCTTTGAACACAGAAGTGTTTTAAACTGCACACCTGGACCATGGATACTCAAGCAGATGTCTAAGTGTTCAAAATGTTACATGGAGACAATTACATGCATTTAGAAGACAGCTAATGCCTTTAGAATGTTACATTCTTTCCTCTAAAGGAAAATAGCAGCCTTACAGAAGAAATGTAAGCATATGTAGGTAAGCGACTCGGAGGAGGATTTTTGGAAATAATTTTATTACAGATACATATTTAACTTTTACTTGAACCGAAATTCTACTCAAGTAAAATTTAGAATCTCAGTAAGTCTAGAAATTAAGATCAGATTATTTATTGCTATTTTATAATATTTACATTGATTTTAAAATAGTATTTAACCCAAGCATCATTCATTTGTTGAACCGAGGCAAGACTTTCTCATTCATTCAGAGTTATTGCTTGCATTATGAAATTGCTACTTCCACTTAATAGACAGGACAGTTTCCACTACAGTGGAGAATTTAGTACACTGCTTGTGTATGTCTTCAGCAGTTAGTGGAGGATTCTGTCCTTGTAGCCAAAGTCAAGGACAATACCTTTAGGTAAAACTTATTTTGCATTTGACAACCATTTTAGCTGAAAACTCAGAGTTGTCACTATATAGGCATGCTGTATATTGTAGTTGTATTACATATATATGCATAACATTCTTGTTAAACACATTTTGAGAAAATGTGCTGATGTTAAAGATCTCTCCATTGGATTTTTTGCTCAGATGCGACTTGGTGTTCCCTCTGCTGGAGCTGCCAATTTTGCTGACAGCCTGTGCAGAGCACAGGAGCGCAGCCTCCTCTCTTCCTCTGTCAGTGATGGTTCGAGAGAAAAATGAACACCTGAGTTGACATGTCGAGGCTACAGAGCTTTTCAAACACACTGTTCTCATTCAGAGAAAACAGATAAAATTTGTTGAAATGTGGCATTTAAAAGATCTTCTTGAAAATCAGTTGAGAAATGAGGTCAGCTGAAAAATAAGGTGCAATTACCAATTCATTGAAATAATTTATAAACTTGTTGAAGACATAATTTGCTTATAAAAGACTAATTTTTTTTTTAATATTTTTTACCCCTCTAGTTTTCAAAATATTGCAATATGAAACTTTTTTACAAGTTCTAATTTAGTGATAAACATTTAGGTACAATGAATGCTACTACAGTCGGGCTACAATTGCATACTTAGTATCACATTTTCCACTAAAAATAATAATCTTATTGTTTATTTGCTGATTCTGTAATTATAAAGCTTTACCTTTTTTCAGTGGGAGTAATTTTAGAAAATAATTTAAACATGCTACTGTTCTTTTCTTCCAAAACCAAGTAATTATGGTGATGATTATATTTCCATTGAAAACATTTGCAGAACTCTTTTAACTTCAAAGGATGGAATTTCTGCACACTCTACTAATGCAATATGTATTTTCTTTATTTTTCATGTCTGAACCTGAATGTGATAGTAAAAAAACTATGTTTTTTCTAGCTCTATGACAATGAAGGTCACTGTATTTTATACAAACTAATATTTGCTATATATTCATGTTTGTAGTCTGAAGCACTAATGAAATTTGAGAAGAAGTATTTATCAATCATAATCTAATTGCCTTCTCTACATTGCTAACATCACTTGGACTGTCACGGAAGAAAATATTACTCAATGTGAATACAAATGAAAGAATGAGGCCTCTTAGATCCAGATACAATTTTTTCAAGAAATAAAATTCACCTTTTACATACATGGATGTTATTTAGCTGAATACTGTGAAAAATTTTGTAAAGGGTTACTGGCCAAGACATACTTCGACATTGCAATTACTACTTCTGCTTAAAACAATGGCAATCCCTGTAATTGATTAGTAAGAAATACAGAAAAATGCACCTTCTTATGTAAAAGAGCCCTTTATGTGCCTGTTATAATCCTACTTATGCATCTGTATGTAATTATAAAAATGGCACCTAACTTTGAAATTTGAATCCCATGAGAAGCACTGATTCTCCTAGATGCCAAACAAAAATAAGGATGTCAAATATATGTTGGCAGAAATATACATTTCTTCTCTTTGTAGATCCAAACTATCCACTTTGCTAGTGGAATCTGGAGATTAAAAAAAAAAAAAAATGTATTTTGAAGCCAAAGTTATAATACTATGGCTTTAGTTTCTTCTGTAATAGGTAATTCTACTTATCCCCACACCTTTTTTTTCCTCTTCAAATCCACTGACTGAATACTTAAATATAATATGTCAAAAAAATTGTATCCTACTTGTTTATCAAGTTTAGGTAGATGTTATCTAAATATCTATTTGATACTTTACAAAACAGTTTAACCTTGAAGAGGGAGACAGTGGAAAATGAGAGTGCTTTTTCAACTTAATATTGATCCTTATTTATATTTTACACTTTTATTTAATTCTGAAAATATAAATCTGTCTTTCCTATCTGTTCATTTAAAAATATCTCTGTCAACAGAATAGTATAGGTTTCAAGTGCATTTGGAAACCATCCATTCTGTGTTGCTGCTGTTGTATGCCCAGTGTACCCCCAAAGACAACCCCACTATTGCCGAACAGATTAATCTGTCTATAGATCTTTTTCTTATCTAGTACTCTCTAGAGGAAAAGAAAGATTAAATAAATCACTTTTCTAGATAGAAATGTAAAACCTGCACACAAAATTGCACAGTTCCGATTATCATGCCAATAAGCTCCCTTTTCTTCTTACCCTCACCCAATTCTTTCAAGAGGATTATGACTGCTTTTGAAGTAGCATTTATAAGGATGGAGTCTAAAATAGGTTAAAGTTAATACTGCTCTAGCTTGAAAGATTTTTCTCCTTTTTATCACCTTACCTAAGAAAATGCCTTGACATAACAGGCTTTCTTTCAGTATCATTAGCTCTTAACAGGTGGCCAGCATTCACCACATGTTTCTAAAACATAACTCTTTTGCAGAGGTTGAGGATCACAAGAAAAGTGCTACAGAAGGCTACTTTTAAAATGATGCTTATAAGTGAAACATTACTCCAGGGAGCATTTAAGGAAAAGTCAGCAGTCCTGGACAGCAGTCATTAAGATGCTGTTCTGAAAACTGGACATAAAAGGCAGAATCACACACTTGGTTATAATGCACACACAAAAATATTACCTTAAAAGAGCAGTGCTAGCCATAGAGTTGTAGTTAAATGCAGGGAATTTGACTCAGTACTACAACATTTACAGAGTTAATCTGTTTTTTCTTGTTGTCTTGCAGCATAGTGGTGTAAAATAATGTTTTGTGTTTTTTTAAATGAATCCTACTAGGCAAGGTAGACATCACCATCCCTTGGCTCAGTAACTATAAAAGATGACTTACTTAAAAGTTAGATATTTATTGCATGTACTTTGTTTTATTGTTGCTTTTAATGTTTTCTGTTGTCATATTACATGTATTTACTACTCACACACTAACACTAGCATCAGTGCCTACGGCCTAAATAGCAATTGTTGTTAGATGACATAATGGCTTCTATTTAAGCTGACATCTCAATAACACATTACGTCTCTATTACACCGCAGCCCAAACAGTACTCCATACAGCAAGCCTTCTTTATATAGGTCACCTGCTGATGCGAATAGAGAAGCTGCCTGCTTCTTTGGTTATAGATGATAGCTGCACACCATTGAAGAACAACATGGTAATTGTTTCACAGAGTTGCTTAATGACATATACAGAAATCTTAGCAAATTTCATTGAACTCACACAAGTTATGTGTGTCTCCAGGGAGAAGAAGTAGGAAGAATGAATTCCAATCCTCTTTCCCCTGGAGAGCTTAAAGAATTTTAGCTTTTTTGATAACAACCGCAACATATGTAGTTTCCAGAGTTTTCCAGCTATTATATTCAATCAGGAAAAAGTCAGGATGACAAGCTTATTGAACAACACCTTTCATTGCAATTTACAGGGAAAATCTGGACAGACTGATGAAGCTAAAGTCTAGCTTGTAGAAGACAAAGTATAAGGGTCTTTTACAACTGAACATGCCTTCTCAATTTATATGAACAGTTTTTTTTCTTTCGGTTACCAATGAATAAAACCCATTCATTTTTTGACTTTCGACTGCTATGAAATATGTGTGGGTGTTTCACAGGGTGAGTGACATGGGTGTTTCAGATACTTCCTGTGACACATTGTGCTGGCATTACAGCATCACGAATGGTGGGAGGGAATGCCTTTGAACTTCCTTCTGTCTTGTTTGACCTGAACACCTGCATCCTGGATGGTATCTCTCCAAGTTCGTCATGACAGTTCAATAGGAAGTGATGATCATAACAGATTCACTGAAGTCCTGCACACCAAAAGGAAGTAAGGGCAGGTCTCACATGAGCAATAGTTCTTTATGCTGTGGTCTTCAAAAAATAATAATGTAATACTGTGACCAAAAGAACTTACGTAATTGGTGTGACTTTAACAATGAACAGCATACTATCTCTGTTAGCTGTTTTTTTGGTTTTTATTTTTACAAACGCTGTTAATTTCCTTTAAAAGTGTAGCTATGAGTAATTATACTTTATCTAAATGGATTATATATAACCAGATAAATTTTGAATTAAGGCATATATAACTTAAAATTACAATCCCTTATGCTTCATGTGGGACATGCCATTAACTGCAATTTTTTTATTATCTAGATCTGATAAAGTTTCTTACTTTTCTGAATTTGGAAAGTACACATAAGATTTCTAAGACCGATAGAAGAAAATTGCACAGGTAGTTAAACTGTCCCATTGAACAGGAAGTTAGCACAAAGAGGTCAAGGAGAAAATACAGGACAGATGGATAATAGCACTGACTTTTACCCAAGGGGGCAAATATAAATTTGGATGTATGTACTGAATGATCTGGAGAGACAGAACATTTGTTTGTCCTGGCAGTCTGAAATTTGCAAGTAAAGTAACCACAGATATAACCAGGGATACTTCAAGGTGAATGATGCAGTAAATGACACCTGCCAAGATCTTCAATAATTCTCTGGAGGTTCAAAGTTCCATTGCAGTGGTTTAGTACTGTATTTGTTTTCAGGGCCTGAGTTTTACTGATCATGAACTGCCCTTACATGTTATAACTGTCTAGTGCTTTTTAAAGGTTGTAGGATATTTTGATTCATGAAGCAATAATTCACTGGTCAAATGTTATAAAATGATCAAATTTTTAAAACAAGATAAAAACAGTTGCAAGATGTTGTCTAAGAAAGGATGTTAGACAAAACATGACTACTTATTTCATTAGAAGGGAAGGAAGAAACATACAATGCCCCTACTGTTCCTAAAGATATGTAACTTGCACTCAATCTTTCAAACTTTAACCTTATCAAAAGGACAAACACTAGCAAAATGACCCAAGAAAAATATGGTCCATTGAATTTATTTTTTAAAATCTCAGTATTTCAAAAAGTATATGTATCTTATTGAAAGAAAAAAAATAATAAAGAACAATTGTATTTCATTAACTCTACCCACAATCTTCAACTATATGGATAGAAGTGACAGAAATAGCTGAAGCTCCTCAGCTATACAGGTCTTTTTTAATTTAATTTTTAGTCTTTGCAGACCTTTGTGTGCTAATTTTTGCCCTTCAGAAGCATGACCATATATCCAGGACAGTCCAAGCACAGAAAAATACAACAGAAGAGTGGATGTAAAGGTACAGTTAGATGATATGACTGAATTAACACCTTTCTTGCTGCCAAATGTGCAAGATTCTACTTTCCTCATCTTTCTCATGTTTCTATGTCTAAACTATTCATATTTGCATATTAAAATGTGCTTGCACTGAACAAACAAAACTGAAATTTGCCCTAGATAATTATATTTTAGTGCTGTGGTTGTTCCTTGTATTTAAGGGATTTATAATAAAATGAGCCAAAATCACTATGTCCAAGGCACAATAAAAAGATTGCATAGTTTAAGTCCTGTGCATGCTCTGGGAAGAGATTATAAAAGGGATGTTCGTAACATGAGGGGATTGCCCACACACTGGTAACCCTTAATGAGAAAGAGTTAATGAACTTGCAACTTTGCACTGAAAAGTCAGTCTAAAGGAATTTGGGGTATGAATGTACAGTAAATGAGATACTCGGTGCACACTCTTGCTCTAAGTGTGTGCATGTATCTACCATCTATTAACCAGACTTCACCAAGAGGACTGGTCTCCTATGCTGAATTATGTACTGGGATGTGCCCTAATTGAAAACCAGATGGGATAAGCATTTCGACATTCAGATAAAGGAAGACAAATATCTCAGATGTCTAAGGAGGATAGGGAGGATTTTTCCAAACTGCTCCCCCAAATACTGCTTTTCTCAGTACCTTGCCAAGAATGTCT
Source organism: Patagioenas fasciata (assembly GCF_037038585.1). Taxonomy (NCBI): domain Eukaryota; kingdom Metazoa; phylum Chordata; class Aves; order Columbiformes; family Columbidae; genus Patagioenas; species Patagioenas fasciata. The sequence goes on from NC_092520.1 coordinate 206,136,745, forward strand.
CTGTGAAAGTCATTGAGAACAATTTGTGTGACAGCTGTTTTGTTTTCTTAATTATCGTAATCACTGTTCTATTGAAATGACTTAAATTTATAATTATTTTAGAAAAATTGTTTAGCCATTAGGAAAGAAATAATATTTTAAAAAATACTTCCTGCTTCTCTCTTTACAGAGCTTAAATTCAGCTTTTCTCTGGTATCTACCTTTCCAGCTGATGGCATTCTAAAGACCTAGCTCAGACAGTAAGAAACCCCAACTGAGAGAAACAAATTGTTTCCTGACCTTTTTTTTCCAGTCAAATTATATGTCTACTTTTACCATGTTAAAGACCAAAGCTTGTAGAATAAGGATAAAATTTGAAGATGTTTATTAAAGATTTTTTAAATAATTAATTTTTATATTCAAAGAAGTTTAAGACAAAAAGCTCACACAACAAACATACTGGAATACAATAATTCTAAGCATACATCAAGATACATACACAAAAGCCTTATCAAAAGTAAGAGACAACATTGAACATAGAAGATAATGGCAGAATCAACCATGAAACTGCACCTGGAGAAAAACAGGTATTCACTTTACGGTATGTCAAAGTAGCTTATTCTCAACTTATTTACTAAAAGAGATACTTTCAGGCACAAAATTAATCATGTTTACCAGTACTTGCATAAGCATTGGATGTTATGGCTGAAATCACCTTAAAGGTTGTCCCTGTTTATGTATTTCCATTTCACTATTCAGGAAATGAAAGCTATGTCTCTCTAAACCTCCCTGTGATGAATTACACAACATCTCTACAATTCAACCTATCTGATTTTTCAGTTTTACCTATGACACTTTTCTGCAATCTCCCGATCCCTATGACATTCTGTGGGTGAGCAAAACAGCAATCTATGGTCAAGGCATTTACAGTATCACAGTATGTTTTATCTCTTTCTTTCACACTATCGTTGTGTTACAGATATGCTTGCCCCATCACTGTTGATAAGAGTTTTGTGACTACCTTGCAGGTATTATTTTTTTATCTGTTGCATCTTTCAGACTGATTTCCAAGTGCTTCTCAGAGATGCAGGACTCTACAAGCTCTGTACAAACACTTCCAATTCTCTGTCCAGTTTTCTGAGATCTTACACACTTTCTGTTATATCAATAAATTTCATTAAGAATTCATGATTTTCATGACAAGAATTGAAAAATGACAAAAAAAAAAAAGCAACTCAAAATATAGTATTGAAAAATACAGAGTTGGACATTTTGCATAATTGAAATAACCAGACCTTGTAAATATTTTCTACAAAAAATGCACATTTTATAATATATTCAAATGTAGTTAGTCACTGTGAACCATTATTAAAAAGTCGGCTCTGCTTAACAGAATCCATCTACATTCTCTGGCACACTCTTACTATACTAGAGTAATTAAAATAGTAATGAAACACTGATTAAACTCACAAAAATAAAAGACTGTCATAACACGGAAGCTGAAGTGAAAGGCTAGTTGCAAAAAGCATGAAGCTAATAGAAGTTATATTACAATTACAAGTAGAAAATAAATTCCAAAAGAATTATCAATGTAATTTACATCTAATTACAACAGCAGAGGTCATCTTGGCATTTGAAAAACTACACTGAACTGGCAAGATAAAAGGTAACACACATCTATACTACAGGAGTTAAAACAGGTAAAATCCTTTTTAAAAGTAAAAGTTTTCAAGGAGTATAATTTATGTCTTCTATTTTAGAACTTCCAAACAAGGTAGGTGTTTCCTGAAAAAGCACACAAGCTGCAGACACCAGAGGTAGAATAAACATAAAAATGTAATGTGTTCAAAGTCTCATTTTTTGTAAAGTCTCAATTTTGAGAAATTACTACTAGAGTTTGCAGGTTTGCTGGACATTTTATAGCCAAACCTGGACTGTCAAATGTTATTTGTACATTAAATGTTTTAAGTGTTAAGAATTTGCAAAAAAAAAAAAAAAACATCTGGAATCAATAACTGCACCTCTTGGACTAAAAAGAATGTGTTTTTTTTCTGTTATCAACAGTTAATGCATTGTTAAGCTTTGAAATTACTACTACTGTTTTTACACTTTTAAAATTATTATCTTTAGTGAAAATTCCACCTAATATGAACCCCACATTTGAACATTTTGTATCTTGCTACTTGTAAGTCTGTATTAGTCTACCTATGTTTCCATCCACATGTTTCCTGTGTTTCCATCTGCATGTTTTCAGGCACCAAGGGAGAGAGAATATTAAAAAAAAGCAAATTTTTTGTGTTAAAATATTACACCACAGAGTCATGGAACCTTAGTGTAAACGGGGATTGAAGGACCTCTGGAAGTCATTGAGTCTAAGCTTCCCGAAACAGGGAATCCCACCTTCGTGCTGTTGAGTTTTGAATTTCTCTAAAGAAGCACATGTCACATCCTATCTTTTGACTAAATCCAACTGGACTTTTGATGTTATTGAACTCAACAAATACATTCCTCCCTTAACATTCTCTTTCCCTGGAGACTTCCTCATCATCTCCTACACTGGGTGTTACAGCCCTCTAAACATCCACCTTCTTGTCACCTTCTACTGATTACACCAGAAAAGATAACTTTTACTGCAGCAGTGTGTGGAGGTATCTCACAGTTCAGCAAAACTGAAGCACAGGTATGCAAGTGGGGGGGAAACGATAAACAGTTCTTTTACCACAGTCTCATCAGCATGTTTGTTAGGAGTATACACAGCATCACAACATCAAAACAACTTAATCTTTATATATGTATGTACACATGTGCATACATATTTCTTAGCGTATTTCTGTGTTTATATTTCTCAATATATATAAAATAAAATGGGGTTTTATTTTAATCCTAAATTGCACAATTATTCTTTCTATGGCACAGTATGGAAATACTATGGTGGTTAAGAACAGTTCAGTTAAAGTCACCTTCCAATTGGCTTTCCTAATGTCTTGAGTGATGCTCCTGAGCCTGAATTTTACTCCAGTGTCAAAACACTGCTGTGTCTCTGTATGACAGACCTTTTTTTCTTCATTAAAACTATACACCTTTATTAAGCCATCTTCCTACCTGTCATTGTTATTAGCAAAGCTCAGTTTTCTGTCTGTCCTCTACAGGCATAATTCACTTTGACTCAATGACAGCTCTGAAGTTATAGTTGCTTTTGACATATAACTAACAATAATCACAGATAGAATATTTCATTTTGAGGTAGCAACATGACTATAATAGAATGAATGCAAACTCATTGTCGACCACTGATTTTTCTCTAATTCATCTGAAGTTCACATGACTCCTTAATTATCTTGAGATACATGCTTTGGGACTACACCACAAATCTATAAAAGAGGTTTCTAGCATGCAGACCTTTAAAGGGTGCAGTATATCATTATGGAAACTTTTTTTTTTTTTTCTTATTTTAGTCCTGTAATTCAGTTACTACTCCTATATTGCCCCCAACATTAATTTCCTTAGTCAGCACAAGTGGTAATACCCTTCTGCAAGGAATATTCAAAAAGTCAATCATTGTAAACTTCTGGATAACAAACCTGCTAGATTATTATTTATGCATGCAGGTGGTAAGACAGGCCTTCTGAGGTCATAAATAGTAGTAACTACATGGCTGAAGGTAACAGGACAGACATTAAAATAAAGGCGTGTAAGTGTATTGTAAACTTGGTCCTACCAGTAACAGTTTTCTCAGTGTGGGAATTATACACGGTAATTATTCCCTCGTCTTGGTGTTGGATGGGAGTTAATTTTCTTCCTAATAGATGGTGTAGTGCTATGTTTTGGATTTAGAATGAGAATATTGTTGAGAATACACTGGTGTTTTAGTTATTGTTAAGCAAAGGACTTTCCACTTCTCATGCCATGCTGGATGCATAAGAAGTTGGAAGAAGGCAGACCTGGGACAGCTGATCTGCGCTGACCAAGGAGATATTCCACACCATATGATGTCATTCTTCGTATAGAACTGGGGGAAGAAGAAAGAAAGGGGAGATGCTCGCTCAGACTTATGGCATTTGTCTTCCCAATTAGCTATTATGTATGATGAAGCCTGGCTTTCCTGGAGATGACTGAACACCTGACCACTGATGGGAAGTGGTGAATGAATTCCTTGTTTTGCTTTGCTTGTGTGTGAAGCTTTTGTTTTACCTAATAAGCTGTCTGTATTTCAATTCGTAAGTTTTCTCACTTTTACTCTTCTGATTTCCTCTCCCATCCCACTAGGGGGAAAATGTGTGAGTGGCTGCATGGGGCTTAGTTGCTGGTTGGGGTTAAACCATGACACCTCTCTATTTCTTTCATTAGGAACTCCCACTGCTCTTTCTTATTTAAAAACTTATTATGGTTTTTGCTCAGCAATACATATATAAACCGAGGTTGTTTTGAAAACTACTAATTAAATGATTGTGACATCTTGTTTAAAATAAAATTCGAAATAGTAACATAGTTTCTTTACTCTCATTCATCTTCAAGTATGGTCTTTCTTGAAGAAGGAGTTCAGTTTGAAATGTAAACTGTGTCAGAACTATATGAGCAAGAAGATTACTCCGGAAAACTTTATGCTGTGATGGTATAGAACTCATGGTACAAATCTGGTGTTCGTAAGTTGAAGGAATTCCCTTAAAATCACCCTTAAATTGAATTGCTTCTATAATTTTTATTTAACTGTAATTACTTCTTTGAGGAATGCACTTCTAAGTGTTCTTAAATCTATGACTACCTATTAAATAAGAGGGGGCTATCTAAGATATTGAAAGCAATCACCACATTCACAAGCTTTGTATTTCTATTTTCAAATAGTTCCTTACAGTTCAATGTACGCTTTTTATCAGTTTTTTAATAAATATGGTTGCATTTGTCCAAAGAAAATGAATTAGCTACTATCCTTGCCATTGTCACACAAGGCTCAGAAGACCTGCTGACCAGAGAAGCTAAGAAACATCAGGAAACAGATGCATAGTAGATCACCTTTCTAAGGCTGATATTAACTTCACATTGTTAGATGTAGCCCAAAACACTCTTTTCAGCCAGAACAGACATTTACATTTTTCAATTAAAAACAAACACAGACATTTTCTTTCCTTTAGATTCATAAAAGAAGTCAAGCAACTTACCAACATTACCTTTTGGAATATCTGGGAGAAATAAGTCCAGAAGAAACATGAGTCATAGGCAAAAAAACAAAAATTCAACACCGAGTCTCCCAATATTCTTATGAGTATTTTCTAAATCAGAAATTCTGCAGTAATGCCTCCTTTCATATCTACAGCATGAACTTGCTTTTGTATCTCCAATGACTCAGTCAAATTATTTGCATACTTATCTGAAAGATATTTGACCCTAGACAGAAATACACTTTAATGTACACAGCTGCACTATGGTTCTTGCTTTTCAGGATAAGCAGACTAACTACGTTGTATTTTACAGTGCCCAACATGCAGCTGGAAGAAATAGAAATGTAAGAAACAGGTTCTGTGCAATGCTGAGGAGAGATTGTATTCTTACTTTTTGTTACTGTATGTCTAATAGAGAGAATCCTCTTTAAACATCTGATTTTAATTACTCTGAACTTTGGGTGTGATAACTGATAGATGAAAGCATCACAGTACCTAAGCGAGAAGGTTTAAAGAGCATGAATTTAAAATAACAAATTATACAAAAAATATAAAAGAAATAGAGATGAAAAGAAGTAAGAAACCATGCCGCACTGCAATTAATAGCAAAACCTACAACATAAATAAAAAATATCACTGCATCATAATTTTGGTTTTACTGTTTTACGTCTTGATGTTCACTACTTCTCAAGAAATATTCGCTGCTCCTCCATAAATATTCATTGTAATACATTTAATCAGTAGCTCTTTTCCCACTTTAAATGTAAAAGGCTAACGTATTTTTTTGAATTTCTTGTTACTTTAACAATTTTTTTTCACATGCACATAGAGTTCATGAAATATTCATACTGTATCTGCCACATCCATGAGAAGAACAGAATCCTACCATATGTTTAAAATACATTATAATACAAAAGGTCATGAAAAGTTGTCAGTTTTGTAAAACTGTCACTTTTTTAAATGTGTGCAGTACATTTCACCAGACATATAACATATGTGGTATATGGAAAACTTACATTGTTTCCTTATGGGTATCTCTGCACTCAACAATCTTCAAAAAGATGACTCAAATGACTTAAATGTAATAGATTAGGATCATTTTACAGACTGGCTGGTAGCATTAGGAACTGGAGCAGACACAAATGGGCTGCTTCATAAAGTGGCTGAAATTACAGCTGTTATAACTTATAATGGGACCCCAGGAATCCCAGTGAACGATTTCTTCAGTGAAGGCCAAACCGTGCAACTCATTCCATATCAAGTCTTTTTAGAAAACCACAAGGAGAAATGAGATAAGCACAAAGTGGTGCACAATGCTCACTGTATTTCAAATAAAGTGCCACCCCCCAACAGTAAAAGACATATTGGAGAACAGAAAACTTAAATATTTTCACCCTTGTGCTGGAGGATAGCCTAACACCTCCATGAGAAACCAAGATTCAAACACCCTGCTGCCCGACTTCAGTCCTATGTATGCGAACACTTGTTTACGAAGAGCACCAGACCAGAGTCATTAAAACCCTTGACCACCATCATTTGATGGCCTCCACGGAGCACCACTGCCCTCTTCTGGGACTTAAAGCATTAAGAGCGTAGGCTCCACATATTGACTTCATTCTATATTGTCCTTAAGAGACTATTACCTGGTGTCTTACGCCGCTTGGATTCCAATATAGGTAACTGTCCACTAAGAACAGGCTATTTCTTTAGTCTGTAGTTCTATTTTTCCTAAATTGCCTCATTATCAACTGCTTAATTGTGTAATTGATTCAAAACACTTCAAGTTATTCCTCTTGTTGCTTCTCTGAATGTTTAATTAACTTACTTGAGGCAGAGTTGATTGCCCTCCCAGTTAATAGCTTGTTCCCTAACAAATTTACTAGTTGCTTATTTATTTTATTCAGCCCACTCTGTTTTATCTTCCAATGCCAAGTCCCTTTCCTTCTTCTGTACTTAACAACTTCCTATACAACATTCCCATATGTCTTTTTTTTCCTATCAGTGTAATTCTGGTCTTCACTTAGTCCACTGAAAATGTTTAGCTAGCCCTTAAACATACTTCGCAATGTCTGAGAATCATTTGTTATGACCTTTGTAGCATTCTTTAAGCAACTCTTTTATTGTTCACTCATTATTGACTTTGACGACTTTCCCAAAAACTCCCTGTTCTCATCATAAACTCCTGAGAGGTTATGTTTTTGGCAAATTCGTTTCTTGTCTCTGTTATTTTAGGTGCTTCTATCTCTTTTTCAGGATCTAATTATCAAGTGATTTCTACAAGCTAGACTTTAAGAAAAGATTTTGGCAACCAAAAAGCTTGTTATACAATTCTTTGATGAGCTGACAAAGTTTGGCCTGATTTTTCCATTTCCTTGGCAATTACAGTTTGTAATAACAAAACCTATTTGCCCTGTGTCATGCATGGATTTAAAAAAAAAAAAGAAAAAAAAGAAAAAAAAAGAAAAAAAGCACTTCATCAAAGTTTGTGATGGATAAAAAGCTAAAACAGTATAAAATGGAAGATTCTCACATAGGTATATAATTAATTAGAATACGAAACAGAGCGACTGATCAGTTTTTATAGTGAATAAAAAGTACAGGTGGATTTCTGCATGAATGTCAGTGCCTTTCCATGCTGTTTCCATATATTCAGAAAGAACGTGTAAAAAGGAGTGAATACCAAGAAGATAAAGTTTACTGATGGTACTAAATTATTTAGGACAGTAAAGACAAAGATCTATGGAGCAAGAACTGCAGGAGACTCTTACTAGAGAAAGTGACTGAACATTAGAATGGCAGACAAAATTCATTTCAGATGAATGCACTAATTCATTAGTGGTGCATATAAGAAAAACAATTCTGACCTTGCTAATAAAGTAATGATCTCTCATCCCCCAGGGACAAGATCTTAGAAGTATGATATATGTTTCTATGAAAACATGGTCTCAGTGATCAGAAGTAGGCAAAAAATATTGAAATTATTTAAAAAGGGACTGAGAATGAAACAAACAGAAATCCTGGGTATGAGTCTATGTGATGCTCAAGTTCTCTCCTCCTAGGAGGACAGAAAAAACAGAAATATTATGGAGAAGGCTGGATATAAGGAAGAATTAAACAGAGTCAAACAGAAGAAAATGTACAAACCCAACATGATGTAAGTCTATAAAATCAAGTGTGAAATGGAAGAGGAAAGTTGGGAGTCACTGTTCATTGCATTAAAGGTGACATAAAATGACTTTTTACCTAAGATGGACAATTGCTGGCTAAAGAATTTCCTGATACAAAAGTTGTTTAAAGTCGTGTGATTATTCTGAAGAATTATTATAGCTTTTGTTGTTGTTGTTTGTTTTTTTTTTCCCATGTTACTCTATTCTTCTATAGTCTTCTCTGAATTAACCATTGTTGAAGATAGGTGTTGGCCTAGATGGACTTTTAATCTAATCTGATTTTACTTGTACTTACATCTTGATATGCTTCCTCATCTTACATTTTTGAACTTAAATCCCATAAGTACATTAGTAATATATTCCAAAGGTTGGGTTTTTTGGTGTTTGTTTTGGGTTTATTACTTACTTCCTTCTTTTCTTCCATTTATTTTCCTGTTTAGATTAGAAACAGGATCTGCAGGAAAAAGTGCAGAAGTTCTTTATTTTTTTATACTCAACTTCCTTTTGTGATCACATCGTGAGGTTAATCAAGGACAGAATTCTATAAATATACGACAAAAATAGCTCTGCAGAATGCTTCATTTGTCTTTGAGATACATAGGTTGAATTATAAGGATTCAGTTCCAGGTCTAATAGCTTGTGGTCTTGACTTTGAAAAAGTACATAGAGCCCACGACTATTACTGAAGTTGATCACTGCTGTTGGAACTCCACTTCTCCAAGTAGGTTGTTGGATATTACTGATTTAACATGGAGAGACTAGACTAAACTACCAGTTCTATTAATTTTCTCTGAAGTTAATCTTCACATCATTCAATTTTAAAATAAATACTCACTTTTAAGCACCTACTTCCTTGCAAAACTTATACTAAATACTTTGTCTTGCTCAGCAATTCTTTGGCACTTTCGTTAATCAGAGAAATCCAGACCTAAGCTAAATTGTGCAGACAGTCATCAAAATGCACAAGTAGTTTTCCAGATTTCTTTCACCATTACCTGGTGATGCCAATTGCAGTTTGGAAAAAAAGAAACAGAATAGAATAAAATTTGCCCTCTATAATACTAGTGCAAGCCTGTAGTTTTTCTACTGGTCTCAACTTGGATAAAAAGCAGACCAAAATTTTTGCCACTTAATATAACGATAATATTATGGCAATGAGTTCAGGAAAGTTTCACATTTCAACACAGCTCAGTGTAAATGGACAGTTAAGGTGTTTTCTTGATTATCAAACAAATGCATTTAAGAACATTACCTGAGACCATAATTCTGAGCACATGGGACTTCCCCACCCTTATATCACTTACATGTTTGTGTGTTTCAGCTTCTTTTTCATTAAAAACAGTTCTAAACATGCCTGGGTTTAACAATGCATAACATCATGGAATCACAGCATCACAGAATGTTAGGGATTGGAAGGGACCTCGAAAGATCATCCAGTCCAATCTCCCTGCCAGAGCAGGAACACCCAGATGAGGTTACACGGGAAGGCGTCCAGACAGGTTTAGAATGTCTCCAGAGACGGAGAATTCGCAACCTCCCTGGGCAGCCTGTTCCGGTGTTCTGGCACCCACACCATGAAGAAGCTTCTTTTCAAATTTAAATGGAACCTTCTGTGTTCCAGTTTATACCTATTGATACCCCTGGTCTTATCATTGGTTGTCACTGAGAAGAGCCTGGCTCCATCCTCGTGACATTCATCCTTTACATATTTATAAACATTAATGAGGCTCAGCTCCCTCAGCCTTTCGTCACGCAGGAGATGCTCCACTCCCTTAATCATCTTTGTTGCCCTATGCTGGACTCTTTCCAGCAGTTCCCTGTCCTTCTTGAACTGAGGAGCCCAGAACTGGACACAATATTCCAGATGTGGTCTCATCATGGCGGAGTAGAGGGGAAGGAGAACCTCTCTCAACCTACTAACCACCCCCCTTCTAATCCAACCCAGGTCCCATTGGCCTTCCTGGCCACAAGGGCACAGTGCTGGCTCATGGTCATCCTGCTGTCCACCAGGACCCCCAGGTCCCTTTCCCCTACACTGCTCTCTAATAGGTCATTCCCCAGCTTATACTGGACCCTGGGGTTGTTCCTACTGAGGCGTAAGAATCTACACTTGCTCTTGTTATATTTCTTTAAATTTTTTCCCACCCAAGTCTCCAGCCTGTCCAGGTTTCTGGATGGCAGCACAGCCTTCTGGTGTGTCAGCCACTCCTCCCAGATTTGTGTCATCAGCAAACTTGCTGATAGTACACTCCGTTTCCTCATCCAAGTCATTGATGAATATATTGAATAGTACTGGTCCCAGTATTGACCCTTGAGGGACTCCACATCCATACAAGAATTATATATATATTCAGAATCAGTTATCAAACAATGTTTTTCAGAGTTTTTTAAGCTTTGCCAAACAAAATGATCCATTTTCAATATTATTTTATGCTGTGCCCTAGACAGGTGTTGGAGCTTTCGTAAAATAAATCAACAAATAAAGCTAAACAAAAGACCGTTTCAGAAGTCATTGAAATGAAATTTGCTTTAAACTATGATAAAAATTTCAGATCAGTCAGTGCTTATATTTATATTAAACTAAGCTTTCTTCTTGTTATTACTCTGATGTAAGATTGCAATTGCAACTTCTGAAAAATTTGGGTAAAAGGAAATAAGCCTCTTCTATGGATTTCAGAGCATCATGGGAATGACCTTACAGTCCTCAGGAAAGAAAGTGTTCTAACCTGGTGCATGCTCTGCTAGCTCCCAAGAGGTTTAAAACCTGGAACATTAAGAATGACATATTTATACTGTTTAAAATTGTAATTACTGGCAGATTCTCTAAAATCATGATAAATAATATGAATAATTAGGCAGGAATAATAATTTTTTTTTTTCATTTTCTTGTCCAAGGAGTCTCAGGGAATATGTAACCTTTTTTTTTTTTTGTACTCATTTACTCAGTCAACAGCTAGGAGATGTACTGTCCTATGTGACATTGCTATCCCAGCAGTGTACTCAGCAAAGTCCACTATAATTATTTTGGCTTTCTAAGACACATCTATTTCTGAGTTGGTTTGGAGCCAACTGAGAGACCACAGCACTCTTCAAGCCTGATCCATAATGAGAATTATGGCTCAAATTTTGCCTCTTGGATGAGTTTCCTACATCGTTCTGAGGGAGAAGCAGAACAGAGATGGCAGTTTCAATCAAAAAGTTTGTCCCTACAAAGATCCCATGTCACTCAGGAAGCGCTGATTGTGCATCCAGAACAATTCTAAACAACAACAACAACAAACTCCAGAGAACAAAAGACTTTAAGTGTTTTTAACTTGCAGATACATTCTCTGAAGCACCTTCCAATGTTGAGATAATTAAAATCCTCCAGCTCTAGACACTCTCATAATACTGAAGGAGAAAGGAAATCCTAGAACAAACTGCATGCAGAACATGTGTCCTGACGTATATTAAAGGCTAGAAGAAACCAATATGACATCAGCCAATTTTTAAGTAATCAAATTTTAGTGCTTAAAAATTAAACATTCCTGCTCAATCATTGCAATCATTATCTGGAATTCCTTAGGGGAAATAATTTGTCACTGGATTCTTTTGTTCAATTAAAACACATTTATGAATTCAAACTGAATCAAGGAATAAAGCAATACTTTAATTTTTACAACATATACTAGCTGAAAGGGGCTTTGGGTTTAGGACCTCTTTGAACCAAATGTGTAGTTATTTATTTTATGTCAAAATCCATTCTATCTGCATAGGAGGGAAAAGATGGAAACAAACTTAATAACACAAGTACACAAACCATATTTTTATCTTTCTCTAGGTGATACCTAGAATTATAGCAATAATTTTATATCCTGTCTGATACACCTGGTCCGTGCTGAGAAGCTTTGTAATAGCTTCCTTAGCTGCCCTATGTTCCCAACAGGGTCAGTGGAGATAGTCCCTCTCCTCCCCATGGAGAGTCTGGATGACTAACATGTTATTTTTTTTCTTCACTAGATGCTCATTTTAGGCAGGATTAAATCAGTCTGTGGTCTCCTAAATACACAGAAGCATCCCTAACATTCTGTGATTCTGTGAAATATTTAACTTGAATGTAGGGGTTGAGAATCCTTTCATTAACTCTGTCTTATACATCAAGTCAGGAAGTCTATTGTAATGATAATTTTTAACTGTTTCCGATGGTTGGAATCCTTGGTTAGTTAAGAGTTTAACTATCTCACATATTTAAATGGATCTTTATTTTATTTAAAGGTTTGTGACCATGCCCTTGATTTATACATTCAAGAAAATTAAGTTGGATTTTGGAAGTGCGTGTTGGTTTTGTCCACCTCAATAACTACCACTTGAAAATCACAATATTGAAAGAATTCCTCTTTTTTACTGTCCTGTTAAAGAGAGTATTCTTTCCTTTCACTTGATGACCTTCCAATCACAATGTGAAGTCATCTCTGAGAGACTGATTATGAAAAAAGCTGAGAATGTGGATGATAAAGGACAAAAAAGTAAATTTTCACAGGTAGCCAGCTGGCTACATGTCTGCTGAATCATCAAACAACTCTGTTGAAGTTTTGAATTAATTGTCAAAGTATGCCTAAATACAGGAAACTTGAAAAGAATATCTATTTAGTTACTTTGAAAAGTAAATCAATTTAATCTAATCAGTGCAGGCATGGATAATCTAGGTTTGAGAGGTCTTGTATAGTAGCACTTTCAGGGTTTGTTTTTTTTTTCAGGTACTGGGAATTAAAACAAACAAACAAACAAACAAATATTTTTATTGTCTCTGCACACATCTTTGTACTGGAATGAATACCATGGGTTCATTTGGATTAGTCATGCAAAAAATGATGTTTTGTAAAATTGAGACTCGGTAATGAATTTTCACATAATTCTTTTACCTGTATGGATTTACTAAATGACTTTAAAAAAATCCTTCCCTATTAATGTCAGTGTCCTTCTTTTTTTTTTTTTTTTTTTTTGTAAAGATGACTGAGGCTTTCTTTAAAGACCAAGTAAGAAACACGTTACCTAATAGGAAGAGTCAAACTTTACTGAAAATCATTGGGCAATACATAAAAAACACTTCAATCCAGGTGAAGTATAATTTCAGTTGATTATAAAGAGATTAAATTTATCTTGGCATTAAGGTTAAAGTAAAATACTAATTGTCTTATATTAAAGACAATCATTTTGCTTCTCTTTATGCATTTTCTTTTGGAAATTGGAAAGTTATATACTTGGATTTATATAATTTTATTTGTTTCAACTAACCAACAGTTTGAGTGCATTTCAGGAAACCCTCTGACTCTCATGATAATTAAAAATAATCTAAACATTTAGCACATGGTGCCAGACTTTTCCTATTAATTTTGCTGAATCTTTGCTCTCCTGTGGTAGATAATATTTGTTTCCTATTGTCTATAATATTCTTATATTTTATCTCAATTTTTCCTATTTTAATCACTTACCATGTTTTCTTTTCCTATTTATGTTTGTGGTTTTTTTTTTTCAACCTCATTCACTATTTCCACCTTTCCTCCTTGCTTTCATGTCATCTGCACCTGAAACACTCTGCCCACAGTTCAGATCTTTCTCCTTTCTCTTCATACTTCATCTCAGCTTCTTCTACATCTATATTTTCTGTGTCCTTTCACCAGACTCACATTGTGCCTTTCTGCCCTTCACTCACTCCACACTTTCTCCTCTTCTCCCATCCTTTCATGTAAGGTATAGAGGAATCTATCTAAAATATTGAGGTGAATCATGGTAGACAGCTGAGGAATCAGTAGAAGGTCAGACGACTTTGCGAAGTATTTTCTTGATATGAATATCACTGTATAGCTCGGTAGGATGTTTTCATCATCAGTGTTCTTGGAGAGTTTTTGTGGAATGGTCTTATCATAGACCACCTACATAGGTATGTTGTCACAGGTTATGTGACCATAAAGAAACAATGAAAAAAACAGAACACTAAAACATGGTATCTTGTTGCATATTTTGTATGTTTGTTCTGCTTAAGAGCCCTCCTTTTGTCATTTACAAAGCCTTCACAGTTTTATCCTTTGCTACCATACTCCCATACTAAGCTGTGAGAAGGCCTGAAGTAAAGCAGGGAGATGGGGCCAGGCATCTCTGAGAAGAGAGATATCACGGAGCCTGAAAAGGAAAAGTGGAAAAAGTTAACAGATTAGCAGTCTTTGTCACAGTTGGCAAACATATATAAAAACACTGCAGTGCTTTTCTCCCACGCTGTCCTTTCTGCTTAAGAGCATTCCCTGGAAATACCTAAAAAGGCTCCTCCGCTGCTCTCCTTAATACTGTCCTTTAACAATACAAATGATTCTTAAATACTATTATATTCCCAGTGGGCTGCCAGCCTTGCTGACAGATCTTGTCTCATTGGTTTTTTGAACTTCCTTGTTTTTCCATGCACATCTGTTATCTTTTGCTTTATGTTGCATCTATAAGATCTTGGCTTTGGATTTGCAGGATGCTTGCACATTGGAGTCCTCAACTATGACTAGCAGTAATGCCTAAAATAACATAGTTTACTGTTTCTGTAATGATAGTATTTAAAAATGGTAGCAGAACTATGTAAAGTGCTAAGGAGATACCAAATCTAAAAAAAACCCCTCAGTAGCTGAAAATAACAGTATCATGTAAAACGAAAGAGGAAAAAAAAAAAAGCAACACATAAAAGTAAAAGGTAATAATGGACTGCATGGAAATGAAGTTTTGCATACAGTAGTAGTCTAGCACATTTCTAGGCATAATGTTTCAGAAAGCTCTTTGTATTCCTCAGAACATGTCAGTAGCTGCAGAAACATGATAAAATTGAATACACTCAGAAGTAATGCACATAGGGCAAAATTATGTTCCCAAGCTTCAAGTAGTTCTGTATATAGAGAAAGTGATTACAAATGAAACATTGGTTCAGCTTCATAAGGGTACATTAAAAAAAAAAAAAAAGTTACTTAAAAGCCAAAATGGTCCAGAAAGCTTTACTGCCAGAATAATTTATTATAGAATTAATCTATTATGTGTTTGCACCAGGTCAGGCCACTAAAGGAAACCTGTGTCTTATCGAAATCAGATTGAGAAGTACAAATCAAGAATCCCTAATGGAGTACTAAGCGTACTTCAAACAGCCAGCCATATGGACTGTGTTACAGCCTGGGGATGGTTTTTCTTGAGTCATAAACTGAGGTAACAGTGTGGAAGACTCTTTATTTGATATAGGGTCTTCAAAAACAATGATGCTTTTACAAAAATAAATTAATGCTTGCCTCTGAAGCGAAGGTTTCAGACCTCTCAAAGACGTCTCCTTTCTATTTCTTTCTTAAAACCTATCCTTTTAAATTAGGTCTGTTTCAAAATAGGTTTTGCAGATAATGCACTAAGCTTCTGAACTCAAAGTGTTTAAAGAGGAAATCCTGTCTAATCATAGCATGTGAGACCAGAGATACTATATTATCAGTCAATACCCACAAGAAATTCATATGGGGCCAGGTTCATTCCCTGTATGCGCACAAGTAACGCTTTGCATATCTGATTCCATGATTAATAGGCTTATGGACTGGTTTGACTTTTATCCATCTGACAAAACTTATGCTTTATTGTAAACCAGAATCTTCATAGAAAAAAAAATTAAAACAAACGGTTTTCTGAACTCAGGTGAATATAGCATGTACATGTGCTAGAAGGGCAGAAGCACGGCACCCTGATCGATGAAACAAAGCCCCTGTCTCTGCCATAGGTTTCTGTAGGAAGTTAAGCAAATCTTTTTCATTTATAGATATACTGAAAGGTTTATATGGAATGAGGCGGGACTTTTCGAACTACCCTGACAAGTACAGTTCATTACTGATTTCCTATCTCTGTTCTACATACTATTTCGGAAGCCTTGCACTTTGTTTTATTTTTTCCTCGTGCTATATCTAGAAAATGATGATAATATTTTCTTTCTTGAGCCTTTTACGTGGCTATTTAGTTTATGTATTTTTCAAGAGAGCAATTTTCTCTATCTATGGAAAAAAAAAAAAATAACACTATCGAAAAAAATTATGCCTTCCCCCACCCTTCCCCATCATATAGGGCATTACAAAAGTAAGTTTAATCCATAACTTTATTTTTGGGACATCTTTGAAACTTATCTTTCAAGTTTTAATAATTTTCTTCAAATAGTATCTTTCCAATGGCTTTCCTTTACATACTAGCAAATAGTAGGCAAAATTATTGTTGGCATAATATTGAAATCATAAATTGTTTATTGTATCTAGCCTGTCTTTACATTATAAAAATAATGAAGAGGCATACAAAATTAGAAGTTGTTCTAATGTTTAGGTTGATTCCTTGTATAGTAGTTCATAGTTTTTATAACGTCATGATGCTTTTCAGAGACACAGCTAAAATCTGGCAGTATAAATACATAAGAGAAAAATCATATACTTGGGCAAAAGTGACAAAAATTGACTCGATTTTATTTGCTACTTGTTGCTTTGCAGTTTAGTGGCTGTTCATGGACTCGATCTCATTTTCTGACTCTATCCAGAACATGAGAATAAGTATTCATTATTTTAAGAATTGTTTAGACCTTATATTGCATCCATATATATACGTTGCTGATCACTTGTACAAAATGCTGTTTCAGACACAGACACCAAACAACTTGCAAAACTAGTGTGTAAAACTAAAACTCACATGGCTGCCTAATGCAGACAAAAGAACATTTCTACCTACAATGTGGATGTACCAGTTCATTAACAAACTGGTTGTTCAATGCAACTGATGTTGGCAGAGAAGTTACCTTGGAATTTTGAAATTAAAAGATGTTTACCAAATGGGAAGGTGATCAAGCTACACTTGACTTGTGAAGATCTATACAGTGTGTGCATGAAACATTGTTCAGGTGATGTGCTTGTGCCTTCATCCACTCCTTGAGTCTCTACTGCCATTGTATTTCAAGTCAAAGTGACACGGTTTTATCTAAGATAAAACATTCAGACATCATAATTTTGTGCTCTGTTCATACCTTTTAATGACATCACATCTGAGATGAGCTGTCTTAAAAGTTGCTCTCACACATAATCTTTCATTTCAGAGGGTCCTTTTCATGAAATGTTGAGCAATTGCTGTTTCCCTGGAAAAGCAGCCATCATTTTGTAGGTCAGCATTTTACAGCTGAGACCTGAAAACAGAGAAATGGGGCAGTGCAAATGAATATTGAATGCCAATATTCATGCATGTATCAATTAGGTGAATCCATAGGTATTCACACTAAAGAAGAATCATAACAGAAGGATCTATTTTATTAAGAAATTCACTGTGATAAGCAAACTTCTTGGTCAACATATATGTTTATTTAAAGGGTTATCAAAAAAATTACTGTAAGGAAAGTTGTCTTTTATAAATAAACAGGACTTTGGCACTACAATACTTTCACTGTTTCGTATTGCTATATTCCATTCAGTTTTAAGAGAAATACTAACAGTATTGTCACTGGTAACCTTCCTTTGCATTGGCAATGCAGATTTCTCCAGAACTGTCAATATTTAAATAATACCATGTGCGCTAGCTAAATAGTTATCACAGTATGGTAGGGTAGCAAAAACTATACCTGGATTACATAGTACAGAGAGTGACAGGTAAAACTACTCACTCAAGATCACATCATAGCACATCAATAGTGTAGCTGAGAACCTACTGCCACTTTGAACTCCCAGCCCAATGCCTTATTGTAAAGAAAAGGAAACAAGTAATATGTCTTGCGCCGTCATAAAAGCTGCAGGGATGCTTCATGTTTAGAAAAACTTCTAGAGTAATAGCACATAATTAAAAGCATGTTATTTACAGGTGGTGCATCACATACAGCTTCTCTATCTTACATTTGTTTTGAAGATATCAAAAATCAGCATGTCAGTATAATGATATTGCCTTCCAGCATTTTCTCGAAGACTAAATCAAAATATAATGAGTGGAAAAATGTACTCACACGGTAGGAAACTGTCATTAGTCTTAGCTCAGTATCTTTCAATTAATATGTTTAAGTTGACATGTAAATTCATTTTCTACTTTTCAAAATACTGTCTTTCCCAGTAAACAGGACAGTTTTTCAGCAGAAAGTAGAATGAAGAAGAGAAAAAAGAGAAACCTGTAGTAAAATTTCAGGTGGCACACGAAATCAAATAATATTTCCTGCTGCTTTCTATTCTTGAATCGACTTCACACATTGATCACTTAAGAAGTGGAATAGAAACAAAAGAAAAAAAAAGACTAAGAGAAGTCTTTTCTTGGTATGGTCAGTCTATTATTTGAGATAAAACACTGAATACAAATGCAGTTTTAAAAAATATTATTAGAGAAGAAAGTTATCTCTTATAATGTTTACTCTAATATGTATATTTGTAGGTATAGACATGTATGTATACTCTATGGCAAGAGGAATCTGCATATAAAGACAAGACCAGATATTTTAGTAAGGACATAACACAATTTTATGTAATTTCTATATTGAGACAAAGTACGTGCCAAAGAGTTGAAAAAAGATTTATGCTGAAACAGGGACTAGACTAATATGAACCTGCTGTGTCATTTTATTAATTCCTTAACATCTGACCTTCATTAGAGAAGCTATCATCACAGACTATCATAGAATCAGTGGACCATATTCAGTGGTTGTGTAAGGAGTCAAAAGTTATGCTGATATTGCAGATGAACATCTATGGTTCAAAGTTTAAAAACAAGTAACATTTTCATGATGCGGTGAACACAAATTCCTGCTATTGATGTCAGAGAGTGTGTGACTACAGAGTTTTAGCTTAGACAAGCTACAACCAAATGAGATTCACTGGGAAACTATCTTTGAATATTGTCCGTCTACAAAATGATCTCACTCTTTCATGTTTTTAACTTTTTTGTGACTTTGGTTTGATTTTTAAACTTATGTGTCACGTCTGTTACTGTAACAGTGAGAAATTACTGACAAATTTCTTCAATTTGATGTTTACACTGATATATAATTAATAGCAAAGGTAAAATTTCATTCTGGCATAATGAGATGACAAAAAGTAGTATATCTATAATATCACAATGCATTTAGATTCAACGCAGAACTAGTAAATAGATGCACATTGAGATAATGGAACAGTTAACCCAGTGTTAATGAATTTTATTCTGTTGTCTAAATTGCTGCTACAATGATGCTGAAGCTTTTGGAACATGCCAAATCAAAACAGGGATTGCAGGTCTGTCCTTTTCAAGACACATATTTTGAGAAGCCATTTTATCAAGCTAACTACAGTGGGCATTATTATGCCAGTGAACTGAGGTAATGTTAATACAAATAAGGCTACACTAACGGTGTTACAGTATTGAAAATCTCCAGAGTACTGCAGGCTTTTTTTCTAGAAAGCTTAACTCTCTCAGGATAAGCTGTGCACTTTTTGTCCTTTGCTGCTACTTTGCACCCTACAGATTAAAGGATATTGATATTTTATCCATTTTGTTAAATATTTTTAGTAAACTTAGTTATTAAAATTCATATACGTATATTTGTTGATTTATGTATGTTTGAAAGTCCTAAAAACTCAATAAACTCACATCCTTACAGGACAGGTCTTCCTAGATAAAAATGTCCTTTTAAGTATGAGCATTATACTTCACTTTGGAAGACACAGTTCTAAGTAGGATGATGGGTTTACTTTCCTCCCTGTCTTCCCCCTAGTCAGCCAGACAATGTATTTTCCAAAGACACTAGTGCCTCAGGAATGGTATGTTATTTCATTTCAGTGGGGATCAGGGGTTTCTACCTTTATTTATGGTTATCATTTTTATGTTTTAAACCTCACAAGCTTTCTCTTACTATGGAGTCATTCATATATCGTGAAAGAATTTCAGATAATTTACTGTTGCTAGAAAGAGTTTTTCTCACAATGGTGTGAAGGATTACATGCTCTACTCCTCTTTATTGCTTATGAGCCAAATCCTGCTCTCATTTACACCACTGCCATAATAAATAACCTACTTTGAGAGCATTAATGTGTCCTTTTTATTTTATTGAGGAGAAAGAAGTAACAGCAACAGCAGTCTAAAAAGTCTCCAAGGGTTACTGCTCTGCTAACCTGTGAGGGCAGAGCATCCAGTGATTTTAGCAAAAAGAATAAAAAAAATATATATATTGAGTGAACACTAAGAGAAACAATAGATCACACTCAATTTAGCATTTCTTTAATGCTGTCTGTATTTAAATTTTTGAAAAAATTAGACAACAAAAAAATTGGAGAATACAAAATAATTTAGAGAGGTTGTCAGTACCAGCAGCCTCAACTGCCTCTGTGATTTTGCACCATAACACATAACACCTCAGTGAAGGCCACTAATGGACATCATCACTTCTCCCTAAACAGTCTGCAAATGATGACAACCTCAGAATTTTATCTCTGAAAGAGAGAGGTCAGAGCTATGGGCTGAAAGGAAGGTGTTCCCACAACCTGAGAGGTGGGCATATGCTGCAGTTGGCCTTCTGCCTCCATCAAGCCATCTTCATCCAGGACAGGAAGCCTCCTAGCAGCAGTTCCTCTGTGTCCTCTGTGTGGGCCGGGGAGTCAGAGATGCACATGGTTAATGTGAAGTCTTGGACTTGAGGAGCTCAGAAGTGCTCCCAGATCCCCTCTTCTAGATGGAAATTATGTTGTGTCTCAATGAGAGGGTGAAAAGGCACTTGACTTACTAAAGAAGAAGGAAAATGTATGGAAAAAGGGATGAAATAAAGTATTCTTGAAAACAGAAAGGATTTGAGGGTGGCATACGGTTCAAAATGGAAAGGGAGTTGAGGGGAAATTACACAAGGAGTCACTGGTTTATGCAGTGAACTGAAGCTACTGTTCTAGAATAGGCGACACCTTAATAGAAAAATTGGTTTATGGACCAAAAGGCTGTGTTGCCTCCTAGTCATACTTGCATGAATCAATTCCCTGTCTCATTCATCATCCTGCTATACTGCAGTGGCAATGACAGCAATAGCTCAGGCTGTAAAACCATTTTACAGGAGCTTCTACTTCATTTTTCCATAGAATGTGATTTAACAGGTGGGAAGAGTAGGAAAATTACTGATCTCTATGCAATCTTCCTGGTAAAATATAACTTTGATGGCCAAAGAAATCCTCATTTCAACTCTTAACAAAAAGTCACTTCCACAGTGAGTTACTTAAACCCACTAGTTCAGCTAGCATAAGCAGTTATAAGCCTTATTGACAGGTGAAGATCCTTTATCCCCTGCGTCACAGATGTAATTAATCCTGAAGCAAAGATCTTTTGCACTGCTCTTTTAACTTTTAAAGCACTAAGTATGCATCAAGTAGTAGTAATAATTTTCTAATGCCTTATTTGAAAGAAACGAGTGTATAGAAAAGGTCCCTAAAGATAAATGGCAAGTCTATGTTATTAATGCACAAGTATCTCTCATCAGATATGACAACCTGGACAGAGATTGAGGACAAGTCACTTCATGGTCTAAGAAATAAGTGGAACCATGGGAGATGAACAAATATGGGAAACAGACTGCCCAGCTAAGTTGTTTTGACAGCACTTTGGGGATCTCTGCTTAGGAAATATGATGCATAAATACTTTATAAAAGCACATGTTGAAATAAAAAACTGTTTCTAATGAGTTGTATTTCACAAATTCTTTCACTAATCAGGAAAGCTTTTCAATTACAAATTATAACATCAATACTTAAAATGATTTTTAAAAATATATTTTCAGACCTATTTGTTTAACTCTTCAAATCTAATGCACCAAGGAACAAGTATGCATGCAGAGTGAACGCGAAATAAAGCATCTGGGTGACATTCCTTCATAGCGCCAACCTCTACTCAAACTTAATCCTTTTAAAACCTTAGCTCACTGTCCTGGAGTTTAAAAACATTCATTGCAGTTTTATTCAAGGCTGCTCTAGAAGCTTAAAATAAAGAGAGATGTTTTGGTTTTTTCCAGTACTACGAAAGGAATTTTTTTTCTGTTCCATCTCCCCCCATTAAAAACAAACAAACAAACAAACAAACAAACAAAAAAAAACAACAAAGACCCACACAAAACAGAATGATAGAATAAGCTATTATTCATTAATTTTTCATTACTGTAAATAGTTGAATACACTGCTAGAATTGAAATCAGTTGTGTAAAAACCAAGACTTTATTCTTAAAAAAGCTACAATTTGAATTCAACTGTGAAGACCGTATATGGAACAGATTGGCCAAAAGATCTGTGGAATCTCCATCTTTGGAAATACACAAAACTCAACTGGATGAGGTCCGCAGTGACCTAATCAACTGGGATATTAGCCCTGTTTTGAGTAGGGCCTTGGACTAGATGACCGTCAGCCTGTTAGTCTGCTGTTGCATAACCATACCTTCTGCTAGAAGAAGAAGGAACAGAATTTGGCAAAGAAAAAACACTTTCTATCTAAAGAAAGAGTACCTACAGCTTGAATTTACAAAAACCTATGTGACCTGGAGGCATACACCCTTTGCTTAATGAATTTGATATGTAAATGAAATACGCGTATATATAGAGATCTATGTGAAGTTGAAATGATGCTAGATATAAAACTGATCTCCTGGGTAAACACATTATGCAGAAGGGAAGATGTGTTTAGGAGCTGTTTCAGACTGTGTTATGAATTTAGACAGTAGATTAGGAGTCTATTAGTTTAGCACCCTCCTTCCATCATCAATGTACTCACATACAGAAAGAGAAGAGCAGTCAGACAGGTAAGAGAGCAGGATGCCACCATCTGTAATGGTTTCCTTCCACCGCAGAGCAGTGTGTAAGCAAATGATTCATCTCAGACTTAGAGCTGCTGCTTACTAGCACCAAATTCTCCATTTACTGAAAGACCCTATCAAGACCAGAAAGTAGGATTTGAAGAAGTTCTAAGCCTCAGAATTGCAATGTAAATTGAGGAGATTTAGATTTTTTTAATTCCTTATTATCATATATTTGGAAAAAATTAGGCCATGGGTCTCTCAAACTGTTCATCTTATGTTAGCAAATTTGTTTGACCTCTAATTTCTCCATCCTTGCCCTTTTGATCTAAACCATGTGGAAAAGATCACTCTTTTAGCTCAAAGATTCTCAAAGAAAATTAATATCTGTGAAGCATTCAAAAATAACAGAAATAAGTATCATACATAAATTCCTAGCAAAAGCTGTTTTCATTTTGTAGTGAGAAGTAAAGATAATGAAGAAGAAAGAATTATACTATAGCTTTTAATTAAAGAGCATTGCTCAAAATTATATGGAAAAATTGTGTGTTCATGCAATTAAAGATTGTAACAATGCATATGCAAAAAGGAAACCAAATCAAAGTTTTACAGACATATTATTATGCTTTCCAAGTACTTGACTTTACATAGTGTTCTTTTAATAAAGTTTCTGACTACACAGTCAGAAGAGAAAACACCAACAACCCAAGATTCAAAAGTAGTATAGTACAATAGGAACAGAGCCCATTTGAAGATTGTGTCAGCAGAGATCTGTGCAAATATAGACTTCTGTAATATGATGGAAACTATACTCTCAATATCCCTTCTTTAGAACATCTGCATAGTAGAAGTTGTTATTGAATTGAAACTATAAAAAGAAAGAAGACTGACTCGAAATATGATCGTATTAATGCTCTGTTTTGAATATTAACTTATTTAACTTTCTTGAAATATCAATGAGAAGTAAATATCCAAGGTATACAGTAATAAGATGCATAATAAAATATTTTAAAAGTAAGCTGGAGTAATTAAAATGTTGATACCCCATTTCTATTCTTAGAATTTCAACAAGAAAAGAAAATAACAAGAGTGTTTTCTTGTGACCGGGGAAGAAGAGTTAACACTCCAAAACTAAACTGTTCTGATCCAATTTCCAGGTTTATAATTTTCTTCTCTTCCAATATTCATTCAGAAGGGCTTAAATGTATTTGATAAATGACAATTACAAAGATGTACACTGCCATCAAAAGCGTTATCAAGGCTTTAACAGCTTGATACTTATACGACACATAATTGAAGGAAATTACAAGATACACCGGAACACAAAGAGAGATTAATTCTTTTCATTAACTTTCTTTTTATGGGTTTTATTTACTGGGCTGGATCACTGAAAAATACACAATTTTCTAAGTTTTTACACTGTTCTGTAAATGCAGATCTTTTGACAGGACAGAATCAACAGACTGATTCCTGTTCTATACTAACAGGACAAGGAATTTTTTTAAAAATCATTTAGATTGGTTATAAAGAATACATTTTTTACAGTGAGGGTGATGAGACACAGGCACAGGTTGCTCAGAGAAGATGTGGATGCCCCATCCCTGGAAGAGTTCAAGGTAGGCTGCATGAGGCTCCGAACAACCTGATTTAGTGAGAGACTTCTCTGCCAATGGCAGAAACATTGGACTAGATGATCTCTGAAGATTCCTTCCAACCCAAACCACTCTATGATTCTACGATTCTGTGTTTCTAAGAGTCTCTGATTCTATGATTCCATTAAGTTGGCATTTATAAAACAGATTATAGAATGAAAAATAATAAGCTACACAACATTAAGTTAAGCCACTCATTAGCAATGACAATATAGTTTCATTGCATTCATTTTTTTGAGCTTCTTTTATTGATGTAGAAGTGTCTCAGTGCAACCTTGAAACTTCAGGATTTTGAAGACTGATGAGGAAAAGAATCTATGTTTCTCCAGATGCCAGGGCTTGTACTTAGAAAACTTTATAAGTTCCTGAAGAACTAAACTTTAGTTACAGCTGCTTCTGCACCTTTGCACACTCATCTAACAGAAGAATAACACAGGTTTCAGAAGTTCATCTTTTTCTGGTCATGTAACGTGATCTTTGGCAAGGTTACCCATCAAGCTCACAGACTCTGCAGTATCTTATGACTGATCCCCAGTTTGTGTCCTCTATCTTTGTGTTTAACCCATGAGAACTCTGTAGCAATCTGCTTTTCAAAAGCAACAAGGTTCTAATCCTAGCTCTATTCCTAGGATTTTTATATCTTTAGAAAGAGAAGAGAATTAGTAGCAGTCTCTTTCTTCAAGATTTTCTGTAACAAGTTTCCAGGGACCTATGGCTTGTGGCTCTTCATTTCATATAACATTAGTGTTTAAAGAAAATTAATAAATAAAAATAGAAATTTAATCAGATTAACAATAATAACAAAGGCCTGTTATTTTTAAGGTAGTTCTGTAAACACTGTTTTTGCAAGAATAAAGTTTTTAAATAGAAATAAATAAATAAATAAGAACAGTAAAAGCATAAAAAGTTAGGTGAGAAGGCAAAGGTTTTGTTCTTATTCTCTTTTTTTTATACTAAGAAATATGATTTATGATAGCCTGTAATGTGTTTCATATCAGTGGAAAAAAATTATTTGTTTTAATAGAAAAGGATTTACCCAGTTACAAAGTCTGCCTACACCAGCTCCCACAGAAATCTTTGATTATAGTGTCCTGCTTTACCATTAATGCATACCACAGAATACATTGCATGAAAATGCCAGACTTCATCCCCTGACTTTCATTCAGAAAACCACAAATGTTGAGACTCAAAATGCACATAATGATTTGAGGATTCAGCTCTGAGTGGCAGATAAAAGCCAGGAGGAAGCCTGAGTTACACTGGTCAACCTTATAACAGAAACATATTCAAACTGGAGGATATAGCAAAGTGAGAAACATGTGTCTGTATGAACAATCTAACAATTCCAAAGAACACAATCCTATTCATCTCAATAATTTTCTGTTTCTTAACCATCAAGCTGTTGCCAATTGCTACTTGACAACCGTCAGTAAATCATTAACTATAAAAGTGGAAGTGTAATTTTTTTCAAATAAGTTAAATGTCTAGTCATATAAGGTATGAATTGACTATTTAGTGACTTAAGAAACCTTCAGTTTCCTAAATATTTAAATTTCAGAACTGCTGAACTTCATTGTCTAAAGGAAGTGCTGAATGTTGACCATAATTCAACATTAGTAATGATTTTGATTCAGATCCCAGGTTTGAAAATATTGTTCTAAAAATGGAACATCTAGATTGCCACATGCCTGAAAATAGGATTGGACTATCACGCACACATCTTGAACATATTTTTGTTTTATAAAAGAGGCAGTTCATCAAACCACAGAATGATATATCCTATGTGATGAAAGTGCTATTGGAAATCTTCCAAGTGAGAAAGTAAATATTTTATAACAAAAGGTAACATCTTCAAAAGTGACTTCGAAGCTTGAATCAAATAAATCACTTCAAGGACTTTTAGGCATCTAAGTGTTTGGTAGCTTTGAACTTGTGTTTCAGGCTCCTAAGTCAAGAAAGATCAGATGTATAAACACCAGTAGAGGGGCTGTTCATATATGTTTAAACACTCACGATACAGACATCTAGATTTGAACTAGTCCTCACAGTTTCCCTTAAAATCGGTGGGGAAATGAAAAGGTGATGTTAAAATATCACTATAGTATCAACATAAAAATAGATCAGATTAACTCCATCCCATGTGTATCTATTTGCCTTCATTGAATATATAGAAGCCAATGTATATGTCAGGCTAAGCAACCTGTTCTAGATTTCTAAAGATGAAAATAAGGCTCTTAGAGGCATTTATAAAATAAAGTACCTAATTCCCATTTACACCCCTTATACACACACGAAAAAAAAAAAAAAAAAGTACTAGAAAAGACTATTCATGTTAACTTGTCCAGGCCTGATATAAGTGGAATATTAGTTACTCAGTAGCTTTGCAAAAGTTTACTGAACTTCTGAAGTCTTAAAACTCAGCCTTACTCATATGTGTATTCCCTTATGTACGCTTGGCTTGAAACTTTCTAAACCCCTCTTAAACAGCATTAATATATCTTCTTCAAGATGTTTTAGTCATCATGATAAGAGTCAATTTACTCAAATTTTGCATATTTCATGCACATAAATTTTAAGTGAGCTTCTCACTGCAATACTTAAATTCCCTCAGTCAAGAAAAAACATAAAGTGTTTTTAAAAGCCTTTAAAGCTGCATTGTGTTCCCCTTATTTATTGACCTAAACTGAGAGACAATTTTATGAAAACATTCAAATACCACTGCACTCTAGCATTTACTTTATGAAGAATGGTGGTACATACTGAAAAATAGAGCTGTCCATTCTGTACCTAAAATGAAGGTGAAATTTAATCTCAGAGGGACTACATCAGACCTACTGTTTTTCTTCTCAAATTCATCAAAAGTACAAATACAGATACATTAAAGATGATGCTTTGAAAGAGAATATGCTTTTAGGACAACAAAAGGTGTCTCAACAAAGCGCATCTTAACATTGAGGATATGGAAAAACAATAATAATTTTTTAAATGTGGATAGAAATTGGACAAGACTAAGCATTTATGAAAATTCTATCTTGGACTTTAAGTTATTTAATTTCCATATTAGACTAGGACCTTTTGAAAGCAGAGTTTGAAAAAATATTTCAAAGTTCTCAGATGAAATGTTCTGCACGAATGAAGGGCATTGTTATATCACCCATGATGTCAAGCAGCTATATCACAGTTAACTGTCATTGCCAAACAATTTAATATTTACAAAGGCAGCTGAATGATCCTGGGATCTTTCAACTCCTGTGTCTTTTCCAGTAAAAAATCCTTGTATGTCAAAGGAAAAACAAATAGCACTTTGACTTGAGGAAGCATGTCTTTCACCATAACATTAAATTCCAGCATATCTTTAAAGGCAATAGAAAAAAATATTGATGAAGTGTTCTTTAAAAATAATATTCCCAATAGAAATTTTGGAACTAATGCCTTCCCTTTCAGTATGAAAAGGGACATACCCAGCTCTTTGTTGGAACCAGTGTATCACAGCAGGAACAGCACGTGGTAATGGAGTCACCATGATATTCTTCTGCACATATGGAACCAGCAAATTAAGCCAAATATTTTAATTGTAAAAAATGATTGAATCCCTTCCATTTCAATCTAATAGTCATTTTCCTTAACAGCAAGCATTAATGACTTCCTTGACTAATGAAAATTAATTGCTAGCCTGCCTTGACAATTACATTGTGATCGATCAAGTTTAAAAGAGCTGCAAGGGTCATTTGCTGTAATTCTAATGCAATCCATTAAATCTGCAGCAGATGATAACCTTTACCTTAGTTGCAGATTAGGGAATGCTAATGGCAACTCTAGATGTCATTGTTTATACAAGAGGAGATACATCATATTGTCTATTTCTCCTAATGCTCTTGAGGTGTTGCTGTTTCTTAGCTGACAAGGATATTCCCTTTGACATCAGAGTACAGCATCTTTATAAACTTATCAAGGTGCTACAAAGGCAAAGTTGTACAAATCCAAAAACTAGTATGAGAGTTCTCAATCCATTTCAGGTTAAGGTTGTTACACAAAACTGAGTTGTAAAATGAGGGACAAATTCATTAGCTCTTGATGGAATGGACTGTCAGAGAAATAAATCTAAAGCACACATCATATTTTATTTGTCTTGCAGAAACTATCAGCTCTGTTACACCACTGAATATGATCTACTGTCTCTTTGACAAAGTGGAGTTCTAAAATAAGGTTCAAATTTGCGAAGAATTATTGAAGGGGTTCACAGTGAACAACAAATATGACTGGTGTTAGAAAATCAGAACTGCACTGTATATTCCTGAATGCCTTTCCAGGCACATCATCCAAATGTTTACAGCACCTGCATGCCTAGTTAGGTGTTTTTCAACAAGAATTAAAGGCAAATCTCATTGGATCTAAAACTGAAACACAGGAAATAAAACATGATCAACAAAAATGACCAAAAAAAAAAAAAAAAAAAACACCAAAACCAACCCCAATCAAACCAAACCAAACCCAACCAAACCAAACCAAACCAAACCAAACCAAACCAAACCAAACCAAACCAAACCAAACCAAACCAACAAAACAAAACAGAACAAAAACACAAACAAAAACAACAACATAAAGCAGACCAAAAAGAGAAAGACCTTTAATTGAATCTTCATAGATTTCTCATCTGATTTGAGCTGTCCCATACACATTTTTTTTTCCCATTAATTTAGTAAGTTTATTAGGGGATAAGAAAATGGTGCTTGAAGAAGTGAATGAAATAATTGATTCTAATCTATTTCTAACCTGTTACTATTTTATCTGCTACCTATTTTTTATCATATGGGGAAAGGTAGTGAGTTTAGACTTTTATCTAGGACTGACGGTTTTATGTATACACAGAGAAACACATTTAGGTAATCTCACCTCAAAATCTCATTTCAAAGGTTGTGGAAGTCCATCCTAATAAAAATATATGTAGTTTGATCCAGCATGTTTTTGCTCAACTCGACATGCATGCTTTGTAGGTCTATGTATGCATTTGTGAAGAAGTTACTGAAAGAAATCATTCTTTAGTTTTTTAGACAAAGACAGTCTGGGGTTATTTTATCTTTTGGGGGAGTATATTCCACCATTTACTAACTAATGTGTTTAAGAAAACTGTTGTCAGAGATTCACAGCTGTACTGCAAGCAGAAAGTGCAAGAACTCCTGCAATGATGCTGGCCCACAAGACTGCAAATCTGTAAAAGCCAAGGAAGTTTTGAAGCACACACACCCTGCTGTAGCTGTCACTCACACCTAAGGCAATAAACCTAACAGTGATCATCGCAGAAAATCTTGAAATATAATTTCACATAGTTCTACCAAAAGTAAGCTCAGAAATACAGTACACAGATTCAATATAAAGAATATAATGGAAAAAACCTATCAGATTATTCCATTTTGAAAGGTAAAAAAAAGTGTTCTGATACACTATTATACACTATTATAATATCATCCCTCAGACAAACTTAGGTATTTTTCCAGTTTCTTCTAGAAAGTCTAAATTATAAATCTCCACAAAAAGCCACACTCTGACTAAGAAAGAAAACTGGCTTCTTGAAAGAAATATTAATTTCTCAAAGAAGTAAAACTTCTTTGTACAAGAAGGATACTGACTCTGCAGTATCCAGAACAAAATTTCTTATATTTTTTATACCGATGGAATAAAAGACACAAGGGAGTAGATTATCAACCAGCATAAATGATAACTCTACATCTGTAAATGAACAAAGTGTAGTTAGAGAAGCTAGGGATATCATGACAGAACTTTTGTGAAGCAGTCAGACTAAGAGCCAGTGGTCAGTAAAAATCATAATTTTAGAAGTGTACCTTTAAAAACACTGTATTTAAAGTTTTTGCCATACTACAACAGGAGAAAAGTTACCTGTTTTTAGGTTTGTTCTAGTGCCACCAAAGTGTGTTCTTAGGCCAATATAAACTGACAAGAATTAAGTTATTGTAAATTTTTAGAGGTATAACCAAGATCAGACATGAGTCTATGGAAATTTAGTTGAAACAACACAGAGATATGAACTCCTTCAGACTACAGTAGTTTCAGTTTTTGTAAAATGAATTGTGACCACAGGATTAGATTTGTGTGTAATACACTGTGGCGGATTACCAATGGTCTATAAAAGTTTCCTGTTAGTATCATCAGGAGAAAAACATACTCTTAGCCAGAATACTGGAGACAGCCACACAATTGCCAATTGCAGCATGACGATATTAAACTGTGATAAAATATTGGACAGCCTCTCCAGATATTTCTGCTCCATCTTAACACTGTTGGAATGCTAATTTTTCTGAAAATATTTATGTCATCTTCTATCTTATTGGAAAATCCACCATTAGATATAATATGTACTTAGTCAGGGTTTGCCTGAGATATTTCTCATTTTAGCCAAAATCTACTGCTGCACACTGACAATGGAAACAGTTCTAAACCTCAAGTCCCATGTAAAGTGTTCATAGTTCTGATTACAATGTAAATGTCAAAGCATACTGAAATCAGTGAAATGGTTTTATATGCCTTAATAATTTTACCAAGCCTATGACAAGTATAGAAGCTTAAGATTTACTCATAGCAGTATTTTATCGTATACCTAGCTTATGTGTAAGTATTCCCACTTATGTCAATGTCTTTCATATTATTCAGGTTGAGCATGTGCCTATCCACTATACTGAATCAAGACTTTCATGTCTACTCCTCAGACAAAACTTTTGCGTTTTGTCAAAGCTCAGCTCAAGTATACTTACGGATTCTGACATTTTCAACTAGCCAGCACTTAGAAACGGAACTTCTGAGTAGTTTCAGTTCTGAGGTACTTTAGAAACCATGCCATGTGAAGTAAATAATCTCGTCTTATTCAGTAAAGGTAGAAATCACACCATTATCAAGTGTGACACTGCTGATGTGGAAAAAAAAAATAAGTATTGCAACAGGTTATTAAATCGTTAACGGCCATATTCTATTTTCAGGTTTGTGGTTCGATGCAGTCTGGGCAAAATGTCAAACTGTATCAACATTAAGAGCTTCTGACAAGCTCAAGTGAAGAAAAAAAAAAAGAACTGAATGAATAAGCTGCTCTGTAAATAAAGAGACATTGTAACCTTTTAAAGTGAGACAGAATTTATTTAAGAAAATTAACACAGATTTTTGAAAGACTGCAGTTTGCTGAATCTCATTCTTCTCTGTGAAGAAAACATTATATTCCTTTACAATAGGAAACAGTAAGTTCTTACTCCTTAGTCAACAGTTTGTGATATCGTCCAGATAAAAAGGGAGAGTAATGAAGTTCATGACTTTGGTTTTTTCCATTTATCTATTTCTAGTTTATATGGCATCAGTATGAGAGCGGAGAAACATGAGAAAAAAAAAAAATGTAAAATGATACAATATCTTTTGAATCTTAGAAATAACAATATTAAGAAGATCAAATGATTTCTCATTCCAACTTAAATTGGATTACATGGGATGAGAGGGTCTCACTATCTCCATTTCAGAGATGAGGAAAATGAAGCATGGTCAAGAGTGAATGAATGCCCTGTCCAGGGTGAAAATCAACATTTTCTTTTCACATCTATTTCCAGTGCTGTACCCAAGAATCGTACTAACTTCTAATTTTAGCTGCCAAATTTATTAGCTTCTTACTCTCCAGCTTAGAAAACTCAACATGGATTTATGCAGTTTTTAAATTATAGTGCTAAACCATTTTGTTTGTCAGAACGTTTCTTTCTCAGTTGCTGCATTTTACCGTGTCCTGTGTAATAACTTCTGATCAAAAAGAATCATCAGTATCTCTTATCAGCTAGTGAGTGAATTAGTTAATTAGACTATTTTTTGAATGGTTATATTCTGACATTTTAATCAAATAGATGTTTTCAACTTAGACTCAGATGTTAGAATTTTGCAGAAAGATTACCAGATTACAAAAAACTGAGGACTGAATAAATATGTCTTTATTTTTTGCAAAAGAAGAAATGAAAGATGAATTATGGACAGCAAAAAGAAAGGAAGAAAGGAAGGAAAGAATACAGAAGGGAAGGAAAGAAATTAAAGAAGATAAAGAAAAGATGGATTTTTTGTTGTTGTTGTTTCAATCATAAATTAACAAATCATTGCGTGATGAACAAGATAAATTTTGGATGTTAAATAGGGAAGAAAAGTTGAATGTAAGGGTAGAGACTTTGGATTTGCACAACCTTATTGTTCTTCAGACTCTAAGTATATCAACACATCTGCATTGTCTACAAAGTGAGCTTAGACATCTTGTCCATATATGGAGACAACCACAAGAAACATGGATGTCTACAGTTAGGTGCCTAAATCCAAAATCAAATTCCGCACCAAATGATTACATGCACAATTTATAGTTTTATCTCTGAGCCATATACAACATTAAACTTTTATGTGTTTCCACGTAGTTTTCTAATTTATATAGACAAGGAAATAATCTCATTTTGAGAAGAACAAGTCTGCTGTCTTTGTCTCAGGAAGCTGGCACTGTTCTCGGTTTCTAATTAATCTCATTCCATCAACTCATTCCAACAGCTGGAAAG
This sequence comes from Patagioenas fasciata, assembly GCF_037038585.1. NCBI lineage: Eukaryota > Metazoa > Chordata > Aves > Columbiformes > Columbidae > Patagioenas > Patagioenas fasciata. The sequence continues at coordinate 206,170,036 of NC_092520.1, forward strand.
GGTTTTTCTTCTGAGGACTAAAGCAGCAATGCTTCACTGATCTGACAGTATCAGACCATTGCAGCTGGTAGACAAGGAGGGTTCGTGTCACCTGCACTTCAGCTTTCCAACTCTGTCATGGAAGTATGTCCCTCTTCCCGTAAGATTGCTAAGTAGGAAGACTGTATTCCACACTTGGAAGATTGCTTCATACCACAAAGAAAAAGGGGTCAAAAGGGGTAATTATTTGACCTGTGTATATCTTTTATTCCTTCTAACTTAATTTGCAATTAATTTCAGTTTCTATTGAGCATTTTCTTATTACAGTGCAATATAAACATTAAGGAACAATGGAAACATTGGCTCTGCAACTGCATTTCTCCATAAAGACACTGAGGGGGTTTTTTGGTTTTTTGGTGTTTTTTTTGTTTTTTTTTTTTTTTTTTTTTAGCTACATAAAGCTAGGCTGTTATTTTCAACACTGAATGCTTTGTTTGATAACATCTTAAAAATGTTATTGATCCTGGAGCTTTAATGTAGAACATTTGTTAGTTTTATGTTCTGCCATTCATTCTGCTGTTTACAGAAATGTAACGGTTATGGAGGTTCCCTATTATAGAAGGTTTATCACAGTAATTTATTTGGAGACTGATGCTTCAAGAATATGAGAAAGTCCTGCACAATACACTAACCATCCTTCATTTGCTTTGATTGTTGACTGCCTTTATCACATTGCTGGATCAGATCACAAATATGCAGCTGTTCTTTGAACTTTTGTATGTTTTGCACCACCATATTTATGGCAGCTGTAAAATGTTGTGAAGGAGCTGAGGGCTGGGCCAGCATACTCTTTAAAGAAGCAGGTTTTTTTTCAATAGTCCCAAAATAATTTTTCATGAGGGGATAAATGAGTATTTATTGTATTTCTTGGTGACTGCACTAAAAATTTAGACATTATTTGTTTAATATAAAAAAAATATACAAATTGTTAGGATTTAGGAGACTGTAAACTTTTATCCTCATTTTCATTTCAGCTAAATCCTGAAAGAACCTCAATATTTCTTTCCAAAGTTTCCCTGAATTTGTAGCACCAAGACTCAGATTCAGTTGTGGGCAGTCAGAAACGCTGACATTCTTACCAACATTTTAACAAGAAATAAAGATGGAGGGAATTTATATATATATATATATATATATTTTTTTTTTTTTCTTGTTAATCTAAGGAGTTAATTTCACCTATGGTGAATAAAGAAGTTCCCTGATGTACAACTTTTGTCTTCACCAGATTACCAATAAATTACTATTTTCCTTGAGTCAATATATTAAATATGTTACAATTAAATAACACATTTTGGAATGTAAGTTTTTTAGGTATATCTTTGAACAGCTTTACATCTATCTGAGCTCAAAAGACTGCAACTGAATGCCTGGGCTACACATTTAGCCAGGCCAGGAGTACTGCTAATAGCACTGTTTGTTATAATAATTTCCAGACAGTTGCTTTCAGTAACAACGCAGCATGAAAAGGAAAATTTTCTGAGAGCTGTCCTCATCTACATGGGGATGAAGCAAAATGCTTCAAAGCTGTAAAGCTGTTCTTGTTTGTTTGCTTGTTTTGTTAGTTTCTCCTCTTTGCTCCAACTTGCACTCACAAAGAAAATCACTATGAGATCCAGAGTCTTCAATGCTCACAAGATCTCTTTGACTTTTTGGTCTGAGCACTAAGTGAGGATAAGATGTGCTGAGACAGAATTTTCGCTCTGAATTGTCAACAATTTCATATTTTCCATGTATGCACCACAATCTCTGTTCTATTTTTATGAACAATTTATTTTATAAGAGAAATATAGTGGACTTTTTCATATAAATTAAATGAACTGTCTGAAATTATTCAGAAATACATAATTTTTTATTAACCACTGCTCCCTAAATCCTTTAAGTTATTATCAATCAAAAAATACTCTGTGAATGCTTTGCCTTAAAATTAGGTTTCAATACATGGGGGTTTTTTTTGAGTTTTCCTCAATACAGACTGTTAATTTGTCTACAAATTTAGTATTTCCTTCTCTTCCGTAAACTGTTATAAGTTAAATTACCTATAAACTATCTAAAATAATAGCATGCAGATTCTGTTTCTTTTTACTGGGTTGTGAATAAAGAGAAATTCAGATTAAATTCATAAATATTGTCCAATGCACACAAGACTCAGTCTCAAGAAATCTAACATAATATTGAACTTCAATAGACCATTGTAGTTATTTGTCCATCTGTTTAGAATATTTTACACTTTATAGTCTAAAGTAAGATGCTCATTTGTGTGAAAGCAAAAGATCTCGACAGGCATTAAGAGGTCAGCAATCTGCTCAGAAAGAAAAGTAGGACGTCAACATCTTCAGTAATGATCTTGAAGACCACAGCGTGTTTGAAATGTGCGCTGCTGTATAAAAGGATGGCTTTTTAAAGCATGGCAGGTACCAACGGAAGAGTTCAGTGTCTAAGAAATCCAATCACAAGTTGTCATTGACGCAAACTGAACATAGATAGAGAGAAGAGTGGAATAACTATCCCATCTTACAATTTTTTTTGAGAGATTTATTTGCTTCTCATGTAACTACTGAAAAGCCATGATAAAAGTTACCCTTGAGAACATTAACAGGCATGATTCTATAGTAATATACATCTTCCATCTCCCTATATACAAAGACACTACTTTCCTTTGGTATTGAAATCTGTTTTTCTTGTATGTTGCACACAAAAATTTATGCTGTCAATAAACATTTGCTCTAGCAATATTTTTTATTTTTAATGAGAAGACCATAGAAATGCATTTACCATAATTCACTAAGTTTCTGTTTGTTTTACTTTACAGACCTAATGAATTGAGAATCAGATCTTCAGTGTAACTCACTTAGATCCCTGTAAGATGCCTGTAAAGAACCCCATTAATCTAGGTTAATTGAGAGTCAGTATTCAAAAGAGAAGATATTTCACCATTCACAATTAGTTAGAAACCCTCTCAGAATTTAAAACTATAAGAGATGCCCTGAAAGGAATGTACAAGCCATATTTAATTTCTGATACAAGTACCTCAAGCAGCTAAGTTTTAGTCCAAGAATCTTTATAACCCAGATGACATGAGAACCAGAGAGACCACAAGTTGTCTTCTACATCCCAGATCATGCTGGTAGAGCTGAGAATTTAGAGTAAAAACCACAAAAACACCCAGCTCATCCTTTAACTTCAAATCTGAACAAGCTTGACCAGGAGCCATCAAGAAGCAGTGAATATGGACCCTCATTTCAGTGACAGAGGCCATTTTCTGGCCTTGTGTATTCCCTTTGCACCTCCTGAACTGTGTCGAGGCAGCAGATATTCACTATGAATCTCCATTTAAATTGCTACCAGATCAGACTCTCCAGTCGGCATAGATCTGACATAGCCAACCCTTAAGCAGGTTTTATTTTTTAAAGGCTCAAGCTGAAGTACAGGCTGGCCACACTCAGCTGGCATCCTGCATGCCAGGGTTTCTTGCCAAATGATAAAAAGCTTTACTGCTTCCTGGTGTTTTTCCTGGGGCACAGAAATGGGGAACTGACAGTTCTACTGAACACAGGAGAAAAGACAAGCTGGAATATCTTTAATAAAACCTGACAATAAAATAGATAAATCTTAGATAGTAAGTCCAAATGAGCTTTTCCGCACACAGACAGGTGCCTAATGTTGATTTCTAGATGGGAGGTGGATGTTGTATTATCACGTCTCTGCTTAGAAACAGAGCTCACAATTTGCCAGCACAAGGGAAAAAAAAAGTCTATTTGAATATGTACTGGCAGTAGAGCTCAGAAACATTTCCAAATGAAAGCTCCAAGGATTTAAAACTAACCATTGCAACCCCACCAGCCCAAATTTTAAATACCATTAATCCAAATATTACTTTGATTGGAAATTTAAGTCTATATTGCTGAAGAAAGAGTACAATAATGGAAAATTAAACTAATGTTCCCATTGGGGCAATATTTGTTGACTACTAATTCAGACCCATTTTGGCTCCAGGCATCAGTGTTTGGACATAGCCTGTAAAGTGTCAGCCACACATTCAAAATAGCAAAGGAGAAAGAAAATTGGGTATTAAAATTGGCATGTTTAAACTGGAGACTTGGGAACACTTGGTTCTGGGTTGAAGTCACACCAAGATGACTATTTTTTTAAGTGCAGAGCACACCTAACCAACAGACAGCTGTGAATGATTTGCTCTACCCTTAACCATAAAATTCAAAATGGTGTGCCAAGAATCTGAATTATGAGGCAAAGGAAAAAAAGAGAACAGGTTTACAATAACGAAGTGTCACCCACAAAAGAGAAGAATAATAATGCAAAAGCTATGGTTATCTCCAGTCAAGGAGTTTTCAGTAATGTAAGATGATAATTATTGGTGCATGAATTCAGTCCAAAACCACGTGTTTGGTCTTGCTTTAGGCTTGAAAACTGTAACATATTTTATGGTGGAAAGCATCCTGATAAAAAAGTCACTTCACTTCTGAACTTCCATTTCCCATAAATATTATTTTCTAATTATTGATATAATCATACATTTCATTGGTTACATGATTGACTCAGTTACAAAGATGCTATTTACCCTTACAGAAATTTCTTTAAAAATCATTAGTGAACCAGGTTGCAATATTATGGAGGAAGAGGAATGACTAGTTGATGAAAGTAAAAAAAAAAAAAAAAATTAGATTTTTACAACTTATTTTGCCATTGTGTGCTCTCCTAACCTTCTGATATTGCAGTTTGACAATCCTATAATAAAACATCATGGTCTTACCTGCAGCATTAAGCAAACCAGGAATAATTTTCAGACCAATTGACTTTATTGTTTCCACACACATTTCATAGTATTGCTTGGGTAATGAAGCAGAAGAGAACTGCTGGAAAAGACCATTGGGAATCTAGGTGGAAAGAAATAAAAGTGAACTTATTTATGTCACCATGGGGCATGGGAGCTCAGGAGATACCCACTTACAGAACTGTACAAATGGTGACTTACTAAGAAGGAGTGAATAATTTAGGTAACACCTGAATTTATCACTATGTTGTTTGTTCTGATGTAAAATCTTGGGGTTCCGAGCGACAATCTTGATTTTAAAGAACTAAAATGCTTAGAAATCTCTTTAAATAGAAGATTAAGGACTACCTACAGTGATTGGTAAATTTTGAGGAATTCTTACATAGTCAGCGATGGATTAAAAAACAAACAAAAAAACGAACAAACAAAAAAACAACCAACCAACCAATCAAAAAAAACAAACAAACAAAACCACCTGGTTTTCAATAAGAAGGTGAAAAAAAAAGAAACCCAAAACCATAATATTCCTCATTTTTGAAGAAAAACCAATGTTAATTTTTGACTTCTCCAGAGGTACCATATCTGCAGCACAGACTTGGGGCTTCTATGAACTACAACAAAATGACATTAGGAAGTTCAAAAAGAAATTTCTAGAAGCAATGTGCATTAAAGTCACATTTCTCTAGCCTTAGTCAACTTCTTCATCTAGAAAAATACTATCCTTAGACACTACAACAAACTTGTTTTTAAATCTATTTTTAAACCAAGCATACATATATCCATATTACCCTTTGCCCTAACAGGACATACCACTGTAGATTATATACACTTGCAATAAGCTTAGCTGTCACCTTTTGTTCAATTATATGAACTGAATTATTTTGAAGATCTTGCCTCATTGGTTGTGAAATTAAAACTGGAAAGTCTTAATATAGAAATATCTAATGCAATATTTCAATATCAGTACTTTTTCTGCTTACTTTTTAAAATAAAATTTCATCAGAATTCTGTTTTTTTCTGAAGCATATTTTCATCAATAAGACTAGTTTCAGTGGTCTTTCAAAAATAATTAGCAAATTGTTTGATAATAACGTGTTTTTAGCAGACAATATGTAAAAAAAAAAGAGTGACTAAACTTTACAGCTGAATGGTTTATGTCACTGTAAAATGCAGCTCAGAACTAAAATAACTACTTCAGTTCAATAAGAAGGAACAGAGCACCTTTTTATTTTTCCATATGAAAGTCTCGACGAAACATGTACTCAATTTCTAAATGATTCATATTTTTCTCTTCCAGTTATATACAGACCTCATAAATAAATTCTAAAGTAATTATTTTCCGTGAAGATTGTTTTAAGAATATGTCCATGGTCTAAATATGTTTGGATTTGCTAAGCAATAATAGTCCTAAAATGCTGTTGCAAACCTCGTTCACAAATATTCTAATTCTCTCCTCGGTTTTTCTACGACTCATAAGTAAGCAGTGTCCCCGCAACTGAAAATCATTACTAACAATCATACCTTTATATGGCATCTTTCATCCGAAAGGATTCCGAAGGGTTTTGCTTTTATTACTTGAATGCAAACGTCATTCATTTTCAAATGACAGTTTCTTTATATTCTCCTTCCTGTGATACAAAGACATAGCAGTGAAAGATTCAGTGAGCTTTCAGCCAAGCGATATTGCTTTACACCTTCCCTTTATGATTTTGAATGACTTTCCTCCCCCATCTCCCGTCCAAAAATGAAGTGATGTAAAATCAGGATTGTAGTGCCTAGACCCTAGAGCCACATTTGATTAAAAATGCAGGAACTAATGTGCCATTGGTTTGCTATGGTCTTAGCATTTAGTTTATTATCCGGTTTATAAGAAACATGTTATTCATATAAATGGCATTATTAGAAACATAAATTATCATACAAACCTAGGTCTTTATTTGTAACTGCTGTGGCTTTCATTAGGACTGGCTGAAAAAAATACTCTAATCAGTTGTCTTAAGAATGATCTATATTAATGTCCGTGTCTTCTGTCTGTCATCTGGAATTGTTTGGCTTTCTGGGGAGAATTAAGTATTATATGAAAAGACAAGTGGAAATAAAGTGCAGCCTAAGAGAGAAAGTGTACAGTTCATGTTTGCAATTCCAGTACAACTTTGAAAATTGGAGGGTGATAAAGGGCTTAAAAAGAAAAACCACAAAATTCTCTCAACACTGTTGTTTTGTGTTCCTTTACAATCGTACAGCTTTAGTAATTTTAGTAAAAGCTTAAAAGCATTTTACACCTTTCTAAAACTCTAGTATAAAAAGGACAATATTACAATAGAGAAAGTTATCTTCATTCTAATACTTTGTACTGCAATTGTATACAGGGCTTGTATTTTTTTTTTGTTTCGTTGGTTAGTTTAATGGGGTTTTTTGGCTTGGGTTATATTTCAAGTGTGGTTACATTTTTGGGAGTATAGGTGAGTTCCTCTTTAAAGATGAAAACAATAGCAATGAAATATGAATGAGGTTACGGTTAGTGTTATGTTCCAAATTAAGTCAACTGGAATTGCATACCCAGAACTTTCACTTATTTTAATTAATCCTGAATACTCATTTTTCAAGTATTCGTTGTTTGTTCTAATCTTTTGCTGTCCTAGACTTTGATACTCAGAGAAAGCATAGAAGACACTATAGTCTTATGATTGCACCAATTTTAAAAATTATTTATAATAAGACCAGAATTGCAAAGGACCTTAGAGAAAACTGTTATCTTCTCTATAAATGGCATATGTAACTTCAATCACTCAAAATTTAAGTAAATCAGCAGCTACTGCATCATGCATTGCTTTAGGGTAGATCATAAAGACTCATAAAGTAATTTAAAAAGTGTGCATATAAAGTTTAGTATGCAGTTTTCTTTTTTGCTAGACAAAACAATTTAATTCATTACTGATGATTTTTTTCCTCCTCACCATCACACACTATCAATGGACAATTGCCTTGTACTACACTGTAAATTATCACAGGGTTTACAAGAATATGATCACAGCAACAGTAGAGCAAGAGGTCATTGAGTTGACTTTATTCCAGCTATTTTCTCACATCTTTCCACAGCTTCAGAAGGAGTAGTTTCATCAATATTTTCTTTTTTTTGGAGATGCCAAAGGGTTTCTTAACCCCAGGTTTACTTAGAGTAGTCTGTTTCAACATCATAGGTTAAATTTTCAAAGCATTTTAGACATATCTCTGCTACCTTTTTACTAGAAACATATTGGCTAACCTTTCCATTTCTAGCCTCCCTTCAAATGGTTAAACATGAGCAATCATGAGTGAACACAGAAATCTGTAAGAACTAAAATGTACGAAGGGTACAGGCTGTAACATGGCCTCAGGAGAAGTAGGAGCCTCCCAAGAAAATGTGTGAATTGTTCCTCATATTCCGGCAGCCATGCAAGAGGCTGGTGCGCAGAAAACGTAGCTCAGCTGCCTCTATAGAAAAAAACAAAACAAAACAAAAAAAAACGAAAGCAGTAAAAATCTTTCTATAAGCAGGCAAGGAGATTATATAATGATAAACAATATTACTTTCCAAAGGTCAAGGTGACAGAGCCTTCAATGGACACAATGACATTCCCTCACAGCTACAGAATATGTATGAGAACAGATGGAATAACCAGTTGGTTGCTGAAGCTTGCTGATGTCCCAGGAGTGCACAGGCATCCTTTATCTCAACAGGAAAAGACTCAGTTCTTTAATGGAAGACAAGTTCTCTTTCCTTCATATCTCTGTATATCAGACACTTAATGTCAATGCAGGTATTTTATTCTCTTTTAGAAATCTAAAACCAACTTTATTCCTACAGATACACTGACTTCCTCTTCTGACCGACACAAACAAAACCATTCTATTAACATCAAATGAAGGCTTTTTCTCTGTTTTCAGAGTGTTCAAGGGAACAATTTAAGGGATAATAGAACAATATACTGTTCATGCCTTTCTGTACGACTGAAACATTACAGAAGTGTTTCTTATAACAGTTCCATTAGTGACTTTCCCTTCATTTCCTCTTATTGCCTTAGGAGTGGAAGGCTGGAAGGACTACCCAACAGAGGGTAGAGAATCAGACTAAATTAAACACATTCATACATATTTGTCTTAAATTCATCTCACAGAATTTTATAAGAGAAATAACTACCATGCTTCAAATATTATAGTACATATTTACTGAGATAAATCCATAAGATCACTATGAGAGGATTATTGCAGTGTGATGCCTATTGAAGCAACTAGATTCTCAGACCTGTGTATTCAAGAGCATCAACTGACCATGAGATGTGCAGGAGTGTTAAATGTATAGCAAAAGGATGGATTCTTTGTTACTTTCTGCAGTCACAAAAATCTTGCATGTTACATAGTTACATAACTTTATCTTTAGAAAATACATGTAATACAACAAACTTTAGGGTTTTTTTTTTTGTTTAATTTTCGGCAATGAAGAAATGGAAATGTATAACTGATCTCTGAGTGTACAAGGTGACCTTCATATGTTAATTTACTTATTAAATTAAACCCATTCTAGAATCCTTTATCTTCACAGAGTCCAGGTGACCTGGAACACCCTGCATCTGCATTCATTCACAACTTCTCCTCCAGACAGGCTGGCTTTATACAAGATATTGAGACTAGCCCACAAGAAGTTCCAGCTCCTGAAAATATCTGGAAAGTCTCCAAGTGGACAAGTGACACCTTTCAAAATATTGTAATCTCAGGAAATACTGTAACTGCTTGATAATCGAGACAGTCATGTTCAACTGCCAAAGAATATTTCTTCATGTTACTTAAATTATTAGTATAACATAGACAAACAAAAAAATCTTTTAGAAGAGACAACAGTGGAGGATTAGTTGACTGGACTGTCTTTTTCTTTCTTAAGCAGCACACTTTTCCAGGCACTTACTGAAATTTATAGGCATAGTTCTGTCATTGAAATTCCAGTAAAGTGGTTTCAAATCTGCAATGATATAGGTTATAACAGGATTGGATCCCAAGTTTTTTAAGGACTTGACACAGTACTTTTATGAGGACCTATAAAAGAAAAGAAATAAACTGTATCGTCTGCTTCATCTCCATGGACAGATAAGATTAAGTCCACATGGATTTCTGCAGTGAGAATGTGGAGTAACAGGGTATAAACTTTCAGGATTTTGTCTCTAATCTTGAAAGAAAACCCCATTCTGTATTGGTTTCAAGGGTTTTGTAGGATTCATGAGAAAGAATGGAGTCTGTGTACTGGCTGTTCTCCATAACATTGCTGTACAACTTGGTAACCATATGAGGAAAAAGGAGGAGAATGTATGTATAGCTGAGTTATGGGATCTAAACTGGATGCAAAAACTCAGATTCAACTTGTTTTGCTGACCGGGAACAAAGAGTGGAAACCCAGTCTTCTGTATTTCAGATACACTCCAGAATCAGCAGACTTCCATACACCATCTGAATAGCTTCCCGATAAAAGAAATTGATGTTAATGTGCTAAAATAGAGTGCAAAAATAACAAATACAAATCTAATATCTATGTATGAGCAGTCACTTGAACTCTTAACTCTGAGGACTCTGCCTTGGATAACATTTCAAAGCTGTTTTTCTCAGTTTCTCCATTTAAAAGGTTTTCAACTCCATACAGAACACTCAGATGTTCACTGAAGTATAAAACAGTACTGTGAAATAATTCATCTGCTGCATAGTATTTAGGTTAGTTATCCTAGAAATGGGATCTCCAGTCTCTGATCTAGAGAATATCCAAGTAGTTTACATTAAATGAAATAGTTTTAACAGAAAAGACTCAAACTAGGTCTGTCATGGATACAAAATATGAGAACATTCTCATGCTTAGATTTGAAATTCCTGAAGCAAAACAGGATCACAAACCTATGTTCTTCCTTAATCGTAGGGACATGCTATGAATATGTGTTATTTTGTAACAAGGAAGCCACCACTATTCTGTGAGTGCTGTGCAAGTCCACAAATTAATTTTATTTTGTTAAATGTACTTAATTTTTTTTTTTTTCTCTTGTATTTTGTCTCAAATCAGGAGACTTGTGGCCAAGTATGGAATCTGGGGCAGGGGTTGTTTGTTTTGGTGATAGTGATGAAAAACTCACACTACTTCATTCAAGAAGGATTTCTTCTTAAGTTTTATGGATGTCTTGGAAAAATAATTAATCACACAGTTCTGTTGTGAACAAATATTTGACAATGGCATGGGAGTAGTCCATGTGGAGTGTGTTAGAATTCAAAATATTAACAGCAGAAGCATGCCAGCTTTGTAGCAGTTGACTTTTTATGTGCGAGTGATTACAGCTGGAAGCACACTCAAAATCAACAACACATAGCTACATAACATTAGCAGGAATTGCAAAACTGAACTGAATGACAATAAAAGCACAGAAGTTGATATTTCAGTATTACTTTAAGTCTAGAAAACCACATGTATTTCATGTTGAAATATGGTTTAGCTAATGCTTTTATCAACATGACAAATCTATTTAAAAATGTGTCTATTGTAGTATAGATGTTGTGTAAATATTTTGTTCACATGGAGAAGTTAATTATGCTTCCTAATATGCAGTGATCTATGTAGTGGACATTCAGGTTTCTAATGTTCAATGTTCATGTATACTTCCCAGTCAGTCATGCTGTATCAAGTAGAAAGAGGTGAGGGGAACAGGGAAAGAAAATGTAAGAGAGAAATAGAAAGTGAGATGGAAGCACAAAATAAGAAAATCACTTTTCCTTTTGATGCTTTAAAGACGAGGTGTGAAACTCATGCATACTTCCCTGGAGTCTGAGTCATCCAGTACCCCTCAGCATTTGAACTAATGATACAAGTGAAGAGAAGAGAAAAACAACAATATTATGACTATATTAGATCATTTTTGCTGGTAGATTTGCAGATTCTTTTTTTCTTGTCCAAGTACAACTCCAAGGCATAGGAAACTTAGCAGTCCTGTCCATGGAGACAGAATTCAACAGGCGTATCGAGCTCCTCTGCAGAAAAGAGAGCAGCAGCTCCCACACAGCCTTCAGGAAAGGGAGTGAGACGCTAACAAAGCCAGGTGAGGGGGCTTGTGGAAAGTACTTTTTCTGACAAGAAGCAGAAGTATTTGTAGGATAGGAAGGAACTTAACACCCACTTTTACTATATAAACTAAATAACCTGTATGGTTTTGTGGGGTTTTTTTGTTTGTTTTTTGGGTTTTTTTTGGTGTGTGTGTTGTGTTGTTTTTTTTTTTTTTTTTTAATGTTTTATTTTGGTTTTGCTTTTTTTTAAATGCAAACTTCTGTTTTAGTAAACAGAGTTACTTGTAGCAATCCAAAATTATTAGTCCCTGAGTACATTACCACTATGTTCACGGTTTTGACAAGTGTTGTATCTCTAGTGCTGCTGGAACAGATACGGATTGTGTAGGAGGCAAAGTTTGGAAAAAACCTGTCCCGGGTGGTTATGGAGGTTAACGCAAAGAATATGCTTGTAAGGATATTACAGTTGGTGCACCAGATCCACAGCTCACTGAAGTCAGATAATATTCCTCAGTGCAGTTTTAGTGGGAACATAGATATTGAACTGAAAACGCAAAACCCAGAGAAGAAAAGGAGTTCCCTAACTATTTTCCCTCTGGTGTCTAAGTTTCATTCTACAGTTAGTAGTTCAGTGAGTATCTCTAAGTCCTGAGAGAATACTGTGTTAAGAAAAATACAGGTTTCGCCATGTGTTTAATACTAAAATCTTGTAAGAATCAATGTACTCACAAAATGTAGTGCGTATAACTTCTGGTCTATTACTAGTTTCAGACCTGGTATAATTCTGTGTAGATCACTTTTCTCTTGTATAATAGAACCATCTCCGTTTGAACTTAGTCCTACAAACTATCTTCCAACTTCAATTTACATGCAGAATTTCAGTGTAGCATCTTCTCACATAATTCAGAACACATTTTTTGCCCCATTTATAAAGTTGTAGCTCCATCAAAGTTATTTTACTTTTGACCAATTTCAACTAACTTTTCCCCCTGCTCGCTACAGGGGTTTTGGTCTAGATGACCTTTAAAGGTCCCTTCTAACTCAAATTATTTTATGATTCTGTCATTCTATTAGTGCAGAAAACCAAATCCTTATTTGCTTGGCTTTACATTGCCCTGTGCATCTTTGCCATTCCTTAGCAAAAACTTTATTCGCAGATGAGAGTAATTTATATTCAAGACCATCTCAGATGAACTATTTCACTGAACATTAATGCAGGAGATGACACAGGAGACACATAAGCAACTCTCAGAGAGACAGTTTCTTAAAAAACCAATAACAACAACAACAAAAACCCCACAAACAAAGAAAACAAGCAAGCAAGCAAAGACGAAAAACCCAACTCCCACCATTATTATTATTAAAATGTATTGTGTTTCTATAATTGAATGTAGTTCCCAGACAGTAATGCTCTAATGACAAAGGCATGGCTGTTCAAAATGTGTGTCACAACACACACTTTTTCAATTTGAGTGGCACACATGCTGCTGGAGGTTTAGAAAAAGCCACGTTGCCTGATATAAGCACTTGCTTTCTGTGGAACACAACATGAAAGATCTGGCACATGTTTTGTGCTTCTGACTTGATGCACATTTTCTGTGTTTTCTTGTAGTCTAAACCAAAAGTAACTGTAAATTCAAGTGTTTTTCATCATGATCATAAAGCAGTCACATGTGTGACGAGGTCTAGGTGCCACAAAGTTACACCTCGTTTAGGTGTTGGTCAGTCAAGAAGAACTGAAACATTTCAAAACTTCATAGTGTAATTCCATATGAAAATATCATTAAAAGACTTTGCCATACATTTAAGTAATTTAATTTCATAACTCACTGCTACAAGCTGAACCGATTTAGTTAAGAGTTAAACCTTATGAAAAAATTCTACATAAGGGACTCGTACCAATTTGAAAGAACTTTTTTTAAAGCTGAGCTAGTAAAGTAGGACTCATTTGAATTCTAACACCAAAGTCAGTCCCAGTGAAAGTGAGGATACGAGCGTGCATTTGGAAGTCAGTTGGGTTTATCTGGCTTCGCAAGTTGTTTCCCAGACTCCAGTAGTTACCAATTTGGCTTAAAAGGTTCATTACCTGGAATAGCATGTAAATTTTCTTGTTACTGAGCCAACCTTCAGAACCAATATGAAGCTCTCAAGCAGTAAGGGAAATTTTCAAAGCTCTGCTTTATACCATTTAACTCACGAATCATTCATTTTGTCCACCTAAAGAAACATTTTAGGGTCAGAGCGTAGCGAACCATTCAACTGAAAGTTTGGAAGCATCTGCTGAAGTAAAAGTAGAAAATTGTGTCTATAATGGATTTTTGAATTCAAAAGGAATAAGACTATATAGGCAGTTTAACCTACTTTGCATTGATTTAAGGTAAAAAAAAAAAGTCAGGACTACATTCAATATAAGATTTCAGTGAGTATGTATCAGCAGATCAAATTTGGACATAAGAAAAAACAACAGAAACCAACCAAGTTTATATTCTGTTGCCTTTACATAGTCAGCGCTGTCTAAGAAAGACCAAGATGGAAAAAGATTGTGGTGTCATCAATATTTAAGAGGCTTGAGATTTTTGAAGCAGTCAGAAGTAGCATGCATAAAGGAACTGTGGCTGTCCACAAAGATGCACGGGCATTTGGTTACCCGTGACTGATTAAGGTATCTGACTGACAAACGTCCTTCTACTGATCTTCCTCTGGTATCATCACTGTGAGGTTTATGATGCAGCTGTCACAACAAGAAAAATATGACATTTATAAAAATACCTTGAGTTTCCAGTCACCCTCCCAGTTTCATTCTCTACCCAAGATCTAGGGTGCCAAAAATGTAAAATGCTTCCTTATCTACAGAACAAAATTAACGTTTCAAAACCTGTACCCTTAAGCCTCAATACCTGCATCCTACTTCAAGCAATACCAGACATGGCAAATCTGCTTTTAGAGAGCATTCTGGAATTGACTGAAAAATTTGATGTTGTTAGAATAACATTTAATACTTGAATATTTAGATGTCTATACAGCTCTTTAGCTTATCAGTTAGTTAAGCCTTCTTCTAGGATAAAATGCTAAGCAGGAAAGTAATGTGAGAATCAGATGCAAAAAAAAAATATCAACAAAGGACTTACAAGAAAAAAGACAGAGTAAATTATCAGTTTTAAAACCTGAAAATGACCACAGAATCTGCCACTGTTTTTCCAATCTAACTAAATAGTCCAACAGGGACAGCATTTCAGGCAAACAGTTTATCTGAAAGAGCAGTTCCCTGATTAAACCAGCAATGATAAATCACAATGTATTCTCTAGTGCAATGCACTGTTTTAGCCATATAAAATGAAAGAAAAGAATATGAAATGCTAGGCCTTAGAGAATCTAGATGGTGAAAGGGAGTTTTGAATTCTACAGAGAGTTATTCATGTGTGAAAATATTTAATTTCTTTATCCTTTTTTTTTTCTTAATGATCTCAAGGTAGCTCATGCTTTTCATAGTTTTGACTCACTCCCCAGAAATAATTATTCTAGAAGAAAATTACTAAATACTAAATTAAAACTATACTAACAATGACAGCATCTTATTTTTTAATAACTACATTTAATATCTAATAACAATGTAAAATCTACAGTTTAGTACAGCTAGTATGGTTAAACTAGGGAATACAAAATGTAAAATCACAAAAGTAAGATTATCTTAATTGAATCCTTCAATTCACTTATTATTCTTGTATTCATATGTCAGTCTTCAGTGTAATACATATATATCTGTATTGTACTTATATATATATACTTACGTGTGGATTTCCTGTCACTTTTTATTTTTACTACAGAACACATCTCATTTATTGCTCAGAATAGGCACTGATCAATTAATACTTACTTTTCATTGTTAAATTTTTATCCCTCTTTGAAACATACCATTGAAGATAGATCTTTGTAGACCTTCACCACTGTTGGAATTCGTGGTTTACAAACAGGAATGAAGCTGTTTTTAAAGGACACAGGAAGGTCTTAAATGATCCAAGAAAAGAAAACACCCGACATTGGTATTTTGTCCTACAAAGAACATAATAAGCGTACTGTGATGAACAAGTCAAAAAAAGGATGTTGTGCTTTCCCCTTGGAGTCAAGACAGAAGATGCAATTACGAGACTGGAATTACTCTACTTTGTTTTGTAGGTAGTCAGGAAAAGGTCTTGTAGTTCAAAGTGGTCCTAAGAGCATGATCATGGCTATAACTGATAGCACTGTGTATGACTAATTGTAAAAGACTCTGGAGATCTCTAAGGGACATTGAAGGAGAAGAACATTAAAGAATTTTCCAGAGATTCACCCCATGTTATAAGTAAAAGCAGTCAGGGGTCAGAAGAAGTTATAACCTTCTTGTACAGCAAAAGAAGGATGTGCCCTTGTTAGAGCTTCCTGGAATCAATCTTCCATGAATAGTATGACTGAAGTAGCCAGGAGGGATAAACATAAAAGGGAAGTGAAAAGGTGAAAAAATGTACATGTACACTGACCACTAAACCTTGAAGTCAGGATCCTGTAGAACCAAGTCACAATTGAACACAAAGGAGAAACTGTTTAATTTCCTACATGTTACTGTGAGAAGTCCAGGTAGTAAACAAATGAAAATGGAATTGATCATGTCTGAGAAGAGTTTGACCTACTTAGGAATTGCTGAATTTGGGTTGTAATATTTCAGTAATTCCTAAATGAAATCACACTATAAGATTCACATTATTGATGATTCTAACCTATTTCAGAAGAAGTCAATGGGGAAAAAAAGGAAGGGGATAATACAACATGTTAAAAATAACTTTAACTGTTTCTAAGTTACCAATATTGTGAAACAAAAACTCTTTAGTAATTAAGAGTTACTGTGGTAATAAATAAAGCACTATACAGGGAGCTGCAGATTACCAAACCACACTAGTGTCGTGGTTCAACCCCAGTTGGCAGCTAAGCACCATGCAGCCAATCGCTCATTTCCCGTCCTACCCCCTACCTCAGTGAGATAGTGAAAAAAGTCAGAAGAGTGAAAGTGAAAAAACTCATGGGTTCAGATAAAAACAGTTTAATAAGTACAGTGAAAGTTACACGCACAAGCGAAGCAAAACAAGGAATTCATTCACCACTTCCTGTCAGCAGGCAGGCGTTCAACCATCTCCAGGAAAACCGGGCTCCATCATGCGTAACAGCTACTTGGGAAGAGAGATCCCTTAACTCTGAATGTCCTGCTTTTCCCTCTTCTCCCGCAACTTTATATGTTGAGCATGACACCATATGGCGTGGAATATCCCTCTGATCAGCTGAAGCCAGTAGTCCCAGCTTCCCGACTTCTTTTGAACTCCCAGTCTACTCCTTGGTAGGGTGGTGTAAGAACCAGAAAAGGTCTTGGCCATGAGTAATCACTACTCAGAAATAACAATACCGTTCCTACATTATCAAGACTGTTTCCAGTACAACTACAAAACGTAGTCGTGTACTAGCTACTATGAAGAAAATTTACTCTATCCCAGCCAAAACCAGCACACTAGTCAACAGATTGGTCAGCCTTTTGAAGATGAGTATATCATGCATAGGTAAAAATAGATGCATTATTTTCAGGGATTTCAATTCTTAATCACACAGGTTGGAAGATGTATGCAGGGAGACCTTCCATGCTTTCAGGATTTATAAAATTATATAAAACATAATATGAAACAAAAGCATTATATCTGATACAGAGAAATTTCAGGTTTTTTATCTCCACATATAAAAAAACATTGATCTCAGAGTAAAAATTAACAACTGATACTGTACAAGAAATAACAAGTCATTTATGTCTTAGAGTGCAAAACAAAGTCCCAATCTCCACCATATTTACAGTTCATTTAAATTTTATAGGCTAGCTTCATGAAGTTGATAACAATTATGAGTAAAACCTACTGGGAGAAAGTAATTAAATGTGACTGATAATTGGGAATTTCTTGAGTATCAAAAATGTCAAAATTTCTGTTGAAGAAGAAGGTTATGCTAGTTAAAACAGACAGAGAAGGGATGTGAAAGCATCAATTAATTAACTGGTAATTATGATAGAACAGAGGAGGAGTTGATAGTCATAAATATATACCAAAAGATAAAAATAGAAAAGATTTATAAGGGAAGCACAAAGAAATCTACAATTGTATATTTATATGCGACTGACAGTTTTAATTTTTTTTTTTTTACTTTTTTACATTTTTGGTGTACATCTTGTGACTGGATAATAAGCTTCATATTTTCAGTGTAGGTACACTTAGAATTCTTGATAACTGGTGAGCAGTTTACACATTTAAAAAGTTAAAGCAAGGTGATTTTTTTTAAAAAATAAAAACTACTGTTATAACGTAATGTTTCTAATGTAGGCCTGTAGATTTTAGTTCATTTTATTTTACCCTTTTAATGAATCACTTGAGGAAAGACAATGTACATATACTATTATAAAATGTTCTAATGACATAAATATCAGGAGAATCAGTAGTAGCAAACAGACTATTTTATGTATGCAGTATGAACTCAGTTTCTTGGTAAACATAATGTGGGAAAATGATGTGTGTTTCGTCATTGCCAAGTAGAAAGAACATTATTATGAACAAGGAATGTAAGTCATTCTTCAGGATTGGGAATTCTAAGGAATGAGAGAAATATTGAGTGACTTAGAGGTCAGCATGGATAATTGCTTGAACATGAGTTTTCATTGTGGAATACAAAAGTCCTTGAAAGTTTTAGTAAGAAAATGCCAAGTATGAGTGAAGAGGTTATGTTACAATCTGTACTGGCACTGAAATCATCAGTGCTAGATTCTTGTATCTAATAACGTGGAAAGATGATGAAAAATTATATAAGGTTCAGAGAAGTCCAGGAAAATGATTAAAGGACTGTAGAACATCTCCTACAAGGAAAAAAATAAATACAGAAAAATAATTTATTTTTCAAAACTGAAGGTTAAGAAGTGACGTGATCAGTGATTAAACATTCTTTCTTGATGAAATATGATAGCAGAGAAGTTCTCAACCAGAAAAAGTAAGGACAATAATCCTCTCTTATTATTCTTCCCAAACAATACTAACAGTTCTGTGGGATGATTCTGATTCCCAGTGATATCCATTTTAATGCTTCAAAATCCTTTCCTGAAGGTAATTTCTGACCTCCACATGATTCTAATTCTCAGTCTCAGAAAGAGAAATAGCTGGACAATTTCTGTCATAATTATCTGTTGAGAACTTCATCCTGAGGCCTGACAATTAAAATTTCAAGTAGTTAAAATTAGGCTACCTTCTAAGCATCTAAAAAATACGTGGTGCACAATCCTGACCTGAGGTGTCACCTTTCAAACTACTTGCAAATTTTCTGCACTTTTGATTCACATCACCTCACAGAATTTCCCCAAAGAGAAGGAATGCTGTAATCCATATTTTATAACTCAGCCCCTCTGAAAATGTGTGCCTTTACATCTTATCCAGAGTCACAAATAAAACAATGGCTAACGATAAGACCATGAAAGAGATGTTTCAACTTGTAACTTCTGCTGAAATTACAACTAGGCTTCCCTGCTAATTACACACAGTGATTAACAGCTACTTTGTTACATCCACATCATAGTATTTACAGACTCTGACTTCCTATTTAGAACTCCAGTCTTCAGCCTGTATTTTATTTAGTCAAATAAAACAGAAATAATCAAAATAAAAGCAACATTTAAGCACTGTGGGCTATCCAGTTTCTGGATTGTACAGATATTAAGCTTCGGGCAGCCAGAGAACTTCAATGAAATAAAAAAAATCAGTTCTCTGATAAAATGAAGAGGAGAGGTAGGTGATGTCTGAGTGGGACTTTTTGTTCCTAGACCTAAACCTGGAGACTTGAGCCTTCTTTAACTCTAGGCACTGGCACACAGTGCATATAGAAAAGTTTCCATGTGCTACAGTTTATGTTCTAATCTAAACAGTACAATATAAGCTGGAGCATGTGTTATTTCACGGATGACACAGTTTTCAAGTTATGACAGTTTAGTAGTGTCCCAGACTCCTGGTTCCCACACATTCCACGACTTTTTAGTTTTCCAGAACTGTCATCAAAAGCAGCTTCAGACTGCTGGAGGACACTGAGAGAAAAGGGAGAAAAAGATGTCCAATATATTTAGATAATAAATTGTGATGGATCTATGTTATGACATTATCTGTTGCTATGATGATAGGTCAGGATTGCAGTCAGGCAGTTCAGAGCAGTTGGTTTAAAAAAACAAAACCGTTCCCAGTAGGTTTCTAAAGGCCATTACCAACAATACAGAAAATCTCTTTCCTCATCCTCTTTTCCCGTGCTCACTCTCTGTCTTCTGCCACAGTGAAACACAATGATATAAGTTGTTTGGTTTTTGTTTTGTTTTGTTTTGTTTTGTTTTTCTTTTCAAATTAACTTTCTCCAAACATAGAACAATATTTTCTTCAAAATAGTTTACCTGCATACCCTGATGAACATTAAATTGATGTCAAGGTTCCCTCATCTTAGAATTGTTTGGTGCTTTGCCTCCTGTTTTTGAATTAGTTTGATGCTAGTCAGCTAGCTTTGTAATTTCAATACCAGTCACATTTGCTGAGCAAATGAATTCATGCTTTACTACCATTTGTTTAATTGGAACAAGTTAAGATACAGGCTTCAAGCCTGGACCCTGGATTTTTCTTTTTGCATATACGTAGAATCATCACTATTCCTTTTATTAATTATTAGCCATGACATGCAGTAGAGGACTTAAATTTTCATGTAGCATTTTTTCTACAATACCATTGAAGAATTTCATTTAGTGTGACATATACATGTGTGATTTTGTTTTCCTTCCAGAGGTGCAATTCTTGGTAAGGATGGGAAGAGAAAGAAAACTACATCACAGCAAAAGGGAAGAAACATGCTAAAATACTAGTTTACAGAGGTGCACTTCAAACAAATCCTTTTCATAGCTCATTTGTTGTAAAACTCACCAAGAAAAAGTACCTGACAGTACTTCAAATGCTTTGAAGAAACATGTGAAAATAGATTTCCAACTGTTTTAAAATACGAAAATCAGATTCTCCACTAGGCTGAATATGTTGAAGTTATATGAAACTGGGAAAGACTTGGAGTTATAACCTTCATTGCCAAGAACCTAGTTACATACCAAGGGGCACACAGAGATTTTGTTTAATACATGATGCATCTGTGGCTATACATATTAATTTATGGATTTAAACTAGCTCACCTTCCAGAGATGAAACTATGTCAGCTTGTATAGAGAAAACATCAGTGTCCTAGTTCATATTATTCAAGTATGTATTTTTAATTAGGGAAAAAAAAAAACATCATAAAAATACATAGAGAATAGAATCCAATCTAGGTTAGGATTACTACGAATATTTCAACATGCATGGGAGGTGTGTTCTCTTCCTAGTTCAGGTTAATAAAAAAAAAACATAATAAATCTTTCAATACTGAAGTCTGATAGGTTAATCTATGGTTACACTGCATGCCACCATGCACTCTTAAGTTTGTTAAATATTACTGACACCTTCTGAAGTTTGGAAAAATTGGATTCCTTTGAAATGTCATCAGTAGGTAGATTTATTCTCAAAGTTTGTGTTCAATAACTTAAATATGATTGAGATTTTCTGTTCCAGTCATCAACATCCATGTGTTATCTTTCTTGTGTTTGCAGAGATTAAAAGGATTTTAATGGTAAATTGAGGAAGATAACTTCTCTTTCTATCCTGTACTATGTGCTTTTAAAAATGGCTTTTCTTGTTGCCACACAAATCTCTTTGAAGCACAGCATCTTGTTTCAAAGAACATAAATAACTCAGAGCAAGTTAATGATCCTTTGCTTTGATCACAGAAATCCCCTCCTGTAAGAGTAGCACAATGAAACCAATAGGACAATGCATGCAAGTACAGGCATTCTGTGTTAACAAAAGGTATCAGCTTTGTGCCTACACTCTTTTGTAATAATGAGGAGACAAAAACTGCTGTATTTGAACAGTAAGGTTTCATTTTACTTCTGTAGGAGGAAAAAACCATTGAAAAAAGACTATTTAGTTATCCTTGCTAATGTCTACAGTACAGAGGAGTCCATGCTTCCAATTATATGGTATGTCAAGGAAAGGTTTTGTTTTTGTCTTTTGTAGGAATGTTTGTACACTGGATCGGTCTCCCTTAAGTCCACATCCTGAGTGAAATTCAACTGGCTTCGTCCATTCACAGTAGCAAAAAAACTGCACCCAGAGTGACTGTGTCTTACAATTTTCAGGATTTGGAAATCGTCTAGAACTTGAGGTCTTTTCGTTCATGTAAATAGTCCAAATGAATCTATAAAATTAATCATAATTCCTCTGCTTGAATTCCATTCAAGTAATTGACTGAAATCTGTTCTTTATAACATATACAATATTTTTGTATTTTATATAAATGTAAAAGCTTAATTCTATTTGTAATGTATTTTTGTTGAAATTGCATTAAAATTGCTGTTTAATCTGAAAACAATTGCTCACTGAGATGTTGTATTTCAGATAGGGAAAGATTTAATATACAAACTCTAATCTTTATGGGTCTACCTGATTCATAGATTTTTATTAAGGTCAACATACATTATCAAATCTATAGAGGCTGCAAAGTATTATTAAATACAGTGTTGTTTGATGGCACTCCAAACTGAGAGGTAGAGTTACTCTCTCCTTGAAGAGCAAAATGAATGCATACCCTCCAATATCTAGAGTTAACTTATTTGTGATAGGAGTAAGGTAGCTTTGTAATTAGGGAAAAATGAGCTGTGCAATATTAGTCAGCTAGAACAAGAGGCCTGAAAACAAAGATACTCATTCTGTTCTGACAAGATGCAACTTCTCCTTTGCTCTTTTGCCTCCAACCACATTCAATGATTTGTGGGTTGGCCAAACTCCATCTGAAGTCCAAATCCTTCCTCATGGTCACAAGGAAATTCCTCCTTTCCCATCACCACTGAAACATGGCTATGCAGCTCTTCCTTTTTGCACGCATGGATTTACTCAAGACCCTCTTGTGTCTGTCCTTTATTTTCACACTCCTCATTTGCTGACTCATGCCTTCACCTGCCTTCTGCCCTCTGACAACATGTACAGCACTTTCCTGGAGGGCTCAGGAAGGTGTTTATCCTGATCTGGGTTCATCCTTGAGGATAAGCAAATTCTTTCTCCTTCCAGGGGGCTCCCTTGACCCTGAGATCAAAAGTAATTATCCTCTTTACTTTCTACTGACAACTTTTCCAACAGATCACACACCAAACAGCATTACACAATAAAATGAAGAGATGCATTAAGTAGCTTTATTTGTCGTACTGTTAGAAGTCAAATTTGCAGGGAGATGGCTTTAATGCAGTTGTAAATTAAATTTCCCAAATACAGTTTTCAAAAGATTGCAGAAATAAAGTGAATACAACATTTATGGTTGCTTGGAAAAATAATCTACAATAAGCATCTTCTTATTTTAATCATCAACATAAAATATTAGAACACTATTAATCAGAAAATAACATCAGAAACCAGGTTTCAGATCCTCAGAATTCAGTCATCTGTTGTTATAATTCTTCAAAATATTCACGGTTGACCTCATGAAGGTGATAAAGTAAGCATGTAGAAACACTGCTATTTTCCTGTGAAGTGCCTGGGAGTAAACACCACATTGGACAGTGGTGAGGTGGAGACAGGAACTTTCTTAGTTTATCATAAATCCGATAGTGTTAACAGTTAAGGGTAGACTTGCAAAGCAGAAATCCCATCTCTGTCATTCAGAATCTCTCGACCATTACTTCTCCCTTTCCTACATCAGAAATTGAGCGTTATGGGTCATCAGTTTTGTTCCTTCTCAAGTAATTTATTATATGACTTCTGTGCTTCTGTTACTGTCTAGTATCTAAGAAAAGCCCTATTTTCAACTTTTTCATCACGGTTTCCCGATAGCAGAAATACGAAGTCACTTTATCTTCAGCTGGGCAAATCAAAGGGGTTAGCACATACAGAGTGTTAGGCAAATCTCAACCTGGAAGAGTCACCTTCTTGATTATGGAGTCTCCCTTGCCAGGTAAGTAAAGGCAGTGTTACTTCTGTGGCTAACTTGGGCTTAAACCAAGCATTTCAGTATCCATCAGTGTCACTCTACAAACCCCCAGTGAGACCTAAACTAAACTACAGCTGAAGCCAACGTAAAATTCAGGGAGAGTATTCCCACTGTTTTTGCCAGCTTTGTTTTCTGGTAGAGTGACATCTGACTTTAGACAGGTCGGCTGATTAATATAATTCACATAATCTTTGAAAACAAAACAAGACTGAAACAAATGAGAGAAGACTGATAGAGTGAAAGGCATTTCCACAAGTTATGCGGTTGCAGTTTTCTTCTGACAAAGCTTTATTCAGGACAGAACATAATCTACTGAAACCACAGAACCATTAAACAACTCAGTTTGTCATGATTTTTTGAGTTACATTGACAGTAGTTGTCCTTTTTCCATCTCCCCCTCACAGTCTTTAAATCAGCTAAGCACTGTTTTCTCTTCAAAACTGTAGAGAGGTCATGGAAGCTGAAGAGGTTACACGTGCTGGAAGGAGTCACTTCATGCATTTAAAATACATGTGCATTACAAGCTAAAAAAATAAATTCCAATTATGTTCCTTGATGGTATACTATCTCAGTTCCTATCTGCTGTAAACTCTGACTAGGGTAAAGCATGGTCATTGGTGAGAATATGACAGATGAAGACTAAGAAACTTTGTTTTTTGTCTCCAGTACTGACCATAAGAGGGTCCCAAGATGCTATCAGAAGATAAATTTAAAATTGCTAAAATAAGTCAGGACTCCCACTGCATACAAAAAGAAGATGTGTTCATATATAATTATAATATTATGACCTATTTTCCTACTCAGAATCTGATCTGCAGGTTTGCCAAGCAGCCTCAACTCATATTCGTTTTCCAAGGGGGCTTATTCTTATTCTAGATAATTTTTCTGAATTAGTAGAAGAAGACAAAAAAGTACTGCATTCAAATCAGAAAATATTGCTATTACATGATTTAATATTTTTTCAAGTAATCCAATATTCATCATAAAATATCCTTTCAATGGTCAATGCTTGAATAAATATGCATATTCCATCATATCTATTTTCCTGTACTTTACTTACCTTAATGACATTTGCAACATCACTTTTTTTCAACCACCCATTATTACTATGTTTCAATGGTTCCAGCTTGCTATCTTACACAATTTGCAATTTACATAACTTTTTGATCATATATTTTACCTCTACCAACCTTAATCACTAAAAATGTACAATTTATATAAGAAATTTCTAACTTGATTTTTGGGATCAATGTTTTCATAACCTCTTTGTACATAACAGTTCCTTCTACAAATATCTGATAACCATCAGTGTTATTTGGGCAATAAGATGGTGTCTTCTTTCTTTGTAACATCACTTGTGCTTCTTTTTTGCCTTTTTTTTTTTTTTCTGTTTTTATAATTTATTTTTCAGTTAAGGAGCACAATGTCTAAATCTTCTTCAGGTTAGTCAAATAATGATTTGTTAATTTAAATCAAAGATCCAACAATATGAAAATAATATTCTGGTGAAAAAGTATGAAGAAATGTGAAAATGGTACAAGAATATAACTAAAATATATCTTTACATATAGTCTTGTATCTCTTTGTCTTATAATAAGAATGAGAATAGACCTCAGTAATAACTAATAATTAATTTCAAAGAAATCAAATAATCAGGTAAATAAGTTGGTTTCTCAACACTCAGAGAAGAAAACACTCAAAAGATATTATATAAATATAGAATGTACTGAACTGACATACAGAAAAAAAAAAAAAAGAAAAATCAGCTACTCTCTTCATCTTTATTTTCCCTTTCAGTTTTTTTCTTGTTGTCCCATTTGTTTTCCTTTTGATATTCATTCTCATACTGATGTCAAGTATTAACAGCTGCCTATCATAAAAATTATGAAGCTCATTATCTTCTGAAGATATTCTTTTGTGCCAACATAGCAATAGGAAAGATAATCTTACATGCTATTCCTGTAACTATATATGGCTTGAATAAATTCTAACTACTTTCTAAGTAGAAAAGAAGAAAAAAACTACGTTTGTTAATTATTATTGTTTGTTTTCCTAGATACTTTATATTAATAATAGTAAGCTTCTGGTGACTGAGATGATAAAAAATACTGGAGGATGGTAAGTCAACAGATATAAATCTTTATTTGTGTTTTCAGTATCATTTACTGAGCAAAAGTATACCGTTTTTAACATCAAATTTTACTCATTTTCAACAATGTAAACCACTTCACATTAAAATCTGATATCTAATGAAATCTAGTAATGAGGTCTAGAATTCAAAAGGCTAATTTTTTGTCTTTTACCAGCTTTTCCATTAAATGACTGACCAGAAGGAAGAGTTACAACCAAACAAAAATCCTACAAAAATCATAAAAAGTGAATCACAGAAGTCACAAAAAGAAGACAAACCATTTCCAATGCAGGTTTCCTCTTTTTAACCCTCACTTATCTTTAGTTGTGGCTAAGGGAGCATTTGCCTATATTATAGTACTATACCTGTTCACAAAGCTCACATTGCCATAGATACTAGCAAATTCAGTGAAGTGTTGATTCGTAATACTTAAACCCAGGAAAACAAGAAAGAGCAAAACACAATGTAGGAGCTCTGCACTCTGCTTTCTCCTCATGAGACACATAAAAATTTTTGCTTGTGCCCATAAAAGGCAGAACGTATTCCAAATGTGGGGTCTTCTGGCAGCAGCTTTTTTACTGCAAAATACAGGTCCCTGTATATACACTGAGGTAGAAGAAAATTGCGGGAAATTACAGCAGGACAGGACTTTGTTGAAAGCTCCTACACATTCAGAACGTAAAACTGAAGCCAAAGCCTATAAACTGTTGGACATTTTGTGCGGATTAACCATCATTTTGTTTATGCTAGCTGTAATGATACCACATTGCAAGATATCATCACACAAGCAGATTTCGTTATAACTTAACATTACTTTTTAGGAGTTTTACAAAAGTACGATAATTGTGGGGTGGTTCTGCTTTCACAATATGTTGAAGAAATACTGATAGTATGTACATATTTTGCTTATTGTTAGTTTCTTCCAGAGTTATTTCCATATGATTTTCCTATTGTGCAATATACAAAATTGCTTCGTCCCTGAAATAGCTCTATTATGGAAGTGTCAAATGTCTTTCTAGTGCTCAGTCCAATGTTAAAATATTTACCATTAGAGTCAAGCTTTAGTTAGCACAAAACCAGAAAACTAAACCTTTCATTCCTTAAGTGCTTTTCTTTATCTGCAAAAGACTAAAAAATGTCTTTTTAGTTGGCACCAGTGGCTTTGGGGAGTATTTTACAGTACATTTTTGCAAATGCTTATTTCAGTTTTATTGGCCTCACAGCAGAGATTACAGGAGACCACACAATTGGAATGATCATTTTTCTTTGCATTAACAGAATACATTTAGAATGGCAGCAGCTAACCTTAGGGGAACCTGGACTAATGAATGATGCTTCATGGAAAACATTTAAGAAGGAGTGTTGTGAGGAATCTTCAAAAGTCTGAAAGTCACAGTGAAAGCCAATTGAATCATGTTCTTAATTCCCTGTATTTTGTTTTGGTTCTAATTAGGCCCCTATCTCTCAGTCTTGAATTGTTTATAAGCCTATTGTGTGAAGAAAAAAAAAAATCATGTTTAAAAAATATGCTCATGGGTAGAAAATTCTTCATTTAACTGCAGCAAATCAGATGTTTTTGCATGAGAGATACTTACCTTGCCTTGGCAGGTTGGTGTGTCAGAGTATTTGGAAAAGACATATTTTTAAGCAAAGCACACATCTAAAAGAAATAAGGATTATGGAATCCTACAAATTCCTTCAGCATTTAAGAACAACTTGTTGCCTTCTCTTGAATTGACTGATAAATGTGAATTTATTTGATTCCTCTTTCTTTATTCTATGAAAGAAGTATGTGAACAACAGCTATTCCTTGGGTTTAAAAGCTCATATTTTTTTTATTTGTCTTTTGGCTGCTCACTTCATAATCACATCATAAAGAATAATTGAACTAGAGTTAGAAAAACTGTTATATCATCTCTTTAATCCTCTTTCAAAGTTAGAATGATACAGTTCTCCCACACTGACTAGCACAGACAACTGTCTTTTGCAGAAATTATGTGAAAATATAGCAACATGGGTCAATCTCATCCATATTCATCATCTTTCTGGGCACATCTTACACAAGGAATGAATTCAGAGTCATAAGCAGTGGTCAAAAATAAATGCTTGAAAGCTAGCCCCATACACTGTTTTCATTACATGTTTCTATAATACAAAAATGGGGAATGAAAATGCAAAACATATTGCCATGATCTGTAAGTAGCACTGTTTATTAATACAGTAGTTAAAAAGTTTTCAAATAAACTGACAACCAGCCAAAGACATGGTCTGTGAAAGCATAAAAAACGCATACCGAATTTCAAGTAAACAAAAAATTACTTTATAGGTGTGTTCTGCATAATATCACACAAGAAGGATTAATGAAAATCAAGAGCTAAATGAGTGAAATCAATAAATTACATTAATTCATCACTCTGGAAGACTTAGATAGAAAAAAAGTAACTTAAGTCTGGTAACCAAAGACTTGATCAACCCAATGTTCAACACCAGAAAGACTGGATAATTTCCAGAGTAAGTAAGTCTGATTGATATGTTCTGAAGATTCAGAGAAGTCTCTGAAATACTTAGATATTTGCTTAATTAAAAAGTTTTTTCAATGTTCAGAATAAAATAACATTAGTATATTCACAGCTCTTTGACCAGTGGATCACGGACATTCCTACTGCAGTCATTTGAAAGTCTATCGTCTCTGACTAGTATCACTAGCTTGCACAAATCAGGTTGAAGATTTGGGCTAAAGACATATTACACACTAAGTAGTGTATGAAGTAGTTCTGTCCACTCCACATTGTAGTAATTAATTTTTTATAGAAGTAATTTCATTATATTCCAGTTTGATCACACTGAATTCTAAAAATTCCTGTCTTTCAACCAGGACAGATAATCTTTACAAAATAAAAGATATTTCAGTTTTTATGTCAATTTGTTTCTTGCTCTCTGTTGAGACTGGAAAGATAATATGAGCTTGTACTTTCATTTAGCTTGCATTTACTTCCTTTTGAGATTAGGAAATAGGATATGATAGTCATATACTCTGGGTGACAATGTTGAGTATAGATACTGGTTAGAATAGAAACCCAGAAACCTATTAATTCAACATCAGTCTCTTTATCAATCCTCTTACTCATTAGTAAAAAAAAAAAAAAAAAAAAAAAACAAACCTAAACCAAACCAAACAGACAAAAACAAACACAGGACATTCTTCTCATAAACTTAAAAAAAAAAAAAAAAAAGTACATTTTATATAACCTAATGAGCTAAATGTACGATGCTATGATGATATGAAACTCCATTTCTGTTTTAGAAACTTTAGAGTTTGTTATTTCTTTAAAAAACTAATGTCATACAATATCCTTCCAGGCCATATATTGGTATTTGATTATAGATCCAGCTGGCAAAAACATACTCATAAGGAAAAATCCCAAATAATCACGACATGCTGAAAGTTGAAATAAAAAGATACCTATGGTCATTTTCTAAAATATAGCATCACTAGAATTAATGTGACACAGTAAGTTTTAGCTGTCGTTTCATGTAATTGGCAGCAGTTGAAGAAACAAAAGAGAGTTTGCAAAGTTCTTTCATTTGGTGTGCGGTTGGGTTTGATCAACTTCTGTTTATCAGAAAAATATGGCCAAATGAGAGCTAGCTTCCTTTAACTTTAGGACCAATGAGTCATTAATTAATTTGAAACACTGAACAGAAAAAATATATTATGTTTACCAGTCTGGGACTTTACTTTAAAAACTTGATTTTCTAAAGATATACATATGGAATTGTTTTTGTTCCTAATTACATAGAGCTAATAAGCTTTCTGTTTATAAACAGAACAAGCCATGAAAAAAAGTACCTTAATTCTCAAATAAACAGTAAATTTCTTCATTTCAGAAATGCATTTTTTATCTAGCATTGGAAGGCATAACCAAACAAAATTCTGGAGTTCTTGCCTTAAATCCAGGAATTATGGCCTGATCTTTTTCCCCATGCAAAATATTAACCTTTGCCAAGTACATAAGACAATAATTAAAAACAGGTCTAAATCCTTTATCAATCAAGATTTCAAAGATGTTGCAGCAGACAGATGCTATTTCAAGCTAAGATGAAAGCTTTACATTATCATGATCACAATTTATGCAGTATATGGCTCTAAAACGATAGTTAAACTGAGGAAAGATTTAAATATTGTGGCTTTGTTTGAAAAAGGAAAACTAGCTCGCTGCTTGCAGTTAGTAGGTGAAAAGCCAGGAGAATTTTGCTGATACATACTTTGAAAAAGTACCTTACATATCTAGCTGAGAGGCTGAAAGTGAATCACAACCTCTCCAGAGAGAATGAACAGTCATTGTGCTTGAAAAATGATCATGATACCTCAAGGGAATGAATCTCTTCCAAGCACTGTTTCGAACTAGACCCTTTTCTTTTCTTTTCTTTTCTTTTCTTTTCTTTTCTTTTCTTTTCTTTTCTTTTCTTTTCTTTTCTTTTCTTTTCTTTTCTTTTCTTTTCTTTTCTTTTCTTTTCTTTTCTTTTCTTTTCTTTTCTTTTCTTTTCTCTTCTTTTCTCTTCTTTTCTCTTCTTTTCTCTTCTTTTCCTTTTCTTTTCTTTTCTTTTCTTTTCTTTTCTTTTCTTTTCTTTTCTTTTCTTTTCTTTTCTTTTCTTTTCTTTTCTTTTCTTTTCTTTTCTTTTCTTTTCTTTTCTTTTCTTTTCTTTTCTTTTCTTTTCTTTTCTTTTCTTTTCTTTTCTTTTCTTTTCTTTTCTCTTCTTTTCTCTTCTTTTCTCTTCTTTTCTCTTCTTTTCTCTTTTCTCTTCTTTTCTCCTTTTCTCTTTTCTTTTCTTTTCTTTTCTTTTCTTTTCTTTTCTTTTCTTTTCTTTTCTTTTCTTTTCTTTTCTTTTCTTTTCTTTTCTTTTCTTTTCTTTTCTTTTCTTTTTCTTTTCTTTTCTCTTCTTTTCTCTTCTTTTCTCTTCTTTTCTCTTCTTTTCTCTTCTTTTCTCTTCTTTTCTCTTCTTTTCTTTTCTTTTCTTTTCTTTTCTTTTCTTTTCTTTTCTTTTCTTTTCTTTTCTTTTCTTTTCTTTTCTTTTCTTTTCTTTTCTTTTCTTTTCTTTTCTTTTCTTTTCTTTTTTCTTTTCTTTCCTTTCCTTTCCTTTTCTTTCTTTTTCTTTTCTTCTCTTTTCTCTTTTTTTTTTTTTTTTTTTTTTTTTACCATGGGCTCTATGACCTTCTGATTTAAACCACAAATAAGGAGAAGATGAAGAGTGCCCTTCAACTCCAGAAAGCAGTATAAATAAACAATAGTGAATGTGGCTCAGCAGGTTATGTCCTTTGAAGTGAAAAACTTCTATTTTTTAATTCTTGTAATAGATGCATTTAAATATTAACACTATAGTCAAAGTTAACCCAGACATGACACGATCAGTGAGTTATTGAATCCACAGATTACTTTCCATTTACTGCCATGATTTATTGTACACTTACGGCACAGTTTAAATAAAACATGACTGTAAAAACAGATTTCAAAATAGTAGGGCAGATCTGTTAAACTCTCATTAAAATTTACCATTCAAAGGTAAAAATAGGAGTAAAAATTTTAGCAGTTATTAATTCATTTAACAAAATGTGTGGTTTATTTTAAATCATGAGATTTCAATGCTTTGACTAGGTTTTATGAAAAATCCTTGAGCAATGTTTAAAAATCTTGTCTAAAATTATCAGCTCCTGATAATACTATGAACAAAGTATTGTATGTGTTGTCTCATGTCTCTGCTAACTTCTGTGTTAATGATCGCTGATTATTACTATCATTCTATTGCTTAGTTTTTTAAAACATAGAAAAAAGATGTTAAAATTATTAATATTACTTTATATTTTTTTTAAATTACAGAATGAGTTTATATAAACATAATCACTACACAATTGATTCTTAATATTTGATCCTAATCACTAATGTTTTGTAGGGAGTGGCAACTTTTTTAACATTTACATTGCTAAAGGTACTGTCTTTACCTAAATGTGATAACAATTTGCATGAATATCGAAGATGCTCTATACAGGTTGACATTATTCAGTACTCAGATAAGGTAATGCATTTATCACATCATTGAGCTCTTCAGTCAGTCTACAACTGGGCAAATTTCTTTGACTTGCTTTTCCCAGGACAATTGTTCTAGATACATTGCTTTCATGGGAGATGCTAACCAAAAGCATTGTTTGCTTTCAGCCTTGCCCTGAAAGCCTCTCTTGGCAGATAAGAAATATGAAACACATTGTTTAGATTTCACCAAATCTAAATCTCTACAAGGAGAAAAGAAGGGGCAGCTCAAACATTCACAAGAAATTTAAATTAGGAATAGGCAAACAGCCCAGGAGGGAAGATTTTCTGATATTTTATGATAATAAACAAGAAATTACTCTCTCATCAAAGGCAATCCTTTCCCCTTGCCAATGTAACAAAGAATAAGAATGATAGAGTTGACATGACAAAACTCATAAAATTTGGGGTTGTTGAATTAAAGCTTTCTAATCCTCTCTATAGCTGCTGTCTACTTGCCCACGAACCTGTTATTGAAAGGCGATCCAGAGGGACCACCCATCCAGAGCAGGGATCACCAAGCAGGGAAGTGCCAAGTTTAATCCTTAGGAGAGGTTTTTACCCCCACTGCATATCCGACACTTCCATCAAGCTACAGGGCCGAGTGACAAGAGATTTAATGTTTTGTAATGAGAGGCTAATTTTTCAGGAATTATACTTGGGGGCAAGGGGTCTCTGTAGCAGAGCTGTGTCAATGAAAATGCCACAACGGTGATATCACATCCAGGTTGCTAAGATTACCACCTACTGATGTCCCAAAGGTGGAGACTAAAGAATGAACTTCATAGATTTAGCTATGAGTTCATGTTACAGAATGCAACCATATGTTGGTACTTAGGTTGTAGAGCAAAACTTCCAACAATGGAAGGAACTGATAAGGCAAAGCAATATATATAGAGAGAGACAGTCAAGTACAACTATAACAATATCATTGTCACATTTATATAAATATCAGAAGATGAGGTTTGTTGGATTTTTCAGAGCAAAATAACTTTTCATTTAAATATGTTGAAATGCCTACGTACTAGATATTCTAAAGTAACCAATTTTAAATTTATTATTCAGTAAAATACTTTCACATGTGTAAGCAGAGGGTAGAAAATAAACTGTAATTGCCTTTGTTTTCATCATTAGATTTGTTTGTTTAGATGAAACCTGTATAAAATTATTTATGATTAAAAATGTGTTGATGGTAAGTTAAGTACATGAGTACTCTGATTGCCTCAGGGTGGGAAGAATGACTCTATTCTCACACACAAAAGTACTTGACCCAGGGAATACATTCAAAAATTGGGGTCAAATGTGCACCAGCTGAGTTAATTTATAAAAGCCTTGTTTGTCACAAGAAAAAAAAAAAAAAAAAAATCAAGAAAGTGATGAGGAAAAAAACCCGAACTGATGAGATCCTAGATTTTTACAATAGCTTCAGGTGTAACCACCAGCTGCTAAAGTGAAACATTGCACTATATCTAAGTAACACAACTTAAAGAAGGGATAATAAAAATGTACTTTAAAACTACTCAAGTTCAGTTGAAAACTCCAGTGTGACATTCATTACAGAAAAAAATTTCAGGGTTTTGTTTCAGTCAACTCTCAACCAAGTTTTCTACAGTTTTCTAATTCAGTGCTTAAGTTTAGAAAAGAGATCTAAAAGAAGGTTGATAAGGTTAATTAACAGAATGATGTTGGCAACAGTGCAAATACATGGAACACAAAGATTGAGTTTAGAGAGTATCTTTGAAAGGCTTTTATTTTTAAAAGAAAGAAAAATCAGAGCAGCATAAATAGTTATGGAATACTGAAAAGAAAGCGGGAAAGGGTACACTGTTAATCTAGCGAATTGAGGCAAAAAGTCTTATTCAGCAGTATAAGGTTCAGCTCGCAAGTAAACTCACACAGTACATTTATGATTTGGTTAGACCATATTGTAAGTTGCATTTTTACAGCAATACCATAACATTTACTGACACATTACAGCTAGATTATAGTTATGCTGAAAACAACTATATATCTTTCAATCATGCATCTATGTTTTAGTATCGATATAGGCTACTACTTTCGATTTGAATACACTTTTCTCATTTCTTGACCCTAACAAAATTTCATTTTTTCCTTATTGGTGGGTGAAAATAGCAATCAAACTGAAACAGGACAACACACATTTCAGATTATATGTAAATAGTTTTGCTTTCACACTGAAATGATAAAAGAAAATATACACAAGACGACTTGATTTTATGAAGAAAATTGTGTTATAACTCATGTCTGCCCCGGATTTGACATATTACTCATCTTTCTCAAGATATTTATGATTTACAATGCACAATAACTCCCTTTGGATTAGTGTTCTTCCAGATCCATCAAGCTTGAGACACCAGATTTAATGCTTGGCCTCCAGATCAAATATATTCAGCAGTTAGGTAGGATAAAGGAATAAGAGGAAAGGAAATGTTATCACTGTCATTGTATGAGCAATTGACCCTGCAGCCTAGACAGCAGAGGTGGATGATACTGACTTTCATCAAGCTACTGAATTGTATCTGCATCAGTATTCTGATCAGCAAAAAATAAATATCAACAGCACATATGTGTAAGCTTGGGGACAATAAAGATAACATATATTAAAGCTACAACAGAGCATGAAAATAAAAAAAAAAATTGCCATCTTCATGTTGCATTCTGAATACCAGACACGGGAATAATTATTTTGTGCATCTGATTGTAGTACTGCATCATCAGAGATCTATTGGAAGAACAGATCTTTATGGAGGAAGTCCTTTAAAACCTAGGAAGAATGAAGAGGTCTTTGACATCACTACTTACTTTACTACGAACTGTAGCATTAAAGGACTCAACAAGTATGCTAATCTTTTAACTTTACCCTGAAATTTATTTCTCTCTCCTAAATATTCTAAATGATCTTAGAAGATTACTGATTATTTTGAATGTGTCCATGTTGTGCTTGCTGACCATGAGGGACTTTAGTCTACTCTCTACTTGGAAAGGCTTCTCAGAGTTCATGATAGTCTTAGTTACTCAGGGTCCTCTCCAGTGATATCCAAAGTAATTGAGCTAATGTTGGCATATGAGAATTCTATCATTACCGAGATATCGTTCACCCGTGAACAAAGTGTAAAACTGAAACACAATTTACTTTCTTATTGAGTACTATTTATATTTACAATATATTTAGATTCAATAACTGTTGAGATGAGAGTCTTTATTTGTATCTGTTCTGAATTTAAGTTATTGGCAATGCCAGGTTACAGCAAAACAGAAAAAAACCAATAACAATAAAAAAATGAGCCACGATTCAGCTTTGTAAAGTGACTTAAGATTAAGAAACGTGACTTTGGAGACAGAAATGAAATTGTAATTGTTTTAGAATAGATCATAAGAACACCAGATTTATTCTTCTTTGCCCTTTCATAGAAAAGCACACAACATCTAGTTCTACAAACTCTTAAATATATTATTTTCTGACAGTAATGCAGAACTGAAGACAAAAATCTGTGAAATTTATTATTTGTATATAATAATACCCTTTTTCTAAAACAAACAAAAAAAAAGAAAAACAAAAAAAACAACAGATTTTTGTTGCATCTGAATAACCATTTATTAACTATTTTTATTTTTAACATCGACTTAAAGAAGGAGCTTCCTACAATCCTTGCATACAAAGTCTCCACCTTACGAGGAGTATTTTCATATTTGAACATTTAATACACTATATGACATTACCAGCTAATGATCCATAACCTTTGCTGCAGTGCAAATGGCTGGAGGCGTCATGTCTAAATGTAAATAAGAATAACATATTGACTTTTATTCTGAGGTGAAATAAAATTAAACTTATGATTACTATTAATTTGAATTAAGCAAGTGTTAGCACAGGTGTCTATTTTCAAATTTGTCAGGAGAGTTTATTGTGCTTGTATGTAGTTGGACTCAATGGTTACAGTTGGACTCAAAGATCTTGAAGGTCCTTTTCCAATCTAACTAATTCTGTGATTGTATGATTCTACACCATGCATGTTTAAATGCAAAAAGTGTATGACACCTTGTTCTGAAAATAATCCAAACTCCAGTTTTGTTTTTTAGTGGAATCTATTCTCTCAGATGCAATGTACTAGAAAAGGAAAAAATAGCAAGACACAGTTTCTGATTATCATAAGAATGTAATTTTATTATTTAATACTGAGGAGTTTGTGTGATTCTATTAATCTAGATTTGATGTCATGAATTGACTGTGGGCAATTCATAATGTGTTACATAAGTAAAAAATATTAATGGCACTTAGGCAAGTTAGATCCCTTGGACTGTAAAAGGAATTTTTTTTTTTTATATAACACTGCATACATAAATGTAAAGTTTGGATTATAAATTAGCAACCCAAATTTAATTTGCTTTTATTTCAAAAGCACAGCTTCCATTCACTCAACTCGAGCTGTGCATAGGTAGCAACATAGGTGGATTGTATCTACACTATGAAATTGATTATCTGTTTTGATGAACTTCAGATTGTTCCATTCTTAGGTAAATGGTATGAATGAAGCAAGTATCTGTGAATCAAAATTAGTGTAATCTCTGAATAAAACAGAATTATAGCGGTGGAGTTGACATATGCTTTATGGGAGGTAAGTGTGATGAACAAGAGTTCAGAATCATATGGCCAGTGATTAAACTGAGGCCTTTCATTCTCGTGAAATGATACTATAGTAGTTCCTAAACAGGAATGAAACAAATTGCTTTCCAAATACAACAAAGTAGTTATACATGGATGTATGCCCTGTACTACAATACTGCACATTTGCCAACTAATCAGAACTGAGCTTTTGATCTTGGCATTCTCTCTAATGCAGAAAATAATGAATCTGTCATATGAACTCGAGTAGACCGGTTAAGCCTTCTGCTTGTTCCATACATTTGTTGTATATACCATAGGGAGTTATGATAAGTAGCTTTTCAGCATATTACAGCCAGATTCTATTTCACCTAGACTAGGTTTCTTTTGTGTTAAAATGAAAAAATCCCCATCTATTTGCCCCAGTTGTCTCTAATTTTATCTGAATCTATTTTACTCTCATCATTCTTCTTCAATCAGTGCTCCCAAAGGCCAGTGCATATCAACACCATAAGAGCAATGTCTTGCAAGGTCTACAATTATCCAAAGACTTGATACGGCAGGCTAATCACATTAAATTGCAGCTATATCCTTTCAACTGTATTCCCCAGCTCCAAATAATCAACATCACAGAGAGTAAGGTTCTCGGTTTTAACTCTCTCTGAGTAGTCAGAATGAGACCTGTATCATTCTCACAGCACAGTATTTAGCATAACTCAGTGTTTGAAAACCATCTTACTTTTAATCCAATTATTTTGGTTCTTAGAATCCTCACAAAAACAATACACTTCTTTCAGCATTAAATTGTAAGCTAATTACCATGATGGTTTGCTGAGGCCATAAAATACCCATTCAAAAAAGGCTACCTTAGTCAGACAAAAGTTTACCAGCAAATCCTTAAGGGGTGCAAAGGAGAAACAGGATTCATTCACCACCTGAGAAGCTGTTTCCGATTATTACATATGCATCTCTAATTGATATTTTAATCCCTCAAACAATTATTGGTGTGTAGTATTGTCAACATTTCAAAAGTTCTAATGATTATATAAAAGGAGGCAGCTAAAGTAAATATGCTTAAAATATCCCAAGTATTGTAAGTGAAAAACTTAGATGTTTTTAATACATAAAATCACAACAAATTTGAAAAGTCTGGGAATTTTCAAATCAACTTTAAAGCACACTTTCTTTTTTTTTTTTTTAAGTATGAAATAAAGACACGGTAAATTAGGTTTCTTTACATTTCTTTAGTAGTCCTAAGCCATCTGCTATTAAAAATCATGTCTCTTATGCAGAACCTCTGCAATGTGGGATTAGTATTACAAGTGTTCTGGATACATTATGAGTTAAAGTACATATAAAAAATTGGACAATAGAGTAGGTTCACATCAATAGGATGTTATACAGAAAGTTTAATTAATTT
This sequence comes from Patagioenas fasciata, assembly GCF_037038585.1. Classification (NCBI taxonomy): domain Eukaryota; kingdom Metazoa; phylum Chordata; class Aves; order Columbiformes; family Columbidae; genus Patagioenas; species Patagioenas fasciata. Next base: position 206,208,319 of record NC_092520.1, read on the forward strand.
ATGCAGAATCTAATGTACTATAAACTCTATAGTGTTCTACAGTGGCAGCACACTTGTCATTTTTATAATAAAATTTAGGGAAATAAAAAATATACTCTAGAACTTAAGTGGTGCTGGCAGTGTTATCAAATTAAATTTCTAAAACAAAGAAAGACTGCCACACATGCAAAAGTATTTCAGAATTCTGTCAGAAAACACCCAATAGCATTGTAGAAGCTATAGGCACCATATTAAGTTGAGGGTACTCATAATCATTAGCTGAATGTCAGCAGTAAGAATGTTAATGCTGTCATTTAAATGATAATAGAGTACTGAGAAGAGTGGACAGAGTTTATGCCTTTCTTGAGAAAAAGTGGAACTGAAAATTCTGTATGACTGCTCAGATATTCAACCTTAAAGATGTATTTCCCAAACTGTTACAACAAATAACTATGCAAAAAGTAAATCTGCACCAACAGTATCAAGTTCAAAGTACAGCAGCAATATAATTTCTCTAACAACCAGATGTGGAGAAAAAGATAATGATAGTATGTCTCGCTTTTTAGCAAGATGAGGTTAGAACACTTCCGTAGGCTGGATCTACCTCTTATAGGTTTAGTTGTCTGGATATACTAGTTGGATACCTCCATTAGATAATTAATCATAACAATAATTAAAAAAGAAGGGGGGGTGTGGGGTGTGAAGTGGGAAGAGACACAAGACTAAAGGGCCTGGAAGAAATAAAAAAGATAACATGATCCTATAACATCTTTAGCATCTTCAGGTGAGAACCATCTTGATTTAGTGTTGTTTTCTCTTTTGTTTTTATTTTTTTCTTTTTTAATCTGGAATATATTAGAAATCATTAAAACATAGATTGAAACAAAAGAGTATATGTGCAGAAAAAAGTCTCAATGGGATGAGAAATAAAGCAGTAGTGCAAATCACTTGATGTTTTTCTTTAGCAACACCTTGGTTTGTATCAGAGTAGAAAGGCCTTGTATAGTTTAATTTAAAAAAGAGGTGATCCACTATGACAAAAGATACTTTTACGTCACTGAAGTACAGATACATCTTCTAGAACAATAATGTCTTCCTGTCAACTGACACAGCTGAATGGTATTGTGACATTAAAAAATAAGGCAATTGATTTAAAATATTTGTCATTCCCTTCTAGTAACTACTTTCCTACCTGGAAAACCTCACTAAGTGGCTCTGTCATTAATCTTACTGCGAAAATGGAGATAAGGCAAATAAAAACCACACACCTGCATTCTGGAACTAAGCTGTCTTTGAAAAAGAGAAGGGGAGGGCAGACAGCAGCTATAAAGCAGACCTGCCCTTCAATTATGTAGTAAATTCAAGGGAAATGCCAAGATGATGGCAAACTGCACAACTGAGGAGGAAGAGATAAAACAAGAAAACCGAGAAATAAAGACATCAGTTGACCATCTAGGTAGGGGTATGTTAACACCTTGGGAGGAGAAAGGAAGAATCATTCCACCCACCAGCATTTATTCTTCAAATTGCAGGTTTGATGTTAAAGGAATTTAAAACATCTATTAGCCTTTCACAGGGAGAATAGGTCATGAATTATAACTGCTAGGGAAACAGTGAAAGGCAAACCAAGTCTAGCATATTTTTAGAGCTAATTTAAAGATCTATGTTATAGTTTAGATTATACAGCACCATCTTACATTGCAAATAAAATTAAGAGTGTAGATTTTGGTTCTTCTTATTCAGACTGATTAATACCTCCTCATTCAAATCTACAGTGATATTAAGAATTGTCATTTATGCTTTCAGAACCAGGCCTGTAGAAATATTGTAAACAATAAATAAAATTGCTATGTTCACTCAAGAGTTTGACACATAAACTGTCCTTACTATCATTATTTTTTTTAAGAGAGCAACATTGGGAAGAATACTTAAAGTTCACTGTTAAAGCTATCTCTTTTTTTTTCCTTTGAAAGGAAAAATCTGTCTTAAATGGCTGACTGTAATATAAAAAAATAGGCACAAGAATAAATATTTGACCAAATTATTCTCTCTTTCACACTGAGTCTACACAATTGGTTCTAGTGGAAACTGTCTTTGCCCATGGCAGGGGGTTGGAACTGGGTGATCTTTAAGGTCCTTTCTAACTCGTATAATTCTATTTCTGTGGTTTTCTGCTGCAAGAGACAGAGTTTAATGCATTACATTAATGAATGATAACAGTTTCTTTCACTTTTCCCTCATGCTCTGCTTTTGCATAACTAGGGTTTCTAGTTGTGCATTTTCCATCTTTTTCAGTCTTTCAAAATGCTAATACAGTTTGCTTCAAAAGCAACCTCTCCATGACCTCAACTTCACTATACACAAAGGATATAGATATGTAACATCTTCACAAATAAAGATTCAGTATTTGGTTCAAGCTACAGAGCATATTTTTTTCTAGTTCTTAATATGCTGAATTTGCTACCTTGTCTGGTGGCCACCAAACACATGGGGATTCTGCTCTATAGATCAGACACAGAGAGGGAAGCGAGGGCTACTAGCCAGTGGATTATATGAACAGAGATGTAGCTTCCCTAAAATCTTCAAAACAGGTTTTAAATTCAACTCCAGTCATGTGTTATCCCAGTACAGAAGAGTGAATTTCACCCTCAGGGAGCTTATACTAGGTCATATAGTAGTCTTATTGTGGAAAATTCACTTCAGTCTCAGTTTACAGTATTCCCTCTGTCTTCTTCTCTCCATTTACTATCCTCAGGCCAACAAAAGGAAATCTGGTTTATATTTCTCGGCACGGCATTTGCTTCCACCTCTGACACACACGGAACAATCTCTACAAGCAGGCACCATGTTGCCAGCAGTGCCACACTTCTCACCTCCCACTCATGGTCTGCGGTGCCTTCTGTCCAGCTCACAACGAAATCAGTGACACCTCTCCTGATAAAGGCTTATCAAGGGATTTATCTGGGGAAATGAGAAAATGCAGAAGATCATAATTCTGACTTAAATGAAATCTTATCTTCCAAAAATTATAAGGAGCGGTTTCCTAAAATGGATGAATTCCTGTTATACATCTGTGTATAGCCAAGTGTCAGAAATCAAATACAGAACAAGTTTCCTGTAAATGCTATTTCAGAATCACTTTTGTTGCAGCAGCAAAAAATTTTGAGTATAGCAGTTGAGTTAAACATAACTGAATGGAAAGTAACACTAAGCTGAATTTCTACTTCTCATCAGTGACTGGATATGAAAGAAAAGTAAAAAAAAAGAAGGATTATAAACTCCATGCAAGTTCAGTTTTCAAAGATGACTAAGACTGCAGAAGTGTGTTAATTGAAAAGTCTTGTGTTTGGATCTTAATGGGATTTATCTTGAACTGCATAGTGAAAGTGGTGCTCAACAGCCCCTTGTTATGTGCTTGAACACCATGAAAAGCAAACACAGTCAAAAATCTCCAGATTATTCTGTAGAACCATGAACCTGTGACATAATAAACATTCAAATCACTAGCAATTGAAGATACACCTGACTTTTGATTCACTATAAAAAATATTTTCATCCTTGCTTTAATGCAGAACCAGCTCCCAGCCAATCTCAGTACATCCATTCCAAATTTTACTCATTTTACATTGCCTTTTCAGGCATTTGGAGGCTACAGTCTCATAAACGTGTTTGGTCATGCTTAACATTCTGCAAATGTATTTGCAAATGGCCTCTCTGAGACCATTCCTATATTTAAAACTATGCATGGTAATACAGTTGGATTAAATATCATTGTTCTAAACACTACATACAGACAACTCCTCCTCAAGGGCGTATAAGCTAAATAGACTAAACAGACAAAGTCTTGCAGGGGAAGTAAAAGCATGACAACCTGTATTTAACTTCTAACTTTGCTACACTTCCATGTATAAAACCTTGACTTGGTTTTGTAAGCATTTTAAGCATTGGTCTAAAGCAGTCTGACTACTGTCAGCAAAATCTGTTTGAAAGAAGAATCAAGTTATTTTCCCAGGTTGCTAAGGCAGCTGCCTGGTACAGCTGGGGATAGGATTGAAATCTCTGGAGCTCTACATGGTTCAAACTTTGACAAATTTGTGTTCTGGTTACAACCACTGAAATTTAAGTAAAAGTATGCTTGTAGGAAGGAAGCCTTTTTTTATTCTGAGATCTTCCACTGTTATTGACATTAATCTTGCCACAGTCCCCTCAAGTCAACAGCATCTTTATGTTACATCAGACTGCCATTTTCATCTCTTGTGTTCTGACTATGCATATAAGTGAGTTTTCTCTGTTTCTGTATGTGGTGGGTTATCTTTGGGTAACAACCAAACTTATACCCACCTGCTCATTTATGTTCTCCCTCAAGATAGGAGAAAATAGGAAGAACAAGGAAGAGAAAGCCCATGGATCAAGATAAAGACAGGGAGATTGCTTAGCAGTTACTCTCATGAGAAAAACAGGTTAGACTTGGGGAAGATTAACTTTATTATCAATTAAAATAGACTTGAGTAAAGACAAAACAACACCTTTTCTGCTCCCTTCCCTAGGTTCAGCTTGACTCCTTCATTCCTCTCTCCTCTACCCATCTCCAAACAACATAGGGTAATGAGGTAGATGGGTTTATCATCACTACATAATGTTTTTTCTCTTCCTCTCCTTCCTCCTCACACTTTTGTTATTCTTCTCCACAGGCTGCAGTCCTTCTGGAAACATCCAAGTATTGTGGTGTGGGGTCCTCCATGGGCCGTGGTGGACACCTGGACCTGTGCTATAGAGCACCTCCTTCTCTCCCACCTCCTCTGACTCTGGTGTTCCCTCTGCTGTTTCTCACTCTTTTTGTTTCCTCCTCCTCTACCTGTGCAGCATTTTTTGCCCTTTCTTAAACTTTTTTTTTCACACAGGCACCACCCACTTGGCCAAGGGGCTCAGCTGAGTCCTGGTGGGTCCCTTGGAGACAGCTGGAACCAGCTGTGTCTGGCACAGGGCAGTCCCGTCATCTCCTCATAGGGGCCACCCACTCAGCCCCTCACTGCCAATGCCTGGACATGGACACCAGATGCACACTGCCAGACTGGTAAAAACATCCCAGCCAGAGATGTGATGATCATTACCTGTATTCAAAAACTATTTTAGGCACTTAAAATGAAGCTAGGTGAACTTCAGAAATTTGAAGATGAGAAGCTTGTTCAGCTACCTGTTCATCTCAGACTAACCTGAAATTGCAAAAAAAATACCTTCTCCTAGCTAACCCTGAAAGAGTTATAAGTATTTTTTACTTACCTTGTTGGCATACCAGTAAAACAGCAACCTGGTACCTCAGCCTTCATATCTAGCCAAAACCTTGAGTGACCACCTTGAATTCAAATTCAGATTAACCTATAAGCAACTATCTTTACTTGATATTTAAAATGTTCTTTATAGCCTTGTCTAATAATGTTGATGTTGGCTATCGTATGCCTTGAATTTAGTACAGTCTTCTTCCAGCTAATTGACCAGTTTGTACAGATCACAGTCAACAAACTATGTTGAAATTGATCAGATGTGTTGATGGGTTAACATTTTATAACCACATTTTCATTCCTACTCACAACTTATAACCAACCAACCAAAAAAAAAAAAAAAACACCAAACCAAGAAAACCTCAAATTAATATCAGATGCAAATGTGTGGAAATGTTCGTCATACCCAGTAACTGAAAACATGCTGGTCACATTTTGAGGAACTAAATATTGCTGTTGTACAGTAGATAAAGATTGACTACACGTAGCTTATAAAATATTTTAGGCAGCTAAGATGAGAATGAAAAAGAGTATCTTTCAATGATTGAATATAATTTTGTTTTCTTTCAAATATGTTTAAAAGTTTCAACAATGCAGTCTTAAAGTGAGAGCGATCTGGTCTTACATGTGCTGAACTTTTTCAGATAATTAATTCAATAAATACAAGTTCCAATGACAGATTGCTGACAAATGATCAAGTCGCAAATTTGATGCATCCGAAAGTATATCAGGACAAAGCTGAAAACAAATAAAAAGCTTCATTTAATGGTATACATCAATTCACAGATACTTGAATTCACATTTCACTTCGGTAAGCAAACTTTCCCTTGTCTGATTTCATAATTCATGTGAGCAATGTGTTGTTTTTCAGAAAAGAAATCAGATGTTTTAAAAATACATCATCAAAAATACCTATGACTTATTTGTATGAAGAACAGTGTTTCTTGATTCAGTGACTATGTGCATCTTCCAGGATATATATTAGGAAAGGATTTGATGTACTTTCTTCAAATCCTAGCTCTTTTGTTTTATTTTGTTTTTTGTTTGTTTGTTTGTTTGTTTTTCCTGCTGGTATTTATGTTACCTTAATTATGGCAGTAGAACAGATATTTGCCTTTAACAAGTAGACTTGAATAGACCGCAAAAACCTACTAACTATTGAATCTGCTAGGCTAGAGTATAAAATAGAGTTACATCAGTTGTATATTTAAAGCTATATATATAACAAATCACTGAAATGGATTGAAAAATACTGCAAAAGCTATTTGCAACAGTGTTTTGTTTGAATAATATTGTTCATCTTAGGAAACATACCTATAAGAAAAATGCATGATTATGTGGTCTTCCGAAACATTCCTTAAAATAGAACTTTATTCCTTGTTTTTCATGAATAAATAACTCCAAAAAGAGAATGTCCCTGTTTCTCCACTGGATCCAGCAACTAGACCCAGAAGTACCATAATCTCCCCAAATGCTCAATTAATTATTGCTGGTATTTTACAGTACGCCGTTATCATGGAGTAGGAATGGAAGGAAAAGTGCAGAGACAAATCTCTGAGCAGAGGCAGGTGTCCAGGACTGCTTTTTCCCATGCCAGTGACCTCTTAGGTGTTCTTCTGTCCTTCCTGCAGAGTGCTCCACCCACCACAGCAGAATGTCCCCATTCAGAACAGCCCTTAAATGTCAGCACATTTTCCAAGGATTTGGTCAGGAGGGCATCAATTTGTTGTCTCAGTGCTGGATAAGAACACTAAACACCAGGCTATTACAGAGTAAAGTGGTGGGTTGATAACAAGTTTTAAAATAAACATCCTGGCCTGCACATTCAAAACTTAATTGCAATTCCCTTCCCTCAGGAGAAATTTCTCTGCTTCTGTTTCCTATATCCTGTTAGGCTACATGACCAAGGGGAAAAGAATCAGTGTACATGCATTCTGTTGCTGTGGGCACGTCTAAGCTGGATTTCTGCTGATGTTTTTTCCTGAATCGTCTTCAAAAGGCAACTCTGACTGGATTGCACAGCAAGGTGACACACCTCTGTGAATTCGATATTCAGCTGTTGCAACTAACTCTGCAGGCAGTTTGTCCCAAATCTACAGGGGTGTTTGTTTGGTTCCTATCAAAAAAGAACTGTTTAAAATGACAATAAATGATCAAATCCTTCTGTGGATTTGGGACCACAATTCTTCAAAGGGTCTTAGCCTGCTACCTAAGTATTGATAGATGAAAGTTGAAATTTTGTTGGATTTTAGACTTAATGTCTTACTAATAGGATTAGATTTTGTCAGTATAGGTTGACCCAATTTGCTTTCAATTAAAGTGTAAATTATGTAGTAAATATCACATTGATTTGGGGATCACAGAAACATGGTAAATACTGTCATCACATTAACATCAGTTTTGGTAGGTTTCTTGTTTTATACAGAAAAAAAAAAAAAAGTTTTCTCAGTAACTGGTATTATTTTTAGACAATAGAGAACCTGTATGTCCATGCAGGGCTTCAGCCTTTATTTTTTTTACTCTGTAGTTTAAAGTGGATTGTCTTTTAACATGTCTTATGTGATCAGGAAGAAAGCAGGGCTAATTCTCCAGTAGAGGGGAAGAACTGGCAAATTACCACAGCCATGTCAGCAGATTCAAGTCCTGACTTTCCACGCTGCTACAACTAAAAACAACATATCCGTTTTATCCATGCTCCATCCTGGAGGTTCAGAAGGTGAGAGGCAAATCTTGCTATGTATAAACAGTCATCTACAGTATATTTGACAAAGAAATTTTATTGTCTTAAAATGGCTTGGCTTCTACCACCCACTGTGTAGAAATACAACAGTGGAGCTTGTAAACCAGCTTCCATCCTGTTCTAATGATAGTTTAACAACCAGAAGAACTATAATGTTTAAATATAGAATTATTTCTGTTTACACATTTAACTATCCCTGGTGTTACAGGGACTCTGGCAGTTTATATAATATCTTCTGAACAATAGATATGTGCAGTCTGCACTGGGTTAAATGATACAGTCATCCTTCAAAGGATTAAAAGTTGCAGCTTTTTTGTTGATTTTTTGAAATTGCAGCTAATCCTCTCTTTGATATGCAATGCTTGTGTTGGCAGACTCTTGATGCTGACAGCATCTAGATTCAGTTCAGAAGCTCCAGCTTAAATTTGCCATTCCTTCCAGACATATAGGCACCAGACACTATGGTGATGTCTCTGCTAGTAAATCAAACAGTGTACAATGGCCAACCTGCTGAGTAATGGGATATTTAAATAAGAAGCGTTAAGGTGAGTCATGCATCTGAAATCCTCTCTTTGCCTCTTGAGGATTCAAGTCTTAAACACAAATGCACCTACATGATACAAGTATTCACAGATAAGGATCCCTTTTGGCCTTTAGGTACTTCATGTCCTAGAGGAGTTACCTCCTTCAAATGTGACTGATTAATAACACTCGCATTGGGATAATACTGAGCAACTTTCCCTCAAAATTATCACTGTATTTTTTTTCTTTGAATTGCATGTAAAATTCAATTACACTATGACTGAGATTTGAATTCAGTTATTTTCTTCAACTCTCAAAGCAGAATGACTTTTGAGTCATATCATCTAACACTTCATCCAAGACTAATTTTTTCAAGTAAAATTGTGATCAGCTTCTTCACCCTCACAGAATTATCTTGTACTGTATTTATAGCAATGACTGAATGAATGACATCTATATTAATCATACTGCCCTCAGCTCACAGTAGGTTTGTTTGTTTTGATTTTTTTTTTCTTTCTGCACTTCATACTAGTGCAGATCCTTCATAGATATAGCCAGAAGTACAACCAGACTGTCCCATTGCTAAGCCCTGATAAAAGAAAAAACAAAACAACTTTTATGGTTTTCTCACTTTTGAGAAAACCTATATTAGATGAGTCAATTTCCTTATTTCCTTGTAGAATTATGAACTGCTGCGCTTGAAATTTGCTCCAAGGTCATGTGAAGCACAGCCAAGTCTCACAGCCTGAAAGGTCAGAAGAAAAGCACTGAACCTCCAGCCTGCTCAAGAGAGACCTCCAGACTTCTGGTTAACATTCTTGCTTGAACTAAAACTTTTTTGACTCAGACCCGAGTGGCTACAGTAGAAGTATAGTGAAATAAAGCTCTCTGAGAGATGGTTTTGCTTTTTTTAATCACCTTTCCTAAACCTCTATAATTTTTCCTCGAAACGCTAGGGACTCACAACGTACGGGTTGAAAAACACTATATTGAAGTGCATCTTTCAGGGGAAAGGGCACAAACCAAAACAACAACCAGTCTTGATCTAAAGAATCTGTTTTCATTTTAGAGTTATAAAAAAAACCTGAAATCCAGATGATATGACCTGACTTCATGTTTCATAAGAACTGTTCCAAAGTGATTAAAAAGAAAAGAAAAAAAATCTTTTTTCACTAAATGGTATGTGTTTTCTTTGGACTGCTAAAGAAAAGTCAGTGTACTTCCAGTTCTATCAAATCAAAAGTGACAGAATTTTTGTTAGAAAATAATCATTCTTCCAAAGTTGGAGGGTCTGTTCAGGAACTATGCTGTTACTAGATAGCATGGATAAAATGCATTTGGCCTATGTGTGCTTTTGGTTTATATCAGCACACATATTCTCCAGTGCTAAACACAGCTGTGAAATAGTGAGTGAAGAAGGCTGTGTGGTAGTGAGAACATTTCTCCATTTCGTAACTTGAAGCACATGTTTGCATTGAGCACTAATAACAGACAACCACAACTCCATTAGCCACTAATTTTTCCCCACTTTTGTTAGTGTTTTTAGGAAAAGTGTGAGAGATGCTACTACTAAAGAAGAAACAAGGGGGAAAAAAATGAAAAACTTTTCAAAATCTCAATAAGAAAACTTAAGACTAGATTTCCATCTCTGTTATGCCCCAGTAAAGCTTATTGCCACAGGTCAAAGGTGGAGACGTTTTAAATTGTGATTTTGAAGGGTGGTGACAATTCTGTATCTCTGTGTTTATCACTCATACATCTGGTTTATATCTGGGCATGGTTATAATTTGTTAGCATCTTGAAGTATTTTTCTTTTCTTTATTATACTTGAGTACACTGTGTCTAGATAGATGTCCTAGCAGTTAATTGACATAATGGAAAGGATTGCAAATATTAACATAAGACAAAGCAATATATAAACTAATCCTAGGAATGTAAGGAAGTTGTCAAAGATTGTTAAAATACAGGGTGAATACAATGATAAATAGACCATAGGACATATTAAATCCTTTCTCATCATTTGGATATAGGAGAATAAATTGATACAAAAATCTAATTAACCAGTTACAACTAAAGAGCTCAGTTGAACTGCAGGCTTGGAGGCATATCTACAACCTTTTTCTTGTAAAGAATACTTACACTTTACAGACTTACTGCATGGCTGCTCTTAAGCTCAAGGATTGCAGTGTTTCTTAATGTCTCTATTACAACTCTTAGTACTGGATTTAGAATGAATGATACCTCCAGCTCTTTTAAGGATACAGTGTTACTTGTGTGTCCTCAGCCCAAAAGCTCAGGAAAATATGTGTACTTTTTTTTTTTTTCCTTATATACATTCACCCTTTCTCCTGTTAAGACCACCCAGCAACAGTACTGTTTATGACACTATCTTGTACACCTTAAATCCAATTAGTCTAAACCACCACACTTGGTGTGTGGGGGAAATTTAGTATTGATAAACCAGGTAATATCCTGACCCATATTTCTGCAGTGATTCTAAATTATTTCAAAAGTAGGGAAAGTATGTCATAAAAACTGTATAGCAAATAGAAAAATAAGCAAAACAAAATTTTGTTTTTTAGCACAGAGTCTTGTGTAGCTAAATATACTTTGTTACAGGTAGTTCACATTTATTTATTCCATACAGTCTAATTGGTCAAGTATAATAAGCAAAAATGATTTAATAAAAATTTGTCCTGATTTGGGGGAGAATACAGTGATCACAATGAACTAGTTTTTGAGTAAATATGTCCTTCTGTGATGTCATGCAAGTTAGAACAAGGTCATACAGCTGGTCAAAAAGAGAAATATAATTGATTGTTGTTTTTTTTGTTTTGTTTTGTTTTTGTTTTTAATCTTAAGTACTGTATCCATACAAAGATTTAAAGTAAAAGTTGGAAATACTTAGCTTTCTGGTAAGCAATAAAATATATCCAAGCCCACTGTCTCCTCGTTAATTTATCCCAAATTCCTCTTTCTCCCACACTTAGAAACATCAATATATTTTGAAATCATGTCCTCAGAAGAATTTATTGCTGTTTTGTCTATTCTTATTTCTAGACTGGTATATGGCATACACAGTTTTAAAACACAGCAAATTCTGAAAGAAGTATTGAACTCTTTCCCTTTATCAGAAAGCTCTCTGTGTTTTTTTTGTTTTGTTTTTTGTTGTTTTTTTGTTGTTTTTTTTCTTTTACTCACTGATACTCTATTGCCAGAAATGATGTCATGCTATTCATATCATATCTCACAATAACACTTTTCTAGAGTAAACCTTAATCTCCTAAATCCATTGTACAGTGGCTGTCCGAACAGAATAGATCTGTCTCTTTTTTTTTTTTTTAATAAAAGCCAGGTGATAAATTAACTGCTTCTGATAAATGAGAACCCCACAGTTCTGTGGATCTAATCCTCCCATAGAGAGAAATATTTGACCAAGTATAATGTGTTTCTTATGAGGAAGGTATCTTTAACAAAGGAAACAAAGCATGGAATTTCTGTAACATTCCTTGCATAAATATTCTTATAAATATATTGCATATGGAAATAATCATAAAAAGCCAGCTACTTTCATCACTCTTTTTGGACCAGGAAACAATAAATAGGTAGGAATCCTGGCCAGATTTTTCAAAGCTCAGTGTCTAAAGGTAGTCCTATAAATTCTGTCTATCTGAAAGCAATTTTCAGAGGTACCGAGAATTCACAGCTCTCACTGATTCCCACATGAATATAGGTACTTATTTCTAGAGAATCAACTTTGAAATTTGTTGGCATGTACTTCAGCTATATAAACTCAGGATTTGTCCCAATAAAAACATGAGTGAGATTTATCATTACTTCTCCTGATATTTACTGTCTCTATCTAGCTACTTATATTGTCCCACCAGCATCAGTTTTGTGCACCTCCCAAGATTTAAATATTAAAACCAATAAATCTCTCTCTCTTATTTCCTGTCTTCTTAGTCTAGAGGACAAAGCTTGATTTATTTTTTTCCTTCATTCCCAGTCTGTGAGCTTGAGTAAAAAACAGGTATGTTCTATCTGAAGAATAATTTAGAGATACTTAAACTAGAAAGGTTGGAGTGCAGTTTAGGTTGTTTTGCACCACTGTGAAGAAAAGCTCATACCTCTGAGTTGCATCCTGCTGTGGTCACGCTGTCTCGTGCATGAGTTGGCTCCTTTACAGCTACCTTGGGCTAATCCTACTCTCCAGTGTGGCCTGTAGAATAGACATGCTATAAATTAAATATGGGAATTTCACTGTTTTGTTCCAAAAGTGATGAGACCTGCAGCCATGCTCTCTCAGAGGGTGGGCTGTACACATGTGTCTTCTTTCCCAGAATGTTCATGCCTGTGCCAGGTCTACTCAGCAGTGAGTCACGTCCACCAGCTCTTGCTGGCCAATTCCACTTCCTAGCCCTCACCTTCCTAATAGTGTTTCACTGAAATATCTTGAGCTGAGGGGTAAACAGAAATCAAAATTATTCTAGAGAGCTGAAGGACACAAGCCCCAAAGGAATGTCCTCCAGCTAGGCAGAATGCTCTGAGGTAAATCAGCACCTCTTGCTACAACATGTTCCCTCCATCCTCAGGGAGGTTTCCTGTGTCCTTCTGGATACTTCCCCAGTCTCTCTCCTCTTCCCCAAGAGGTGATACAGGGTTTTTTTAAAAGATGGACCCAATTGCAAAGCAGTATATTTCACAATGGCAACATGTTACTATTACACAGAAGTTTACAGACAGTTTAATGAGTTATCAAGTTTTAGTAACCTTTTTATAAATGCTCTATGTTCCCGCCACCTGCTCTAATGACATTGTTGAGATTGTAGTTGAATTCATCCCAAACACCTCCTAGAGTTTCTTCTTCCACTGCGGTCATCGCTGCTGTGATTCTGGTTTTGAGGTCATCCAGATTAGTTGCTAATGGTGGCACAAGAACAATGTCTTTGTCATATCCCCACAAGATAAAGTCACAGCGTGTAATATCTGGGAATTCTGGAGACCAAGAGTGCAACACCAAGTCTTGGGGTCCCATACGACCTATCTGATGTTGAGGCAGTGTGTTATTTTTTTCAAACTAGGTCCATATTTTTGAAACACCCTGTAGGTGTCTACTTTGGAAGATGACTAAATACAGTCTTAGGTACCTTGTAATCATATATTGCCTGTGAAAATTATAATAATTAGAAAAAAAAAAAAAATTATTGGTTTACCTGTCTATACTAAAACCTGATGAGAGATGGCCCAAATCTCTCCCTGTGTTCAGTGGGGTCAGTGGAGAACATCATGGTGCTGTGTTCAGGATAGCACGTTGCTAAGCAGAGCCCGCTGTTGTGCTTCAAACAAATAGTGGCTTTCTTGGTTTATAAAACTTCATTCCTTCATTCCTGGGAATGGAGAATTGCATTAGTCAAGTCTGAGAGGGAAAAATTTCTACTCCAGCAGGGGTAGGTGTGTGTTCTGATACTCTGGCCCATGCAGATGGAAACTGCTTTTTTTAGGCATTCGGTAGCAGTGCCAGGAAGGATTCTCATTTTGTTATCAAATTCATCATGAGACAGCTCTCCAGGTAGGACTGGGAAGTTCAGAGAAAACTCTTTCTCCCAAGTGCTCTTTTCTCCCTTGACAGGTCTTTCACCTTCCTTCCTTCCTTCCTTCCTTCCTTCCTTCTTTCCTTCCTTCCTTCCTTCCTTCCTTCCTTCCCTCTCTCTCTGAGTAAGGTAGACAAGATGTCAAGATGTAGTTTCTGTCTGACACAGAGCTAAACTCACCATGAATTACCACGGACATTGACTGTTGATGTATTAGTCCATATTGTTGCATGAGGTTAGTAATTATGCTCAACACTACAGAGAATGTTAATGGTTTCTGCAGGAGAGAGAAAATCTTCAGGGGAGAGTTGAAGGTGGAGAAATGTTGGCCATGGAACACCTCAGGTACTACCTGAGGGAAAACAATTAAAGCAGTTCAAGTTTTTGCCATTTAGTTTGCTCATGTCTGATTGTCAAGCAGAAATTACTGGAGTACTTAAAGGAAAGAGAAATTATTATATTTCTCCTCATGAATGCATTGGTGTATGGCTATACTCAAAATAACAAACATATGCTTTTCAGACATTGCTATAAAACAATAATAAAAATGTTACAAAACTTAGAATTTACTAGCACATACCTATTTCTGTAGCCATGTTTTGCAGCTTTTTCCAGTGGTTCAGCAGATGTCTCTCATATTGTTTTTCAGCAGTCATAATTAGAAGAAAATCTACTATATTCAACTTGTTCCTGAACTAATTTTACACAAACTTTTAGTAACATGGGAAATATTAGCAAATATTAGAAAGGTATCAAAAGACACTTTGCAAAACAATGCAGACATTTACTCTGTATCTTTATAACAATGTTAAAAAAATATATATCTAAATTAAAAAAAAAAAAAAGGGGGGGGGGGGACAGGAAATATTTAAATGTTGAACAATTCAATCTAGAGACTGCACCACCACAACCATTAAGTGTGATCATGACATTGTGTTAACTTTCTACCCTGTGACACTGCCAGGACAGAACAGAAGAGCTTAGCTGCACCTCAGGAGGCTACCAGGTCTCCCATACCTGACTGCTGAGTGTGATACTGGGGGGTTCATGCAGCCATGGTCATGGGTAATTTAGGGCTGCTAAGAGAATCACAAGAAAAATAACATTATTTTCCTAATTTTCCCAATGCTGCACATGAAGCTTGAGTCAAGAATTTGGATCTCAGTTCTATACATCCATTTGGTAAGAAAGTTTTCTTTTTTTAAAATCCTTTAATGCATCTGAAATATAGTCTTTACAGGAAAATCAACATGCTTTCCATAGAGTTACATAGTCTGCTATGCAAGTAAGTACCTGATAGATACTATATCAAATTATGTTTTGTATTTCTTCTTTTTTGTTTTGTTTTGTTTTGGTTTTGTTTTTAGCTGTTTACATGTTGTCTGGTATAAGAACTAGGACTTATTTCACATAGCATTCTAGAAACTCTATCTCTCTTTTCCTATATTTATTTTTTTATCAGACCTAGAAATTTAAAATATTTTCTTATCCATGGGATTGAGGCCAAAGCTGAGCAATATTTCATCACAATAGCAGATCATGGAAAATAATGGCTATGTCAATGTTTGGAAATGGCACATTTGAAAGCGAAGTAATTATTTATAGGATCAGAGAGGTGCCCATATACAATGATCTCAGATCTAGAACATAAATTAAACAGAAATGAGATGATTTTCTCAGATGTGCTGCCCTAAAGTTCAGAGAGAATAAAGCAAGCCCTTTGCCCTTCACATTGAAATATTTTAAAATAAAATTGTGTGCAGTTGAGATGCCAGCTTAAAAAGTTTCTCCACTTTACATGTAGCTAGACACTTACTTAAGTCATACATTATACTAGAGCATGCTTTCGAAAATCTTAATGGTTTAACTGGCAGAAGCTCCACGATACATTATTCCTGTATCTTCAAACACCTATATCACTTCAACGAGGTAGAGGAGACAATTAAAATAAACATTTTACTGAAAATGTTCTAAGCTAAGTCTCTGGCTCTGCACTATTCTTTCTATTTATGGCTTCCTAATGAACATTCAAAATGTACTGAAGATTCTAATGGATGGATCACAAGGAAGTTCTGTACATAATTTACATTAGCATACTTAAGTTGCTCACGGCAGAGCAGAGATTTCAGAAAACTAAAGTTTTTTGTAGTTTCTTTACACAATCTTACATATTGGGGGGAAACAATTGTGCTAGTTCTCATTATTTTACTTTCTTTCTCATGATAATTGTTAGTTCCTGAAGATAGCTGCTCCTAAAACTGAGAGGTATGCAAGAAGCCCACTTTTCACTCAAAAGGAAATGGAGGAAGACAAGGAAGAGGTAGTTTTCTCTCCTTACTAATCAGGAGAAAACATCAAAGACTCAAAAACCAGACAACCAATTTTCTATACCTTGAAAATAATTACTTTAAAAGTCTTTATTTTCTTAGTAAAATGATTTCCAAATGCTGAAAATCTGAGAACATTCCATGCTTACAGTAAGGATGATCAAGATTTTAGAGTATTAGAGGTCTGCAGTATTACAAATAGCAGCTTCATGTCTTTAGGGAGCCTGAGTATATGTCAAGCAGAGGAGACCACACAAAGTCTGTAATTATCATCTTGTCTGGCAACTCTACATTTTTTTAACTGGCCAGCTATCATGCATTGCTGGGGAAATATTCAGAACATGGGTATCTTGTGGATCTAACTGGAAAATAAGAAAAAGCAATGAAAGCAGAAAAACAATAAAACAACTACAACCTTAAGAAATTTCTAATTGCAATGGGGACTCACTGCAATTAGCAGCCTTTTCCTTAGATGTGTTAATGGCCTGCAGGCAACAAGGCTGATTCCCTGTTCTCTGGATCTCCATGCAACATATACAATGTAAGGTTTAAGAAAAGCTCTCTCTAGATACCCAGTGCATTCCCTAAGCATAGACATCCCTGATTTTATCTTAAAATAGATGTCTAAAATAAGTCACATCAATTAGTCCCTAAAAGTGTGTATTTCTCTCTTCTGACATCACCATGACCCCAGGAGGGGTGTCTGAGGAGGAAATGTAGATGCCTGCAGCAGGTGAGACTGTTCCTACCCTGGGTAGCAGAAGTCTGCCTGCTGCAACAAGCCTGCACAGGATACTGCATTCTGTTTCTCGGTGATAATGTTGCTTCTGGTATTTGAGTTAGTGCTGTTAAAGCTGAGCTGGTCTATGCTGACTGTTTACTTCATGGATTGTCATTATCATTTCTGTGAGTAACAAAGCAGAGAAACAGCCTGTCAGGAATTGGTGTAGTTTCCAAGCAGGATATGACACCTAAATTCTAGAGGAGCCAGAGATTGAGTGGTTCATCATGCAACTCTATACCTCGGCAAGTCAGGTGACTTTAAATGAGATGCCAGTATTTTCAGATAGCTGTTTCATATCAAACACCTGTCATGTCCATGTTGGTCTTAGTTCTTTCAAAGCTGATTGTGGAATAGAACTGGAAAATAAGTTTCTTGCCATCTAAAATGGTTGTTTACACAGAATAGCTCAGGAATGTACTTTTGTTCTTTATTTTATAGTGTAAATCTGTGATTCATTTTGACAATCAAAGTAATCTCTTTATGATTTTTTTTTTCCCTTTATGTGACTGATCATCTTCTCACTTGTTTTGATCAAAATCCCAAAAGGTATGTTCTTTATTTGGTTTTGGCAGTTTGGCTGTCTTCTCTAGTGGCACAGGAAAAAAAGAAGAAAAAACCTGACGGTACAAGGAACTGACAGATGGTTACAGTTTCCTGACAAATTATTTATTTGAATTCTCAAACACTCAGCTCTTACTTATGACTTTTTCACTTAAGTTTTAAGAGTTCATTTATCAGCAAGAATGATCACATATTGACCATACCAGTACTCAAAAGCAAAAGTATTCATTTGTTCACTATACGGAAATGAGTTAGTGACAAGCGAATTGATTCAGACAAAGGACCCAAATGAAGGCTTCAGTCCAACTTTTGAACTATTACAAAAACCTTTTCTCTATTCTTTCCTTCTTTCTGCCTTTTTCTAAACTTTAGTTGTAGGCCCCTACCAGGTATCGCATGTGAATCTCTAACTTTTTTCCTTTCAGAAAACTGATTTTAAAAGCTCTTTGAAAATATAAAGTTGCTTTTCTTTGTTTTTACACATACCAAGAAGGATCAATTTTTATCAAACATATATGATATTTTCAACAGGAAATTTTTAGCATGAAATGAGTTTTCATTTAATAAGAAATTTTGCTGCTAGATCTGAGGAAAAAAAGCTGTTGAACACTGGCTGAAAAGTTTGCAAACTTTTTTATTTTTTTTTAATAAACATATTTGGCTTTTCACACACACGAAAAAAAATAATTTGAACTGTTAAAACCAGTTTGAAATTCTGTGCTCCCTCCCTTCTCTCTCACTCTGTTAAGTCACGACTTTTCAGTAGGCAAGTCAAGCAATTGTAACTGGTCCCCTCCTTTCCCTAGTTCTTAGTATGAGTCAGTATCTCAGTCACTAGCAAAAGGTCTTAGCTGGAAATTGTAAAATGTCAACCCTAGAGTTGAGCTACAGAGTTTTTGTTGTTATCGATGCTGCAGTTTAACACAAATCTCTTAGCTTCTTGGTGCAAATATTTCTTTTACAGGTAAAAACATATCTTTAAAACTTCATTTCTCTCTCAAAAGGGACTATTTCACTGTGTAATGCAATTCATGGGTTATATATGTGTGTATTTATATATACGTATGTATGTATATTTATCTCTACTGGTCTCTTAATTTTAAGTGAAATATAGTTTATCAGTAAACATCCACTTTAAAAAATCACAAATCTGAAAAACAGATTTGTCATAATTTCCTTGTCCAATTTCTCTTCCAGTACAGTTAAATTTTGCTTCTTAAACATATGGTTCAGTGTTTCATTTGCAAGTATATCCAAGACCCATTCAGAATTTCAGCTTGTGTTTTATCTCATTAAACAGTGATTGCATATACACTGAATACTCATGCTACACAAATGGAATATTTACTGTCTCCCAATGGAAACATTTGGGAGTCCAAGCTGGAAACAATCTCTTCTAAATGTAATATTAGATGAGTGAATGGGACGGGGGCGGAAGAAAGATCTTCACTTAATCCACAATAGGCCCTGCGGAATGGAGGCAATCTGGCATGTAGACAATTTAACTGCAAACTATTTGATTAATGTTACTTTTACAAAAAACATTACTTGATGCAGGCATGTGGAAAGTTCCAAGTTTCTGATTTGCTTGTTCTAGTTTACTGTCTATCCTTGGACGTGAGCTGTAGTCCCTTTTTTCCCCAAAGCCTCCATGAAATCTGTACTGGCATGAAACAGATGAAAGAGATTTCAGATTGAGGGACAAAAAAAAGGCATTTTTCACTCAACTCTAAACATACTATGTTCATTCTGACTGTGCAGGTATCTTAAAAATTAGGTCCTTCACAAGAAAATTTATCGCTACATAGTGATGACCTTAGCAGTGAAAATTAAAGACTTGTCACAGACATGGAGATCCCATCAGCCTGGTAACAAGACTATCCTCTATTGATCAGAGTAACCAGCATTTCAGTGACAGTGGCCTCTAGCTACAGAATCAATATTTAAAACATGATGAATGGGCATGAAACTAAGAAAACACACCAATCAACCCTACATCTAAAGGCCTTCTCTAATGGAAAAAATAGCTAAGTGATGTAAACAGAAAGAACAAACCAAGTGACAACCTACAAGACCACCCATCTGGGCCAGGCAGCTTGTTTCAGGGTTATCTGACTGCTTCCTTTGTGCTGGTTCACACAGTGACTATTGCTCTAGGTTTTGTTGACGGTGATCACAGATTAATTAGTTCAGTGCTTTTTTGAAAATGTAAACATTCCCAAGTTAGAAGATACAGTTCTCAGTGATTTTACTAGGAAAAAAAAAAAAAAGTCCCCATGGATTGCTTAACTGTTGAATTTCTACAACATAACTTTCCTTTGGGTCATCCAGCAACAGAATATAAGTCATAGCTTCTGAAGCTGTACAAGACTAGCTATTTATGGTATATTTCTGTAGTAAACCTTTAGAAAATGACATTTAAAACAGTTTTATAGGTTTTTGCTGAGAATTGCAAAAGATTTTGAATGTCAATTTAAAAAAGAAAACTAAGCATAAGTTATGTGCATTACAAGAGGAATTTTACACTATAAACAAAAATAAACACACTCGAATATGTAATTGAATGGAAAAGAAACTTTACTAACATTCTTTATGGTATATTGGGCTTTGAAATAAAATAATCAGAGGACTTGGATCATTTCTTTTTATTGTAAGCGATCAAAAATTCAACCATATAAATCAGACTCTTCCTCACAAGAAATAGTACTATAGGCCGCTAATAGCCATCGTGATTTCAATGCCTCATTTTTTGAAGAAAAAAAGTACACAACATGCATCACAATCTCTAAATAATGCAAAGAGCTCTTGCATCTGTTGCTGTAAGATATTTGTTCTCCTCCCTAATTTGAAGTGCTGGTTGCTAGTTGCTAATGTACACCTGAGCTTTTGATAGTACATTTGTCTATTCCCAGATAAATGCCTCATTCCTGCCTTGAAACTGTTAAATTATTACCTTTACTTACCTCCTCTGGAGTCCAAACAAAGTACTGGGGAAAAGTGACCAAAAGCTCCAACAACATATTTAATTATAAAAAAGCACAATAGTAAGTGGCTTGGGGCAGATATGTACCCTTCTTTTTCCAGTTTGGGAAACTTTTTCTTGGTTTTACAGGCTCCCAGACAACACTGGTTTTGGGTATAAAGTGATGACCAATAAATAGTTTTACTGATCACTGGTTGAGGGCTAAGCTCTACAAGTATTCCTACTCTCCTGAGACAAGCACACAACGGAGGGATCAGCAATACACTAGAAGCCAAAGTAACACCCTTCTCCTTTTGAGAATGATATCCATCTCCGACAGCAAATATAAAAGCAGTTGAAACAAGATTTCATGGGCCTTGATTCCCACAGCTTTTTCTGGGCATCAAATTTGATCACCATTGTAAAACATTCTATGTGAGTAGTTTGGACATTGTAAAGAAAAAAATAAAAACAAAAAATCCCAAACTCTTTAGTCCTGTGTAATTTAGAAAGTAGAATGAATCAGTTTTGTGGAAGACATTTTGATGTGAACCAGACAGCTTTTGAATCAGTTTTCTGCTAAGTAAAGAAAGGATCCTATTCCTTTTTGTTGAGCTGTTGTACAATTCTTTTACCCTGATCTACCTATTGTGACTCCATTTTTTTGATTAGTGGAAAAGAATAGTGGTTGTTATTTGAGCCTGGTTTAAATTCTGAAATCATTATAGGGTTACAGGAAGAAAATAGCTACTACATTATAAATTAGTTTCTGGGAATATGACACTGAATTAATTAAAATACTATGTAAAATATTTTTTTCAAATCCAATATTTTTGTTTGTTTTGTTTTTCCCCTCAATAGAAATTATGCTCTCCCACAGCAACATTGGAAGGGGAAAAAAGGTTAGGGATTCTTCGTTCATTTTTGAATTGTTCTTTCTTTTTAGAATACATAACACTGAAGTTTAAGCCCATAGACTCCGTATGTGCTTTTCTTTTTCCTGGACCTAACACACAGATTGTTTTTTATGGTTACCAACATACATGTACAATGGATGGCTACCAGCTAGTCAAGACTCTTGTTTTTCTCATGTCTCTGACAGATGTTTGCATAAAAATTCAACTATGTTAACCTCACCACATTAAAAAAAACAAAACTGTTTCAGTTTACAAGACCTCACAAGCCATAGGCATTTCAGAATGTATTCCTGCATGTATTGAAACAAAACAATATGGAGATGTATCTAAGGCTCACACATAACCCTGAGAATGTTCCCTGGTGCTGAATTGCATGCATGTAAAAAGTCAGAAAAGATAAATGTTCTGCAAAAGAAGGGAGAGGGAACAGAGGCTTTCGTACGACAGACATAGACAACTCTAGAAAGATTTACTTTATATTTATTGCTGAACAAAGAACTCATAGGTGCTCCAGGTAAATAGGCTCAGCTTGAACAGCCCAACTGGGTTTAATATTTTGACAAGTAATATGTAGGCAATTTTATCATGATGATAGCAAACATCGTGCTCTGATAACTACATGTTTTTTTACAAGATAATCTTCTAGCTTGGATAAGATTTGGACTTACTGCAACAGTTAACAAAAGGTTAAAGATGAAAGCTTTCCAGTCCTTAAATCAGTAGTTTCCACTTCACATCCGCTCAAGCATCAGAGATTTCTCCCTAAAGCTGCCAGTGTTATTCTGTTCTGCTGACCCATGAGTAGCTGAAATTTGGGTTTACTCCAGTGTGTGATTTAGGGGTTACCCTCTCACTCAGAGTTAGCATGTGGTCCTTTTTTACCGCAGAACTCCCTTAGCAACCCACACTTTTCTCTTTGTCAGGTTTTCTCTTGTGGATTGTGAGGGCTTGAAAACACATGATGTCCAAAAGCTTGGAGGTCAGAGCTGGAAAACTGTAGCTTGTTGTTTGGAATCATTTTTTTTCTGTAACTCCAGAAGGAGAAGAGTTTGCCTTTTAAATTCCACAAGTTCTGCTGAGTTTTGTAGGGACCAGTGTAATTTCTCTGTATTTGGAAAAATATAAACATTTTGTTCTCATGTTAGCCAAGTGTTATTATCTCACAAGGTCTTTTGGGAAATATTTTGAGGTAAAAGGAACATTTTGTTGCTCTGATCATTCTGTAAGGTAGTAAAATTATGTGATTCCACCGGACAACTTAAATTCCATCCTTAGCTAAAATACTTAATTAGTATTTAGGCTACTTCTAAACACCTTGCAAGACTTTGAGTGTCTTACACATATTCTTGCTAAAATGTCACCCTTCAAGTGCAGTGAACCAATACTATAGTTGCCATGGAAAGAACTGACTGGATAGGATATTCCTAATGGTTGGCAGAGTCTAGTTTTACACACTTGAATGAATACCTACATGTACAGGAGTAGGTGTTTTCATATACCCTATCTTATTAGATGCCCATGTGTTTCCAAGTTTTCCCGAAACTTTGGAGAAAGAGTGATAGACGCTTCCTTGAGAAGCAATCAGCAGTCATCAGCATAACAGTGGCCAAGGTTACTTGTCTGCAAAAGTTTGACTTTTATTAAAAAAGAAAACAATCTCTGACACAAAAACCTGTGTCTATGCTTCATTGGCCAAACAACTTTTTAGAGTGCACTAAGGGTTTTACTGACTCATTTCCCTGCCTACACAAAAAGTAGGGGAATAAAATTGGTGTGCTCTGACTGATATGGAGCTGGGATGCACCTGGGCATGCAGCTAGGTGTAGGAACTGGGCATCCCTCCAGCATCTGATGATATTATACAGAACATAATCATGTCTACTGTGCATCTTTACTGTTTAAGACAGTTACTGTTTTGAGATTGTCAACACCAAAAATTTGCTGTGAATTTATAACACTCCTGTATACAGGTGAAACATTTTTTCTGTAAATGTGTGTATCTAGTGTCTCAGTAGCTGACAGTCAGTGGAACAATATGCTATATACATCCATGCATCTCTAAATAGCTGAAGTTCCCATTCAAGAACTGTAACAACCAGCATCTGCAAAAGTGATCATACTTAGAAATGTTATAAAACATAATGCAGGCAAGATGGTCAAGAGGTTATTTAAGCCTTCCTTGCTATTGAGAGTTTTGTTATTGTCTTTTGTAAGCACTTCATAATAAGAAAGCCTGGTTTTCTGAAAGCCATCAAATACTGACTTTTTTACCTGTTCTATGAGTACTAGGACATAAAAAAAACCAATAAAAACTTCTCCAAATATGAGTTAAATCGTTCAGGTTAAATCCTGGCACAACTGAAGTCAGTAGCAAAATTCCTGCTGACTTCTGTGTTCATAGATCATACACAACTTCCACTTCTGAACATTTCTCAATCTTCAATATATTTAGCCTTACAGCCTCCTGGTGAGGCAGAGAACAGCTGTAATTTTACAGATGGCAACGAACGTAATGAAGGTTAGGATTCATTTAACCAGTTCCACCTACTGAAAGTTAGGCATTTGGTCTAAATTGGTCACTTATGCTTCTCTAGTCAACAGAAATAGATTTTTCTTTCTAGGGGAAAACCTGAAGAAAAAGGAAAAAAAAAACAAAAAAACCCCAAACAAACAAAACCAAAAACAAAACAAAACCAAAAACAGCCTAAAGGAAACAAACAGCAAAAAAAACAAATAAACAAACCAAACAAACTATGAAAAATCCACAAACAAAAAGTAAAAGTCTAGGTTAAGGTAGGAATAATCTCCCGAAGGAAGTGCTTCCAGCACAGCTATCTTGGGATGAGGTCACTCTCCCTCTGGAGTTGCCTATTCATCTCCACTAATATAGAAAGCTCTAGATTACAGAAATTAGAGTTAATTAAAATCTGAATCACCGAACGAACTTAGGGATCACTCCATATACTAGTACAATGCTGAACTTTGAATCACTACATTTACCAGAACAATGCTTAACTCCTAGGTGTTGGCCGATGGTGCAGTCTGTGGTCAGACAGTCGTTAAATATTTGAGTTCCATGTACAGTGCTCCTCAGGTGGAGTGCAGATGTCACCTGAGATTGCCGAACAAAACAGGCAGTAAAAAACATTTAGAAAACTAGCACTGGATCCCTATTCTTTCTTAGCAGGCTCAGAGTCTATATTTGTGATAAAGTCCATGATAATTTTCAGCTAGAGTTCAGCGTTCAGATTTGTCTCTTGGGGCTGGACATCCAAGGTGTGAATTTCTAAAAGCAGAATATAATCTCCTCTATATATTATCTCCCTGCCCAGAGAACTCAGAGGGGAATCAGAAAACCTGTGTTTGAAGCTCATCTTCTCATTAAAAGGCTTAATTTCAAATCCACACCTCTCACGCACCCAGTGGAGAACAGTATGTGAACTGTTTCAGGTGAAAATGGTTCTTTTGTTCCACTTATAAAAAGACTCATGATCCAGTGCACAAGAGAGATTATCCTTTTTTAAACCCAGTGATTAGGATAGTTATTGAGTAAAGTGAAGATCTGGACTTTGGTCCCTGCTCCATGTCTTTTAGGTAGTCCAGCTCCAGAAGCAGAAATCAGAAACTGAGTGGGACGCTCAGATACCTCAGATGCCAGCTTCCTAAATATTCTCTCCAATACTACTCCACACATAAGGTACTGTTAAAGATGCTCGGGTTAACTACAGCTCTCAAAGACACAAAGCTAAGAACTACATATCTTAGCAAACACCCAGAACTATAGAAAACATCAGTTTCTTCCTTTAATATATTTTCACTGGAAAATGGTCTGCTGAAACTCTCTCCTCTGCCCATAAACCCTTCCAACAGCGTAAACGCTTTTAATTTTAATGCTACAACATGGACAATAGCAGCTGTTTCTTCCTGATTACATGTGCTTGCTAACCACTGGCTGCAGGCAGATATGTTCAGCCCATCAACAAGCCAGTGAAAATTGGCCCAGAGGGTTATTTTCCAAGTTGATTGATAGCCACAAACACCTGTATTTAAACCAATAGACATCTGAAGAGTTATGTGAGGTAAAGAAGAGGTAACAAATCTCACCCTTGCTGCTGAACTCCTTGACAATATGATTGTGTGTGACTATGTGACATTTTGATCACAAGACTAGGATGAACCTGGTCAGACAAAAAAGAAGGTTGTGTTGTGTCACCTTTTTTTATCTCTATTGGATGTACACCAAAATTATGGATTTCTTTTCACCCATACGGGTATGGTAGCTACTTAGTATTACATTTCACTTAAATTTAAGAACAGAAAATGTAAACAATCACACATAACAGATTATGTAATCTTCAGTAAAACTCTATAGTGGCCAGGTACCATTCATGGCTGTGACAGGACACTTGGAAATTCTCAGACAATTTAATGATTTGAAAGCTTACATGTTATTATGATCCTTAATTGTCAATGCAATCAGAGCTTTAAATTAAGAAAAAGATATTTTTAGTCAAATATATGAATGTCATAATATAACAACCAGACACTAAGATATAGTATGAGGTTATTTGTCACTGGAATAATTTTCCTGGGATTGTGGCAAACTTACCAGAACTTTAAATAAAAGGTACAATGAACAAAGTTTGTGCTTTGGTTTGACATAGTAAGTTTTGTAGAGAAATTACTAGACAAAACTGTGTTGCTTATGCCACATCAAGAACAGAACCACATGATCATAACTCCTCTTCCTGCTTGTAGATTCAGGAGCCACTGGACATCCAACCTTGTTTGTTTTTTTCTATTTGGATATCCTAATAAGAAGAATTGAACAGAGATTTTATCAAAGTAATTGCCACACTGCCATGGTTTAACCCCAGGTGTTAACTAAGCCCCACACAGCCGCTTGCTCATTTCCTGCCCGCTGCAGTGGGATGGTGGAGAGAATAAGAAGAGTAAAAGTGAGAAATGTTGATAAAAAGACAGCTTAATAGGCAAAACAAAAGCTGCACACAAAGTAAAACAAAGAATTCATTCAGTTCTTCACACGGGCAGGCAGGTGTCCAGCCATGTCCAGGAAAGCTGAGCTTCATCACATGTAGCGGTTACTTGGAAGACAAATGCCTTAAATCCGAATGTCCCCCACTTCCTTCTTCTTCCCCCAGCTTTACATGCTGAGCATGACATCATATGGTATGGAATATCTCTTTGGTCAGTTAGTGTCAACAGTCCCAGTTGTGTGCCATCCCAGCTTCTTGTGCACCCCCAGCCCACTTGCTAGTGGGGTGGTGTGAGAAGCAGAAAAGCCTTGACTCTCTGTAAGTGCTGCTCAGCAATAAAAAAAAATCTCTGTATTATCAACACTGTTTTCAGCACAAATCCAAACCATAGTCCCATACTAGCTACTAATAAAAAAACCAACTCTGTCCCAGCTAAAGCCAACACACACACAAACAAAGTAGACACTTGAGTAAGAACTAAAAAATCCACTGCCTGTCACTACTGATTTGGTTAAGAATTGAATTAATCACCCTTTGTATAATTCATTAAGTACATTAGAATATTAAGTTAATTTAATATTCTCCTTTCCTGATTAGGATATTTTGTCAATCTCTCCTTCATTTAGGTTTACAGTGTCAGGTATTCCAATCAGTGACATTTAAACATGACTAATTTCAACTTAGAGGTGCAATCAGTGATTTTTCACAAGCAATCACCCCAGTAGATTAAAGAGGCTGACTCTGTTTTGGGAAATCATTACCTTCTCCAGCATTTTCTGGGAGACAATCTGGTTTGAGGATAAGCGGTATTTTGAATAAGACCCAATAGTCTTGGCCTCTGGTATTTAACTGGAGTGTTATAAAAACAGGTGCTAATGTCAAGCACATTATGTACTCATGCTCCAGCAGTTATTAAGGTGATAGATAGTGTGGTGGAAAGCACCTTTTGGCAGATGAAATTTCCTGAAATGTCCTTGTATTCCACACCAGCTGCATAAAAGTAGGGTCAAGAGCCATGCCCTGTGGGCTGAGATGAGCAATTCAGTTATGAAATTTTTCAGCTACAAAGTTTGGAGGCCAAAGTAGGAATGTGAGGAAGCGAGTGAAATCCTGGCCCTGGAGGAGTCTAGTGGAATGATGCTAATGGCTTTAAGAAAGACCAGGATTTTATTCAGTGTGTTTTAGCAATTAAAGTCAGGTAAGGGATTCCCAAAAAGACAGAAGCTAAATGAACTGTTTTGTTGGTTACAGGGCATTTCCACTGAGATCAATTCAAAAACTCACTGCTGAAAAACTTATGTTTGCATTGCTTCACGTGTTCTACACTAACAAATAACTTCAACAAAACCATAATTCTATTAAAAATAATCCTGATTTCATCCACAAGACAATAATGACTTCAGAATCCAATTTTAACATTGGGCTTTTCACATAGCATAATGGCAGGTAAGGAAGGAGGTGAGAAATATAGAGCTGTTCATAAGCGAAATAGCTGGAACACTTGCATGGAACAAACAAGAACTCGGATTGCAAGGCTGGTGCCAGGCTGCCTCTTGTTCCAGATGAAGGGTGATATGAGGTCACTTCTTTGTCTCCAGGCTGTCTCCCTGGTGCAGGCTACTCAGCAAGCAGGAACACACTGATCCCTTCTCTCAACCACTGGCCTCCCAGGGATATGCAGACGTGCTAAGATCAGTGTCCAGATTTCTCCTCCTTCAAACATTAATACAAATTTACCTCACCAGTTACACCCTTATCAACCATAGCTGGAGCACGGGCTTGCATTTTTGTGAAACACAACCCCGACTGGTGGAACTTGTTCAGCAGTGCAGCTTTTCTGCGCCTTTGATCAACACTTGTGTCTAAAAAAAGGAATATGGAAAGAAGCTTTCCTCTGATTCATAGCATTAATTCAACTTATCATATATAAGCTATTTCAGGAGATAGATACCTATGTTAAGCAAACAAATCAAAGAAAGGGCAGTAGACAGGTTCTTTCTAATGTATGAGTGGCTTCTAGCAAGAATATTCATTCAACATCTGAGTGACAGCTAGAATTTTTGAAGTATCTGAGGAAGGAGAGCTGGGACAGAGGTATTCAAAGCCAGAAAGTGTTACTTTACAGGACTGGCTGATTGCTAGAATATCCAGGACACCAAAGCTATCTCCCCTGAGCTTTAAATAAGATAACTCATCTGAACCTTCACAGAGTTTATTTTTACTGATTGGAAAGCTACAGTATAGTATCGCTCAATGAAAGAACAGAGATTCAGGCTTAGTGTTCACAACCTTGACCCTGTGGCTTGCAGATACATATCATGAGAGGCTCTTCCATTACATGATCACATAACAAATTCACACTCCTATTGCCGTTAAATAATTTGCAACTGTTTGAACCTGAGATTTTCTCACTATCCAGCCAAGCCCCATGCCAGCCGACCACAAGTGTGCACCATATGAGCAGCTGAGGCTGTTGCAGCTCAGCTGGCTGTACCACCAGGATACACTCCCCATTGCCGGGTAGCACGTGTCCTGCTTATGCACTTGGAGACCTTGTTTTTAAGATGTTTAGGCAGGTGGTGTTGTTATGGCCTGTGAAGCAGATGTGCATCTGTGACTAACAGATCATAAAGTGGAGAGGTTAATAAAGGGATAAAAGGTGTCAGGCTTGCAATATCAGTGGTGAGGTGGGCCCAACAGGAGTCCAAGGTTTAACTATTGTTTAAAGGATATTATGTGATTTGTGAGGCTTATTAAAAAGTAAGAATTGTGTCTCAGTCTTTCTCTCTAGTTTTCTGTCACCTTCCCTATTGTCTTCTCCCAGCACTCCCGATGTATTTACTAAAGAATTTTGTCAATATTGCAGTCAGTTATAATATCTCTTTTCCATATGCATTTAAAGCATAAAGCAGATTAGTTTGTATATTTACTTGTGAGTAATCTAGCCTGAATGGTCACTGTAACATTTTTTTTTTCTCTTTTTCTTCCTTTTTCTACTTTTTTATTTATTTCAGAAATGAAAAGACCAAGCACTACATACTGAATCCTCATTGAGAATCAAACACAGAGAATGGTTGGGGTTGGAAGGTACCTCTCAAAATCATCTGGTCCAACCCACCTACTAAGGCATGTTTACCAGAGCAGATCACAGAAGAATGTGTCCAGGTGGGTTTTGAATGTCTCCAGAGACTCCACAACCTCTCTGGGCAGCCTGGTCCAGTGCTCAGATTAAATAAATAAATGAATAACTAAATATCTAAATAAAATTGAACTGTCTGATGAACTGAAATAGCTTAGGAAATCAAATGAATTAAAATACCACCTCATTACATTGAAGCTGAGTTTCAGAAATCCTTTCTTGGAGTTCATTTAAGGTCAATCAGTGCTTAATAGAGAGTTAACAGCAATAATAGTTGGGGTAGTAATTAATAAGAATAGCAAATTAGAAATGAAGAAATAGGTGACTCTAACGTGGGACCAATGGGAGCAAACTGTGTATTATTTAATCAAGGTGATTAAGGGACCTGCTTTTGTCTGATTCGCAACCAGATCTACAGTAAATTTTATCATAAATTTTCTCTGTCTCTGTTCCCTGCTTTTTTCTAGCTGCTGAAACACAGCTATTTCAAGCAGAGCTGTATATCCTGAAAGATTTACAATGCACAGAGAATTTTGGAAAAGCAAATGGCTTCAACCATAGTTTATAATTTTTATGAGAGTCAATACCTCATGTTAAGCATCAAATGCCTTCTCCGGAAACAATTCAGATTTTTTTTTGTTTTAATAAACTTTATAATAGAGTACAGACATATCATATTAAGGTATACAACTAGTAGAATGTTGTTAAAAATATATAATTTGCAGATTTGAGCACTCTCAGCCTCAAACTGGGTAGGTTAAAAGAACTTAAAGGACTGAGAATGAAACAACTTTAGCTTTTTAATTTAAAGCTCCCACCTTGCAAGTTTAGAATAATGGGGTAGCAAGAAACTCTAAACTGAATTAGTTTAAAATGTATATTTAAATGTCTAACTCTCAGAGTCAAATCAGGAACTGTCTTTTAGCTGAGTCAGCAGATAGGTACAGCAATAAACTATTCTCAGCTGGAAGTCAGTCTTTGAAGATCTTGAGGAACCATTAATCCACATCTACTAATTCACCAGACTGAAGAACATAATTCAGTAACTTTCCAACTGACTCAGCAGTCCCTAGAAACTTGTGAGATATTTGACTTTTGTCCTTCATGAAGAAAAAAAAAAGAAACGGTAAAAATACGAACACATTTAGTTATAACATCTGATTTCAAAGCTGACCACAATATATAGGCTCTCTACATTTCTTTCTGAGATTTGTATTTAATTTAATAAAGTTGACTTGTTTGGAGTATCGAGTGTACCCTGCATATAATTTAATATTTAGTTACCAAAAGTGACTCAAAGCCAGAGTGAGGATGACACCAGTTGACAGTTATTACAGCTCCTTGGCTTCAACACAACATTTTTAATTGTTCAAGTACTAAATATCAGTCCAGAAAACTTGATGCTTCCCCTTTGGACTGTGTAGTAAATGAGTCTTGTCCTCCAACACATGTGCTTATGCAGTGTTTTGCAATTAAAGTGTGTGAGTAATGGAACATAAAAGAGTATCTCAGACATAAATCAAACACACGCCCTCTGGATCACGTGAGATTTTGCCCAGACTTGAATGATCACGAACGCCTCTTGGCAAGCAATCTGCATTTTCGAGATAAGACCAACTGCAAATGGCATTACTGGGTGCTGTTGAGAGTATCATTTAACTTCACTTGGGAATACTCTAGTATGTAACAGATCATCTGTAACTTATTCCACTTTAAGAGAATGCATGGCAATTTTAGAAGGCTTGTTCTAAATTACTGTTAGAATGTAAAGATAAACTCTGAGTCAGTGAAATATGGAGACATTCAGACCATGTTTTTAAATTTTTGACACTTTGCTATTAGGAAAGAACATGAGAGATTATGGCCAAACTTGTTTGTTTTGCTTTTAGCAGAAGTTGTGTTAGCCCTGTGCTGATTGCTCCTGAAAATCTTGTCTCCTTTAACGTGCATCTTCACAGTACTTTGTGCTGTGAGAACTAAGTTCTCCTGTTTTCCTTTTTTATTGCACTGGCATCACATATACTTTTTGCATGTTGATTAAAACCTTGAAGTAGGATTGAAGGGCAAATTTCTCATCTTTTCATACTTTTCTCATTCCTAGTGATGTCACTGGAGGTTGTACTAGGATGAAGCAAATGGATTACACCATATATAACAGAAATCTTAAAAATAATTACATTTTCATATGCCACTTGAAGAACAACAGTCCTAAAGCAAAAAAACAAAACAAAGCAAAACAAAAACAACAACAACAACAAAAACCAAAACCAAAACCAAACCAAAACAAAATAAACCAAAACACTGCAACTAGCTGAAAGGTTTTATGTTTTGGCACAGATCCTTTTTCAGTGGAATTTGAACTAAAATTTCAACAACTCAGATAAATGCAAAATACTTTTTGTTTCAAACCACACTGGATATAAGCAACATTGTTCCTTTATGAAACTAAGAAAGGAGAGTCAAGTCCTGCTTATGTTACTGGAAGTGACTATTCATATTTAGGATTGATTAGTCAAGTTTCAAGCAATCTGTACTTTAATAAGAACTTCCATGACAATAACAATATAAATTTATACTTTCATCCCATAGTTTGACAGTCCAAGAGTACAATGATCAGTCATAGCAAAGGTAGGCATTCTTTTTCTCCAAAGAATTAGTTTTCAAGCAAAAACATCAACTAGATGAGCTTGAAAATTTTGGAGGAACATGAGTGACATTTTTATCAACTCTTTTTTTTTTTTTTTTGAGGAAATCATTAGGATGCTTGCTTTATCTTGGTAAATAATCTTTAAAATACATTCTACCTTTAAACATTTTAATATGGTCAAACCAAAAATGTTTCAGAATATTGTGTTTGACATAAATTTCAAAGTATTTGATATTTTACATCAATTCAGGAGTAAAACAAAGGTCAGAGTGTCAGAATTTCCTGTGGGTCAGAAAACTGGTTTAGAACCCATTCTTAGGAGAAGCATTACTGTAAATGGTAACAATGAAAATTGATGTGAAGTTTGGGAGCACATCCTTCTAGATAAACTAATGTCTTTTCAAGAGCTATGTTAGGAACTGGGAACCACTTAGTAATGGAATTGTATGGAACAAGATGGCAATCATCCTTCCACTCCTTTGAAGATCTTAGCCGCAAAGAACAAAGAAAGGAAGACCTTTTAGCAGGTTGCACCCTTAACTACAACAGATCACTGAATTTTTGGCCCTAGAATTCTAAGAAAAAATTAACATTGTATATCCTGATTCCACTCAGTAAGTTGAACATCTTCAGTGACATTTAACCTTTATTCTTCTTTTAAGTAGTGGAAGCTTGCATAAGTAAACTTCACAGTGACAGTATTCTTTAAAAGAACGTTATTCAGCGCTTGAGCTCAAAATCCTTTGAATTTAATCCTGACATTGGTATTCAGAAAAAAGAAAAAAAAATATATATATATATTTTAGAGTAACTGTAATTTTGTTCAAATATAAGTGAAAAGACCAGTAAAACTTTAACTTATAAGTTTGTTTTGTTTTGTTTTGTTTTTGTGTTGTTGTTGTTGTTTAATTTGTGGGGTTTTTTTTCCTCTTTTTTGGCTGTTTTGTTGTTGTTGTTGTTTTCATTTATTTTGTTTTTTTTTTTTATGGTTTGCCTGCCTGTATTTTGATTTTGGTTACTTTTTTTTAAAAAAAAAAAAAAAAAACAAACAAAATTACATAAGAAATTTCCTTAAAACTGCAGACTTGCTGTATCTGGTAGTCAGATGTAGCAACATTTGGAAACATGCATTTTCTGGGTCTTGAAAATAAAAAACGTTGAACAGTTATAATGTGAATTCAATTCGTAAGCCTCAGGGTGTAAATTCATCACCAGATGGGCAAAGGAAGAAATATTCTCTATGGTATAATGTTACCTGCAAAAAGTGGGTTTAACACCTTCCTTTGTAGCATCCAGAATTGAGACAAGATGCTGGATGAGAGAGATTATTGATCTATTCAGCTAAAGCAGTTCCTCTGCTATTACATTCCTCCCTTAACCTGATGCTTCTTTTCATGCAATGGATTCCAGCAGCTCCAGCTTGGGTGTCTCACATTCACAACACAGCTAGCTGTGACAAGGAATCAGGAAACTTTCTTGCTTAGCTCATGGCAAATGGGAAGCTGTTATTTTATTTGATGGTTTTGGAAACCAGAAGGAACTTTATTTGCAAAGCACCTAAACCCTCCAGCAACTGTCAACAGAAGCAGCAGGTGTCCAGGTTCTTCTGCAAATTTGTCCCTTGGTCTGCAGTCTGTGTTAAATACGCTCTAAGAGGGTGGGGAGTGGGTAAGATAAAGCAAAAATACAGGGGAAAAAAATAGAAATCTTATGGTAAACATTCAAATATTCAAGGATGATATCCAAATGGCCATAATACAGACATAAAAGAAATCAGAAAGGAGATTTTGTCAAGGATCTGAAAATGTAGACCCTAAATTACAATTGTTAAAAAGTATAACAGCAGGTTGATGGCATGGCTAGTGCTGCCTGTAGCAGTCCCACTCTATTAAATTTTCCAGTTGCTGTCTCTGTATTCTCATTTTCTCTCCTCAGTCTTCTGGCATTCAATGCACTAGATACTGAGCTACCCTATTTTGCTTCTATTGCATTTAAAGGGAGTTTGTTATATTACCTCCAACGAGACTAGAGTGTGGAGGGGCAATAAATTCGAGAGTTATCTAAAACGTGGCAAAAAGTTCAACTTCTGAAATGTGCAGCTCATCATGAGTTGTACATACTCATATACACGAATTTGTGTTGTAAGGCTGGGCAAGGGAATCAGGGAAACTCTCAAGATTTAATCAATGGAATGAGTAAAGCTTTCTTATTCTGGTCTCAAAAGTTAATACCATCCTGTAGAAGCAGTCTGAGGTTACCCAAATCCCTCTCTTCTCTCCTAAGCACTCTGTAGAATCACAGATAACTTCATAAGTAAGTCATATGCAATATTTGATCATTGAACAACAGTATCTCAATATATGACCTGATGCTTACTAGTGTAACTTGTTTTAACCTGAGCTAGATCTGGATTTTCATCACCCATAACCTTCAAGAAATGGCATGTGTCTTTGAGCTATATCTTAGATTGAAAGATCAGCATGAACACTGGTTTCAGACACAGGTAAATTATAGTGCACGAGCTGAGTTCATTCCCATTTTTCAGTTTGATTTCTCCCAATACTCCCAACAGTCAAATAAATTAGGATCTGCTGGGGAGTGTGTAATAGCAGTTCCTTACATTTAGTAGATGTAAGAATCTAACTTCTGTTGGAGCTTTTGAAGGAGTGTGGACAATTACAAGGATTTACAAGAGGTGATGATTTGATTAGATTATCAAGTTGACAACTGAGGTTCTGAGGTTCTATAGGAACCAGCATGCTAAGCATGGAAATGTAAATCCAGGGATTTCATCCAGCCTTCTTCTTGACTTGGCACTAATGCATCCACTGATAAGAAGCAGGACTGCACAAATAGACGTCATCTTGGTGGGGGGAGGGGATAGTAATCCAGCCAACAGATTTGCTAGTGCTCTGCAGCTGAGCATCCTCAACAACAGGAGCCATCAGGAGTCACATTTTGCTCTTGTGCACTGGAACAATAACTAAGACATTGCTTCTGCTCTGACAGGTTGACTCTTGAGCAATTTTACATTTGCTGTTCACTAGTACATCCAGTTTTCAGTGAACCAGGACATTGCTATTTATTTCATTGCAAAATAATTATACCTCTTTAACATAAATCTAATTAGATAAGGAAAAATAGGAAAGTGGAGAAGACTACTCAGCTATTTTTTATGGATTTGTTCAAGTAAAGAAATGACTGTGGGAAAGATTTTACAGATAAGACAGCATTCCCATTCACATCATACTTTGCTTTCAATCCCTAAATACAACAAATAATCATGCTTTAGTAAGCACCTGCTTGGCTTATTTGAAGAATCCTTCTGTGATGACATTAAATCCTAGCCTTTGACTTTTCCTGTCTGATGCCAAAATGATTATTTCTGCTGATTCTCAGTTTGACATCAGGGAGCAATTGGTTAAGCCTCAGATCCTTCACCTTGTTATCTGCCATTCTTATAGACATCTGTCATGTTTCTGTACTTCAGATTTATAAAGAGAGATTTAATATCCTAACAACTGCAGAAAAAGATGCCTCACTTTCACCTTCAGTAGGTCAACAACAATTGCCTTTTTTTCTTTTTTTTCTTTTTTTTTCTTTTTTTTTTTTTTCCTGTTTTTCCACAGAAACTCCGATGACAAGCAGACAACTTAGCTCTTAGAAACTAAACAGATAGTCACAGACCAATTTGAACCTTATAGAGTTTAGGTCACCTCTGTAGAACAAAATCTGTTAATGACAATTCTGCTATTTCTGATTACATTTAGATTCAGACAGAAAGAATATTGAACAAAGTGTTTTTTTAATTAAACCACGTTGCATAGTTGTGCTGTGCTAGGCAATGGAAACAAGAACTGACATTAAAAATAAAAGCATTGAAAAAAAAGGAAAGCATTGATTTCAAAGGAAAACTTTTATTATTCAAGTCAAAAGGACCTTTGATATCAGAAGTATATATTAATAAAAGTGAGGTGATTGTAGCTGTCAGGTAATGGAAATGAAGCATTCTTTTTGAATCAATTACCTGTGTTGTGAAGATAACATGATATTTTTCTGTCTTTAGTACCAAAAATGCTGACAAACTTTCTTCTGAAATGATATTAAAACAAAACAAACTACACTCAAAAAACTCTGAGCTTCCTACAAAGAAAGGAAAAAATATATTGTACATGATAGATTTTAAATTTTCAGTGTTAGAGTTACCATTACTAACAGCACAAGTAGTATAATAAACAACTCCTAATTTTGGTTGTTCATAAAAACACAGCTCCATAGGAACATGGTTCCTATGTGGCTAAAATTCTGCCCTAGTGCACTTCTGATGAAAAAGGAGACCTAAATCAAGGACTCTGGGCCCCATAGTGGAGTAAATACAGCTGCCACAGTCATGATACTAGACCTAATAAACTCGTGACACCCTGGTATACCAGAGGGTCAGCATGGATCTCCACTGACTCTGGCAACCTTAAAACATGCTCCAGTGATTGGTGATCCATGCCCAAGTGATCTCACATACCAGCGAGATTTCCATGAAAAGATTATGTTAGGAATGCTTTGGTACTTGTATGCAATGGAAGCTAATAAGTTGAAGAGCTCAAACACACATCAAAGTCAAGAAGCTAATGTGTAGCATGGGCAACAACAATGGCAATGTTCTGGGTGATTTCCATTTTCTGTGCTGTGTCTCAAGGCAGATCCATTGTGACAATTTCCCTAACACATTCATTCAGAGAGGCACAGATTGTCAGGAATGCAATGTTTTAATTTAAACTGTTAGTTCAAATCACATTAGATGTCATTTGTCATTTACTCAGGGCAATAAGGTCATTTCTATCACTGCTGATTTCCTCTTAGTGCAGGTCACATCATTAACTGAAATCATGTAGGATTCCATTTTACATTAGCACTTTGTTTTCTTCACAAAATTGATTAATTCTTTTGTTTTCATTTCGGTGTTTTCTTCAATATTGCAATTGCTTGCAGAACTTGCCTTGCTCTGTCCATTTTTTCAGGTAGGCAGAGGTTTTATTCTGGATTTGTATATAGCTATTGTGGTTAATCCTACAGTCCACAAGAGTAAAGGGTTCCATATCAAATCAGCACATTTTTTGATTCTCATCCATTCTCACACTAAGAGAAATAAGCACAATGTATTGGTTTTGATATTCCATTCAACCTGTCCCCTGCAGACTTGCCCCAGCACCAGAACATCTCTGTGGTGTCACTTGACTGTCTGGACACCAAATCCCTTCTCTTACAAGTAGATGTTTGTAGTGATTTCATGTATTTCTCTAGTCCATCTTTTATTGCCTTATTTTCTTCAACTGGCTGCTGCCATTGATTCTCCATCCTGGACTATGTTGTCCTTTATCACTGGGTTTAGTCATTTGTGGTGTTACCCTGCCTGCCAACGCATTTTCTGGCATTCAGATTGTGTATTTTGTTCCCAGTGTACCAGCTCAGCACTTTGCACAGTAGCTTCTGCCCTAAGTCAGTTCCCACTGAGGTCAGCTGGCAGCTTGCCACAGAGTTCAGTGGGAACAGTATCGAGCTGTTATTTTAAATGCAAATTCAGTCCCAAATATGCAATTTGAAGGATGACTTATACCTCAGCCTTGCTCAGTTTGATCTGTTGATATTTTAACCAGTTTAACTTCTTAGATCATGTTCTTGGCATGTTGCTCTGAAGCTGGACACTCCCCCATCTTTTGTTACCATCATGATTATATTCTCCATGGGTTCTTACACTGCTCTCATCACTGTTGTATCTGAGGCCCTTCCAATTATTCATTAAGTGACTAACATCTGTCACATGTAATTCATTCCTGGTCTCCCAGGAGGAGCTCGGTGGAGAGTTTTGCCATGTCTTCCTCTTCACCACATCAAACACAAGCTGTCCCCTGCCCTACCCATCAACTAAAAATTAGAAATGGTAAGAACATTCTGTCTAAAAAATCCCTCTCCAGCCATAATAAATGTTTCCAAGGTCAATATGTTGCGCTGTTCCCTACGTAAGGGTATGTTTTTGCTCCAGGATGTATCCAGATACAGATGTCTCAGCTACCTAACTCTGCAGGAGGGCATCTACATTCCAGATGTGGATCCTCATTCACATTATACCTACCTTCACATTGGCATTACGTGCCATATTCTTGATTATTTCACAGATGTAGCTTGAGGCGGGTAACACAAAACATGTGGATAGATGTGTTGCAGGTATCATTCACCATTGTCAATGTCCTTGTCCTCCCATATCCATCCACAGAAGTTTCTATTCCCACACTGTCTGCACACACCTCTCCTGTCTATTCATACAGTCCA
Source organism: Patagioenas fasciata (assembly GCF_037038585.1). NCBI lineage: Eukaryota > Metazoa > Chordata > Aves > Columbiformes > Columbidae > Patagioenas > Patagioenas fasciata. The sequence continues at coordinate 206,247,088 of NC_092520.1, forward strand.
GAGCTGTCACTATAAAGTAGAAGAGTGACTTGCTCACATAATATCTCAGGTTGAATATTATTCAAAGACCGGGAAGTGAAAGAAAAAAATGAGAAATATCATGGTTTAGAACAGTAAGGGATATAAAAACTATAGTACTAGTTAAATTGAGGAATAATTGTAGCAAAATACGCCAGCAAGTTCTTATATATTAGGAAAATATTAACTCACTACAAAAATACCTTACAGTCACTGAATAACCCAAAATAAATTTTATTCCAGTGAGGTAGGAAATATCCAGGATTAAGGCTAAATGAGGGACTGGAATTGACTCTAATGATATTGTTCACAATTTTTTATTCTTTTTTAGAAAACAAAGCAAAACTTGTCTCAGAAAATCATTTCAAGCATTAGTCTGAACTGAGTGTGGATATAGGGCATTAACAAGGAATATGAAATATTCAGATTTCCAAATCATCTTTACATTTTTGCAAACATGTAAAATCAGTCTGTCACAGGCAGATAAAACCTAAGTCTTATCCACGCTCAGTGTCCTTATGCATTAATGCTTAAGACCACTACACACAAAGCCAGGAGGGTTAAACACCATATTCTCTCTTCTCTCTTTCCATCCAAAATCACATTTGATGAAACTAAAACTGAAATAGTTTGAAGCTGAATAGCAAGGTTTTTCTGTCTGAATGAAATAACATATTTTAACAACAAAAAATAATCAAAAGTCTCATCTGTCTTTTTGGGAACAATTGTCATGAGATCTTAACAGTTGTTTTGGTTGTTTTGGATTTTTTGTTTGTTTGTTTTTATGTTTTTGTTGTTTGTTGTTGTTTACTTGTTTGTTTTTTTTTTTTTTTTTAACACCATGTGAAAAGTGAAAATGTGTGAAGGGAAAAACTATGATTTCCAAAAAGTTCATCATTTAACCCACGTATCATGGCTATGGTAAATAAAATACTTTTGGATGTGCCAGGGAACAGTAGACAGTATATGATACCACTTGTCCTGTTGGCCCTCAGGGGTGCTATATTCATTGAAAAGCAGATTCGTAGCAGTGCTAATGTAAAATATTCTGATCTTAGATAGCCACCAAATTGATTTATCAATAATAAGACTATTAAACAAATCTAACCAAACAATCAAAGAAAAAGAAACATCACATACGAAGCGAAAATCACTTAAGTTAGAGTAGTGGTTTTGGGAGTCTTTCTTTTTAAAAGTACAAGCTTAAATTCTCACTAATTCACTAAATAGCATGGCTTTAAGGAAGCATCTGATCTTGGGAATACCAAAATAAAATCTTACAAAAGCATGGGCAAATGAAGTGGAATAGCTATATTGGGAGTAAATCAGTCTATTTTGATTAGTATAAAACATACTGGATCCTCTGAAGGAAAGCATTATTTTCATTAGAAGCCTTTATTTAAAATCCAGACAAGTTTAGGAGTGATATTTGTATAAAACTTTCATATGCTTCTTTTCATTAAAGCAGTTGTAACCTTCCTCTGTCCCCACTGTTTATGCTTTTAATGGGTCCCCTGAATAAAGCACTCAGATATTATAAATAATCACTTTCGCAATTAGTCTTCCAGCTTTCTAAAAAGTTATTGGATGAATCAGGAATGCAATATGACCAGTTATGTTTTTATGGAATCATTAATAGGCAAATAAATTCCGAGACAGCATGGGAATGAAAACCTCTCCTCTTTCAGAAGTTGACTTTATTTTTACTTTTTGTTAAAGTAAATTGTTTTAGTGATTCATACCACAATAGTCAAATGTCTGTAGGAAAGTATTGCCTTTGAGGGTTATCTAAATAGTTACTTAACTTATTCTAAGTTCACAGTGAAAGATGGAATCTGCATTAATAACGTGACATATGGAAAAACCCCTGCAATGCATTAAAAATCTGTGAGTGAGATTAATTACCCTCAAATACGAAGCTTTCCCTTGTTATAAAAATCAACCTGAAAAGCCATACACCTATCAGTAAATGAAAGACTTTGCTGTTTATAATGGCACATCAACATAATGAACATTAAATTTGACTCCTTTTGGAAAGCAGAATTTTCCACTTCTTTCTCTGAAATACTACCTTTCTGAGTACACTGAGTCTTGTTCCAGGGCATCCTCTCTCTTTCTCTCTCTCTCAATCTTTCAATCCCCAAAAGATGTAACACAGTGCAGAATTCCAGGGCATCTAAGCATGTAAAAATAACCTTGAGTAAAGACTATTTTTGTTGTTCTTTTAGTTTCTTTTTTCCCCTAATCCTCTTCCTAATATTTTCTTTTGCATTATCAATATAGCTACAGTGCTGGGTTTTGGTCGACAAAGCAGAAGTGAGGATATTCAAAACAAACCAAAACCAAACGAAAACAAAACAAAACCCGTCATTTTAAGGTTTATTTTTTAAATTATTTTTATATTTAACTCTAGGTATATTTTATATTCATAGGAATTACCATAGTAGAATAGATTAGCCACTCACTGTGATGTAATGTTTTGTCTCTAGAAGCTGAGGTGTCTAGTAGAGAAAATGAACAGAAATGCACTTTACTATTCCATAGTGTCCTATAGAAAACAAACAACAAAAAGTTTTCTGCTTCCAATCAGCATTTGTCTACAAGGATAGTAGGAGTTAGTAAAATTGTTCTATATTGGATAAAGACAGGTCTAATTGCTAAATTGTTCAGTGGTACTGATGGGCATTTGAAAACAGTGCATACTAAATCTGGTCTTTTTCTATTTATAATATATACTGATATATCCTCATGCCAGACTTCCAGCTATATAAGCTGAGAAAATTGTACTGTTGATAGTCACATCTTTTACCAAGTAAGAACAGAAATTCAATGCCACAAATCCAGATTTGAGGGTTATATACCTATATCTTTCTGTACCATATGTTTAGCCTGAGATCTTGATCTAACACAGTGACAGTTGGATATGGTCTTTATTGGTCTTACCTTTGCAGAGGTTAAATTCACAAATGAAACCAGTCTGTGTGGATTTAACTACATTTTTTAAATGATATGAACAGGGTGGCAAAATGCACACACAGAAAATACAAGCACCTTTCCTTTGGTGACCCAGGTTTGATCTGATTCAGCACAGAAGCATAGAAAATGTTAAAGGTCTGGGTTATGTTTTTGAAAGAAGACTCCATAGAAAATATGCACACAAATTACTATAATGAAGGACAGTTGGCAAAAATGAAAAGAATGATAAGAAAAAAGAGTGAGCACATTTTAGTCTGAAATAGTCTTGCCCTATCACATACCATCTGTTTCCACAAAGCCTTAGAATGATGCTTAGCAGTGTTTTCCTAGCTGGAAGTAAGAAAAAGGAAAGTATTTCTGTCAATTCCTCATGATCATGCTAGCAATTGTTTAATGCCATGGTTCTAAAAATCTTTTATTTGAAGTCAGACTCCCTGGAAACACTGAATTCACAGTTTATGGCAATATCTTAATGTAAATCCACAAATAATTCAATCAGATTCCTACTCTTGCACTCCAAAGCAAATAGAAATATTCCATGTTCAATACTAAATCATTGCTTCTAGACAAAAAAACAAACACACGAAAAAGGTATTTTGAGCAAGTTTCACTTTGGCAAATAAGAGTTATTTTTTTTATTTTATTTTTTGTCATTTTCTTCCCCAGCTCACCCCAGACAACACAGGAGTTGTTGGATATTTAGACTTATTGGCATTTAAAAAACACTGAAATAAAGAGACGCACCATATTTTAACTCTGCTATAGAATGTGTAACAAAATACAATGCGTGACTTAGCTAAACGTTAAAAATTTTTGGCAGAAAAGCTAGAATTTTTTAGTTATTTTATATTTACATAGTTTCAATTGAAGCTTTCAAACGAAAATCAGATGTATCTACTACATTTTGTGAAATAACAGTTGACTTCAAATTTAGCTGAAATTTGCCCAAACCTTTTCAAATGCTGTTATAGTACAGAAGCTGCTTCGTTGTAATCAATTGAATTATTTTACAACCATAGAATGCTGTGAGTCAGAACGGACCTTAAATAGAGGGACACCTCCCAATAGACCAGATTGCTCAAAGCCCCATCCAGCCTGGCCTTGAACACTTCCCATGATGGTGCATCCACAACTTCTCTGGGCATCCTATTCCAGTGTTTTACCATTCTCATGGTGAAACATTTCTTCCTTATACCTAATCTAAATCTACCCTCTTTCAGTTTAAAGCCATTACCCCTTGTCCTGTCACTACATGCCCTTGAAAAAAATCCCTTTCCAGCTTTCTTGTAGCTCCCCTTTAGGCACTGGAAGGCTTTGACAAGGTCTCCCCAGAGCCTTCTCTTCTCCAAGCTGAACCACCCCAACTCTCTCAGCCTTTCCTCATTAGGAGAGGTGTTCCATCCCTCTGACCATTTTCGTGGCTTCCTCTGGACTTCCTCCAACAGGCCAATGTCCTCCTTTTTTGGGAGTCACAGAGCTGAATGCAATACTCCAGGTGGGGTCTTATGAGAGAAGTTGCTTAGTGAGGAACAATGTCAGAGGATGACTTACAACCCATTTCTTCAACACTGCTTACATCATCTGCTAACTAATCATGGAGAGGTCAAAAGATTTGAACAAGACAACTCGTTTAATAGAGTCCTACTTAGCAAAGGTCAGACAGCAAAATGGGATTCTAAAATTATGCAGTGGAAGTGTGTCTTTGATCAAGTCACATGGAATATCTGTGTAGCTCTGAGACTTCTTAGCTGTTTTCAAGCAAAATGAATTTATGACCATGCCTATGTACTATATTAGGTGATAAATGAATGTACAAAGCAGAAATCTTTCAGTAGCACAAATAATTTTGTACTTTACTAACACATACTGTGTTAAGGTTGAAAGAGTGGTCTCTTTGCCAAAGCAGGAGTTAGGGACTCCCAAATCTATTATCACTTCAGACAATTAATTTGGAAGGAATTTTGAGTAATAAAAGGAAATATATTTATCCCTCTATCCTTTTATCCTCAAACACAGTTTAGGCTATTTTAGTATGGAGTTTGAGAGATCACTAGTTGTGTACAGTATGACTCCTGGCTGCTTATTGTATCACCTATACCAATGAGAGTGCAAAAGACCAGATTTTTGATGTTGACTCCATAGTCTCAAGTAAGACTCATCCTTTAAATAAAGTTTTCTTCTTTAGAAAATGTTATATACAGACCTCTTGGAATTTGAAAATACATCAACTTGCCCACAGAGACATAACATGTTTTTAAGTGACATTCAAATTCATTTAGTCGTTGACCAACTTCCATGTAGTAGATACGTCATGGATTTGGTCCTTAGTGTGACAGATTTCATAGCTATCTCCTTTGAACTCTGTTATGCACTCACTTAAAGGTTTAGAAAAACTGTCATTACAGCAAGGACTAAGCTAAATCATAGGGATCACATTCAAATTGTACCAATGCAGCACTAAAATGGGACACAAATTTGAATAAGCTATTAGGAAAAATATAAAGGAGAATGTGAAATGCCTTGGAAATTTAAGAGTGAATCAGACTGAGTTTACTGAAGCAGGAATTGAGTCAATATGCTGGAGGCATATCAGTCTGGCCTAAATTAAGTTAACCATTAATGATTTAAGGGAATGACCAAGGTTTGGGATTGTACTCCATCACATTTCTGGTATTTTCGGATATATCATTTATGGTAAGCAAGTGGGAATGATGGCTGTTATCCTGTGATCAGTGAGCAGATGGATCCCATATTTCAATAGGAAGTAAAGTTACAAATGGCACAGCCAGATAATGATGGCTTTTGCCAACAGCCTTTGATAGAATATCTTTTGTAATAAAATAAGATCCTTGTGTATGGGATATAAAACAGCATTTCAGAAAATGCTTTGAAATATTTTTATTTTTTCCTTTTAAATATTGTGCTCCTGCAACAATATCTATGAAGACATAGGAACAAATATGCAACATCTGTGTATTCTATTTCTTGTTTTAAACAGACGCTCAGCACTCTCACAGATGTATTTTTCCCAAAATAATAAAAACAGAAAAAAAAACGTTTCCGTTATTTCTCTATGAAGAAATGAAAAATTGCTATTATCTTCATTTCAGCATAAAGTTTCTTATTCATTCTGCCACCTCTGAAACAATGATGGTTATGACACCACAATATAATCCTAGTCACTCAGTTAGTTTCGGACTTACCTTGCCCTCATATATTTTAGGATCTGTCATTAAAAGTCATACATACATCTCTCATTGTCCCCAAAAAGCTATGATCAAGATTCCATATTTTAGAATTCTCTCTCTTACAGATGTCACATATTATCAAATCACTGCCAAAGAAGGTGGTGTGACTGCTAAACTAATGGTCACTTCTTCCAGACTAAGATTTCTTTAAATCTTCTCAATTTTCCTAGGACATGTATTGCTGTTAATGTTTCTTAAACAGTTTCTGTTATCATAATTACTTATATACATGTCTCAGCCAAAGTTCAGATTTGTGATTAAATTGTTGTATTAATTTTGTGATTAATTGTCTGTATTATGCAAACAAAAAAAGATTCATCTTTGAAAAAATATGATATGACAAAATACAATATAGTATAAGAAATACAGCAGTCTTACACATATACTTTCCAGGTCTTTGAGTTCCTGTCATTTCATTTAGCCAACTGGGTTGCATAAAACAAGCTTCCTGTATTATGTCTGAAATTTTGACAGTTTCTTAGTATTGTGTTTTCCTCTTTCAAATAACTTCTATCCATAAATGAAATCCTACATTCTGTTATGCATAAAAATAGTCTCCTTACAGTCTAAACAAAAGCAGAACATGTAATGCAAACAACAAAAGCTAGAAAATAAAACCCATAAGATTTTGTGTTGTGTTTGGAGAAAAAGGACAAGAGCACTCATGATGAAAAGATTATTTTATTAGGAACAGAATGGAGTTGCATCAGTGCGTAAAATAGCTTGTGCCTCCTACCACTTATATTCCAGAGCGTTTTCATTTATCATAGAGCACTTTCATATATGCTGCTCTAGTGACATTGAAAAAGGGAGGGAAGCTGAAGCATGCAACAAGTGAATTGTGATTTTTTGAGATAAAGGCACCTCTGCAAGATGGAGTTTAGATTGCATTAAGTGAAATAAAACATTGTTACCCTCTTCACTGTATTTTAAATCCTCTAGTCAGAAATGCACTTTGAAGCATGCTCCAGATGAGAATATGCCATCCCCTCAGGAATAAGAAAGAAAAAAAATATAACAGGAAATAAAAATACTTACCAGCTGGAAGGAAAAGAAACAAAGGAAACAACGTTCAGATTCAGAATGGTTGATGGTTGCCTATTCATGTTCTATGGTTTTATTTTCACAAAATAATGTAATTTGAAAAGAAAGGTGTAATATGCCTGTTTTATGCAACATACTTTGCTCATAATCCATTCTATCCAAAATTAGAATATAATTATGATTTTCTGACCTGGCAGCATATTCTCTATTGCCATTACCTTCTGTGTGGACAAGAGTTACGCCAGCAGAGACTCATACTCCATCCTTCTGAAACTGCCTTAATGCCAGATAAACAAATTCTCATGATTTTGGCCTTGCCCACAGCTTAATTCAAGCAGAAAAATCTGAGCATTCTGAAGACTGAAACATGCTATAACTTCCACCCTGTTTAAAACTTTGGGTTTTGATTTAACTGAAGCAATCTTCCTCTCCTCATTATGTAGTGGCACCCTGCAGATGACATTGTAACATTCAACTGAAGCTCAAACACATTCAGAAATTTTCTTTGCAATAAAAGGCTGATACACACAGAAAAAGGTTGTTTCAACAGTTGGGTTGCTAGCCTGTGTCCTAATGTTCAGAGTTCATTTATTTCTCTGTACTACAAATGACAAAATTTGTGATTTAGGACTAGATCCTTAAGAACACTTGCAGCCACTTGGCAACACAACTCCTGAGCTTTAGCTGCTTAGTCTCCACAATTAAATTTTTTCTTCTGGATTTTATGACTGTGCTGTCTACACAAAGCTGAAAAGGTGTTGGAAAAAATGGGAAAAAAATAAACAAACAAAAACCAAACAGCTGATGGTTAGATTGACAACAATGACTGGCAATCCCAAATGTTGTCTAGAAAAGCAGCTGGTAAGTTTTCTTGTACTATGCCGTGCTGGGTTTACTCTCAATACCCCACTGACTCACAAAAATCCACAAATTCTTGTATACGTCACAGTCACACAGTCTGTTTGTGTCACTTGGGCAACTGTTTCAGGCCCAAAAGACTTTCTGAGCACGTCTCGGCATCAGAGTCACCATCTTGCATAGATACACACATGAAGAATCAGAGGATGGGCACTGGATCTGCAATTTTACGTTATCAAGGCCAGATACCTGCTTCCCATGTAACTGGGATCAGTGGCACTTTTTCCATATAATAACCAGTAATAGATACATCTTCCTGTTTGGCATGAACTAGAGCAGGTCTCATACAGTGCAGCCTATGCATACCCTTACTATATCCTAAGTATACCATACATACCTTACCTTCTTTACCTTAAGAATGTTGGAAGACACAAATTAAGACATCTAAGAGACAGGGGATTTCTAGTCTTTCCTCCATTAAAGGAGAACTATCACTGTTTCCTGCAACTTTTTGATTACTTATCCCTTCAAAAAGCTTTGGTCCACTGCTGTGCTTTGGGGAATGGAGCAAATTCTACCTTAGCTGCTGACATCTAACGGCTTTCCCTTAAGGGGAGCAACAATTTTATACTGTGACCAGTCTTTCCTATAATGCAGTATTGCCCAAAATGTATATTACTTTGATTCCATAACAAAATTCTGTGTTTCCTTAAATAATAAACCTTAATGACAATGACTCTCATGTGAGTATTTTTTAAAAAGCCTCCTTTGTGCCCAAATTGTCAACTTCCAAAGCGAAAACAACAGTTTCAGTGCTGCACATGCCAGCACCTGTGCTCAACTTGAAATTACTCAGATTAATCCCAAACACAGAGAGAAGTAAGTCTAGTATGTGTCAGCAGATACAGTCCAAACACTGAGTGTTAGCAATTGTTTTCTTTATGAGGGAAAAAACAACAGCCAGGTTTTCCTGGGAGAAAATTAGGTACCACACCTACCTGCATGAGAGAAGCAGAAAAGTAGTAGCTTGCTATTTTGCTGCTGATTTTCTTTCCTGCATGTGGAAATGCATCCAACACTAAAAGGTGTAATTGCAATGTAATGTAATTGAAACACTGGAAGATGTAAAAAATGATAGTGATTAAAAATTTTATTGCAAGGCAAAGAATCAAGCTCTGGCCAAAGAGTCAAGGTTTGTCATTCCTTGTCTTAACAACACTTCAGTTTCATCTAGCAACTCTTAAAAACACTTGTTAACTTTTTCCATTATATATTCAGTTACAAATTGTTATAAAGAATTTTAAGCAAAAGAGAGGAGGGAGATTATGTGTATTAGCATTTCATAATTCGTCCTCTGTAAGCTGGAGTATATTTTTGTCCAGTATTTGATGAACCTTTCTGCAGAAATGTTCTTGGGAACTGCAGACTCTGTCATTCTGCACCAATATGGTTATTACTCTATGTGATACTTACATGGACACAGTGGTGCAAAATATATGGACCCCTAAGTATCGTCTACACCATGTTTTACTTTGCAGAAATATAAATGATTATGAACGGGCTGTTAGCTCCCAGTTGCTTATTTTCACAGTACATATGGACTCCGTGTGTGAACACATCCCAGAACACTTCCCGCCATTTGAATCATGAAGGGTCAGATTTTACCTCATACCTCTTGCTTAAAGCACAGACTTCCTCAGCTAACAGTCCTTCTGGTTTCTAAGGGCCCGAAAAGAGGCACCACACACTGAAAAGAGGGGAGCAGAGAAAGCTCAGGAAGCCAATCAATTCCAGAAATATTTCCGAGCAACTGCGGAAGAGCTCATGTGCTTCTTCCCGAGACTCATCACTAATTGTCTTGAAGTTCGACCCTGTTAAATCCTTACAGAAAAAAATGACAGATTTCAGCTTAATTAGCTTTTGTTTCTCTGAGTGCACACAAAACAGTGCTGCATTTAATTTCTTACTGAGTGGTAGCAGAAAGAAGCTGAAAGGTTTCCTTCCTTCCTTCCTTCCTTCCTTCCTTCCTTCCTTCCTTCCTTCCTTCCTTCCTTCCTTCCTTCCTTCCTTCCTTCCTTCCTTCCTTCCTTCCTTCCTTCCTTCCTTCCTTTTTCCTTTCTTTTCCTTCCTTTCTTTTCCTTCCTGCCTGCCTGCCTTCCTTTCCCTCTTTCTCTCTCTCTTCTCTTTCTTTCTCTCTCTCTTTCTCTCTTTCTCTCTCTCTCTGACACCCACCTCTGCAAATGAACCTGGGTAGTCAGCCATCCTGTGCAGAACACCTCTTCTCCTGCAGGAGCTGAAAGTGCTTTACCAGCTGGATGCAGACCAGATCTGGGACACGCTGGCAAAATTCCCGCTTACTTCAATGGGACCAAGATTGATCCTACATGAGACATTATCAAATGCAGCCACCTGTGGGGAGGGAGTGGGGGAACACAGCAGCTGTTTAGCAGCACATGGTAACACAGAAACAAGAGTTCAGACTCGGAAATGAAGAATACTGTATCCAATTGCAACTGCAGGTGGAATTTAGGTGAGCAGAATGCTATTGCCGCAGTTGGGATTTGGCGTCAGCTTTCAGGCCAGCAGTACTGGGACCTTTCCCAGCAAAGGGTCAGAAGCATCGTGGTCTAATGGACACAGCATGAAACTGGGAAGCAGGCATCCTTGAGTGCACCAATGAGGATGTCCTTGGAAATAACATGCTGACCGTCTGTTAACAAAATAGCCTCCTTAACCTTTAATAAATCCCCTAAAACACAGGGGGCTGTGCTGAAGACTAGAAGAGGAGGTAGACCAGGCAGCCTATTTATTTTCCTGTCTAAAGATTTTTTAAATTGTTTTCTTCCAAAAATTTCCATCTCCCCATAGCTGTGGACAGAGACAGCCAAACAATCTTGACTTCTCTGCAGTTACCCCCATCCTGAAAACACTCTGAGAAGCAGGAGAAAGTCACACTCCCTTAGAGCCAAAGGTGCTCCTGAGGCAGTCCAAGATGGATAGGCAATCAATTTGGCTTGAGAGTAACTGTAAAACACAATGTCAGTGCAGTCTTTAAGGACAATGGTAGTTGCTAATCATGTAGAAATGCATGCATTAAAAAGCTATTATTGAATTTAAATTAATACACATAGAGTTGCCTTTTGTGTATTGCTTTGCATGTATTAATCTAAATCACTGTGAGGAATGTGGTGTCTCTAAGCAGTTTCTGCAGACTCAGTCTGTTGGTTTTAGGTGTGTCCCAAGTTGAGGGGTGAATCTCAGTCCTTATCCAGGTAAGACTTGGATTAATACCCTTCCCATTTACATGACATGATGCTGACTTTATTTCTCTGAAATCTCCTATTTTGCTCTGCAGTTTGACATAGCTTTAAAAAAGAAACAAAACCTCAGAATTTGCTGTTTATTGTAGCAAGGACTAAATATGCATTTGTTTCAATTACCTTTGCATATAAGATTTAAATATTTAGTAAAACAGCAGGCATGGCAAACACATAGCTTATTTAAGCTATACTTCAGTTATCATATCAACTCAATGAGCCGCACCATTTACAAATAGATACTTTATCAAAATGTTTTTAAACATTTTATAAATAGTTATACTACAGAGTGAAAATCAACCTCACCCACAAAGTCAACCTAAGCACCACTTATACCTTACAAATTAAAAAAGAAGGTGTATGGTATGCAATTCCTCTGCTGGGCTTCTGCAGGAGTGATGAATTTCAGCTTAGGAGAAAATACAGTCTTTATTGGTCAAATGTGAGGTATTAATCATAATCCTTGCAGCAAGTCTGTTTAGTGTGACTTTTCATTTTGGAGTTTGGATATTATATGCTTTCCTAGTCTCTTCCCTTCTTCCCGACCAATACACATCCTGAGATAGTCACTGGGGGAGAGAGTAATGGAAACACATGCAAAGAAAAGATGAAAAAAAAAAAAAGTAAAAATTTGAAGATAGTCTATTTTTAATTTTAATTTGTATTTTCATAGATTCATATGGTTTGAATTCAATTTTTAGAAAGTGGAAATCCCTGAAATTCTGTTCTTATATTTTTATTTAAATTTCAATATTTTTGGCAAGTATAGATAACAGACCTAATAACAGTTCAGATTTTCTGGATCTGTTTATATTGACAATATTTCAGAAATTAAAAATATACCTTCTGTAAATCTAGCCTTGACATCAACCTAGGCCAGAGAACTGGCACAATGGTCTTTATACTCTCAGCATCGTCAGTTAAGCCATAAGACTCAGCCCCTTGCAAATATACTATGTTGTCTCCACACCAAAATATCTGCTCAAGCCTTCTGTTCCTCTTACTGCTTCATCGTATGTTGCACTACCAGAAAGCATCTGGCTTCAGGCATGGCTCTTTTCAGTAACAGAAATAACATGAAAAAAATGAGAACAGAAAAAGCAAACCAAACACACACATACATGATAAACAAAACAGAAAATAAAAATAGAAAAATAAAACAAGTAAAAGCAACATTCAAAAAAGAAACAAAACCAAAACAAAAACAACTCCCACTCCATGCCCCTCCCAAAAAAAAAGACAACCAACCAAACCAAACCAAACCAAACCAAACCAAACCAAACCAAACCAAACCAACTAACCAACAAACAAACAAAACCACCACCCCCACCAAAACAACCGAAGCACTTATATACAATAAGAGAAAGGAAACAATATGAAACACCACCAAAACTAAGATGTGTCTGAGGTCCTTACAAATACCACAGCCATCTATGGCTGGCTGGATGAATTCCTTGACTTGTGCTTTTTGAAACTATTTATCAGCAGTCCGTCACAATCAAAAAGATCACTGGGATATATGCTTCTGTTTTTTTCTATATCATGTGGAAAATCTTATGCTTTAAAGCACAAAAGACTTTGATTTTAAATTGGAGAATTATACACAACAGCCATATAAGCAAAAGGAGAAATAAGAGCTCTAAGCAACAGTCACAAAAATTTCCTTTATAAATGAAAAGCCCATCTGGTCTCCACTTCACAGTGTTTGGTTTGCATCTGCAACTGAATGCAAAATCTGATGCTCAGAAAAGTCATCATCTGTGATACTATGACTAGATAGGAATGTATGTATGTCAAGGAAACATGAGATCCTGAAGTATTCCTTCGCATAAAAGTGGGGTTACCTGACAGACAAGAGTCTCAAAGGCAGGAGACAATGGGCTTAACTGGTGGAAGAAAAAAAAAAACAAGCAAATATAAACCCAGTCTTGCCACAGCCATCAGACCAGATGTTTCAGCCACACGTTGGCAAGTGATAAACTCAAGATTACAATTAATTGTGTATCCTTACCTGATCAAAAAAAGGAAAACAAATACTGATATTTCTGACACGTTTTAGGATAACCACTATTTTGATACATAGAAACAAAATCTCACAAATCTGACTTTTAGAGTTTATAATTAAATTATTTTCCCATGCCTCTTTTTTTTTTTTTTTTTTGTTACTGTAATGAACTTATTTTACAAACCTCGAAATCTGGATTACAACTGCAAAGAATGTCACACTTCAGCTAATGACAGAAGCTTAGTTCAGGGTAATATTAACAACACTATGGTAAAATATTACTATAGAGACCATTTAAATTTTATAAAATGTAACAGAATATATTAGAGAGACATGTGGGCTTGATTTTCCATGCATGCAGATGTAATTCCTTAGACCTCCACATCTCATGTACAACTGTGTGCAAATAGAACCAGGCCAATATACTCTACCGAAGAACACATAAATTTGGGTATTTGACTACCAGACAAAAAATAGATTATAAGAAGATTTTAAACTGTGCTGTCAGTGGTAGCTGAGCTGAATCCTGACTCTTAAAATCACATTCGGCTTTTGCAAATTAATCTCTGCTACAAAATGAACAGAAAATAAGACATTTGTATATGTACTCCTATACACATCTGCCCATATGGCAAAACATTAGCAAACTCAGTTTCCCGTAGTCATTATTAAATATTGAGGCATTGAGACACAGGCTTATTATGTGAATAATCTGTAACAATAACAAATAATTATTCACTATCTGATATGTCAAATGTAGATCAATATCCATAATGGTGAGACTAAAATGTTCATAGCATTTGATCTGTAGGGGTCTTCTGATCTCAAAAGCACATGAACCAGAGGAAATATTTTGCATTAACCTAATTACTTCATTATTAGTGACATAAGAAGAAGGTCCAAAATCTACATATGAACTAGAAAGTATTCAGCTTCTTAAATACCTCAAGGAATGTAAGTTCAATTGATTGGAGATAAAAGTATTTGCTTATGGCATGAACACACGTTCACACCTGTTGTTGGAACAGTTTCCAGTAACAGAACTAGTTTATCACAATAAGTGTTAATACTTTATTCCTTTTTCTGCTAATCCCATTTTCTGTTTTATTTTAACTGACTGCAAGATCGCTACAAAGTTTAGGACCCTGTTGGGCTTTAAAGCTTATCTCAGTTTGCAGCATTTTTATAACTACATCTCACATTGTGCTGGTTATTCCAAGAATCTGTTTGAAACCACTTCAGTCCAACACTGAAGTAACATCAATGGCAAGGCTTTGTTGAAGGAAAAGATAATATATTAATAATTGGACTCCCAGTTGAATGAATATGTAAATAAATATCTATGATATATCATATGCGCTAAGAGATCTGTTTAAAAGCAATAGTTATTAAGGTGAAAGCAACTTCTTTCTTGACCCAAACTTAATTTTTACGGAATTCCTGAAGGTGACAAGGCTCAGTTTCATCTTAACTCAGCAGCAGCCTAGCTGACCCCTAAATCGTTGATTTTAAATTTAAGTAGACTTTGAGTTGAGCATTTATATTATACAGAAGATGAAATTTTTTGAAAAGAGGGGGCTCATCTACTGTTACAGTTTCTGGGCTAGCTCATCCTCTGAACCACTCTCTGGGACTTGAGGCTGTGGCAAGACCCACTGCCCCTCCTGCTCTTATTCTTGTCTTTGCACTGCTGAGTCCTGCCTAACAAAACCTTATTTTATGTCCTGTAGTGATCCTTGATCTACCTCTCTCATTGCCTGTTCTCCAAGGTACTTCGGCCTCCTTGCATGTGTGATACCTGCTGTGTGTGAGGAGTTGTACTAGCCCTGCCAGCCATAATGTACATCTTACCTAGTGTATCAAAATACAGACTTTTATCTATGCAGTATTGTTAAATATGCTGCTTGAGGTGGCATAAACCCAATATAGCACACTGGTTTGGAGGATATTGAATTTATTTCCCATGAGCGAAGAGGCCTTGTATCTCACTTAGGGTTCTCCATTACCAGTGTACCCCAGAATGATGAGGTCATTTCTTTAAGAAGAATCTCATTGCAACAATGTTTAAAATAAAAGAAATAAAAGTTGATTTTAAGAGTAATAACATTTTAATTCAACCATTTAAAACTAATGCTCCCAGCACTGGGACCCTTAGCCATCCCAGACTTCTAGTGAAGTCAGTGGGGGGGGTTCATTTGTAGAATACATACCCCCAATCATATGTAAACATAAATCAGATGATTCAGTTTTCATGGAGGAGAAAAAAAAAAATGGAAGAAGAAATTTATTTGTTTTTTTATGAAGGAGGTAAACATGTGATGAGAGTTACCTGAAATGCAATAATTGAAGTACTGTGTCACCACCAGGGCGAAAAGTAGGCCATTTGTCAGTGCATGTGAATGCAGACCACCTGTTATTCCATAGCCTTGGTGTAGTTCCACTCATTTACTTAATGTCCAAGTCAGAGAAATGGGACTTCGCGGACTGATAAAAATCTAATAAGGAATAATTGGTCAGGCTCTGTATGGTGACAGCATAACCTTCCAGCCAAGAATATTGAGTATCCCTGTTTTAGGGTGCTTTATAGGCAGTAGTTTAATACCCCCTCCCCATACCTCCTTTAACTAGTTTTAATTGGCCTTAAAATCAAGGTACCCAAAATGACGAGCCTCTTGTGAAATGCCTGGCCAATGTTATTTTGCAGCAAAAATGCCAAAAAGTTCTCTGTGTGTTCTCAAAGTGCTGTACAACTGGTTAGTATCTTCAGCATCAGTCTCTCTGCTGATTAAAGGTCCTGTGCTGAGAAATACCCTCCTCTCCACAGATGTATTTTGTAATATTTAGCACTCAGTGCTTTACACTATCAAAGCATTGTACGCATGCTGTCTAATATCTCCTAATTAACTCATACATCTCCTATTAAAAAAAGCATTGAAAATTAATGACATATGGTGTCGCTGGCTTTTATACAACACATGCAAACTCGGCTTTCGGGTTTTACAAGAAATGTGGGTAAGCTGAGATTCCTTTCTGAAATCTGACAAACATTTCACCATATCTGACTTTCAACAGAGAGGAAATGAACAACGATGCAAATTGGATCTACACATTTACAGATCAGGGACTGAATGCACACACAAACACTAGCATCGGCAAGGGCAAATCTACAATTTTCAGAGCCAACATTTTTGGTTACTTAATGAGGTGCACACCAATTACAGGGGTTTCCCACAGACTTTGCTATCAAGATCTGTAGAATGCATGAGAAACAAGTAAAGTCTGTCATTTTGGTATCCATCAAAGCTCTCTTCCATGTGAGGAAGTGGTTAATTTGTCATTTCACACTCAAAAAGGCGTGAAAGGCAAAACGGAGGGAGGTTAGATGGAAGAGAGGAGAGGGGGCCTGTAACTTATGAGACAGTAGACCTGATTTTGAGCTTGTGTTTGTTGCTGCATATCAGGAATAAAATCAATGAAATCACATTGATGTAAAATAGATAAAAATGAGGCCAGTGTTTCTTGCTTATATGGGAAAACTTACACTATTAAAACCAAAATATGAACCAAGGAACAAGGAACATTTTACAAATGAAATTACGGTATATAGCAAATTTCTAACTTACAGGTTTTATTTACACATGGACATCTTTTATTTTATTATAATAAAAGTATTAATCCCAACAACTCAAATTTTCAAGTTAAAAATACATAAGACCTTTGGGAGAACATCCCAAAGAATACACACATCTGAGGAATGTCAGCTCTGTGTCAAGAGCACTGGTCTCAGTCACTAAATATTTCCCTCATCGTCTTTCATTTTAGCTTTGCTTTTGTCTGTATTATTTTTTCCTCTGCATAAAACAAAACTAGCAAAGGGCCAGAGGAACAGTCAGAGTCAAGCCTTTGGAGAGATAGGAGAGATTCAGGCAGGAATCCTATTATTTGCTGATAGGATTTGTACACATACCTTCCATGGACCATTTAGGAAATTTACTACCAAGCATCTCTGTGACAGTTTCAATTAGAGTCAACATTTCCTTTAAGCAGATGGACCGCAAACTGATGGCTACTCAAACTCTAGTGAGCAAAGCTCGATAATTCCACTCTCTTAAACTATGATTACATTTTCTCTTTTCTTTTTATGAGAAGAATGAATGTTGTCCCTAAGCCAATACCTAATTTGATTTTTTGCTATGCTTCTCTGTGCTAACAAACCCCACCCATGTGGCTGTAAACAAACCCGATGGGTAAATTAGCAGGTATTTTTGCAGATCTGTCACACATTTCTACTGTGCTTTTTATTCAGAAATATGCCAAAGAACTAGAGTTACATCTGCCCTCCTCTAAAATGTAGCCACTTCTGGGGTGGAATATGGCATCAAATATTAACATGGGAACACAGACACTAAATCCTACATGAAAATTATGCAGGATGTATAGAACACAGCTCACATAGCCTCAGGCTACCCAGGAATCAGCTAAAAGTGTACATCTTTTCTGTTCAATGAATGTATTTGACATTATTGCCTGGTTTGTGGTACTCTAATAAGGAACATCTTATTTGGTATCGAATCCCATTGTACAGTCTCATACAGATTAATAGTGATGGTGAGTTATCTGATTTCAGTAAGAAGCAGTACTAATTCATAGGCAAGATGCACAAAACCAGAACACAGTATTTTTTTTTTTTCATGAAAAATGTCCTTTCTTTAAATAGCGTTTACAAACTATGTAGACGGTGGCCTGGCTGGTTCATGGTGCCTTCGGTTTCGCTTTTTTTTCATGTCCTGCACATGCTTCCATTTGGCACCACCTTTGTTCCGCTGTCGCCGCTTCTCCCGGTGCCACATCTGTTCACAGTACTCATCCAGGCTAAAGCTGGGGCTGCTAACAAGCTGGATGTAGTCCTTGTACCTCAACCGGGACTCCGTCAGCAAATCCCTCACCCGACCCTCCTCATCCTCAGTTTTCTGAGTGCTTTCCATTTGCCCATTCTCGATGACGTTTAAATTCAGCTTCACGATGGTGTGGACAAAGGTGTGCTCCTGGGCTTTGCAGAAATAGGCTCCTGCATCCTTTCTTTGCAAGCTGCGGATCAGCAGCCCGTGCTCTGTTTTGATGATTCTTTCATCAGCCTTCAGCTGTGGGGTTGGACAAAGAAGATTGAGATAAGTGAGCTTCATTGGCAAAAACAGAACATGTGTCAGTGCAATACTGAGGTGGAGAAAATGCTTGGCTGGCACATGACATGGTCTGTCCCTCAGATGCCAACACACAGTGGGGCCTGTGCATACCAGGACACCCTTCAAATACTCATCACACTAAAATGCAATGTTAGACTACATTCTTCAAGGAAGGGTAGCTATTTAGTTCCACAAATCCCATTCATTTTTAAACTATCCTTCTTGAGGTTTCTGTAATGCACCCAATAGACAAGGATGCTTTTATATATCTGGAGTGCTGAGGACCTATTACACTTAAAATAAATACTACTACTGATTTTTAAAGTGAAATGCTGTGATCCT
Organism: Patagioenas fasciata; assembly: GCF_037038585.1. NCBI lineage: Eukaryota > Metazoa > Chordata > Aves > Columbiformes > Columbidae > Patagioenas > Patagioenas fasciata. The sequence goes on from NC_092520.1 coordinate 206,266,079, forward strand.
GGTCTTCTTCAACTGGGTTTTACAAAAGGAGGTTGATCCTGGTTTTAACTAATGAAAAGTGATTAAAAGTACCCAATGAGTTCAGAAAAATACAATTCAGTACAATTATTTTATTGTTAAGATCTGTGTAGAAGAACTGAGGAAGAGGGAGAGGGGAGGAGGGGAGAGGAGGGGAGAGGAGGGGAGAGGAGGGGAGAGGAGGGGAGAGGAGGGGAGAGGAGAGGAGAGGAGGGGAGAGGAGAGGAGAGGAGAGGAGAGGAGAGGAGAGGAGAGGAAAGGAAAGGAAAGGAAAGGAAAGGAAAGGAAAGGAAAGGAAAGGAAAGGAAAGGAAAGGAAAGGAAAGGAAAGGAAAGGAAAGGAAAGGAAAGGAAAGGAAAGGAAAGGAAAGGAAAGGAAAGGAAAGGAAAGGAAAGGAAAGGAAAGGATAAAGGAGAAAAGAGAAAACAGAAAAAAAAGAGAAAAGAAAAGAGGAGATTGCAAGTGAGAGCTGAAGTCTGTCAACATGGAACTGCAGTTCCATTAACAAATGGAAATATTTCAAAAAATGCAGCAAGACTCACAGGTTAAAAATAAGGTGCACCTTAGAGTAATAACACTGTCAGGTAAGTTATATATCTGGTGATATGAAAATTATTTCCAAAACAACCTAAGTCCAAAAAAATGCTGAAGTTACTTCCCTCCTAACTCCCAATAAAATAGGAAAAAAAAAGTCCACATGATGGGGCACTGGGCACCTAAGTATTTTTGCAGCTGGGGAACATAGGAGGTAAGTGATTTGCCAAAGACCATATAAAAATTAGTAGCAGAGGTGGAAGTAGGAAGCAGAGGCCTAACTCCCTCTGTCCAACATCAGCACTTCCTTTGAAAGTGTCCCTGGTCTAGTCCAAGTCTGTCACCTCCCAGGCACGCTATGTTCTGCTGCCACGCAGAGGCTGCAACACTCAACAGCACCGAAGGACCTGGAGTGCTGCTTGCTCAGCCTGCAGCAAAGCTTGAGCTTTAAACAGAGCCTCAGCACTGCTGGTGGCATTGTTATCATGTAGAAAACCTCCAGCACAAGGCTGAGCAGTGGGTTTAAGGAGTGGGAGCAGAGAGAAGCAACACAGAATCTGGAAAATCTCCCAGAGTGCACATCTGACCCTCCACAAACTTCAGAGGATGAAGATCAGGGAGGCATATAGATAACTAAATTAGATTTATTCACAGTGGGTAAGCTACACACTGTTTCTTTATGTAAAAAGTCTGCACGATTCCCTTTTCTACTCCATGGGAAAAAATGTATACATACATATGATTCTCCATCTGTTATGATTCTAACTCACTAGTATTTATCCATGATAGGGTCTCTCGGAGCAAAAGGATGAATTAAATGACCTTCCAGGGCTTTCGGTTTTACCCTTTTCTAAGCGTCTATGAAACTTTGAAAGGGTTAAATGATTTGAGAGATAATTTAAAGATCACAAAAAAAAAAAGCAATACACACATTTTTTAATATACGCACAGAGAGAGAGTAAAACTTTGGTTTACTATTGTATCAGTTGTAATACTCTTCAGTACCATATAGATTAGATAGGTAGATACGTATGTGTGTGGGTAGCTGGACAGATAGACATGTTGATGGATGCATACAGGCTTGTATACTACCATTGATCTGACTGCAGCAGAGATAAGAAATCAGCTGCTACGAAAGCCTGATCAGAACACGGCTCTGGTTGCCTGGTTCTGTGGCCAAATATTTTCTTGGCTCCTGCCATCAGTTGACGGTGTTGGGTCAACCCTGAGCTTCAGTATTCTTGTTTGTAGACTGTAGATAAGCATGCCTACTTGGTACCAGCAGGATGAAATCACACTAATTTCAGGAAATTCCTGGAAAATCGATTGTCTTGACAACAGGTGCTACATGAACACAGGCTACTTTTGATTTACTACACTGATTTTGAACCAGAGAGATCATGGTCAAGCCACAAGCACATATACGGAAGACAGCAGGGAGACAGACTAGAAAATACCACTTTTCCCTTTCCAGAACCTACAGCATAGGGCAGCAATCCTCAATTTTATCAGCTAGTGACACTTCATTCCAAGTAAATGTAGCTTTCTTACAGTAAAAACAGGAGCATAAAATATATAAATGAATCCACAAATAAGTAGCTGTAGGCAGAAATGTGTCTAGGGCAGATGTTTCCTTGTGGTGCTGTCCTCCACAGAGAGAAAAAGGAGCAGGGGCCAGGTGGGAGTGCTTGGAGGCTTGGCTGTTGTGATATGACAAGGAAGCCCCTCTTTGTTCTGCCTGGGCTTCATGTCAACACAAAGACTCAAGTTTGAGAAATTTAGTGAAAAGGATGGGAAGAAGGAGCTAATTTCCCGACATTTGGGTTTCATAAGACATGATGCAAAGACCCCCACATTGTCTGAGTGAAAACAGGACAGAACTCTTTGAGCTCAGGGCTTGATGCAATTGCAGCAGTAGCATCTGCCTATCGGTGGCTCTGCCAGTATTGTAGTCTAGAGCGTCTTGACAGCTGTGTACCTCCTACACTTGGAAGGTCTCCAGCTGGCTGTTTTGGTTGGCTAGGTGCCAGTCCAAGGAGTCCTCACTAGTGCTTTGCCTATTTTCAGTGAAAGGAAGGCAGAAAAATGGCAGTTCTAGACTTGAAAAGCTCACTGGACCCCCAAGTCCAGCACCCTGCTACGCATGACTATTTACTATTTGTGTAGCAGCCATCACTTTCTAGTCCTAAACTGATGGAGTTGCCGCCCCTCTGCCTTGGGATACCACAGAGAAAGCTAACAGAGTCTAAATTGGTTGTGTCCCTTAATCCCAGCCCATCACGACTCCTATTTTTAATGAAGCAGCGTTCTTACAGAATGTCCTGTGTTAACCTTGGATATTGATTTACGGTGACTGTCACCTCCTCTTTCTCCGTGCCTTCATTGTTCATTCCTTTCTTATCCTCTGGCAAGATGAAATTATGGCTCCAATTTCACACGTATTAAGCAACACTTCATTACAGCTTCCTCCCCCCACTTCTCTTTTTAGTATCCTGTTTATGTTGTTTTACCCATAGGTTCAGAACTCTTCCTGACTTTCTTCTCTACTTTTTCTCCCACAGGGCTCTGGAGTTTCATAAACACCTGGCATTTCATTACTTGGTAGTAGATCTTTAACCTTTCACTTGAATGCTTAATGTGCTCTTTGGTTCCTGACCTATAGATGTAAAACATATTTTATTAAATTTTGGGAAGAGTGAAAAGACTAGTTAGATAAAAGACATAATTTTAGTTTGGTCAATCGTTGTTCACTGCCCTCCCCCTCACCCCCATGTCATAATCAATAACTCTCCTAAAATATTTGTAAATAGGATTTAACAACTCAGAAGCACAAAGGCTTTAATTCATAAAAGCTTGCTGACATGTGCTTAAATTTGAGCACACAATAAAAATTAAACATGAGAGACATAGTTTTGTTCAATAGGGAACCAATTATAAACCACAAAAATGATGCAATTTATTACCATTAACTTTCCTTTCTTAGTGGAGTGGGAGCAGTTTCTTGACAGTATTTTATCAACATTGTAAATACTTAAGTTTGCCTAAATTACATTATATGAAGGATGGAATATGCCATAGATACTGGCAATATTTGACAAAGGGGAAAGATCTTCATGCAAATCAAACAATTTTCACAAGCTGGATTTAACAGTGGAGCAAAAATATGCATTGCCAATAATGATGGTAAATCTTTAAACAATCAGTAAGTTGGAAAACAACCAATGATTTGAAAGCACTGTAGCACCAGGTTAGGTGAATGCCTTTTGTCCTTTGCTAATGATGTGTTTAGATAGTTGCCTCTTTACAAATAATTCACATGTCAACTCTTTCACAGTTAAAACACTGCACCTGTCTGGGAGAAGAAAGTGCCTTCAAAGCCTGCCTTCCCTCATTAATCAACATGTGAAAAAATGTTAGAGGTAAAGCTGGACTAATCATGGGTTAAATACAACCCCTGAACAAATTGAGAGGGGGAAAAAGGAAAATGAGGAACATTTGCTGAGAATTTACATTTGTCTTTGTTTCTCTATTGCTTGTCCTCACCATTTGCCTGGAAATAAAGATCACTCTGGATTTTTGAGGCATTATTGTTACTACATGACTTTGTTTCTCCTGTACTAGGGAAATAATCATTTAACACTAACACAGCTGTAGAGTTAATTTGTTGTGGTTTTTTGTGTTTTTGTTTTGTTTTTGCTCCTTTGTTTGTTTGTTTTAACATATTTTTTTATTTTCCAAGAAGCCACCAGGAAAATGAAGAACATGTTGCTGGTACAATGTCATTATGGAGACACATGATTCCTGTTATTTTCAAGGTGAAGATAACTTCTTATTCTAAAATTAAATTTTAAATTCCTCCCAGTAAATCCAAATCAAAGCAGAAATGTCACGTGCTGTATCTCAGTTCAGAGTTATTTCCACCCTCCCTCCCAGGAAACTGCTAAAAATATTAGTCTTAAAAATCTCAAGGTATTGGGGCTTAGGGGTGGAGGGGAAAGCCAGTGTGTCATATAATAAAATAAAAAGGAGTGAGAACATGAGAGCTATAAGTAGTCCCTAGGCTGCAGGATGAATCTCTTCTTATTTTTCCCACTCTCTTGATCTCTCATTAACCTAAAGATTCAAACACTGAACTACTCTCCTGTACTAGAAGGTACTACTAGTAACTCAGTCTTTGGTGTATGTTCTCTTCCTTACTCAGCTCTCATCCAACTCTTAAATTTCAGGGCTGGCACTGAATCTGTGACCTTTTTTCACAACATGCTGCTGACCAGACGTTTGTAACAAAGAAAATCATTGTCATAAAGCAAAAGTCTCCAGCCACTAAAGGATATGTAAACTTACGTTTTGGATAACCAGAAAAAAATGTCTTCTCAGTCTGGGTAAAATGTGGAATGGAAATAACATCTCTTTACTCTCATGGGGGAACTAGGTCACAGTCTTGTACCTGACAAGATGTCCTGTCCAAGAGTTGGTCGAACTCTCATACCTACCAAACCATCAGATGGCCTTTAAACTGGGTCTGTCAGAAAAACATAGCCCAGGGCTGTGAGGCAGGAATATGGAAAGGATGAGAACCACTGAAGAAGAAACTGGAATGTCCTTCTGCCTTTGGGTGGATTTATTTTCACTCCCAGGTACGAATAGAACAGGAAGGAGAGTTAAAAGCAATATGCACCTATTCTGTCACTTCAGACCATTTGGTTTGTTCTGTCCCCTGCAAGGGGAGGTGGCAGCTTGGCAGACCTGGAGCCACAGGAGACTTGGGGTGAAGTGCAGCCTAAAGCAGGGGGGCTAATACTTGTCAGAGCCACGGAGGACCAAAACTAATGGCTTTGTAGGGAACCATGCATCTGCTTTTTGCAGTCCTGACACCTTTTATATGCATAACATAACATAACACATAGGAATTTTTTTTAGAAATAAATATCTGTTTTAAGCTTCAGAAAACTTCAGCAGTTTAAGACATTATGAACATATAATGTCCTTGGTTTTGTTGTTTTTTTTTTGTTGGGTTTTTTTTTGTTTGTTTTTTTTTGGCTTTTTTTTTATGAACTCCAGCCACCAAAATGCTCTCCCTCATCTTAATGACTAACCCTGCATGCACAGGAACAAACATGATCGATTGCGTGAGTAACACTAAACACAAAAGCACTAGATATTTGACTCCTGACCTTAAACCAGCCCCAAACTACAGGGAAATGTACTCCCACTGGCAGCAAAATGACCTGGTGACAGCTTCTGTACCACAGGAGATCCTGTCCCTCCCCACAGGTCGCTCTGCCTGGAAGTCACATTCTGAGCCATGACCCTAAGGGTGAAATGTCGAGGACATCCTGCTGGGCCAAACGCTTCCCATCTAGTCTGGATTTTGCCCTTTTCTGTCCCTCAGGAAGCTGTAGTACAAGTCCTGGACGCTGCATAGCCATCGATTTGTAAAGCCCGCTTTAAAGACTTGCTGAGATATTACAGTTCGAGCCCTGGAACTAAAAGTCCGTAACCTAAGTTCCAGGTGCACAGAGTCATTTGCAGAGCATGGTATCGTCATCACAATAAGTTACACTGCTAAGACATGCACTAAAATAAGGTACAGTGTTATTTGAGAAATCTGCTGCAGGAAGGGAGAGAGAGAGCAGAAAATATAATTGCAATGGGAAAAGTTATGGTAAGGCGTGGGCTGAGCAAAGATCAAGCTACACGCTATGACCACACTGTTTCTGCCACATATGGTATTTTTGTCAGATCAAAATACTTTGAAAAGAAAGTAAATTACTCTGCCTATCTTTGGATTTTATGGGAAGGCCTCCAATTAGGCTCTAATATCAATGAATTCATTTTCACTAAGTTGGTTTAGAAAACCTGGAAATCTCAATTTCTGGATCCCCAAATTAACAAGAGATTAACATTTTAACTTCCAAATATCCTATTCTATTTAATAGGGGGAATGGCTGTTTAACATCTATCCTGACTTTGTAATTTATTTAGGCAGCCATATATAAAATTAGGAATTTAGCTTTAGGTGGATGCATTTTGAGATGTGACATTTCTAGATTAATGTATTTATCTTAAAAAATAACCAAAAAAGCTTTTTTTATATTTCCCCTTCTAAAAATAGTATCTCCCAATATGATGGTTTGAGATGTTGAGCCTGATTTTGCTCAGAAACAGTTCAAGTTCTTAGGACCCTGGAACTAACCTGGGTCAAAATACTAGAAATTCTGTCACTCTAAGAATTTTCTGACAGAAATAAACCAAAACTAATAGCTATACACTGTCTTTAAGTGCATATGTATTTATATAGACTGTTATCTTTAAAGACTGGTAAAAAAAAAAAAAAAGGCAAAATTAACGAAACCACCTCAAGAAGTTGCGGAATATGTGCTCTAACTTCTATTTTATCAAAGCTAGATCACAGAAACACTGCTATGCCTTTAGGGACCATATGTGGTAAGAAGTTATTCACCTACTGTTACCATTCACAATGTAGAAAATCTGTCCGCAGATTTCTCTTTCAAATTTTCTTCTAAATTTGCCTGAATGTTTAATCTAGCCTTTTAGCAAAGCTTTACTTTTCTCATACAGATGTCAGACTGTTTACACAAAGCAAGCCCAGTAAACATTGCAGTGGAAGGCTGCTAATGTGCGAAGATGGAATGCTGTGTGCTTGCTGGAGACTCAGATGCCATCACACACATGCACATTCCCTGACTGTCTCTCAGTGTTCACATCCTTGGCACACTGGGTCAGGTTCTACAGTATTAGGCATCCTCCTACCTGGGTAACTGATATTTGGCCCAGAATAAGCAACAGGGGTCAGGTCACTGCCACAATAAATCTTTTGGAAATACAAAGCATGGCAAAAAATAATATGGCCTGAAGTTAGGCTATGTGGTACAGGTTTAGCCTGCCCTATGTTCAGATGTTGGCTTGACCTGCAGTTTGTTCTACAATCAAATAAAAAAGGTATCTTAAGCTTGGCTTCCTGACCTTCAGAGGCATATCCAAACCTGTGATTTATGAGAAAATTAACTGATATTTTTTTCCTAAATTGACACAGGTAGAACTTGGAAGCACCCCTTCAAAAGATGTTTTCAAATCTTAAGAATGTGACTCATTATGATACAGAAATATTACATTATTCACAGGGAACTGGCTACTTTACACAAAGTGCATAGATCTTTTTGGGAAGCTTAGGCACATGCTGTAGTTGTAATACATTATTTAAAAAAAAAAAAATTAGTCTCCTCAAATATTGTAACGACTTCCTGTTCAGAAAAAATAATAAAAATAATAAAACCCCACCTCCTTAAAAAGATAAAACAAACCCAAAAATACCCTATTAACTATGTGCTTCAAATTATTTATAAATTAGTCTTAAACACATAGTTAGAATTGAGTGGGTATTTTACTTGTTTCTCTGATCAAATATGTAAGTGCATTTACAAACTGTTGCCTTAGGGAAGTAGAGCACAGTCTCTTATGTACAGAACAGTTAAAGATAAATCAATTATAGCACAAAAAATGCATGCACATAGGTCTTTAAAAGCTGATACATTTCTAACTGGGTTTTCACTTCAACCACCTGTGGTTGTGAACATCCTTGGCCTGCTGACAGGAAGGTCACTATTTTTTTTTTTCCAGTTATGGACTGTAATGGAGGTAAGAGGTAGCATTTCAAGTGAGTAATCTCTTTGGTGTTTACTACATGTAGTGGAAAGCACTGTGTCTATAAATTAATTAAGTTTTAATTCTCAGGAAAGGAAAGAGTCTTTGCAAATCCAAAGCATGAGTAGAAGAGAGAGTGTAAATTAAAAGTACTGTAGCAAATATACAGCCTTGTTAGGGTTTTTTGTATTATCTGGTGGAAAATCAAAGTACCTTATATCTCCTTACTCTGGCTTTCTGGGCCAAGACATATCTGGGATTGCAACTTGGGAACTACTGTCATGAGTCACATCTCACCCAGGGGTGATGCTCTGATGGGTGCCTACCCTGATCTGCATCTTCCCAGCCTTTAGAAAGAACCAGAACACTTTCTGCACTCAAAAAGTCATATAGCATGAATTATCATTGAGAGTGGATGACTCATCGGGTGTTTGACAGTTCCTGTCATTGAAACTAATTTTTGTCTTGGATGAACATTTAATGAAAAAGCATCTCTAACACTTGGGACCAGCTTATTTGAAAGGACAGTTCTTTTCACTTCCTTGTTGCCATGGTTGCCATCACAGCAGGACTTGGCCACACATGCAAAATCACTCATGTAAGAGAAAGGCTATGGAAACTCCTGAGGTCTAAAACTCACTCAAACCCAGTCCAAATCAGCACATTGACCTTTTGGGCATGTCAGAGGGCTCCTTTGTCACGAGCTCAGATAGGAACCAGCAGTAAATTATGCAGAGGGTATGCAAGGACCTGGAGGCTTCTCCAGGGCTTCTCCAGCAGTGAGGACCCCAAACCTGCCTCCTGCAGGAGTGAGGGGTCATCAAAAGTCTCAGTGCTTCCTATTCCAGATGCAAGGTGCAATTCCTTGACATCTCTGCATCAGCATAGAGTGCCATTTAAGAAAAATTCTCAGACTCTAATAACAAGAAAAAAGCAAATAAAGAGCTTTTTACTGCACAGACCATTCCTTCTCTGGGGAGAGATGGAGAGAAGCAGCAAGCCACATGTGCTATTCTTAACTACACTGCTTAACATGATAAGGGAATGCAAATGGAACAGAGGTTTTATTAAAACAAAGGGTTTTGAACATACTTTTGCCTAAAGAAGTGGTTGTTGTGTTAATTACTGGACAGAAGGGCTCTTTTTCCAGTACTTTGATTTTTTTTACTCCTATTTAAAACCTATTTTATTTTTAATAGAATGAGCATGTAAGTCAAAATGAATATCTAAATCTGCTTATGACAGAGTGCAAATGGCTTCTCTTTTCCCCACTGTATGCCCCAAATGGTGATACCAGAATGCTATGTGATACCTAAGGTGAGGCAAAGAAAAGTAAAACATCAACTAATCCCAATAACTCCTGCCTTTCAATGCTCAGCTGGATTCTCTATAGAGAAACTTGCCTTGATGACTATAACTTACCTCTTCTCGATGTTCTTCTCCAGAGCGCTGAATATACCACCTAATAGAGGCTTGCTGGGACTTAGGAATACATTCCAGAAAAGTTGAATTAAATTCAATGCCAAAAATCACCTTTTCATCAGCAGTTTCATGACTAATGCCTGGAAAGCAAACATGGTACAGGAGATTAACCCTGACCTGGTTTTTAAAGCAATGGGAAAATAGCCTGATTCAGAACAGATGCTATGAGAATGAGCAAATTATAAAAAAGCAAAAGGAAACTTAACTTTTAGCTTAAACTATAACTACGAGGATTTAGAGGCGGCTGCTAGCCTTCCTTCAATGCAACTGTTTTTTAAGGAGGTCAATAAAACCTATATCATGAGCTTGCTCCATTTTAAAGTTGGGGCTTTCACCTTTGGGGAATTTAAAATCTGACCTGTATTTTTCCTTTAAGTAATGCAACTACTAAATATGAGGTAAAACTGCTAAATGTAGATTGTACAGTCCAGTTTGTTCATCCCAAACACTTCAAAGGATTCACAGGACTAAAGTAAACTGAAGTTTACCTTCCCTCAGTATAATTTGAAATCCTCTGTAGTATGTTTCAGACCAAACACTGAAGGAGCCATGAGCAGATCTGGTCTCTTTTCTTGGCCTTCTGTAAACCTAAGCAAGTAATTTCTAATCTCTGCATCTCTATTTCCCTTTCCAGTCTGTCTTATCTGTGTCTTATCTGCTTTACCATCAGTCTAAAGCTGTTTCTTATGCCCTGCCAATAACAGAAATGTGAAAGCAGTGGTTTCTCCTAAATCAAAAGTTAGTTCAAAAGCAAAATGAACACAAATTTGGATTGTTTTTTCAGCATAGTGAGTACCTATATGAGATCTATAGAAATTCAAGCTCTCCATGTTAAATACTTTTCTTTTATTTCACTGTACCACTGAGATTTCAGTAGAGCCAAACAACTTCATGCAGCCAATGAAGTCTCTGGGAGGGAATCTGACACAGTGGAGTACTGAATTTAAATAGGTTTTGGGGCCATAATGCTATTAATTATGGCAAATGGCATAAATAATCCAAGAGCCTGGAGTGCCACAGGTCATCTTTGTGGTTTTATGGCACACAGAAGTCATCCCCAGATGGGTAAAATTTCTATTGATGACGCTACATCAGGGCAAAGGATTAATACTAATTTCTGTACTAAGTCCATTTACATTTGTTTAGTAAAGCCAACTCTTCCAGTATCTATTTATCCTTCCCGGAAAATGTGGCATTGTCAGCCTTTCTGCTAGGGTTTCTTTAACCTTGAGCTTTGCGCAGTCTCAGATACCTTTGCTTGGAGAGCCATGATAAGCAGTGAGTGGGGAAATTCTCACCCCTGGGAATGAACAGGAGCTTTGTTGTTGACTTTAATGGAAATGAGATTTTACCCTGACTTTTTAAGTATGTCTACAAGCACACATGTACAGTCAGAGCCTTCTGTACTGTGCAACAGAGTTAAGTCTTTGATCTTGTGGCAAGCAGCTCTGATTTCTGCAGCGACTCTTGTCGAGATCTGCGGCAGGCATCCAACACCACAGTGGCACGAAAATAACCAGAGATCAATGGAAAGTCGTGGCTAGTCCCAAATCAAATGTTCAGCACAGCAATACAATCAATACTGTTTTGACTGGGTTGTTCACTTTAATAAGCGGCTAGAAGAGCCCCAGACAAACCCAAACTTGGTTTTGAATGCTTTTCATTTATTTTACGCTGCCGCAGAGATTGCCGTGCAACCGCAGGATTTCATACTGACAGTGCTCACTGTCGGAGAAGTGCTGCTGTTGCCAAAGGAGCAAGCCAGACCTTTTGGCATCTGAAAAGAGGGTGTGGGAAAGGGAGGAGGGGAGCTGACAGGGAGTGAGGGGGTAGACTCTTGTTAATAACAGGAGCATTTAAATAGCTGCAGGAACGGGAAGGGGTTGGTTTGGCAGCTGGAGTTGGGCTTTGGGACTTTTGTCAAGTGTATGTGGTCAAAGCGGGGAAGATGGCATGTTCCCCATTTGCCCTTTTGGGTTTCCTCACGGGATTATCTCCCCTATTTCTGGATGAAACATCACACGTCCCAGTAGCTACTTGTAGGGACGTGTGTGATGTTTTTGCATCATGGGTACCTCTCCCTCCCCTGGGTGAGTGCTGGGGAGCATTGCCCATAAGGCATGTGATGGTTCCATCCCATGCCAGCTGTCCCTTACCAGTCCTGGCTCTGAAAATTTTAATGCAGGAGGGGTAATGTGTACGAAATATGGAAAAGGCAATCACTTTAATGGTGTTATTCTGTTGAGCTCAGCAAGTTTTCACACACAGAGACCCTTACAGCAAACTCTGTTGTCAAAACAACAAAAGACAAAGAAAGGTGCAAAACACTCACTGTCTTCCACATCCCAGCATTGTGCAACGGGGTCTCCATATTTGACATCTTGCCTTCTGGCTCGCCTATGGGAAAAGCATGCAAACTTGTAACACTTCAGGCATAATTGCTGGAATTCAAGAACAAAATACAGAGGAGCTCAGCAGATGTGGACTCACATTGCTCCCACCCTACTGCTGACAATTACGGTCTTAACTAAAACCAGCCTCACCCTCAAAGCAGCATGTGGCCTAGAGAGATTTGTACAATTGACATCTAGAGAAGAGCCTGTGATTTGGGAAAACCACTGGGAGGGGAAAGAGAAAAAGCAAGAGAAAAAATTCTGCCCAGAACAAAAAGTATACAATATAGTGACAGGAAGAACATCTAAACCTGTTGTAGGAGCATGGAGCACGGGTCTCCTATTGGGGTGGACTGGCTTGGAAATACTTAAAAATATACTTAATGCTGTATCGCATGGAAAAGATCTGAGATTCAAGAAGTGATATTCAAAATTGTGCTTAGAATCATCCCAAGGTAATACTAACTAGTAAACCAAACACAAAAATAGAGAAAAACATATGTTTTAGTTTGGTAACAAACAATTGACAAATCTGATTATCTTTCATATTTATGGATAGCAAAAATGCTTGAGACAATGGTCTGAGATGACCTGCTCCCTTCCAGTACTAACTTGCCTACTAATGCCTGGGTGTGTTGCTTAAATTCACTGTGATTCAGTGTAATTTCAGTGTAATAACATTAAAAGAAAAAAAAAAAAAAAGAAAAGCCTTCCTCTCTGGATGATTACATTTATCTCCCAAGAGCTTAAAAAAAAAAAAAAAAAAGTATTTTTTTTGTTTTAATAGGATTGGAGACCCATGCAGGGACTGGTTCCTCCCTCAAAACCACAGTGGAGATAACACAAGTAGGACCTCCTATGTGCAGAGCAATATCTCAGCAGGAGAACAGGTTCCTGAGGCCAAGCTGTCCACTGTGGTAAAAGCTGTAGACATGCTGGAAGAACAGGCTGCTACAGAGAAGAAAAATATTCAAGTAACTGATCTACTGCAGGATTCCTAAGGCCAGTCACCCATCTTTTGTTTTGGAGGCACAGACTTCTGCCTTCCCACCAAACTGCACATCTGTTAAAAGAATGGACCATCAATCTCAGTGTCCCAGCCCACCTCAGGCTTCAGCAAGCCTCATGTGTCACTAACTTTGCAGTGAGCCTGAACATTTGCTTTTCCCCTTTCATTTACGCTTCTCTGAATTTAGTTTGCTTTGGCTTTGGGGGGAAACACATAAAGTTCCTTGACACCATGACACGATAACCTATGAGTCATTAACTTCAATGGTTTGTCTAATTGCTTGGGTTCTAGCCCTATAACCTCTAAGGTAGAAAGTCTTGTTCCAGAGCCTGAACTCAGATTACAGCCACTGACCCTCACTGCAGTGATTACTGTCAGGAAGGCTTCATCCAAATGGGAATGAAGAGGCCAAAAACTCCAAGAAACAGATCCAGCAACTTATATACTGCACTGCTAGAGTCTGCGTGCTTTTTCCTAGCTGGTGAGTACAGAAAGTTCACATGAAGCTTCTTTCACTGTGAAATACCTGCTCTGGATGTAGTAAAATCACAGTACTTAAATCTCTGTCTCCCTCTCATGGCTAGACCACAAATACAATTGATGAGAGTGACACTTTGACTCAAGTTTTGTGGGTTAGTTAAATCAGACAGAAGAAGCTTCGTCATTTAGATCAGGGAATTAAGAGTATTTTGTTAGTGACCACTCTGGAATTCTAGGTTAAATACCACTTTATAACTATGGTGATGCCCTATGCAAAAAGCCAAAGCTTGAAAGCATTTGCATCTTGGGCAGTCAGCCACAACCTGAAACTCCATCCGAGTATCTCACACCTTAAAGCATTCAGCATAAAAAAGGAAAGTGATGGATTTATGATGTTAGCTGCACTAGCTGAGTTAGTGTCATACACATTTAAACAAAGCTATGTGGTCTTCACAGCTCTTTGAGCAGAAATGTGAAACATGGCCAGACTATGATCAAATTTTAAAGCAAATGACAGGCTAAGTAAAAAGGCAACAAGTTCTGATTGGGAACCTCTAAAATTCTTGCAAGCAGCAAGATTTTTTACAGCACGTTTTATTTTTTTTTTTCTTACCTTTTAGAAGTAGGAGCATATCTGGAACACGAGTTTCCATCCCAGGCACAGTATGGGTCTCTGGCAAGGCAGCAGTCTGCACAAGCCTTCCCATACGTGTGACATCTGTGCAGAGAGAGCTGAACCAATCCATCCCTGGAACCAATGTACAATTGTTGCTGCAAATCAGGCAAAACGAATGAATTAGGAGCGTTGTTCAAGTAGCCCATTTAAAAAGTTCCCTGCTTCAGTGCCACACTTGCAGACTTTCAACCTTGCCCCAGATTTTACAGAACAAGAGAGAATTCCTCCTTTGCCATTAAATATTTCTCAGGGCTCTGTGTGAACTGGCCAGTCCCCATCCATCCCTGACAATATGGCAGGGAAGAAAGGGGACTGCAGTCCTGGACAGACACCAGCACTCAACACCCTTACACCTCTACTTTTGTGTTGTAGTAAAAAATCACAAGCAAAGCGATGGAAAGAATGGTTTGATACAAGTTTAAAAAAGAGTGGCTGGATAGCCGTGATGTTAAGAATCTGGGAACTAGGGATGATCTTGCATGAATAAAACTTCATCTTCTGCTTCTGATCCTTAGGTAGGATAGGGAAATATTATTTCCCTCTCCCAACGTGTGAGTAGATTGCCTGTTGAGACAAGGGTGGTCCAAGTGCTTGCTGTTGAGCCGGAGCTGGCTCATGCAGTACTTCCAGCTGGCCTGCCACCTTTTTCCAGGGGAGATGGAACCCAGCTGTGCTGTTCGTGCCTGAACAGCAAAATACCTCCTGCTGTGTGAAGGAGGCACATTGTGCCAGAGCTGCTCTGGTCACCTCTGTGGAACAGGGAAGGATAGCCCTGGTGTCACACTGCCTCCCGAATGTGTATGTATCCATCATAGAGCTCAGACCTGCTATAAAACCATTTCCCATCAGGAGATTCCCAACTGGGATGGGCCAGGATTGGACCACCCAGACTTTGAGTGCAATTTTAGATGAGGGGGACTGGTTTTCAGTCTGTGTGCACACAAATTTTAGTAGAATGAGTCCCTGATCTCTCTTGACTACTAATAAAAATAACAACAATAATAGTAATAATAATTTATTATTAGGTTGTAAAGGGAAAAGTATTTCTAGTGTCCGGAAAATGAACGTGCATTTGTTTCATTCACAAACCCCACTACCATATGACTAAAGATTTGTTTCCATTACTAGCTTAGGTATACAAATTACTGTTTGTAAGCAAATGTGAATTAGGCAAGCAAACAAGCTCAAACATATCTCCTTCTTTTCAGATACGTTTTAAGAGTCACCCATGGAAAGCCTGGCCAGTAAATAACAGGCATCAACTGAAAACAACAAGTTAGATGTTCAATGTAGCATGTATCCTGCAGGAATTAAATGAATTTGTGATTACCTGCTTCTGAGAAATCTCCATGGTTGAGATAAATGAAGGGTGCTGAAAAATGAATTAGTAAGGTATGTTAGTTACATGTTTCCCGGCCTTAATGAAAGAGTACAGAACTTATCATAAAAAAAGAAAATAAAATTACAGATCCATTTGCTTGATTTAAACAAATATTTAAACAAAAACCCCAGAAATCATTAACTTCCTGTATCCAAAATACCTCTCATAAATTGTCCCTGCTGCTTATGAGGAAACAGACTTTAATTCTGAGAGTTTGGCAATCCAACCCATCCTAGAGACTGACACTGAGCCTTCACATCAACTTATGTTAATATTAAACACTATTTGAAAGGCTTAGATGGCATTTAAGGGATACATAGGCAGATCCTCTGCAACAGGATGCATTTCACTGTTATGAGAGACAGCAAAATTTTTGCTGGTGACTGTTGTAAAACAGGATAAAGATTGTAGTATTATCTATTGCCTAATAGAAGATGATTAATCTAAGCCTATTGTTTAATGTTAATGCAGTCAGAGGAAATAAGGGATGTTTTTTCAGCCTTTCACCCCCTTCAGTTTTCTGGATTCAAAAACATTGGGGTAACAGCTATAAATGTTAACAATAAAAATGTGAAGGAATGTCTGCTGAGGAAGAAAAAAAATAACTTCTTTTTTGTTTAAATATGATATGGTACATTTGTCTTTGACGTTAAGTTTTAAGAATGCAGCAAATCGGTACACATGCTGAAACTGCTGATTACTTGGCAGGCCACTGAGAAATCTTGGTATTTTCAGAGTGATATTTATAGTTGGTGTCCAAGACAGTAGGTAGAAGACATAGAGACCCTTTAAGTCAAAGTTTCATTACACACATGACATATCAAAAGGCATATGAAGAAATACACTCTTTGAAATAATTATTAAAGATCCTGTCCTTAGGTTTGTAAAACACTATTTCTATGTGCCAGATTCATTTATTTAATATGGGCAGAAGTTCTGGCTAAGACCTTGTACAGCTCATGGGAGAGAGGATGTGTGAGAACGTAATCAAAATGCCACAGATGCGGATAAAACTTGATGAAAAAGCAAAGTGAAAGCTGAAGACCTATATAGAGTGCGAAGGAAGCAAAACAAGAATGCAAAAAATGAAGAAGCAGCTACTAAATGGAAAAGAAAATCAGTAGGGAAGACACAGGACTTCATTTTCCTACTGCACCAATATGTTAATGTCAGCTCCCTCATCAGCAATGAGGTTAATCAGAAATTGTGCCCATGCAACAGAAAGGAGGTTTGACCTTTTTACAAGCTGTGTTTATGAAGAAGTCATTGGTGTTAGTAGTGCTATAGTTACTTTTCTTCTTTATCACAAAATAAGAATAACAAAATCAAAATGCTCAAAAACATTGAGTCAGCACTGATAATCAAAACTGACTTTGCTTCACTTTCTATATTTTTTCAACTCCCAAATTCTCTACATCTGTTCAACGCTCTTTGTTTGCTTGTTTTAAAAATACATATATTTGTACTAAAATAGTCCCAATGCTGAGACAATAGAAAAATGTGCATCAAAAGAAAATAATAAACATTTAAAAATTTAAGCTCATAATAAGCTTGCAAACTAGAACAAAGCAGGGTGAGACTTTCTATGAGTTCGAAAAATCATGGTCTGTTTGGTTTTGGACTTTTTTCAATTGACTTACCCACAGAATACCAAGGCATTTAAAAATTTACGGTGTCCCTCTGGAAACTTGAACTAGTTCCAGTAAACGACCAACAAGACAGATTAAGCCAATTTCGGCTTCGAAGTCCCCTGAATAATATTTAATTGATGTTGTGGTTGTTAAGGCTTTACCTTGAATATCTGCAGCTCTTCCAGGACCACCTCCTCCTTAGTCCACTTCTCCTTTGTGATACTCACAACTTTCAGGACTGTGCCTATGTCTGAAAAAAATGTTAATGATGAAAAACCCAGTTATTTTTCAGTACTTATGTGTCACTTCATTCTTCATACCAACTTGATCTTAGATTTATTTTTTTTTTAACAGTTCTTGCTGTAAACTTATGTAGCAATGAAAAACTAAAAATCTTTTTAGTCCTAAAGATAAAACTAATGCATCAATGATGAAGCCTTCAAAGAACATCTATCCCTATCTCTATCTATTTCTTTCTACATAGCAGTATACAATATATCTACAATTTTACTGTATGGTTGAGTCAAC
The DNA here is from genome assembly GCF_037038585.1 of Patagioenas fasciata. NCBI lineage: Eukaryota > Metazoa > Chordata > Aves > Columbiformes > Columbidae > Patagioenas > Patagioenas fasciata. The sequence goes on from NC_092520.1 coordinate 206,283,876, forward strand.
ACGATTGTAGGCTGCGCCTGTCAGGGATGGTCTAACCCTTCTGCTACTTCACAAACAAGCACGTATGCGTGAGAGCACGTCCATGCTGCCAGCTAGAAGTTTACGCACATTTCCTTGAGCCAGAATTGAGGCCCATCTGACCCCAAAGAGACCCAGCTTAGGGGGCTACATTGGCAGAATTTTTTTTTTTAATTTTTTATAGACTTAGTTTTCATCCCATATAGCACCTAAAACAGGTTTCATTTTAATGTAGGGTGTTGAGCAATGAGCTCTTTTTTCTCTTTTTTTTTTTCATTTTAGGGAAATTTTTGAATAAAATCTCCATTCAACATCAAGATCTCCACTTAATTATTACAGAAATTACTTCTTTGGAGTAATCTGGAGAACTTATAAAAGTTAAATCTATTTATTAATTTTAACCTGAATTCCTGTTTGGTGAAAAAGGTAGCTGCTCATTTCATCTCAGACCATTACACATCCATGAATCTCTAACAACTTTAAAAAGAATACTTAAAACTTCTCAGGTGAAGTGGACTGGATGTTGAGATGTGCAGCATGGAAATGACACAGCACAGTTTATTCCTAAGCATTCTGAATAACATCGAAATGAAGAAAAATAATGCATTATAATGGAAAGAATGAGATTTGCATTCTTGTTTTCCCAGACTACTGAAGATCTTATTACCAATAAAAGCCAGAAGTATTTCAGTTTGCCTTATGCATCAGAGCTTTTGTTTGTTTGTTTGACGTAATTGCCAAAGCTTGCATATGCACAATTTGGTTGCATCAATAAGCTTCTGATCTGTTGCTGCTCAAAGTCTCCTGGGTTATTTGATGTATCTGTGTTCAGCCTCTCTAAAGAAGATAAAATAGAAGAAAAATGTGTTTTGGGAGAAGAAAACTCACTCTTAGGGATGGTACTGCAGATAAATAAATATCTGCGTATTATGGAGTGCCACCTAGTGACTGCAAGGAACATGCTGGCCTTGATTTATTCTCAAAGAATTAACATTGGTGCTGGATAGTAACAGTTAACCTGGGAGTATTTGAGTTGCTGGTGTCTCAATATAATTTTACTTATATGACAAATTTTACAGTGAAGGATAACAAACATCTGAAAGCAACCTCTACAGTCATTAAAATAATATTTTGCACATTATAACTCGTGAATTTGTCTTTTCGGACAGTTAAGTTTTGAATTTCTTTTTCTCACTCTTATCAGAAGAAAAGTAAGTTTTAGTGAGTACTCCCAAATCCTAGCCAGCTCACAGCTTGGGAATGTGTTCCTTTGCCTTCTCTGTTGACTATATTAAAGATTGCATTCAGAAAGCAACAACGATTTTCTGTCATCACAACTAAAGATTATTCCCAGCCCTCTCAGGCAGCACAGAAGCAAACAGCACTTCAAAATTCTTTTTTATGACAGTGTGATATTCTCTTTGAAATTTCTGTACTTGACTTGTGGGGATCACAGAGGGAGCCTCATATCATCTTTTTTTGGAAGACAAGAGTTGTGAGGGGAATTGGACTGAAAGACATAAATGGTCCAGGAGAGAGGCTATCTCTGGACTCATATGTGTGATAGCACAGCTGGGAAGCTCTTGAAGGCTGAGACAACCCACACTTTACAAGAGGCAATGTTCTATGACAATCCACTCCTTCCCCAACTCACTTCAGAATATCCATACTTATCAAACTACACTGTACGACACCAGATTTTCTTTTAGGCCAGATAAAATGCCATGTAATCAAACAGCATTGGGGTAGAATTCCCATAGAAATCTTAGTTTCTCTGCAGCTCATGGCAGTAGGTCATCCACTGCCCTTGGACAAACCTTATCACCTCAATGTCCCTTAGTTTCACCTGCTCTGAAATGGGGGTAGCAGCAATGACCTTCTTATTAAAGCATTCAGATCTACCAGTGAGAAGTGCTTTATGAGATCTATTACTAGTGAGAGAACATCAAATTGTGGATTGAGAACAAGAAATTCCAGTGGAGTAAGACAGTACATTATTACTTCAGAATTGTTATGAATAGATATATTAATATTTCTCTGCATACCGTGCTGCTGGGTGATTCATCCAGTGATTCTAAATTTAATTACTATGGTAAAAGTAGACATTGTCCTTAAGGCATATAACATCATAAAAATGTAAATAGATATGTAATTATCCACAAAAAAATCTGCAAAGTAGGTTTCTTCCCTGACAAAGTAGTTTAACCTCTCTCTATTCAATCCTGATCCTCTTGTTTGGAGCTATTCATGTTGCTAAATTACATCTTTAAAAGAGCTTAAGTGGAATTCTTGCCTTAGGTTCAATTTTAAATCTTTCTTAGTTGTTCAATGTCATATAAGATTTAACGTTGAAGCACTATGTTATTACTGATAAAAAGAAGTACTCCTTGAAGTTATTAATGTGTTGTGGTTTTGGTTTTGTGGTTTTTTTTTCTTTTAATTGGCTATTGATGTGCTGCCAGGGGCAATTGTAGCCAGACTGCCATATAATGTAAAAACTGGTACTGAATGGTATTCAGAGGGCAAGTCCAAGTACTCTGACTCTTAAATGCTTTATCAGCTCAGGACCAGGAGGCATTAAAATCATAATAGTAGCAATGTCTTGAGCTGATAAATTAATTTAATCTTAGCATTTGCTTGAGGATTTGGCATAGAATCAGGAGCATTTATATGCTTCCTGAAGCTGCATGCATAGGAAAAGTTTGTTAATCAACAAGTTTCTTCAGGACCTGCTGGAGTAGAAGTGTTCTTAGAGGATATGCTTTCTGTAGAATGACAGTGCAAGTCCGCTCTCATACCTGTTCCTAGGAAAATAACATCGTATTGCCCATCCTCTGCCATGACGTGGTCCACCACAATCTGAGTCAGACGATAGTCCACATTGATTCGAGTGAATACTGGTCCTCCCGTCACTGGGTAAACGGATTTGTACATCAGTGGATGGCGTTTAATGAAGCTAATGACTTCGTCAGGAAAGTCTCTGGTAGACTTTATGAGAGGATCATAGGTTTTGCTTGGACACTGAATGAAAGAGAGAGAACAAATAAGAATATTAGAAAAAAAGTACAAGTAATCTGCAGGTTTCTTTCTGTAGTAGAAAAGCTGCCTGGTCCAGATCAGTTGTATCAGTTTGTAAAGCACATTTTTCAGTGGCTGGTGATTTGATTCTCAATTGAAAAAATTCAGCGTTGATTTGAAAGCATGGGAGAACACTGACAGAGTGTGCTTCTCTGGTTCTTCAAATGTTTGTTTTCTCTCTCATTTTTCCACTCTCTCCTCTTTTCATTTTTACCTCTCTTCAAAAACTCTTTCCCTACATCTTTGTTTTTCCTTTATTTTGTTCTTACCTATTCTCCTTTACCTTTTAAAACCACCAAAACCTGCTAATTTGTTTTAGCTCACTCATTTGTACTACCACTCAGAAATAGAAATCTTCTGTTCCTTTTAGTTATAAGCCCACAGCTGCAACTACCTATAGATACACACAAGCTTTGAAAAAAGAAAAAAATGTATAGGTTTTTCTTCTTTCTCAGTGAGAGATTTTGACAGCCTGAACTAAAACTTAGGGGAGAGATAAGCTTCCTTAGTTTCTCTAACATATTCAGGAAAAGAAGGAAGCATTAGAAATGAGAAATTGTCTATTCAATGTTGGATAAATAGTGGATTAATTAATACTTATTGCACTAACATATCCATAAACACAAACTACTAAAAGCTACACAATTTTTTCTTTAGTTTTAACACTAAATCATCTCTAAGATCAATATTAAGGCATGTCTTAATATTCACATTATTATCAATGATAATGAAAATACATTATTGATGTTCATGCCATATATACATTACTGTAATGCACTTAAAACATTTTTATCCATGTTTTTGAGCCAGAATAATTTGGTCATAAACAATATAATAATGTAGGAGAACACTGAATTTTTATTTAAATATTTAGAAACTTGTATATAATGCCATAATAGATGTCATCAGTATAAGCCACTTCGCAAAGTTGGTCTTGTGAATAAGTCACAAATTAAATCCATATTCAAGTAGAAATCAAGCTTTATGTGAGAACACTTGTGAAGCTAGTAAGAAATCAGGTTGCTCAGTGATTTTTCTTGTCCCAAAGAAGCACTTGGTCATCATTACTTCATTTTTTGAAAGCACTTCTTTAAAACCAGAGTAATTCTTGTGATGGGCTCAGTCCATCTGCAACAAATTTTACCTACTCATTCCCTGCCCCTGTCACAGATGCTTTTTCACACTGAATAGTTTACAAAGACAAGTAAATAAAGTTTGGAGTGAAAGACATCTGTCATGCTATCTAGCTTTCATTTCAGGGCACAGGTACAAACATACCGTTACATTTGCCACATGCTGAACAAACCAGCGCAGGGATCGGTGTAATGACTTTCAACAGTAAGTCTAGAGTGCCCTCCGGTGGCCAGCATTGGAGAATCGCAACTATTTAAAGGGTAAATTCTACTCACAGGTCAAAGTTCTTGTGCTTTTTGTATTTCCACTCCTCTTATCGAAGCTCAGTTTCTACCCTGTTGATGCAAAGACCCAGAACTGGGCAAGAGCAGCACCAGGATGCCACCATGTTAGGCTAACGGCTTGATTAGTCTTGGGAGATACACTCAGAGTTACTGTGGCAGAAAGTCCCTAGTTAACGCTTTAACTATGTTCATTTTTCCAGACTGAAACACCCACACCTATCTTTTTTCTTGTCTATGTAATCAGACACCATAACTTTTCAGTGAACTGCACCTCCTACACCTCTCATTTATTTTTCTTCTAATAAAGGCAGATTCTCCAGCTGCCAGATGATCCCTGCAGCTCATTATTTCTCAGAAGTTACTTTCCTTATTCATCCACATGGCTGAAACTACTGTCCAGGCCCACAGTTTGGCTGCTGCAGCATCTTTTTCTTTGGCTTTGAACAGCACAATCTCATCCTGTTCTGGTCCAGAGATCTGCTACAGTGATCACTCCCTCAGACACTTCTCCAGTGTCGGTCATTTACTGCTGGGGTTGGTTCCCACCTCTGTTAGACTGACAAACTAATCAATTCAGCTGTTTTTTTGGTTTACACGAAATTAGCTGTCTCTCACATGTCTTGCTTGAAGACCACCCACAAACCTACCTGCAAGGTCAGGCATGTTGATGACCCATCATCTCTCATGCTCACCCTTCTCAGTTTTCCTTTTCCTAGATATTTGTATCTTCCATCCCTTTATGCTTAGTATCTAAACTTTATCTGAGAAAGCTTCTTTTGAGCGGGAAGGCATCTAGATGTGTTATGAGTGCACTACAAATCCTGGATGATAAAACAACTAACTGGAAACACTATTCCAGTTGGTGACATCCTTTTACATATAAACTGTTGATTGCTTCAAGTTTTTATCCAAGTAATCCCTGTGTTCCCTGCCAGGTGGAGCCATAACACAGTCTATGAAGAAAGAAATGTGAATAAATAGTGCCTTTGTAGTCTACCAGGAGAAAGTTTTGTGGTGAAGTTGCTCTGCAATCCTCCTTCATGGCTAATTTAGACAGAGAACACTTCAGTTCATGTTCCCAAATCTCCGCTTTGACACATGTTCAATCTATGGTGCTAGTTAAGGGTTTGTGGTTAGGATTTGCTTCACTATGTAAAGTTTTTTAAAACATTTGACTTAGGAAGAACACACACAGTACTCAAGGGCTGATTATGTCCCTCCTCCATTGCTCCTAAACTCCCTTCTCATGGCTGACAGCTCCATCCACTAGCAGCGAATACATTCTCACAGGTCAGGACCAGTCTCAACTCTTTTCTCCCTTGGATTTCCACCGCCGTTTCTCTGCCTGGGCTGAGGGATGCACACAGCTAAAAAGCAGATGTATCCTCCACCCAATGGGCACAGGTATTATGTACCCATGCCTAAGGATGAATTCTTCATTCAGTAAATACTTCTAATACAATTCGGTATCATTTTCATCACATACAGTTCTATATGAACATGCACCTCTATAAACATCCCAAATGCAAAGACAATAGCAACTAGTTAAGCAAAAAAATTCTGACTGAGGATAAGATTCTCAAAGTATCAGAGACTACCCATATGTTTGCAAATAGAACAGGTCAGTGAAGCACCAATCAGCTGATATTCTACATCCACTCCTATGGCCACATCGAAAATGCCTGTTGGGGGCAGTTCCTGGTCTACCTTAGACCCCAAACACTGTCACAGCATTGACTGGGAGAGTGCCAAATGAAGCAGGCATGAACTATGGCAAAGCCTGTACTAGCATGAAACAGTACAGTGACTCTGGGTCTGCACTTGAACCTGACCACTGGTTTTGTTTAACAGAGATGTAGCTTAAGTAATTTAAGAGACTGGAACTTATTTCTAGTCCTGCTTAGACTGATTTTTATGCAAGTGTCCACTTGCTTAGCATTGTTTCAATACATAAGAGTTAAGCCTGTGCATCCTTATCTTCATAAACACTCTGGAGTTGTTTACTGAAAATAGGTCTTAGGCTTCTGAATCACTTAAAAGATTTTGAAAACTTCTCCATGGACAGTAAACCTGTGCCAGTTTGAGCTAAGATATATTCCATTGCACATTCAGTCATTTTATTTCAATATACAATTTAGCGTATAGCTGTGAAAGAACTGACAAGAAAACAAGAAAGCTAGGGTGGATTTGTATTATTGTCTTGTGATAACTGCTCAAGGACATCCCTTGAAAATACAGTTTAATACCAAAAACAAAAAAAAAAAAAAAAAGAAAAAAGAAAAGTCTTATTGAAAGAAAAAAAAAAGTTAAAAAATGTTTAATAGGAAACATGATGTATTGCAGGGAGTTATCCTTAGGGGGTTTATGGTAGCATTTCTATAAGAGCTTGACCCTCTGTCTTGCTGAGTATGATCTTTGACATTCTATTTTCTGCTATGTTTTCAAAAATTGAGGTCTTTACAAGGCTGTAGCATTGAAGTGGGCTGTAGTCATCTTGGTTTTTGAAGAGAACAATATCAGTTAAATAATTTCACAGAGGAATATATGCTTTTGTATTATATAGCAAAAGAGACTACAGAAAAGTGTGACGAAAAAAAAAGGGAAAAGAAAAGACAATTTAGATTCTAGACTTTGTGGTCAAAAGATAAAATGAACCGTAATACAGAAGAAATTATTCATACAGCAAAATAAATACACAGAAACCAAATCACATGCACACTTGCTACATGAGCAGTACTTCAGGAATTAACATTTCTCCTTACCTTTAGAACAATCAAGGCCTGAGCCTTTGTCACTTACACCAGAATAAGACCTCAAAAACTCTACTGATTTCAAAAGCATGTTTGTCTTTGCAGGGGCTGTTTGTTAGAATCGATAGATAGAAAAACATGTGCTTTAGTTGTCTTTCGATTAAAATTTTGCATCAATTTATTCTATACACAATGAGAAATAAATTTATTTCTTCACTTCCTCCAACCATGCAATAGCTCTCTTCCCCCTCACAGAGTACTAGATGTAGATTTTTCCATATATGTGCATTTTCTGTGGTTCATTTTCTCACCCACTACTCTGAGTACAGTCCACATCTTCTGGAAATTCAATGATTCAATTATTACTCCCCTATGCACTACTCAATACCAGAAGTCCATTTCTATGTGAAAAATTGGAGTAACCTCACAGATCTTAAAGATGTCCTAGATGTATGCCAAAAATGCATCAACAGAGGAAGATGAGAGACATGACATCACTTACTGGAAACTGCTAGGATAAAGTATCTACTGATATGGAACTCTAAAGTTGTTACAGTAATCCCAAAGGCGCAAACCTTACCATGCATGATATAGGGAAATCTCTGCCAGCTTGTGCAGCTAATTTAGTAGAAACAAGGACTAAAGGTCTGATCCAAAGATCTGTTTGAGTCAACAGTGGGCTTTGGATCCCATCCTAAGACAGCACGACCACCAAGAACAGCTGGGCAGGTGTGACCCTGTTATGCTTGGCCAAGGGAGCTACTTCCAGAAGCTTCACTCACTGTGGCATGATGGATGGAACATGAGAATGAAAAATTCATTTTGGCCACCCTTTGGCAAAGTCCTCAGGCAGCTGTTTAAAGCTGTGTCCACCCATAGATGCAGAACAATTCCTGTAGGCTTGTGCTTCCTTTCATAGCAATCAATAGGATGTCTGATGATAAAGGCTTCATGGCCAAGTGCGTGAGTGAAGCAGCCTTTCACCTCTGAAAATGTGAGTTCACATCCTGTTCCATGTCTCGTGATAATGATATCGGTGTTGTCTGCCCAGTTCACAGGGGACATTTATTCACATCATCAGCACCAGATGCTGTCTCAGATATGTGACATCTCACACTGGAGACAATAAGAGATTTTCATTTATATCATATGTCATAGGAGTGGCTTGGATTACTCCAACCTAATGTTTCATGGGGACTACAAGAGAATCTGCGTCTACAAAAGTTCTGGTAACACCAACATTGTGCTATCTCAGCCTCTTCTCCTTTTGCAACAGAGTGAGATTCATTTCACCTGACCTAGATGCTTATTTTGGCTACGTGTGAAATGCACAAAGGTGTTGCCTATCTCTTTCTTTCTGACAGACAAGTCTAAACAGCTAGTTCAGATTTGATACTTTTCTTCTGGATAGCTGACACAAAGAAATATGAATCACATTAAATTAGTAAAATTATTACTATTAGATAAGAATCCTGCAATAAACTTATTTATCATATAACTTATTTTTCTGAGGCTGCTTAGGTCTACACTGTGGTGAATGATGACTCAATAGAAATATATATTAAAAAAATAAAAATAAAAAAATAAATTAAAATAAACAAACCAAAAAACCCAAATAAAACAGAGAAACAGAGAAGTGCTAAAGACATATCTATTCAACTGCTGTATAAACTCTGTGGTACAAAACTTTTACAGAATTATTTTGACAGTTAAGAGTTTTTCCAGTGCCTTCTGTGTCAGATGGATTTGACAATAATCACCCTGGACTAAGTCCTAATCCCAGATGATCTGCAAAGATGCCTTTTCATTCTCTCATCTTATATTTGTATCAAAATGTAGCCAGGAGGTGGTAAATTAAGGCTAATCTTTCTCAAATAAAAGCAAATGCACACTAACTTAGTAACACTGCACACATGTAAGCTTTTCTCATATTTTCACTTGTTTTATTAAATTTGCAGCTTAACAGAGTGCTGGATGTGTAGATCTCACACAATACCAAGATACACAGTGTGACTGTGTTAACATGATGTGAGAAATCTGGCCAAGATTTTCAAAAGCTGGCACCAGAATTAGGCTCCTAAATTAACCTCCAATATGCCAAAATGTATATAGTGCTCCACACCTTTCAGTGAAGTCAGTAACAGCTGTTGGATCTAACACCTATTAAAATTGCGACAATTATTTGGGACCCTACCTATAGGGTACGTAAAAAAAATACCCTTTTCATTTAACAATGCATCTTTAGTTCAGCAGCATCGTTGTCTACTGGTAATTTTGAAACAGAAGGCTGTTCCATGTGAGCTTCAAAAGGGTTTCTATTTCAAGTGTGTTAAAAATCACAGTTTAAAAGTGACTTGTCACATTAAGCCTTAGACTCGTTTAACAATTATATTCCAACACCTATAAGCTACAACAGGGACTTGATAATATTGAGTGCAGTAGGCATCTGCTTGGTGGATATTGAAATGTCCAGGCTGGGAATTTCTAGGTATTTCACAAGGAGAACTAAGTACCACACCAGCAAGTCACTCTCTTGGGAGTAACAGAGCAGTGCCAGAGCCCTGGAACAGGCTGACCAGAGAGGTTGTGGAGTCATCTTCTCTGGAGATATTCAAAACCCACCTGGACACGTTCCTGTGTGATTTGCTCTGATGAACCTGCTTTAGCAGGTGGGCTGGACTAGATGATCTCCAGAGGTCCCTTCCAAGCCTAATCATGCTGTGATTCTGTGATCTGAAGTAACCATCACGAAACATAAAGGAAAGAAATATTTCTTAAACCTCTCCCATATTGGGGAACCAGCTGTCTTAGTCTGGGCTTCCCTCTGGGGGGGAGAGGTCCCTCTGTTCCAGGCATGTGGACCAGAGCCAGCTGGGAGCTCTTTCCTGTTGAAGGTGTTTCACTTTTCGTGGGATAATAACCTCTCAGCTTAGCCAAAAGTAGTAAGAATGTTGCTCAGATGTTAACCTGGAAGAAAATCTCCTCTTAAAAGCTCTCTATATTAAGTGCTGTAGGTACTGGAACACCAGACCTTGCCTTAGAGGGAATAAATTAATCACATGGTCCTTTTCTCCCAGCCTCTCAGTGAACAAATATTTAACTAGCAAGGAGACATGGCATTCTCCTACAACATAATGTAAATTATTCCAAGCTCTAAATAACTTCTCTTATCACTGATCTTTCAAGAAAAATCAGAGGAACAGAAGAATTAACTTCAATTAGTCACTCTTGTGTTAAATGAGGACCCTCTTCCCAACAAACTGAACTTTATTTGTATAAGTTTACAGAAAAATGTGAAGTCTGAGTCCTGAGGGGTTAAAATGTAACACCAAGGACTGGATGCCCAGAAGTACTTTAGAAAATGGGCTACCTATAGGTTTACAATCTTCTGTGGATTAGATGACAGCTAAGGGACGGCTCTAAGGGCTTAGGCACTTATGTGGCATTGGAGATTCAACCATGCACTATTCTGAAGGCGAAAACTGGGTTCCTGAATGGCCTAAAGAGTCTGTTTAGAGCTGCACAATACATTTTGCACTTGGATATGCCTGCAAAAAGCCTTATTGCTTCTCTACAGCCCAGATGGGTTGTGCCAGAAGGACTGGACACTCAAAAGGAAGACTTCCATGCTAACCTTGGAGCTACTCAGAACAAGCCTGGAAGAGGGTAGGGGAGAGGGGAATGAATCAGTTTCTGCAGGAGGCAAACTGTGCAAATTTTAAATGGAATCAACCTCACTCCGTCCCCACTACAACAAGTAGAAATAAAACAAAGTCCCTACAAATAAATTGAAGTCCCTATTTTTATTTTTTTCTTTAAGATAGGGTTTGCGTCCTACTAGATGTGCGAGATTCATTCTACATTGTTGCAGTGTTTGTCTCAAGTATTTTGCATTTTTTTTCCATTTAAAACACTTGTGTTTTTGATAGAAAAGACTGAAACAAGAGAACATTAATCTGAAGCTAACTGGGCTGAGACCAGCTAGGTGAGTGAACTTGACTTTGCAGGTGGCAGTTTGAAATTCCCTGATGACCTCTGCCAGAAGGAAAGGTGACTGGGTTTTGAAAGGCTGCTATGAACTGAGGGGTGATTCATGTTGCGGAAAACAGGTTGGTAAGTAAGAGGAGGTGGAGGAGGCTTTCTCAGGAAAATAAACATATAAAGTGAAACATTTCACTTAATTAAGCAACCCCATTTACAGTGGTGAGATCAAAGGACAGAGGAATTGGAGAAGCAAAGAATGTAGTCTGTTCCATAAAAGATCAGGTGGAAGAGGAAGATAAGTTTGAAAATAACAAGGGAAACCTGTGCAACCTCAATGTTTTATGAACACATTTATTAAAGCAGCAAAGCTAACCAGACAGGAGTACAGGGGGAGGTTTTTTGGCAGACACTATTTCTCTGTGGCTCAGCCAAGTCCCAATGGGATGGACATGACATCTTGAGCAGCCTGTGCACTTGATGAGTGGAAGAAATATAGGAAGGGTTTTCATTGAAAAAAGGAAGAAAAAACAATATAGAGAGAAAAAGATGGAAAACATCACAGTAGAATCTGAGGGCTTGTAAAGGAACTTGTTTTAAAAACAAATAAAAAAAAAATTCAGAATCTCAGGGCCATATTCAGATTTAATTGAAAAGAGGTGAGACATTCTTCAAATGGACAAAAGTAATATGCTGAGTTGTTTCTTCTTGGAGCTAAAAAGTGACTTAAACTGCAAGAATCTTACTTTACTGATCCAGAGCTTTGTTCGGAACCTTTGGCATATCAGTTAGTTAAATATCCAGATACATAAAAAGTATTTGTTGTTGCCTTGGGTAGCAGTTAGTGTCCTATGTTGTGTAGTAGATCAGTCTGTAGTTTGCATCTTTAAACACTGACATTTCTCTGAAAATCTGATCTCAGTTACATTTACTCATCATCAATGAAATGAGGATGACTCCTTTGTACGCCATCAGAATTTCCAAATGGGCACTGTGAGTTGCTCTGATGCTGCAATTGTTACAGCTAAATAAATAGGCTAGATTTTCTTTTCTTCTCCTAATTCACTGAAAATCTTGTTCAAATTCCTTCTGTGATTACTGGGAGGGCATTATGAAAACACTGTTTCAGAATACAGAACACTCTTTAAAGAAAGCCTTTATCAATGGATAATTTCCTCAGTGAAACCCTAAGAGACTGGAAGAAAACTGAATTTGTTATTTGGGGACAGCTGCAGATATGCAAGTCCAATTTTTAAAGAGCTGAAGAAGACAAAACACAAGCTCTGTCAGTTTTCAAAGCTGCAGGGGTTTTCTGTCTCTTTTTTTTTTTTCTTTTTTTTTTTTTCCCAGCTTCAAAATTGAAATCGATTTGAAGCCTTGCCTCTTATTTCCACTTACTCTTTAATACCGATGAGAGAAGTTAGAATAAAAGAGCTGTACGATTTGCAGCATCGATGGTGTGCAGTGTGCTGGTGATGCCCAGTGCCCCTGTTCAGCGGTTTCCCCATGACAGCAGAGGGCAGGCGGACCCTGCAGCAGCATTGGGACCTTGGGCAAGGGCTCCTGCTGCCTGCACACTGCTCAGCATTGCGAATGCATGATATCATGGTCATGTCGGGAGTTTATCTCTGACACAAATTGCCACAGGAAGCATTTTGTCAAAATTTCAATATCAAAGAACTCACAGCCTCTATAGTGAAACAGCTTTATTTACTTAGGAGATAAAGGCAGCTGAGCAGAAAGTTAAATTAGGGTAAGCAGTCTCCTGCTTCTGTATAAATGCTGAAAGGAAGTTAATGCTTCTCTCAAAGCCAAACATCAAAAGAAACGCATTTCCTAGTATAGCCATTTTTAGACTTTGCTAGTAACTTAAAATATGAGAAATATAAAATCAGGTAGTGCTAGCTATGATAATTGTAGACAACACTTAGGGAGAGCTTAAATTAAAAAAAATGTTCTAGTAACTTAGAAAAGGATAGATTATCCCTCTTTGGCTTTGTACTGAGCATTCCTGAACCACCTTGTAGCTGGCAAGAAATTATGAAATTAATCTTTAAGGAAGTGTATTTCAGCATTCACATTACAGTGTTCTGCAGGGGTGTAGCATGCTGCTTCTTTTTCTTGCCTTTGAGCACTGTGCTGCTTTTTCAGATCCCAGCCTAAATCTGTTCATATCCAGAGGCTGGGCATAGCCCATTATGAGACCATGAATCTACTTATTTGGATACCCTATATAGAACTATTGAGCCCAAAATATGTCGCAGTCCAGCTTACTAAGACAAAAGGTGCAGCGATACATTTACCTTATCTACATAGCAAATATTACAGATAGTTTTCTCCTGAGAGCTTTCTCCGGTGAAATACACTTCCCTTCTCAGTCCTTGGTCAGACAAACTCCTACAGAAATTCACTGAGTATGGAGGTCCTAAGGATTTTTATGAGACCATTTTCTCACAGCTGTTATCAGGTGCTTAAAGGAAGCAGTTGGAGAGTTAAGGGAAGACTTATGGAAAATATCCATTTATCTTTAAACTTTTCAACTTTTAAAATACTTGCAAGCATGGATATTCAAATTAGTGATAAAAATCAGCATTGACATGCTTCAGCATGACATATTTCCTTCCTTGCGAATCCCCACTCAGCCATGTGATGGCTAATACACTCAAAAATGCAATGAGCTTATGACCCGTCTATCTGTGCAGAGTGTTCATCCTTATGGGGCACTCAGAGTTTTTCGAAGGAGTTATTTTAATCTCTTTAGATGCCATGGGACCAGCTATTGTTCTCACTGGCACCATTTTTGTACTTAAAAATAAGTTCATCTGCACTTCTTAAGTTGTAATGGAGTTGCAAAAAAAAATAATCTTCTTTTCTGGGGGCATTATGTATTCTGTGTGAGAGATAGATGCCTAAGCCTACAGTGCCTAAATTGTCTAAATTAGGAGCTCATTTGCTCCAGTAGCACAGATCCTAGGAAGGCCAAATCAGTCTCTGGAGCTGCCTTAGTGTTTATAGAGAACTGTGATTTGCCTGCAGTTGAGAGGAGTGAATCAGAGCTCATGACCTGACCTGGGACCACTGAGTGCAGCAAAAAGCATGGGTCTAGGCCATGCAACTGGGTGTATTGGAAGGATGATGAAGAAAACACAAGGACATGGGTGAAAAGAAAAGCTAAATAAGCTAGGTAATGTGGCTTGCATCAAAGGTCACACCAGTGCTGATGTCAGAGAAATAGTGCAGAAACATTCAGATGCCTTCTAGGCAAGGTATCAGCAGCAGTCCAGCTCAGTGAGTCAGTCCTAGACTGGATTTGTGCAGCTGCCTGATACTAGTTCACTGAGTACCTGACCAAGATAGTATAAAGCTGTCCTTGATAATATCTACCTTACTCTTAAACCATTCTTCTTTTATACTCTACATATGAAGGACTGCTGAAAGTTGTGATGATTTTTTTGAACTAGATGATTTTTTTTAAAATACTATTTTCTTCCTCAGCTGTAATGTAGGTCCATGCTTTTTTTTTCTTCTTTTTGATACCAAGAGAGAAGTGGGGGAAGAATTTTTTAGTAACTCTTTCAAAACTTTTTTCTTTGTTTTGTCCTGATTGTTGAGTCTGAAGTCTAAGAGACTGGGATTTAGAAGTGTTTCCAGATATTAAATTTCTCTTTTCTTCCTAGCACTTATCTTTCATCACATAAAATTTCGAGCAACTCCTTATTTTTTCTTGAAAACACAACACATCCACAAACACACATCATAATAGAATCAATGACCGTATCTCAAGGAACAGGTTTTTACAGACACAAAGATAACAGAAATACAAAACTTCAAATAAAATATGACATCATAACTTAATGCTTCATAAAGAAATGCCTTTGGCCTTTTATGAAGTGTTGATGCCTCAGAGGTGATCTCAACAGACAGAAATACAGCTGTACAGTAGGAGACTACAATACGAGAGACAATCAGGAAATAGACAGTCTGGACACAATGTTATCTCAGAGACATGGAAAAATGTATATTTATATACATATAGGGTAGGTAAAAGTCTGAGCTGTCAACAGAAGGCAAAGGGTTGAGAGGATAATTTGAAACATCCTGAGTGGAAAATATAAATTACTGATCTGGGGAGGGGTGTGAAGTATGATTGCTTTTGTGTAAAAATAGAAGTATATAATTAATGAGACACTTACTGTACCAGGTCTGGGATATGGGATGCGACCTTCATATTGTACCCACCGATGATCCACACTCTCTTTGTGAGCATAAGGGCCGTTGAAAACAGCCCTGATATCTGCCATGCTGTACACACAAACTGCAGAGCCCTTGAAGACAGAGCTGGAAAAGAAGATGGATTAATATGGATATTGTAAACACCTCTTGAGTGCATGCTGTCCAGCAAATTAACTAATTTCACATAGTACAATGGGGTCTGGATCAACCCTACAAATGAGAGCTGATATAAGTGGTGCTAAACAACAGACAATGTGCACTAGTCTGATAACTTCAGATATTTAATGTTACTGTCAGTAGAGTTTAAACCTTTGCTTTTTTGAAACCTGGAACTAGCCTTTGGGACCAGTTGATAGACTGCCATTTTTTCTAGTGACTGGCAGTTTCCAGATATCATTTATTAGCTATTTTGATTAGAATTTTATGGAAATGAAGTATATTCCTTTATATTGTATTCATATCTGGAACTCTGTATGTTAGTGATATTACAGGTGATGCGTTTGAGAATTACAGGTTGCATTAGACAGACAATAGAAAAGATAGAAATAAACATTCATTCTTCTACTTTTTTTTTTTTTTTTAACATATTTTTCTAAAATAAACCCCAAAGTATTCAGTTTCCCAGAGAACACCATTCCAGGTTGTTGGGTGGTATGAACTTTAGTTATTTCATACGTCATTACATTCATTGTGCAACATTTCATTCAATTTTAAATATTTAAACTGGTTATTTATTTTATGGAGTCACTGTGGTGGCTGCTTCTGAATTAAGGAGTGCCTTGGCAATTCTTATTGTACTCATACTGTTCAGCATTTGGCTAGTCCATATTATTTACACGCAATTCAAAGGTTCTGGAGACAAAACAAATAATTATTTATTTTCTTGCTGACAATTCAATATAGACCACATCACTATTGCAGCTGAGGGGTTCATTAATTAATCTATTGCCTCTAGATAAAGATGGGTTATTCTTCCATCAACTGCTGTCTGTGTAAACACCAGAATATTTCTTTAGAGCATAGTGGGTTTTGACCCTAAGAAAGACCTGATGTGAAATTATCACCTACAGGAATAATGCTTCACAATGATGATTTGCCTTAAATAAGAAATACTGATTGCTCAAGAAACACGATTGAAATTTGTAAATTCAACTCAATGAGGATAATATAAACTAGTGTGTTTTTCGATGGCTAAAATTTCATTATTTTGTATAATCATTCTCAAAAGTCAGGTACACAAAGTTTAGAAACACAATTTATATTTCCACTTTTGAAAATATTGCCCTTAGTGTCTACAGCTCCAATATTACAAGACTTATTCAAGCAGTTTCTCACCATTCTCGCAAATTAGGATCTTGTAATAGAAGGATTTAATAAAAGGTCTTATTAACATCTTCAGAATTTGTTTCCAGAGGCAAATGTGATTCTAACACATACCTTGTTGTAGTGAAGACTCCATATACCAGTGGGTTTCTCTCATCTCTTGTAGAAAGTAAGAATATATCTTCTGCAATGGGAAAAATGTTTTTGTTTTTTATTTTTAATTAAACACCATTGAATACTTCTGCATTTATAATTTATAATTTGGACATTTGTAAATATATATTAAAGCTTTATCTTTGTCTGAATTCTAATTTCTGCCATGTGAATTTGTGCTAATATTCTGAAGTTTGTCCATTTGTTTTTTATAAAGGATCGGAATTTCACTTTCCAGCTTTTGGAGTGAGAGGGGAAAAACCCCATATTTCTGATCAGACTAATTCCAGTTATAATCAGGGACTTCTGATAAAAGTCAGAGGTATTACCAGCACTGTTTGAGAAGTAAAATCAGAGGAAGACATAGTGCTTCTACAATAAAAAAAAAAAAAGGCCCAAGCAAAACTGATGTTAACATAGAACATTAAAGATAAACCAACTTACGTAGCTCATCAAAATGTGTGTCTGCTCCTTCAGGACCAGGTATTGAACATACTAGCCTGGCTTTCAGAAATGTAGTCCACTTGTTTATTAGGCTCCTTTGACCTCCCATATCATTCTAATAAGAATAAAAAAATTAAAGGACTTAAATATTAAAGAAGAGCTTTATCATATGATATTTGATAGTAACAGAGTATTGACTGTGCTTCTTCAAGTTGATTCCACAGTTTGATCTTAATACAACAACTAAAAACCTTTTTTTTCTTTTTTTTTTCTTTTCCGAAAAGAGTGTAGGACGGCCTTTTTATAGGTAGCTCCAGTACTCACTTCTAAGTTCAGACAATGGGCAATCCAGTTTTCTTACTTATACTCAAATCTGTTTGCAAAGTTCTCTCACCAGTTCTACAGCTGGAATGCTATGAGAACATAGGTCTATATCACATGATTTCTTGTTCCCTGTGGTGCTATTTTTTGCAATCAGTTGTTCTTCAAGATTTATTTAAAAACCTGATGATAATACAGAATATTTTGGATAGATCTCTTTAAAAAAAAAAAAAAAAAAAGAAAAAAAGAAAATAAAAAGAAAAAAACATATTCATCAGCAGTTCTTGTAATGTAAATACTGTGCAGTTTGTTTTGTGTACATAGTACACATAGATATACACATTCCAGGGAAAACCAGTCACATTATTTTAATAATCCTTGTTATGGAAATATCAGTCTATCCTCCACAAAAGGGATTTTTATTTCATTTACTTTACTATGAGTTTCCAAGATATGAACATATTTGCCTGAATTTCCTTTAGACACTGGAGAAAGAAAAAATACTATAAAAGGTCATTTGAAATTTGAATTACCCTTCTGTTGGATAGATGAATTATTGACCTGGATCAATAGAAAGGTGTGGGGAAAATGGATCTTAGATGAAAGTTTTAAATTTTAACATGCTGGAACTAGAAGTTTGCTTAGGAGTTTACATCCTTCCTTTGAGTACCAGAAAAGTCTAATCAATAAAGGTATCTGTCCCCTTTGGCCCCAAATAACAAATCTATTTAGGTTCCACAATGTTATTTAGGCCCCAATTTTCTTCCTAGTGAAAAACCGTAAGGACAATGATATTCCAGCAGATACCAAGAATCTAAACACTTAAGAGAAATTTTTATTACCAACAGCAGTCACACAGCTATAGGTTCTGAATTACCCCATGAAGGTGGCTCCTTCTTTTAATTTATAAACTTTGAAGCTTAGGTGATCTGTGCTGTAAATTTAAGCACTACAAATTTGGTCATGAGTATTCATCTCCTCCAGATTCATCAGGAGAAATGACTTTTTAATATATTTTTTTTTAATAATTGGTTATGAGACTTTGAAGGTATAGAACCAGCCAGAAGGGAACACTGGGTTGTGGAAATTACAAGGTATTTCCATAGACTCTATTTGGCCCTCCGAAGCTGTATCATAAATATCACAGACATCCAGAAAGATGGTTTGTGTGCTGAACTTCACAAGGAGTAACACTTCCCTGGTAACTCACTCTAACCATTTTTCCTTTTCATGTACTTGCTACTTCTCAATGGGTTAACTCAGTTGGAAATGATTCCTGTTAATCTATCGCCTTTGGAACTCCTGTTCTTACAAGAATTGCCACCTCCTTCCTTCATTTCCTGAGGTCCTGCCAAGCCTGAAGCTTTGCATCTAGCCAACAGATTTATTACAAAGGTGTCAAAATTAGCAGCCTGGAGCCAATAAGAAAAAGAAGCTCTGCATGTGTGTGTTCTGTTCAAAGGCATGGCAGATAAACTTTCTGGTGTAATTAAAACAAAACAGTTACAAAGACGCAACAAAGAATCTTAAAAAGGAAGAAACCTAAAGTTTTACTTCCTCTAGTAATTCAGATTAGCTAAACAATTCTCACATTGCAGGGCTTCCACTTTGATTTCTGGTGGATGCGGTGCAGCATTGCAGGACTCTGAGATGTCTCCAACTGCCTGGCCAGGATCAGAAAGTGGGGAGGAAGCAAGATGTGATGAGGCTGGAATGGGAAAATCAGGTTTGTCTAACTTCTGCTCCTGTCGTCATAGGCATTCCGCGTTTGCAGGAGACAGGAAAATACGCACTTGTGTTTTACTACCCTTAAACTGTGATCCAACGGACCATTTTCACAGATACTTATTTTAAATATATCAGTAGTTCCACTGAGTTCCTAAAGACTGGTGTGAACCAAATACTCTGTTCAAAGAAAGCAGTCTTAGCAAGTGCTATATGCTTTAAAGTATAAGATTCCCCTGGATTTAAGATGTATCTATATTTCCTCACTCTCAAGCCAGGACACATGCTACTTGAATTTAAGGGACATTAGAACAGACATTCACTAGGTGTGCCTTACATATCCGAAAGTTGCCAATAACACTGTGCAGTTTGTAAAGGAGCAAGGGGAATTCAACGACCAGCCAGCACTCTGTCAGCTACCAAATCCTTCTGAAGCCAGAGAGTGAAAAATTTATGGTGCAGAAATTGAAAGTCTGAAAAGACCTTTCACTGATTTAGACAGTTACACACCTAATATGCTGATATAACCTCCAACATGCTTCTTCCTATTGCCATGGGTAAATGAAACAAAATGTACAAATGTGAATTTTATTAGGAGGTTGTTTTTGTTTGTGTTTTTTAGGGTTTGTCGTTATTATTTGATTAGCATTCATGTAATACTCTTCAACTCTTTATGTCATCTCCAAATAATGCAGTGTCTTTGTTTTCCTAATATGTGCCAAAGAATCACTGACTGAGGTTCAAAAGCTATTAAGAGTATAGGAATATCTTTGCTCCCGGACTCTCAAGTAATAGTTGTCTTATTACACTCTGGAAATCTCCCCTTTTGCTTTTTTTTTTTCTTTAAGAAAGTGCACTCCTTCCTTCCTGACATGATTTTTTATGCATATTAAGTCAGTATTTGACATGGGTTCCAGGTGCTGGAGACATGTGATTATTCTCCTTTCCTTCAGACATGTTAGTATGCACTCATTGGCTTTGCATCATATCTGATGACTCTCTTGCAGATTCCTTGGATCAGCACAGTTCATGTTTATTGGCATTTGAGAGGTTGGACAAAAGACATATTGGCCCACAATCTCATTTGGGACTGGGCTGGTACAGAAAGAACACAGTCTCTTCTGTGGAAAAGATTATTTAATGATATCAGTTTGTAATGAATCACTGGCATGCTCAAACATAGTGAGCTAGATGTAGAGCATGATGTGAATATAAGATGTACAGGCTGGGTCATCAGTGGATAGGAAAAAATGGATGGAAGAGAGAAACTCAGTAAAACAAAGATTGGTCTGGATGCACTGAAATGATTTGGGACAAGAGATACTGGTACTGAAGACAAAGAATGCTAAATATTTCAGGGAGATGAGACAAAAACAAGATAAATTTAAGAGCTGAGAGAAGGAGAAGGCAGCATGAGCAAGCCTTTCATTCCAAAAATATGGCTTAATCTACTTGTAACAGATGAGCAGCCGTGAGTATCTGAACTCTTATCTCCCAAAATATCAGTTCTAAGCACACTGGATTAGCAGTGTTTACTATAAACTTCATTGTTGTACAGATGAAGGCACTTAGTACTGCATACTTCATCTTGAATATAAATAAAGGTTTAATTAACACTTACTGCTAGGTAATCTCACAAGCTGTAACAGATATCAACACATCTGCCTGAAATACCTTACTTTTCACAGAGCAAAAAGCACCTGTAAAACCTTGGTTACTTGTGCTTGCCTGTGTTAGAGATTTAGATAATTGTCAGCTAGAAGGCAGACAGTTCAATCTGTCACCTGTTGAGAAAATATTACCAAAAAATATCACAAATATTTAAAGACAGAAATTATCTAGATAAATGAGGAAGTAATCCAATATGATTTTAATAAATGAGATACACTTTCATTCTACTGAAACGTTAACATTTCAACACTTTTCAAGGAGCTGGTTCTAAAAATAATTTCTTGAAGGGACAAATCAGGTTTCTACTGAACTACATCAAGAATTCAAATATCTAATATACAACTTTAATGAGAACAGGTAAGCATATGGCTTTCTGACATCTAGGAAGAATACTGTTTAAATGCCACAATGTAAAATTTTTGGAGTAAATTGAAGTTATATCATATGCTTTTCTTGGGAGACATCCAGAGAAATCTCAATTTTCTGATCTGCAATTTATGTATAACTGAGTAAAACAACAGATTTTTCAGATCCTCTAGTTAAAGATGTTTATCACAAAAAAAAAATCAGAAAAAAATTGCTTTATGAACAAGTGATTCAAAAATCAACTTATATTAAACACTTTGTTGCGTCTATTTTCTATTCTATTCTATTCTATTCTATTCTATTCTATTCTATTCTATTCTATTCTATTCTATTCTAGTCTAGTCTAGTCTAGTCTAGTCTAGTCTAGTCTATTCTATTGTATTATATAAATGTAGATTCATAAAAATGCACAAATGTCAGTCTTGAAATCTAGTAGGTAGGAAAACAGAAGGCAATCTAAAGAACATCTGCATCTTTCTGGTTTTAAATCTTCTATTTGTTTGCAAGTAACAGTGACAAATTGAACATTAGAACAAAAAGTGCAGTTTTCTGAAAATCAATCAACATCAAAGATGTCAAACACCATGATTCATAAAACTTTAAAGACAGTAATTATCCTGAACTGCCTCTTAAATAATTTAAAAAAAAAAAAAAAAAGACAAAAGGACAATGAGTGGAATTCCTAGAAGCAGGTTATTAATGACAGCCAGTGGCAAGATGTGCAGAAGGACCATCCAAAGTGAATTCCTGACCTGAATAAAATGAGAACATAAGGGAAAAGTGCTAAAACTGCAAAAGGCCCTGCAGCCCTTCTCTTGTGTGAAGCCTAGCTATGTTACAAACCCACCAGAAACAAACAGCATCTCCTGCAACAAAGGTAAGGTTAACATTATGGGAAAACAAACAAACAAACCAAAACAAAAACAAAACAAGAAATTCTAGCAGACTTTATACCAACAATTTTCTTTGGACTTCTGTGTTCAAATTCATAGTTATTTTTTAATTAATTCATTATACATTGCATATTCTGGTCCTACCCATCTCTCTTAGGTACTGATCTAACACGGGAAAGTAAGAGTTACTCTTTCAGGGATTCAAGTTGAAAATCTTTTATCCAAACCATACTGATGTCAAATGAAAGATTCCTCCCATGTTTTAATCAGGCTATGGGTCAGATCCAAAACCATCAAGAAACACATGAGCTGTAACTTGGGAAAGAATAAAAATACACTTGCAATACAAACAAGAGAAAGGAGGTACATGTGATTTTAGATCTTTGATTGTTCTGTCTTGAGTAAACTTGGCAAAGTCAGTTCAACTCTGTGTCAGCAATCCCCACCTGACAGTGAATGTGGTAACTCTATTTAGTAATTTTGCTGTTTCTATGAGATTATAAAACCTTTCATGGGGAAAGCTTCTCATTATAGGATTGCATATTGCTTCGTGTAAAATGGCAGCAAAACCTGTGGACACTGGATATTGCGAGCATATAATACTTCTGCTGCTTGAACTACGTGATCCAACGATGAAGATTTGAGTGGAACTTAGCCTCATGTACCGCATGCTCACTCACAGCTATGTCCCTTATCAAGTTCGGTCTGGCAGAATGATGCAATTCTTAAGCCTATGAACTGTGCCTTGCAAGGTCCCTACAACATCAGTAGCCATTGTACATAATTTGACAACAGAACTAAAGGAGCAAACACACTCAGACCCCTGATAGGAACTGCACAGAGTTGCACATCACCTCAACAAGAAAACCTGGGGTAAACTCAGCCCTCCTGATTTCCAGGGTCATGCATCAGCCTGGTATCTCTACAGTGCTCCTCAGACGATTGGAGTGAAGGCTGTGTGCCCTTTATCTCCTACAAAAGTATAATGAGAAGTTCCTCTAGATTTATGTGACTTGGACATTAAGCCTTCCCCTAGGCAAACCTGTTTTCAGAGAATCTTTCTACAATCATTTTTCACATCTTTCTTGATGACTCAATACCAGCACAACTTGAAATCGAATACTCATAGTCTAGAATACAGATATGCAAAACCACAGACTACTTTTTGTTCCCTGGGACTTGCCATTTCTGAACACTTTTCTGAAATCATCACCTGTTACAGTCCAGAACCTAATGCACAACTCGTCCTGGCTCCCTGCTTTTTTTCCACATCCTGAGACAGAGCCACCGTGTCAGGCACTAAGACTAAAGGGTCTTCATCATTAGTGCAGTATAATTACTGATCTCAGAACCTGTCACTGCTCAGTACTGGCTGGCTTAACTGTAAAAGGAATTGAAGAGGTTAAATAGTATTAATATTAATAGTATAATATTTTCCATGGGCTAAGATTATAGGGTGTGGATTAAATCACACATTGAGCTCTGTGCATGTCCATGATTACATAACCAGGGTCAAATACAGATCTCAAAAACAAACAAGATGAAATAAAACCAGAAATACTAAACATTTGTCTCAACCCATGCCCTTATCTATGTAGACAGCAGTATTAGGCAAGAAGGGCACACAGATCTACAGTCATCAGCATGAAGGAGTGTCATGGCTATTGTTGAGCCTATTTTTGGTTTTCTTGGCTGAAATGAATAAATACCCAGCAAGACTGAAACCAGGGAAGCCTTTGGCATGAAACCAGAATGAATCTCAATTAGCTGAATGTATGGCAAGATGACTCAGTGTCATTGGAAAGCTGATACGAGACCTATGGGTAAGGATGCCACTCTGGGCATTCATCTCTAGGCACTAAGACAAAGGTAAAGAGGGTCTTTATCACAACCATAGCAAAAACTACAAGACTGTAGGACACATCCACTGTGGAAAAGCTCTCTATCTCAACTATGAGTGAGATAAACAGTGTTTGAGTTCCTGCTCCTCAAGCAGATTTGTTGTTAATTTCTTTCAGAATAGCAATGTACCCGCATTAAGCATGCATAACGGTTTGGTTCACTTCAGAAAATGATGAGTTTTATTTTGGAAAGTATTTAAACATCACACCCAAAGGTTTCTACTGAATTATCTTTGGATGGGACCCAAACTGGAAAATCTAACTGTACAGCAAAAAAAAAATCTGGATTTTTACTAAGCATACCACTGAAAAAAAAAAAAAAAACAAACAAAAAAACAAACAAAAAAACCCAAACAAAAAACAAACAAACAAACAAACAAAAACTAGCAGGTTTGGATAAAGACAGGGAGATGAGAAAAACAAGTTTGAATATGATTTGGACCAAACAAAGTTATAAAATCAAACACCATTTTACTTCAAGGCCATTCAGCAATCATGCTAAGATTACCTCCATCAGGTTGGGAAGTATTAAGAACCATCCCCAAATCTGTTCAAAGACTGCCACAAAGCAGATGCACTGTTACATCCATCATTAGGTTGTTCACTCCAACTTCAACAGAAATTTGATGGCTGAAGTAATAGAATACCTTAAGAAATTTGCAGGAAAATCTGCCTTAAGTTTTGAGTATAATCTGCTCATGGTTTGTTCCAATTTGTTTGACTTGCCTTTACCTGTGACTCAGCTAAACTTTCATATATACTTAATATAAATTATACGATATAAATACTTAAATAGAATACGAAAAGACAGAGGAAAAAAAACACAAACAAACAAAGAAAGAAACAAAAAAAGAGCACAGAACAAAACTTTCAAGTTATGAGATATAACATTCTTGATCATGAAGCTACAAGCAAGTCAAATGACTAGATGGATCATGCAATTAATGTCAAATATTAATAGCTCCCTTTATAGTCAGTGGAAAATACTTCCTTCAAAGAGTGATTTGGGTTGAAGATGGAAGGAACCTTCCACTAAAAAATAGTCATTTGACTTTATTGATTGAACTGAATGCCTGATAATTACTTTAATAGTTTGGATACATACAAGTGCCTAAAGTCATTCATGTGGAACAGCTTACCTAGAGTACAGACAACCACAATTTGAGAGCTGGAAAAGCATGGGACCAAAAAACAAAGGTAGGTCAACATTTTACAGAGACTTTTAGAATTTATCATCCTGAAACATCTGTGTTTACGACAATGTACTCAATCCTCAATCGATAACAGCAAAGCGTGCATTGTAAACAGTGGCACAGTTTCATATTAAATGTACTGACAGGAAAAACTCAGGAAGCTAATTTTATCACATCAGAAAATTCCCCAAATCGCAAAATCATTATTTGCTACTCTTAGAGATATTTGAACATCTGAATCAAAATACTCCGAAGTCAGGGTCTTTGGATTAGACATAGGAAATCCATTCCAATTAACTTCAGGCTTCCCACTTCCAAGTCAGTGAGTTACCAACAGTGTCTTCTGCAATGAGTCTCTCTGGTGACTAGAATGATTTTCAGAGGTTGTGCAGCTGCATTTCCATAATCCAGTTTTTAAAGCTCTATCTTGACACTGTGATTTCTTTTTCATTTTCCCTGAGGTTCGGTAAAGTTCAGCCACACCTCTTTATATATAAGCATAACTTACATATTTCTGCTTCATCTGCAAATCATGATTTCCCTCCTCAAAAAAGACACCAACTACATTGTTGAAACACACCCATGAGAAATAAAAATATACAGAACTTCCTATACTCGCGCCTGTACCACTGCCAATAAGGAAAGTTGGACCGAAAGGCCTGACAAAGCCTGATGTTTTATCTCTTAATTCATCATAGCTAGAAGCAGATACTATAAGGAACTGGCCTGTCTCCAACATACTAGCCCTTAAAATCATCTTGACGAGCATCTGCTTTTCTACATAATTTGAAAACTTTCAAATGGCACATAATATTCAAATATCAAATTGGGATGTCCAAAAGGAGTTGACTGCTGAAAAAGCCACTGCTGCAAAGATGTTCAACAGTCAAACAAGGGATGAAGTTCTTCTCGGGATGACATTTTAAAAGTATTTTTAATCATTATCCTTGAGAAATTAAAAAAATAAAGAAAAAAAGAATAATAAAGCAACAAAAAAGTCGTTACCCACGGTTAGCATTGTGGCTAGGCAATATTATAGTGACAAAGAAAGTATGTAAGTATGTAATATGCAGTAAGTTAAATCTTGTTTGGAATGAGTTGCCTCCAGTACTGGAAGCAGGATAGCTGCACGAGCATGGCTCTGAGCCCAGACTAATTAGCCCTGCTGAGAACATGTTAACATGGCTATTTCGCTTCCGGGACCAAAGCTAATACGGCTGAATGGTAAAGCATTATGCTATGTGGACAACTCAAATGCTTTTGGAGATAGATCAATTATCTACAGAGTGATGCATTACACAATATAGAAATACAAAGAATGTTAATGACCCAGTTATCCCTAACCACAGTAAAGCCATGGCTAGACTATTTCCAGGACTAGAAAAACACCTCCTAACTTTTACACATAAGCAGCTCCACGGCAGAGCCCACCAGAGACCCTGGAGTCAGAGTTGCAGAGCAATAGCTCCCTCCCGCCATTTCAGGAATACAAATTGCCTTAAAGCACCAGACAGAAGGCAAGGTCATAGCCTTGAACTCTGCTTGTGTTCATGGCTTTGGAAATAAATCACATTACCTAAAGGTGGAATGCAGGGTGTGTCTTGGGGTCTCAACTCAGGAGCTCTTAAAATGATTACATTCCAGTGTGTTTAGAAAGTACAGTTTAACCAAGAGGGCTGTGCCTAATTGCTATATTCTCGTCCCCAGGTACAGCGTGGTATATATGAGGGTAGAATGGCATACCGAAATAAAAAGACAAAGACCTCACTTGTTCCCAGTAGAACAAAGGCCGCTTCTGGATACTGAACACTTTCGGAAATATGGGAAAGCATCAGGGCCCAAAGTCTGATTTCTTGGCAGTTGAAGTCTTGGAAATCAGACTCCAAGACTGCAGATCATAACTTTTGCAATACATCACCAAAACTGTTAAAGAGAAACTTGTAACACAGCAAATACAAACCACTCTAATAATAAATAGGATTTTCATACTGCAGCAGAGAGACTACTGCTTTTGGCTAATTTCCATTCCATTCCAACAGAATGAGGCTGTAACTATGAAAAAAATGTGATTCTATATAGAAAACAAACAAACAAAACTCCAGTGACCTTCCTCCCTCTCCAAAACCTTTCTGTGGACTCCTGTAAGTTAGATTTTCATTCCTGACTTTATTTGAGGAAAACAGGAGGGAAACCTAAGTCTTTTCTAGGGCTATATTTGCACATATGTGAGCTTATCCTCAAACAGAATTACAATTCTATCATCATTTTGTGGCGGGTATGTATATAAAAATGTAGCTGATTTGCTATTTGACTGCAGAGGGCACAGTGCATGGATGTTGCTTTTTTTTTTTCTCCAAAATCTGTCTCAGTGTGTCATGATTCTCTCGTGTCTTTAACTGATGCAATCTGGTTCAGTAATATGGGCTTGAAGACAATGTAGCTGTAAAAACTTACGCCTGCATTTCAAGAAATAAAAATACACTGGTTCATGCTCTTAGGTTCTGGTGTCTGTATGTAATATACCTATGTGTATCTGTGTGTGTTTTTAAAAACAAATAAATGTTGCTGGCTAATCTTTGATAGTATTTTTTTTTTCTTTTTACTTATGACCTTGCTTGAAAAGAAAATGAATATCCCAACAGATTACACTTATGTAAGTTGGAACACACTAGAAGTACTATCAGGTATTACACATAGGCCAATGATACTTTTTTTCCCTCCCTCAAACCAAAAATAGGAAATGCTGTTTGCCATGATAAATTACACAACTGGTTCTGAAAGTGACTGTTGACAGCACTTCCTCCCAATTCATACTGATAACCCCTAGTGATATACAGAATGCAGATGACGTAAATCTAAATCAGTGCTATTTAGTGCTACAGTGGCTACATTATTACAATGCATGCTTCGAGATGGTAAGAATGGTCTTACAAACAAGACAAGTGACATCTGCTTGACTTTGGGCAAGGAGCGGGCAGCAAGAGCATTGTAATCTTCTGGGTCTGAAAGCAGCTGGGAAAAGGGAATGCTTTCCAGAGAATATTTTCCCTAAGGGGGAGGATCAGTGAGAGACCATATTGTTGAGCTGTTGAAAATTAGCCAAAGAATAGGCTGCATTGACTAACCTTCTTATTAAAAACAGTCTATTCTAATTTCAGTATGTGTCTCTGGCATTAATGTACAGGAGCCCTAAGGCACAGTGAGGTGAAGAGCAGAAAAAAATTTGGCCTACACCAAGCAAAGGATTTCAAAAGTTGTTGGGCTTCTCCCATTCACTATTATTCTATGTTTGCTAGAGAAAGAAGGCAACGGCTTGACTTTGTGCAGTACAGGTCACATTAATGAGACAGTGCAAAGAGAAATTATTATGTTATCAATTGTTGCAGCCAAAAACGTTGATCACCTATTGTAGAATTAAGCATATCAGATGTTTCATGTCAGAGCACAGATCCAGAGGATCTTAGTCCTTAAACAGAGAAGTCTATTCGCATATTTTAATTTATATTAAATATCCATAATAATTTTATTTTCATTGTGATATTTAGCATTATAGTTGAAGTGGGGTTTTCTTTATTTGTATTTACAGGTAATTAAGACAAATGTACAAAAAAACCAAGACTGAACTTTCAAGAGAATTCTGTATCTACTGGGAAGTGCTCAGTAAATAAAGAAGACAGTGCAAAATTAACATTAATAATAACCACCTTACTTAAAATTTTCCATTGTTTTACTTTGTCTATTAAAAATAAAATTCAAGACATCTTCTTCCCATTAACATGATTACTCTACAAATTCAGTCTCGTTGGAGGTATGATTACACGTGGTCATTAGGATTTCCTTACAATGCTTTTGCTTTTATTATGATATCTTATCTGCTTTTTTTTTCTCTAGGTGAAGGATGCTGGTGATCTCTAGCTAATATATCTTAGTTTACTATAATCTCTCATGTGCCTTGGCTTGAAAATGTTGTCTACCAACTTCTCCGAATGCATTAAGTGCTTTCTCATAATCAGCAAATGCCATGTCTAGCAGCAAATCATATATGTTTGCATTTCCATTCTGCCATTAATCACAGTGCTGTGAAATACCCAACTAAAGATTATCCATTCTTTCGTCTGGCTAAAAAACCTGCTAGAAAACTGATTTATGAATGAGTTTTTGTTTTCTTAACATTTTAGGTCAAGGACAGAAGTGTGAAATGGCTGTGGTCACTGAAATCTTGATTGCTAGGAGTCTGCTGGGCTGCAGAACAGTCTAGATTTAGTTATTCATACATGTGTCCTCCATTCTTTGTTTTTCGGTGTGTGTCCAGTAAACGTTCTGGGTGCTCTTCTCCTAGACACATTTTACTGCAAATCATATACTCTTTTATTTGTTTACTAATATTCAAGCTTCTTAAAAAGATCCTTTTCACTGCCAGTAGATTCACATTGCTCAGAAAATGCAAATAAACACAGACCTGAACAAAATACCACAGAAATGTACCTGTTTTTATTATGGTGGTGATGCTGATATCTAGTTCATCAGTAGATAAACATTTGCTCAAAATTTATATTTACTAATAAGATGACAACTTTGAAGTCCCATTTTCCTAATTTGTTCCAGTCATTCCTGGGTACTTGGATTCACTGAAGACTTAAGGAAGGGATGGGAGCACCTACACTGCTTCTGTTACTACAGTACTGTGGGACAAAGAAGTAGATAGAAAGTTTGACACATAAATCAATAGATCCTTCTGTTTTAGTGGGAAGAAGATATTAGCAAACCCATTAGACTTCTAAACAGGAAACTCTATACTGACTGCTGTCTTCATATGCAGGAATGAGTTTATCTTCTCATTACCATTTGAGGAGGCTTCTGCCCTTGACATAGATGCTTCTTCAAAAGAGTGCAGCTCATGAAAATCCAGGTTTACAGTATGAATACCATAAGGGCAGAAATCTTTCATGAGGGTGTGGCAGAATGCAAGCCCCCCTCTCTCCGCCTCCCCTCCTTCAGTATGGAGGGAGTAGGCACATCTCCCTCTCTCTGCTACTTGAGGCTAATAGCTTCTTTTGTTTGGCCCAGAGCACTCTGGCCAGGGCCATTAGGATAAGGGAGTGCTGAGGTGCCTACAGCCAGTGTGGGGGATGTTTGGAGGCTTCAGGGGCACCTCACAGCCAGTGTGGGGGTGCAGAGAAGCTTCTAGAATGCCTACAGTCAGGTCTGATCAGCCTATAAAAAACGGGACTCTCATCGAGACTCTGCCCATTGTTGCGGGTCTCTCGGAGCACGAGCTTACCCACTGCCACCGAGAGCACCCCCTCTCTGGGATGGAGACTCCGCTTGCCTTGCCGCCACGTGTGTGAGTAAAACTTCTCGCAGGATTGCGAGTATATTTATACTTTCCGTGCACATTTGCACGTGTAACTTCCTGTGCTTAATACAAGCACGTATAAAATTATTTCCTCGCACAATCGCGAGTGTATTTTCCTCCCGTGCTTCCATATAAGCACGTGTAGTATTCCGTCCACATTTTCACGCGTAAGTAAATTAACCCTCACAGGATTGTGAGTGTATTATAAATTTACCCTCGTGGAATCACAAGCGTACACTTTCCGTACTCACTACAAGTACCTGTATCACTTTAAGAATAATCCCGCACTGTGTTCAGGCAAGTGTGTACTCTTTCCAGACTCAGAGATGGTTCCGGCATTGTTTTGGGTGAAGCCATGTGCACGTACACTGCGGACCGCCTGTTGTATTAGTTGCTGTCCCTTAATAATTTTCCTCAACTGATATCCGAACCTTTATTTAAGTCACTTTTGGAGTGCTAAAACCCTGTTTCTCACCGTTTTAATAAAAGTTGTTTTGGACCCTGTTGTCCCTTGAACTAATCTTGGGGTGCCTCCGTGACAAAGGGTCAAAACCATGTATAATGAAAGAAAAAGGAGTAATCATTTAAAGGAGGTCAGGCACTAACCAAATGAAATTTTTTGCAGTGCAGCAGACCCCAGGACCAGGGTCCTCTTGGTCAACAGGTCAAGGACTGCACTTCTTCCCAGAGGAGGAAGCCTCCAGGCAGATGTGGGTGTAGCTCTGATATTGTAGACATTTTTTAGCCTTCTCACCCCGACTGATTATCAGGAATGTGCAAAAACAAATGATTGACTCCAGCTCTCAGTAATGCCCAGGAATGATGTACCAAGCTAGGTTGAAGGGATGGGTTTGTATATTCCTCCGTTCACTGGGCACTTTCCACAAAAACCCAAATACCTTGCCACTGTGTAAACTTCGACAAGTCAATCTTCACTGAAAGCTTATGAAACAAAGTAGGTCACTGGTTCATAACTGAAGGTCAATACATTGCCATTTACACATGGGATTACCGTTTATAAGCGTATTAGCCTTTCTAGAAGTGGTACACATTCCATATCAAGTCTGTTTTTCAGACAAGTAAACTTCAAACAACATTAGTAGTCTATGTTCAGAAAAAAATACTATAATGGCTCATTGGGTCACAAAACTATTTCCTTCTCACCTAAAGGGAAAAACAGATTTCTCACAGAAACAAACCTTTTTTTTTTTTTTTAAAGAATAAAAAGATAAGATTTCTCACCTTACAAACTCTCCCAACTCGGGAAAGGATTGTCTTGTCAGACGTGCCACTATCTTGTGATATTTCTCGGAAAAAGAAGTAGATTTTGTCATCATCTGGATTATAGGTGTCCGGGATGGGAAATGTTCCAATGAATTTTGCTCCTAGAAGTTCCCACCAAAAAAATATTTAAATTGTGAAGAAAAGTCTTATGCTTGATACTAAATTTCTGTTTCAATATCTGCATTTGTTGTGCATCTTCCAGTAAACCAAAAATATAATTGTATAGACACAGAGTATCAAGTTTCTTACTAACTCCATGCAAAATCCACCATTGATTCTGAAGTACTTATTTGTAGTGTGATGTTTTTGTGTATATATTTTACTACCACTTGCATAAATACACGGCACTGGTTATCACTCTCTGTATAAAAGTAGGATGACTTTTAGCACAAAGTATTGCCTACAAAAATCTATCTTATTGCTTTTTTCACCAATATCAAGCTAAGTAGAATTTCTCAAATCACACAGTAGAATATAAATTAGTTTAATTACACATTGCAGCAGTTATGAGTACAGAAATACACTACTGTTTACTACAGAAAGCTTGCAAAAAATCAATATAAATTATAGCTTTCCCAAGTTAAAAGTTTTCTACATAACTGTGCTATAACAATCTTACTGACTAGATCTACCAAATCCGACATGGTGCCATGCCATACCCAAGTTAGCACACCAAACTCCACAACTGACTCGTCGGTCTTAAGGGCACTGTTCCTTGTTATGCCTGAAAACATTAGCTATATCAATGTAGCTGTCAGTTTGGGTTATTTAAATTTCCTTTTTGCTAGGAGTGTAACAACATGCTTTACCCTGACATGCTGAGCAGTTTTACTATTTCTGGTCTTTTCCAAAGCAACTTTGACTGTCTCTGCCTGAATCCTATAGGCTCGTTGATCGGGTTAAGAACTGAATACATGTTCTTCACTGTGTTCATTGGCGCTCTTGTTCATGATCTCCTGTCCTGCTCTACCTGCTCACCAATTGTGGTGGATTATTTTGTTTATTTGTTTGGTTGTTGTTTTTCTTCCTTTTTTTTTGTTTTATTGTTTTGGTTTTACTTTCTTTTAAATTTTGCACTAAAATCAGTATTTAAAGGAGTTCCAGGAAACCCTGACTGCAGCAGAGCAGGCAACAACTTTCTGGCAAAAGTGAACCAGATACATGAGTAAGTGATTTTTAAGATATTCCCCAATGCGCTACAATAGATGAGCTCTTTTGAGGGCACTTGTATCAATGCTGTTTTTCTTTAAACAGAAGTGGTTATACAAATACAGTGTAAAGAGACCCTTGACTCTAAAACACATTCTTTCAGCAATAAAATACACAGTCTTTGTCCTCATGAGCAGACAGGCTGCGGTAGAAAGCAATGGAAGGATGGCGTAAAGTGGCAGAGCAAACAGAGCACCCTGGTGATATGTGGGGAATACTATTATCAGCTTTTACTGTATCTTCATGCCTTTGTCTTTTTTCTAATTGTTGCTTTACATTAGCCTTGAGGAATTTTCACCATGAACTCTATAGTACACACAGAACAAAAAGAGGGTCCTTGATTCAAAAGTTCACAGTAGAAGGCCTGAGGCAAAATGGGATGTGTTAAGTGCTGAATGTGCACCTTCATGACAGAAGAGTAAATTTATGGGTAAATTTATGGGTCAAAATAGCCACAGTGCTGCTTCCATTTTAAACCTTTCTGACACTGGAGAATGGTGTCAGTAGAAAAATGAAATGATGCAGGCGTCAAGCCCTATAAATTTAAGTTAGGATTTCAATATGAGTCTAAAGAAAATATTCAATTACCCCTCAGAGTCTGTAAGGCTACTTCAAAGATTAGATCTCTAGGCGTGAATAAATACATAAATATGCTTCCAGTATGGTTTCTTAAATATGCAGTTAGCTAAACAGTCATTTAATAGGAAAACCTGTGAAATACTTCTATAGCATTCATTTGAATTTCACATAGATTTTTTTTTTTTAAATCAACATTCACAGAACAGAACTCTAAATAGATGGGGTTTTTTTAAATTAAATTTCATTGCTTTACTTGGCAAGTCAAATGAAAAAACAAACGGCTAAATACCAAGTCCTAGGATGCATTTAGAAGAATCTCTAACAAATTAAAGGAATATGAATATTTAATTATTTTAAATCACAATGGAAAACACTGAAACTGAAAGTTAATTTCAAACAAAAATACACTGTAAGAGGTATGAAGATAAAGAGACAGAAAACAAGTAAATATGATCTGAAAAGCACATTACATTCTGCAAATGAGATCTTTGTCTCATCTTTTGCAATCCATCCATACAACATAGAAAAATGTGTTTAAGCCTACTGGGAATCAGTTTTTTTTGATTATTTGCATGGTAAACAAATTATACAATGATGATTTTAAATCATTGTTTGTTTTCCCATACACACAGAGGTCTCTCCTAATTGCTTGAATAGAAGGTCTTCCCACATACTACTTTCATGGTCAGAATTTATGTAAACAAAACAGGGGGCTAAAGGCATCCTGATCTTTGACATTAGATGGTACAACAAATTCAGGTGTTGCACGTGCTTTTTGAAACATGCTCTTGTGGCCTAGTGGGAAGAGCTGTTACACCTTGTCCTTCACTGATAGATTTGCTGGAGTGGTCATTGTTTGCTGTTACCTGCCAGCTATCACAGCCTTCTAACACCAGCAGTAGTTTTAGACAGCACAACCATGCACGGCTTGATCAGAAGTAAGACTCATTAGGCTCAGAAAAAAGAGGACAACAAAGGACTAGCAAATCCCAGAACATGAATAAATGAAAAACTAACCCAAAACTGTGAGAGGCAGAAGATCTTTGCAGTTGGGCTGCCAGAAAGAAATATGGGGCATGATAAAATGCAAAGGAAGTGCTCATATTTGTCTTTAAGCACCTAGAAGTCAAGCTCATCCAGATCTCTCAGGGAGGGACTGAAGGAACAAAATCACAGTGAATAATCCTATTTTAAGACAGATTCTTACAATAGGTGGGGTGAGTCACCCTCTGGAAATGTCACCTCTGTCTGTAAATTACAGGCAGAGACAAGCATAACGGTTGAGCTTAGACAGGATGCTAACTTTTGCCTTTTAAAGCTAAGTGAGCTGAATCCCATCCAAAGTTCGCAGGATATAAAGAAGTCATTGCCTGTGAGTCTTTGCCCTGGCAAAGACAACTAAATTGCAATGAAGATCAAAAAAAAAAAAAAAAGATGGATGTGATTCAGGGAAGCATTCATTCCAATTATGGCTGTAGCTTCCTATAAATGAGAGAGGAATGTGCAGCTGTTTAGTTCATGCCTGTATGTAGGGCTTGGGTATCCTACCACAGGACAACCTCCTCTGCCTGCTGGGCTGAGGCAGGGTGGACTTGGTTCCAGTGGGCAGCTTTGCCATCCGGAGCGGGGCCACCAGCTCCACATGTCTCATCCTTGGCCATGGCCATGCCCAGGGGTGAGGCAGCTCCGGTCAGTGATTCTGGTAGCATCCGATTCTTCAGCTCTGCAGGAGAAGGGCTGAAGTCTGAGGAGGGGCAGCATCCCATTTGTGTTCAGTGCTTCTGCATGCAGGAGTATGAACCTGTGCAAGCATGAGTCATGGGAAAGATTAGCTGCCTTCCTCCCTTTCTCCTTTGTGGAGCTGCTATTCAGTCATTGAGATTAAGACGTCTTAATTAGTCAAGATAGAGATGCCCTGCAAGGAACTGGAAGGTATCCTACGCATTTTTCCCTTATGTTTTGTCTTTCTCTCCCTTCTCCCAGGAAAGGATAATCCTGTTTCCAGAAAGAGAATAAGACTAAACTTTAAAAATATTAAGGTGCATTATAGCAAAACTTTCTCAGCCCTCCAGAAAAAAAAAAAAAAAAAAACAAGCGATACATTTTATGCTTATCCTAAGTAAAATATGAGTCATGCCTGGAAATAATTTATTTCTAATTGTACAATTACTGAAGTATGTACAACCTTTCCTGGAGGTATAACATATGCTTGGCAAATGGGTGGTAGATTTACGGAAGAGGGGATTCAGATGGGATGGGAGTTTTACACCTGAAATTAAGTAAATATATATATATTTTTTATATACCAATATCAGCTGAAAGCACAAATGTATGCAATTGGTAACATTACACAATAAACTAGAAATACATTTGTTACCCTATGGCTTCTTGTAGAAATGATCCCATCATTTAGAATTGCACTCAAACTTTTCTCCAGCCTTAAAAGGACTGTTTCAAACTATTAAAAGCACCTAGTTTATATATATGCCTCTTAGTATAACACTGCATGGATTGTGTATGAGAAGTCTTACACAGAGCATGGCTGTAGATTTTTATATGGCTGGAAACAAGGTAAACCTGAAGAATACAAGGGGTCTTCAGTGTTTATGTAGTGTGGGGTAATTTTCACGTCACAGTCTAGCACACTAAAGCACTAAACCCAGACATATTAATATATTATTCTCTGTAGAAAACTTTCACAAATAAAGATGCTTTAAGTGAAAACAGAGTAAAAAACACATCTAAAAAAAAAAAAAAAGAAGAAAGGCAGACACTTCTACACCAGCCTCCAAACTAAAACACATCACCAGTTCTCAAACCTTTAGTTAATCTTGTGTAATTATACTATTCCTTTGCCTTAAACTGTTCATGAAGAAACATTAGTAGCACAAAGAAATCTTTGGAACTGGATGTTTAAACTGTAAGTTCTTTTGGGCTGAGAACTGAACCCTGTGATGCTCATCAAGGTGAACCTATACTAATGAAAACACCAGATGCTCCTCAGGACCAGACTGCAGTAAATCTTTCTTGTTAGGATATTATATCATCCCTTAGGAAAGCAGCTACCCCAACCATCTTTCCATGCTGAGCACCAGCAGGCTGCCGGTGATAAAACTGAATATTCAATTTCACAGGTAGTTGCCATTAGAGCAGTTGTCTGCTGGAAGGACCCATTTTGGTCCCTATTGCTTACAGCCAATTTCTGGTCTACATTGCACAAGGGATGTGTAGAAATAGAGAAATGTGATAGGAAATGTGGGACAATAAAGGTTTTGAAGATAGAAGATGAAAGTGGGGTAGGTCAGCAAAATCAGGTGTGGAGATTTTTCTATCTGGCCAAAGGACTGTTCCTATTTGGAAAAGTAAAATGACTTTAAGTGTCTTCTCCTTTCCTACTCATCTCCCAGCAGAAATCCTGAGGTTATGGAGTTATATCTAGACAAAAATGCAAGGAACAGCTTAGGAGAAGGGAGAGAAACAGAAAAAAAAAAAAAAAAATAGAAAAAGAACACTTCCTCTGACTGAGATCTCAAAGAGTTAAGAGGCAAAATTATCCCTTTCAGAAGTCTCTGCTGGGAAGACAACTTAACCCTGTGGTCAGCAGGCCCTGGCTTTACAATACACCCACAATAGCTACACAAGCCCCCTGAATCAGGGCCAGCGTTGCCACATCTTTAAAGACAGTTGACGGCTAAAAGGGGGATGCTTTAATTGAGCAGGGTTAGGTTGTGAGCTAAGTTTTCCATGTTACTCTGTGTGTGGTTTGAGACTGGCTGGGTGTAAATGCAGTCAGTTTTTTAGAGGGTTTACTAGCTCAGAATGTTTTTTAACAGGCAAGAAAAAACAGTGTTTTCCTTGGGAAGCTATTTTAGGGTGCCCTTAGTGGTTTTAAATGATCCTCACAGCAACAAAAGGTATTTTTCCCCCTTAAAAAGGAAAAGAAAAAATAAAGACCTCCTACCTAAAAATATGGAATTTCTAGTCTGTCATTTCAACATGCTATAGGGAACTGCTTTTAACAAGTGATCGGAAAAAAGGGCTTAAAAAATTATTCCAACAAGGCTGGAAATAAAAACATTTAAGTCATGGTATTATTCCAATTACAGGACTATATACAGATATATAGATCAAAGACAGGAAGAACAGTTAGGCCTTACACCCCTAGTCTTTCCTTAATTAGCATTTTTACCCCTGTGTCTTTTCTCATGTACATTTTTGTTCCACTGAGCTTTTTTTAAAAAAGCCTACGTAATCCAAAGATACCATGATAGAATATCTATATTTATAGTAATTGGACATATATTTATATAAGAAAGGGCTTATTAACTTCAGAGAGGAAGGGACAATGCAAATGACAACAACATATGTTTAGGATCTTACCAGTAAGCCAGTAATGTTCAGAAATGTCAGTTCTGATGTAATGGTGGTCGTGAGAAGGGCCCAGAGAACGTGTTAGAGCAGTGTCTTTGCCAAGGAAATCAGAAGCTGTTCCAGCATAAAGATATTCATCTGCAAATGAAGAAAAGAGATAGGGTTTCTACAGCTGTGGAGTAAACAAAATTAAAACTATTTGTGTTTTGTTGAGGGAACAACACCTGCATTTAATTGACCTATAAAGTAATTTAATATTTTAAAGTATTATTGACTTATATTTTAATGGGATTTGGGATTCTGTGAAGCTACTTACATTTAAATAGACGTAATATGTGTAATTATATGTCTGAGAAGTGAAGGAGTCCAAGTCAAATTTTCAAACCTTTTAGGCTCTCAGAAAAGTAAGTTTTCCAGGCTTTAAGGCGTACTGGGCCCTTAAGAGTATAAAGTTATATTTGAACTGAGCATCTTGCCTCATGAGCACTGACCATGGACCTGGGGGCTCTGGAAGAGACACAACCATCTATCCATTCAAGCTTTAATAGCTCTTGTGTCCCAGACTTGCCACAGCAATGGTTTTGCTGCTCCTGGGCTTGAGCTACTGAACATGATGGATGCTTCACTATGGGAACTTCACAGCTTGGCCCTTTCCTGGCATCGGGATCTCCATCCAACACTTCATTCACAAAGAGGAATTTAGGTACTATGGGAATTCTTCTCAACTACGTAATGCATTAGTGGTAGGAATATGGCTACAGACCCAGTTGTGATCATTTTAACATGGCAAGTGGTCCCACTAAAATAAATGAGACATCTTACTTGAATAAAGCAGCCAGAATTTGTCTCACAAGGAAACTATATCTATAATACAGTACAGTGTGCTTGCTGCAATTGCAGTTTCTATTTAGTCTTTTGCCAGCATGTGCAATGTAAAACTTCACAATCTTAAGAATTGCACAATATTTTATCTTTTCTTTCAGATCACAGTACTTTTCTAAAAAGAAGCGAAGAAACAGTAACACTGTAATTTTTTTTAATTTTTTTTTTTTTTTTTCAAAATAACAAGAT
This sequence comes from Patagioenas fasciata, assembly GCF_037038585.1. Taxonomy (NCBI): domain Eukaryota; kingdom Metazoa; phylum Chordata; class Aves; order Columbiformes; family Columbidae; genus Patagioenas; species Patagioenas fasciata. The sequence goes on from NC_092520.1 coordinate 206,323,214, forward strand.
AGCTTTATTGGTTGGAGGAGTTTGTTTTTTATTTAAGGACTTACAACAATAAATCCTTGGAGTTTGTAAAAATAAAAAAGGTTAACTTATAAAAATCTATATGATACATAAAAATCCCCTTCCAGGAATTCTTTCTCCAGATTTTCTGATACTCTGGGTGGGAACATTTCACAAGATCTTTTAGAAAGAAGTTCTTTGTTGAGAGTGAATGCAGAATAAATACCATTCAACATAGATGTTTGTGTTTTCATTTGCAAAAGATGTAAATGACTTAAAAAAATAAGATCAAAGGGAAAAAAGAAAAGAAAAACAAAACCACAACCCACAATCCACAAGCACTTTATTTGCCAAAAAAGATCTATCAGCTTTCTTTTTACCTCGTTATTATTGTGACTTATGTATTATTTCCATGACAGTATTGGAAAACACATCTTTCAGACAGCATGTCGCCTTTGTAAAGAAACAATAGTGCATTCTGAAAGGTATTTGTCATAATGAGGAATGGGCAGGGTAATTGGTGTTTGCTAACTGACAGGCACTCAGTGATCAATAAATCTGAAGGGCCAACAGAAATTCTCCATCCTTGCTTAGGCTCTGCTGACAAGGCATTTTCAGCACTTCTCTCACTTTTTGATATCTCTCATTCCAAGTTCCAGTTTTGTCCAGAACAGTTTTAGTGAGCAGTAATTTGTAATAGAAGATGGATGATGAGCAGGTGGTTTTTCAGTCAGAAAGACTAGCTTTTCACATTTGTCTGTGGAATTTATTTGGGGTGAAATGATGTGTGGAATTCAAAGAGAGATTACACATTTTTACGAAGAGTTGAAATTTTATTAACCTACATATATGAATGAAAATATAGTGAAATATTTTTAGCTCATATACTTATAACGGTTTTCAAAGTGCTTTCTGAAGGATACAAATAATATTTATGGCCATTTAGTAGGTGAATAAAACTAAGCAGAGAGAAGTCACATGCCAAAGATTGCTCTTCTCATTGGTAGCAGAGATGGAACTGCATCCCAGTGCAGTATCTTACTCATGAGCTATATTGCTCTTCTAGTATTCTTGGGAACAAAATAATCATCAAAAGATAGACCAAGAACGCATCCTCTGGTCAGGTCTGTAGCTCTTTGCAATGTCTATTGTACGTTATTGCAAAGCACTTGACAGCAGGCACAGACAGAGAAGGGATACTAGAAACTCTGACCATTACTTTTATCTAGCTTGAAAATTCTTATGTACTGAAGTTCATGTTTTAGTTAGCTGAAACACAGCAGCTTCTTCATTTCACAAGATTTAACAGAGCAGTCAAAGCACTAGAGTGCTACTGAAATTAGCCAACACTATAATAAATCATGGGGTTCTATTGCATTAAAAAAAAAAAAAAGAGAGAGAAAAAAGTTGAGGTTTCTAGAATCTCATTTCAAAAATAGACTTCACGGCCATTAAACAGTACTAGGGGTCCCTGAGAAGAATAAGTGCTGGCTTTAATCTATTGTCTTTAATAAAGGAAGTCCTGCCCCATCTCTTGGGTCAGATTCACAAATCATCTATCTTATTATCTGAGAATAAAGACTGAACATTAGTCATATTCTTTTTATAACGCAGAGTGACTGATACTTCAAAGCATTGTCACCACTGCTCTTTGACTGTAAATGAAAACGTCATGGTGCTTCACTCTTATCTTGTATTCATGTGCTTGACGGACAAGTTAAATGAAAATTGTCCACAGCTATGAACGAAAGCATGACAAAAGTCGCTCTTACAGTGATTTGAAATCCAGAGGTCAAGCAGACATTCCTCGGCACCAAATGTCAGACCACACAGCGCTGCGATGCACGCAGCAGGCAGATCGCGCTATCTTGTTCCCGGGTTTCCAGCTTCAGAAGTGGCTACTCGAGTAAATAGAAACCTCAAAAATGTATTTATGGAAATAGTGGATGTCAGCAGACTTCAAAGGGCAGAACATATTGATAATTGCAAAAAGAGGCCCAGAAGCGCTTGAAACATTGTCTGTCTGTGTGTTTTTTTTGCTTTCTTCTTAAAGGAGAAATGACTGGGTGAGGATGAAACCGCCTTCCTCCTCAAGTGGCAAAGGCTTCGCAGCTGCTCAAATGTCTCTGTTTGTGTTGCTGCACTTCCAGCTTTTTGGTGTCTGCAGACTGAAGACTTCCTCAGCTCCAAGAGCACAAACAGGGATCAGAAACACAACCAGAGGAGCTTCAACCATGGCATCTGCTGAGCCTTTGACCCCAGACTTTGCGTTATGAATCCATCACACATCTGAGAGGAGCAACTGGCTCTGATGGTTTCTTACCTGCCATCACCGAAGCAAAGGGCTGCTGGGGATCGAAAGGGCATTTCAACCTGCCAGACTCCAAGTTTTGAGTGTCCAGCCGGAAAACCGTTTCCTGAGAATAAACACATATTCATTATCTTGGTGTGGCTGCAGAGAAAAACTTACGTAGATGGACTGTTCTGCTAAGATATGAAGTGAAGGTGTATTAGATCACGCAACTGTCATCTCAGCATTGATATTTATAGTCTGTGCTGCTGTTTTCTATCTGGATTTTTTTCACTTATCATTTTAATGTATCCTGTTTACTCTATAGTGAAGCACAAATCTAAGAAAAACACAATTCTTTTCAGAAAAAAAGATGCATTGTTCATTTCCATTTAGATTAAATGCTGGATTGTACTTAAAAGGCACTGGCTTCTATTTGGAAAAGTGCTGATAGAGTGTGTTGCAACAGGAGACCCAGAAGGGATCCTGGCTGACTCCTAAATTTCTCCAGGGACTGCTGAATAATGTTTGTGGCAGATACAGTTCAGCCCCTTTTAAATGAAAGCAGCATATGCTCTCTCTTGTTATTTTTAACAAGGCTAGTGATACAAGAGATATCAGAATAGATCCCTGTAGTTCCCAAATACAGTGTGATTAATTCCTGGGTCGCGGAACTAGGGCATAGAGGAAGATAAAGAAAAGACATTATTTAAAAACTATTCCTGATCTTTTCAGTGGGCAATCAACAACTCCATTGCTATAAGCAGCAATTTGAAGCTTTACTGTTGTTGGGAATTGCCAAAATGAATGCTTTTACTCGTTCCTTTCACTGGTTTCCTAAAAGAGAACTCAAATTGAAAACCACAGTGAGTCCTTTTGAAGGTAAACTGGTTGCTCAGAGGAATAATGTGAAATATTTGCAGGTATAGAGACTTGATTTTCAGAATTCTGCTGCTGTTAGAGAAGGCAAACTGCCAACAGAAAGAACTACGGTTAACATACTCTTTGACCTACAGTGATATCGAAAATCCCACTAGTGTTATGGAATCAAATCATTGTGGATTTAATGTGTACTGTAGAGACACAACTTTTGAAGTTAGTCTAAGAAACCCAAAACACCTCTATGATTTAAACAACTACTTTGAAAAGGGTAAAGTGATTTTAATAATTTGTTTCTGTATCTCTGCCTTTCAAGAGGACTGAAGAATACAAATGATAGCTAGGTATGCCCAAAGATGTCCACATAGGATCATATTTCACAACACATTAATTCATCCTTAATGTACATCAGATTATATATGACCAAAGTTTTTAATTTCATTGAGGTGTCTCCTAAACTGTCCAGGCTCAGAAGACAAAAGCCCAGGATACTGAATAATTAAGCTCCTTAAGAGAAAAGAAAAACTCAATTCCAATCTATGAACATAAATTCCATTTCCTCCAGCAATCCTGGCTGATACGAAACAAAATATAATAATCAAACAACAATCCCTTTTATCTTTCCAAATATGTGGGATATCAGTCAAACCAAATTCTCAGGTTACTGAAGTGAGTCAGAGCACACCAAGTACAAAGCTAAATTAAAAATTAAGCTGCTTTTTTTTTTTTACTATGTTAGTGTCCCATTCTTATTTTTTTCTAAGATGTGCAGTCCTGAGCTGCTCAGAAGATCCTTTCCATATTGCATGAAAAGGGGTTGTCTCCAAGTCCAGCAGTACTCAAGGGACTGAAGGCTTTATAGATCAGCATCAAATATTTCAGACTTCACCCAGACAAACTAATGGACACTACCAGCCATTCACACAGAATTAACCTCCTGCTTTCACTTTGGACAAAGCTTTCAAAGAAAAGAGCATCCCTTGGAGAGCAGTGGCTGACAGCACCAACCAGTCCAAGCCTCTTCTTCACCAGCCAAGAGAAGTTTTGGCAGTGACTTCAGCAATAACAAGACCAGAACTTTAATCCCCTTTAATTGTGTGATACCATAGGGGATTTGTACTGCTTCAAAAGCAGTATCTGCTGTGGTTTTCAGTCACCTGACCCACACTGTTTTCCTCTCTGTTTTCACAGCACTGGCCTTGGTCAGCAGGCCACTGGGCAGATCCACCAGCAGCTTTCAAAGGTCAGCAAGGTACTGCTTGGTTTCGCAGCCTCCATGAAGCCATCTCAGGCCTTGGCTCTCTCAAGCATCCCACAGGTTCCTGTAGAGGTTGCTAATTACCAAATATCCATTATCCATTCTTAAAACCCAAAAATTAAAAAAAAAAAAAAAGGTGGGGTACACACTGAAAGAACAGATTTGTAATAGAAGCACTTTGAATTACCACTTAGGACTCCTGGTAGGAGACATTTGCAGCTGCCTGTCAAATTCATGTCAATAGGATTGTCCTCAGGACCCTCCTGCCATGTCACATTTATCTGGAGAGGCAGGACCAGGACAGTGAATGTAGGTGTTTGGGATCCAAGAAGGAAAGGGGAAATATACCTCATGCCATTCAAAGCTGTTAATTCAGTAAGAGGTTGTAGAAGAGATGCACCATCAGAAGAGGCACAAGTAGTGCTGAACACTCTCCAACCTACCACTGCAGCTGAGTAACCAGGAGGAATGCAGGAGAGGGAGGACTGTGGGACAGTGGGGGGATTAGGAAATACAATACTGGGATTCTTCTTCTATTTCCTCTCATAAGGTAATAGGTCACATCTAATTGAGACAGACCCCTTGTCTAGACTGGCTGCCAGACTGAACAATCAGACCAAATCCATAATTTCATAATGTCTGATGAAAACAACCTTCACAAATGAAGTAGTTAAAGGTGCAATGGTAGAGTGAATAAGGCATCTTGCTAATGACCCAGAGGTAGAACAGAGTTTTACTTATACTCTTGCTGAGAGCTGCTCTGTTCAATTCAGCTGTGTATTTGATCATTCAGGCTAAGGAATCAGCATGGTACAAAGGATCTAAAAGTTCATTTGCTTCAACTGGAATATTTAAAGTAATGAAGCAAAGAAGCCTACAAAATTATTTCATCACAAGCCCAATTATACAGCATATACCCAACAATACCAGGAGCATTAATGGCTTATTAGAGGAAGAACACCACCATACAGATTTCAGGCAGCTTCAGTTTTCTGTAACATAGACAGCCCCTCTGGAATGATCAACCAACCCACCCACAGATTTTGTGGAATATAATGATAGGTCTCAGTTTGGTCAAGCATTCATACCTTTTTTTTTTTTTTTATTTTGTTTTTCTGTGAACATCTGCCCCTGATACCGTAAGTTGGAATAACTTCACTGTATGCATACTTCAGGTTATCACACTTAATAATATATCATTAGAGGTAATTTCTTATATTCCAGAATTTCACTGAGACCCAAAGAAAAGACAAAGCTATTTCTATAGTGAAATAGAAAGCCTGCACCACAGGCAAGCAGCCAGACAGGTCACATCTCAACACCGTCTGAGAACAGGGCTGGCATCATAAATATAGCCAAGGTGTTATACATATAGGAGTTAAAAAGAGACTTGTGTACTAAGTGGCTGCTTGACACAGCACCAAAATGCTTCTGTTGTGGGGGTTAGGTCTCAAACATTTACCACTTAAGATAGAGATTTCTTTGTCACCAGCAAATGAAGACCAATCAGCTGCTAACTTCAGTTCAGGAATATGCCACTAATGATGGAAGATACCCAACAACTACTTAGTGACAGGGCTGTAAAACATCTGCAAAGTCGTGAGGTGCCATCTTTGGACTCAGGCTCGGAGACCCTTTACAATTTCTGTATCACAAGGAATACAAAACCATCTCTGTTGACCAAGGATGTGTATACATTAAAAAAATAGACCTACAAGTGTCATCTTGAACTCTGCATGTGTGTGTGTATGAAAGCAGAAAGTGTGTGTGGAAATGACTTACCATAAAGAAAGACATCTGGGTTAAATGTTCTCTTCACTTAGTTAATCATATGAAAGCGTCATTCTGAAGAACTTTGTGTATTAAGCTTTACTGAGGAAAGTGCTTTGTTCAAAAAAGATATGCACATATCAAATGTGAGAACACGAGTTCCTGTCTGACCTGCAAAATCCACCATTTACCCTGTTATTTACACAAGCTGCTGTCAGTTCATTTTTTACACACTCGTGTAGTATTTTCCAATCTATGATGAATGCTAAACAAGATGGGGGTTATTCCTTGATATGTCAGAGTAGTGGGGAAATAAATTACCTCTTTGTGTGTTCCAAGTTCAATATATCCACAGAGAGGGTGAAACGCTCCTGTACCACAGACATAAACATGGGTTCGGTTGTACGGTTGAAGAACCCTGATAAAATTGGCACATTCTGTCTATTGGGAAAAGAAAGAGAAAGGTTATTTTTATGTTTATTCTTCTCATTCATGTTATAGGTACTAGGTTTTATAGATACTAGGTTATAACTGTAGTATTGGTGCATGTAAACTCAGAACTACTGTAGCAGAGACTGTTTACTAAAGAGTTCAAAGTTGTGACAGATACAATTTTGCAGTGGCTATCTCCTAGGCAGTTCATCAATCAGACTTGCAAGCCTAATTCTGCTCTAACGCCTACAGCCATGAGAAGCAATGTGGTTACAGCACAGTTTGGAGGATATCTACTCAGCCTGTGTTGTAACAAACATTCCCCGTCAACAACTGAACAGAGGTTGGATAGACACTGTGTTAGTCTGGCTGTCAATTCTCCTGTCTTTGCTCCCAGTGCAAGGTTCTACACAAGCTTTAACAGCAAGAATTACATGATAGAATTTGTGGTAGACTGAAACTTCAACATACTTCCAAGGGTATGTTTTATGTATGAGTGAATTTTCTTTGCATCAACTACATTCTATTGGTCACTTTTATTTGGGCATTTTTGAGTCTGAGAGGATGCTCAGGTCAGTTCTTTCTCCAGCTGGGTTTGGTCCTTGCTGGTGCGTAGCACAGGTGGATGCCACACACTGCAAGAGTTGGTGGAAGGGCTTGCTTCAACCTTCCTCAAAATTAAATAAATACATATACATATAACAAGGTACTTAGGAGGAAATACACAAGAGTTATTCATAGGTTCAAGCTACACCTGAGAGGCAAACTGCAGAGACAATGTAGGAAGCAAAAAGGAGATATTTATAATCGATGTGCAAAAAAAAAAAAATCCCCTTTCTGGTCCCTTTCCTTTTGTCTTAGTTTAGAAATAAATCAGCACAAATCCTCCATATAGACCGGTATCAGAATTTTCCCAGTGCTCAGCAGAGGTGTTGTTTAGGTTTTGTCTGCTGTAAAGATAAGGATAGCAATAAGTCAGGATAAAAAGTAGAAATTCCTCAGACAGAGAGCTGAAAGAGTGTTTTGAGCTGGCGTCCACCTTGGTAACAGACAAGCTGGATAGAAACCACAGGATTTGTGGAGAGAAAGGGAAGGAATTTTATTATACAGCCAGGAAATGTTTACATTTATAGTGTGCTCTAGACACATGATATAATCTGTGCTACCCAAAAGAGACATGAAGCTTTATTGTATATATGAATGCACCTTAAATATGATTCCTAAAGAAGATTTGCGATTCCAGGAAAAAGCCAATAAGTCAGAGATTGTGTTTTAACCTTAACTGTAACTGGCTGCAAATTAAGTTAATTGGTACTCTGCTCTGCTACTCTGTTTCGTTAATGAATTATAATGAAGTTACATTCAGGATATTCCCAAGAAAAAAGCAGCAGTTTGGTGGGAAAGAGAATTTCAGAGGAATATTGCCTGGCATACATTTCAGAGGAAAGTCCATTCATCTCTCAATTGCATTTACTACATACAAGGATGGCTTAACATGATTGCTACTTGCAACATTTTTTTTCTTGAATCATTAACATTTAGAGAAAAAAATAGAAAAATAATATTTTTTAAAAATGAGGGAAACACAGTTAATTAGTTCAGGAAAAAAGTGTAATAACAGCTTACTAGTCCATTCTTTGCATTTAGGAACAAATAGACAGATATATAATATAATATACCATACTTACATGGGCATCTTTCCCAGCTAATTTGCATAATTCTACCTTTTCTTTTGCTGCAGGCCAGTAAATCTGTAACATAGTTAAAATAAGACAAAGATTATGACTATTATGAAATTGTCCTGTGACTATAGTTTATTTCCTTGAATGAACATTTAAAATAATCTATTTATGCTGAAGGAATTTGAATATCAATTGAAATGAACATGACTTCATATACAGGGATCCATTACAAAGATGAAAAGGTGCTATATCAAGATGCCTGTTCTTGGTTCATTTCTTCATCGGAGTATTTTAAAAACTATTTAGGTGATTTGGCTAGCACACCTTGTCACCATTAAGAATTGTATGTTTTTCTGATGATGAACCAAGTCACCTTAAAACTGAACTGAACTGCAAAACAAGGCAAATTGCATTTGTGATTAAATTGGTGTAGTGAACTTGGCCAATTACTGCAAATTTTCGAATGAAAATGACTTATGTTCAAAAAACTAAAGGTAGCTCAAGGAGAATTTGTAGAACAAAAAGTGTGTTTGCTGCACTGTAGAATTTTGTAAACTAGTTTTTGATGTAGATGGAGACAGATGGCAAATTACTATCAGTTACTGTAACCCCAATTATATTAGTGAAGAAATATCAATGAACAGCGACTCAGATTCTGGCTCATTGATTTCAATCACACAGTCAAAACTGGATATTACTTAGTATATGTTTGGTTCTATTACATTCAAATAGAAGCTAAATATAAAGTCTTCCAGAATCACCATGGTAAAGATAGATCTTTTTTCCTTCTCATTTTGACAGGACAAAGTTAATGCCATTTCTCATGATTAATAATAACAACAGAACCAAATCACCCTAATTTTTGAGCAAACATTCGTTAGGAAATTGCCTCAAGTCCCAGGAACCAATATGCAGATTAATAGTAGTCATAGAAGCTTTAGAGTAGTGTTGAGTCTCAAACCACGCTTTATAAAATATTAAATAATGAACTATTTAGAAATAAAGAATTTTTATACTATACATTAAAAAAAGTCCTCAAAAATGAAGGATGCACAAGTCAATGACATGCAAGAGGAGTTAACTGCTGTAATATTCCCTTTCTAGCACCCAGCTGTTGGCACCTTGTGGGATGTGGCTTGCCACATACACAGGCTTAGTCCCATGCTGGTAAGGAAAGTGAAGGAGTACTGGGTGTCAAACAGCTTTATCACTGTCCAAAATCTACAATTTGTATTCCTCTCCATCTGGAAACAAGCTTTTTACTTCACTTCTTCCTTTTCTCTTCCCAGTGAAAATGGATGTATTGGCTTTCTGAAGAGAAATTAATTTCCTCTCAAGTGAGTTTACAGTTACCTTGGTGATTAGAAGCTTTTAGTACAGATAACGTGTTTAAAGTTACTTAAACCTTAACCCCTTTTCAGCAATATTTACTTAAAGTCAGAGATAAGGCAATATAACAACATCTCAGCACCAGAGCACAAATTCACTTTCTCCGAGCATTTTCTCAGAATGACGTCGTGATAGCATCCAGGTACAAAAAAGCAATCTGAAGCCAACCACACCAGTGTGTCTGGATTACACTGTATGCAATGCCCGAAAGTACAGAGGAAAATACTGGAAGCATTGCAAATCTGCTGGGAAGAGCTGAAAGGGGCACCACTGAACTCATTTGGGCTCTTGCCTGGGCAGAGTGGGATGGGTCTCTCTTGTAGCATTGATCATTCCCAAGTGTCACTGGTAAAGGTGAAGGAGAGCTTGAAGTTTAAGAGGTCTTGGTGAAGAAAAGCTGATGAAAAGTAACAGCTGGGAATTTAAAATCATGGATCTCCAAATTCATTTATCTAAGCAGACTTAAGCTGAGATCTGACCTTCAGGTCTCTTGTCCGTAAGTTTTATGCCTAATTCTGCTCAAGATCTCTGTATCAGTAACAGAGAAGGCTAGAGGTCTTTCAGGCATTTTGGAGACTTTTGGCCAAAGTTTAGGTATCCGGTTAGGTAGCAAATGTCCCACTGTAAGTTTTTGAAAATGCCCATCCCTCCCTGCCAACTACACAGAAGAACCAAACCTCTGCTTTGGGAGACACAGTTACATTTGAAGACATCTGCCTGAAGACATCACATATATCAATGGTCTCGAATCTATCCACAATTCTTCTACAGATTCCTTCATGGGAATTAGTGTTTGTTGTACGAATTAGACCAGTCAGGCTAGAGATATACACCCCCCCTTTTCTATGATAACCAACCGTATTCAATTATCATGGAAAAATCAATTGTTTTACTTTCTGGCTATTCAACAGTCTCAGTATTTAGCATTTTTCAAGGCTGCATTGGACAATGAAAAGTGAAGCTGTGTTATCCAACTTTAAAATCAATTTGCAATTATATATGGGGGAGTTAATGTGATATTTATTTGCTTTCTAGGAAATAAATGAGAGATTCCCAGAAACTGTCAGCTCAGATCTGTAATAGGTCAAGAAAATTGTATAATAAATAATGAGCAAAAAGCATTTTTTTTAATTCATTTTTTTACTAGATCACATGCTCTGCAACCTTACCACAGGTCTGGTTCCCTCAAATGCTGACAGACAAATAACTTTACACATGTGAAATAATGTCTCTGAATCTTTACATTCATAAGCTTGTTTACATGCATCTGTGTTGTTTTTTCTCTAAGGGATGAAATTAAGCCTTAATATTATATTTTATTCAAACAAGTAACTTAGTTTCATAAGATGCAAAAAGCTAGACTAGATGTTGCAGTAATTTCTTTTATATTTAAAATATTTGGGATTGTAGATGTTTTGATGCTTTTTAAATCGGTCATTTTGTTTCTTTTTTTTTTTTTTTTTCAGTTCACATGCTAAATTCACAATGGTAATGTCTTATTTAACAAAGCCTTTTTCCCAAATTCTTCAGAAAGTAAAACCCCAAAGAAAGTAAAAACAAACAAACCCCCAAAAATTCATGATAATGGTGACAACATCGCTGACATGTGAAATTATAACCATGTTGTGTTACAAACAGCACAAATTATGTATAATCTATATGTCATGGTTACATCTTTATCTGAAATTTCTAGAGAAATCTTAGAATAGCTTGGTGGAGTTACTGAATTTAAATCAAGAAAGTAACTAGCTGAAACACATGAACTACATACTTAAACAGGATTCTTTTCTGCCCTTAATCTTCAGTTTATTTTCCTTACAAAACATCCATATCCAAATTCCAAAGGTCAGCTATTGTCGTGATTTCCTGATTTTATCTTCTACAGGTCAATAAAAAAGATACCTTACCATTACTTTTAAATCATTCTACAAATATTTTCTTAAATTTAGCAGCAGGAAAGAAATTAAAATCTCCTAATGAATGCAAGCTAATAAGTTCCCTGCTAGCAGAGCAAAAGAAAGCCTCCCAGGAGTACAAAATTAAGTAGTACATAAGTGTAGGACAGATAAGGTATCACTTTAAAGGGTAGCTGAAAATTGATATCTGATTAAAACAAAACATTAAAAACCACAAAGGTCTTTTCTCAGATCAGGAGCAGAGGAATTTCTAAAAGTAACATTTTTCTTTCCTTCAAACATATATTTTTACTACAAAAAGGGAATGAAAAGCAAAAAGTGAATTTAAAAAAAAACAACTGACCAACCAACCAACAAAAAACACCGAAACAAACCAAACAAACAAAACAAAACAAAATGAGAAACAAGCAGAAACCCCATACATTTATATACGGATAATATATATATAGTTATATGTAGATACAAATAACAGCTGGACTCACTTCTAAGAGATTCATTTCAGCTGCCATTTGTCAGGAATTACCAATACTGGTTAAAAGTGAGTATTTTCTTAATCATTCTGCATATAACTTTATTTGCCCAATTTTGCTCCTAGGCTAACAGACTGTAAATCCTTAGGGGAAGTGGTACCTCAAAAAATAAAAGAGTAAACTCTAAGGAAATGGTTGTATGAAATTACAGCTTTTCCAAGAATCATTTCTAATGAAATTACTAAATCTGTGATGATGGAGGGTTTTACTGAAAGAGTGGAAAATACTATATATTGTCACAATATAAAATAGGAGGAACACAAGATACTTAAATAAATTACAGGCCTATTGGTCTTATTTAATCTGTTTGTAAGGCTTCAAAACAAATGTTTAGTTAGGGAAGGAATAACTTATGTTTCCAGTGAAAATGGAATATGGTACAAAAGACAATGTAACTTGGTAAAGAGCCATTATTCTACCCTAATATTGTACTTTAATGACATACCTTAATTGCATACTACATTAATGTGACAGAGTTCCTCTTCATCAGGGCTCCACTTAAGTATTTCATAAGCTGCCACATGAAAACTGTGGCAAAACTCAGGTGGCAAAACTAGGCATTATTACAAGAAAAAAATGGTCTGATAAGAGCTTGTGGTAGAAAGTTATTCATAATCTTCCTTGAGAAATAGTGTCAGAGTTCATCTTATTTCTTACACCCTTCAGTAGCTTTGGCAATATCTCCGCACTCCACACACAACATGTGCAGGTGACACCAAGTTGGGAAGCATCACTAATACTGGTAATATTATGCAGAAAGAACCAAAGGACTATGAAGACCAGAATTACAAACAGTTAAAAGAAATGATGTAAAATGGTCATAAATAGATGCAGATTGTAGATGAAAAATAAATAAATGCACAACATCAAACTAACAAGGATCGGGTCAGTACCAATGACCTTGCTAAAGACGTTGCATGAAGTATCCCACAAGACCCCTTACAGCAGGTTTGGAGCAGGTTATGAAAGAAATAACTGCTACATGAGGTACTTGCTGGTGATAGCAGGGAGTGAGACCAATTGACCAACGTGACTCCTTCCAGTCTCATGTCTCCAAGATAGCCACGATCATGCCAGCAGCAAGCACTTGAGTCTCCTATTGAGGCTGATGGCTTTCAGCAGCCCTGGGGCTTTCACTGGAGACTCTCACGTGCCTGACCCTGCACACATGCTTCAGCACTTCTCTATCAGTGCAGTCTCTGCTACGAGAAACCCCAAGTGTTTTGTTAGTGGTACACATAGCACCAGCAGGATGTGTCTGTGTCTGGAATGAAGGACACCAGCTGATCAACATGTCTCGTAGCACTCACTCACTGCATTTGAGTCCTGTGAAGAAAGGTATTGCTTCCTTTCTATTTCAAAGGAATAAGAGGTGGTAGAAGCACTTAAGATGAAAATGCAGTGACTTTAAACAACTACTTGATGGAGCAAGAGTAAGCTCACTTTCTTCTCTTGTTTTATTCTAAGCTTTAGATATTTGTTGTATTGATGCTTGAGGAAAGGCATGCAATTAAATTACAGCTTCTGGGGCATCAAAATGTCTCATTAAGGCTTTGTGAATCATCCAGGCCATAACTCAGAAACTTAAGCTAACTGATACGAGTGTATTCCCCATATAATGCTCCAAACTGCAGCTTCCCAAGAACAAGGCCAGAATGAGTTGTAAGCCCATTGTCACAATGGCATTTGCAATATACCCCCCATGAGAAACTCTCCTCCATGAGAAACTACTCCCTTGAATGAAAAAAAAAAGAACCGATTAATGACTTAGCCCAATGTGACTATAAAGCCAGCACAGTAAAGAGGGCAACATGATCCAAAAACCAGGAGACAATCTAATCCCAGTTTTACCACTATGCTACGATATGTGACAGTCAGGTCTCAATTTTCCCACTAGTAAAATGACAATAATGTGAGCTGCTTTTTTCCCTTTGGTTTTTGTTTTTTTTGGAAGAATTTAGTAATTCGTTGCTAAAAAATGAAAATGAGAGGAAAACGGTAAGACTGAGAAGCCCCGAGAAAAGATGCAACAGTGAACTAATAAGGCTGTGACACTCTGCATAAGACAATATAATACATGTCACAGCCCAAAACCATAAGAATGGGTGTTCATGGAATACTTCCTGAGAACTAGGACATTTGTCACTTCTATATGCTGACCCTGAGTCACTTCACTGAAAATTTCTGAAAGCACCGGAAATTTATTGAATTTCCCAACAAACAGTGGAAAGAATTTCATGGTTTATTAGTATTATTTTGCTGAAAATAAAGACTATTTTAATTAATGGGTAAATGAGTTTATTTTAGTATAGCATGCATGTATACCAGTTGCTCTCTAAATACTTCACATCTGCTGCATTCATGTGTGCGGTATGGAAAGTCCACAACTTGGGGGAATTGGCGGATTGCTCTCATATACAAATCCTAAGAGCAAGGCTAGCCTAAGCAGCTTTTGTAACCAGACCCCATTGTACTTGCTGTACTCTGGAATCCAACCTCTTAAAGTCATCAGAAAACAAAATTAACACATCTGAGTTCCTTATGTGAATTTCTCCCTGTATTTGAAAGCTAACCAGACTGCCTTTATGGTTAGATTTTTTACCTAGCTTTCTTCTCAACAGTTTCATCTCATAAAAACTTAGAGATCTCTAGAAGCTAGGAATGTATTCTTAAATACCTTTTATATCTGCCACAGACTTTCCTTCGTCCAACTGTTATTTCTATACCTGATGCACTAATTCCTATATCCATATATATCCATGGAGAGATCTGATAGGAATTTTTCCACTCCGATTATTTCTTAATAGCAGAGTGGATCTCTGAAAGATATCATTTGATATAGTATGGGGCAGGGCCGGGGGGAGATGATATGAGTATCGATTCAGAATGATTTGCAACACTGCGGGAAGTGCCAGTGCCAGTGTATGGTACTGTATTGTTTTTGTGGTGCTGTCACACTGAGTAAAATGTACTGGAAGTCTAAGGGAAATAACTATTCTGTATTGGGATGACAGATTCACAGACTTTAGGTAGCTTAAATTTGGCAAGTCACTGTTAGAGTGAAACTTCTTATTAGAACCAAATGGGGTTTTTATGTTGCATCTGTCTGAGACAAAGCAAGATCCCCACATGCCACAGTTCTCCTCTTGAACTGTGATCTGCTCTCCAAAACAACAAGTAGACAGTGCTTTCAGTGCTTAAGGATTTTCTGAAAAGGGCATTTTCCTGTGTGCATTATGAGCATACGTGAAAGCTAAAAGGAAATGGACCAGATGCTGATTTCATTTACACTGGATTAAATCTTGAAAGTCGTCATTGCTTTTACACTTCATTTTCCACAGTACAACCATAGCAGACTTCTGACTACCATGTATTTTTCCTAAAAAGAAACCGTACACCAGGATTTTTAGGGTAAATGGCATTGCTCCTGACATGTTTATCTCCGCAGACTGAAGACAAATCCTACCTTTGAAAAACTCAAAGCCTAAGATGAGTAAATATTTTCAGAGAGCAGGATATTGGCAGTTCTTTATACCTAAACATATGGGTAAAATATAAAAATGACAGCGGATGTTTATAGAAGCATAATTTATGATAACAATGCAAAAGGAAATAACAGAGACACTCTTTTCCACCTATGATTGCTGTCATTCTCATTACTTACTGATTTCTTCACATCTTGCCCCAGTCTGTTGTTTTGTGTCTGTAAACACTGTTTAACAGCTTCCGCCTTGTCTACACAGGTGCCTAAATTTAAGTTTATCAAACGATTTTATGGAGTCCAAGAGGTTTTCAGAGGTTCAAAATGAGAGTTATGTAGTTCAATGATAAAAGTCCTCCAAGGACTAGCAAGCAAAAAGTTATCACCTCTGCCTCTGGAAGTCCCTAACCTGAAGTTTCTTACACTCGTCTTTCAGTTTCCACTGCTGACCATCTCTGGGGACAGGACACTAAACAACATGGCTATTCAGTAGAACCAGTCTTGTTTTATTGTAAATGATAGACAAGATGGATAGACAGACAGATAATATTTCTACTAATTTGAGGAGGAAGGGAAATACTCCAAATTAGGTGGAAATTAGTATCTTATGAACTGCAACAGACAGAAAAGTTCATTTGTTTTTCAAAAGCAGGGCCATCAGCATGCATTTACACTTGAGAAACAATTCCCCATGTGTGGAGGATCAAACTAGACTCCTGTCAAATTTCAGCCTCACCTCACTTCTTTTCTTAGAACTTTTTCTATTCACAGAGACTGAGAACAAACAAACATGATCCCAGATGGATCTGTGATCATCCTCCTCCAGTTCCACTAGGTTTATTCTATGCTTAGTACTCCTGCCTCCACTTCCATAACTTTAGATATCTCCACTGGTTTCCATGTGACATATAGAATATGTAGCATGTATTTGGTTAGGCAAGACCAATCTTGGTGTTATTGTGTTTCAAGACTGCAATAAACATCTCCAAGTCTCTGTGCATTCCAGAAACTCTGGCTTGATGGCAAGAACCAAAGTCTCCCTTCAAGGCTGGATAAATTCCCAGTGGGTTCATTCCTAATCGAGATGACACTTTGTTGTGATTTAATCCATCATGCAGCCAAATACCACACATAACCATTCCGTCAGTCCCCCAAAGACTGACAGGAGTTCTCCCAGCACAATGAAGGTAAAATTTGACTGTTGTATCTGTTGGTTCACATAAATATGCATATGTATTTGTAGATATGTTCTCCTTCCTGTAGCGGTGGGTGGGTCACACTACACACATTGCCCAGTGATAATAGTGCTGATTTTTAACCCACTTGGACTGTTGGTAAGCACTGGAGTAACAGAAAGGTGCAGAATTTCTTTGTAGCTATTCCATAAGCATTTACCCAGCTGATACTGTATATATACACATATGTAGTTTTACTATGAAATAGAGATAAAAATCAATATAAAAGGGTATTAAAGGATAAGTCACAAGACAGCTGCACCTGGTAATGCCGAAAAAATAGTAGCAACTAAAGATGCTCCAAGCGACAATAATTTGTGACCCTGTGCCAACACGCAGTGAGGCCGATGAAAACAACTTGTTCCAAAGCTGCTATTGGGGGTCTGAAATGTTTATCTGTTTGGTCCACATGTGGCTGTGTCTTCTAGCATTGACAGCTCCTGCAGGTTGGCAGCTTTTCAAAAGCTTGTCAGCCCTTGATAGCATTCCTATTCCTGCAGAGATGGGCGGGTTGCACTGTGGATTACACAGTGATAATAGTGCTGACATATAACCCCACTTACACTGTTAGCCAGCACACGACTTACAGGAAGGTACAATATCTCTTTGCAGCTATTTCATAAGTGTTTACCCAGCTGAAAACATTTTGTATTTAGTATTTATTTAGTTTAAGGAGTGAAATAACAAAGGCTTTAGTCAAACTCACAAGAAATTTCTATATACCAAAGTAATCTTTCCAGCAGGATCCCAGAGCTTAGGATTCCTATACAATTTCTTCTACAGCTTTCCAACCTCTCATGCTATTAAACATGTATGAACATTTGCTTTACACTGTGTTTTTATTGGTTATAGCATAGTTGTCTTCAGATTTATTGTCCATGTTTGCAATGCCCTGATAAATGTGGGATGTTGCTCTTTTCTTCTTTCTTTTGCTGAGCATCTTTATTTTACTCATAAGGAGGAACCACAAATCCTCCAGTTTATAAATATCTTAAAATATTTGTCAGGTATCTCACAGTCTTTCAAGAAAATACTATGGCACTTCATATTGTTATTCCTGCAACAGGAACTGTAGGCTTCTATTCAGGATAAGTTCATAGAAATTATGTCCCTGCTACAGAAAGATGATAATCCTTTGCTAAGCTTTACATATTTGTAGAGTGTAACCATTTTAGCATTTGCATTTGTCTTTCATTGTGGGAGACTTTTCTATTATACTGTGGTGCT
This sequence comes from Patagioenas fasciata, assembly GCF_037038585.1. NCBI lineage: Eukaryota > Metazoa > Chordata > Aves > Columbiformes > Columbidae > Patagioenas > Patagioenas fasciata. The sequence continues at coordinate 206,341,300 of NC_092520.1, forward strand.
TACTGTTGTTTTATAATAAGGTTTGCAAGCACTGGAAACTGGATGGATTTTTTTCAGGCTTCCAGCTAAGGAAATTTTCAGCCAATTACATCATAAATTGAATAAGAACTACAATAATTTTAGAAATTTGAACTCAAGAAGAACTATTGATTTATTTCATCAGGAAAAATATATCAGGAAATAAAGCCATAACTTAATATGTGTAAGTTAAATTAACTAATTTAGGTAAACAATTAGGTTTCAAAAAGGAAGTTATTAAATGATGTATATGTATACCCTAAAAAAAGAAAAAGGATACAGTGCTTTGGGTGTTTCTTTGAATACTATTCCAGAAACATCTGAATATGTTCTACATGTCTACATATGTTCTACATGTCTACAATTTTTCCAAGTAATTATATCCACAGATGAGGATTTTCTGAAAGTAAATTGCTAGAGATCCTGGTTTGGCTCATTGGTGAATCGGTAGTATAGTATAGTGTAGTATAGTATAGTACAACAAATGTCTGAAGTTGAGAGTTTTTTTAAAGTAATTTGAATCTATCCAGCACAGAGCATTCTATAATTTATGTACAGCTTTATTTTAAAGAAAGAAAACCCCAAACTAAGAACCGTCTTGCATTCTAGTTTCAAAGCTTTTACACCACTCTTACTCCCCACAACTTGTTGTGGTTTTTTTTAACCCTCTCCCTCAAAGCCATTACGAAATACATCATTTACAGGCAGAAACAATATTCTAATCAATTCTCATTTTAGTGGCTGCACATAAGAAAATATTGTTTTTTCAGACAACTCTTACTCCGGAGGAGTACAAAGGACACACTTCAGACCCTTGTAGTCCCAACATGTGTGGTTTCCTCACACCGGGAAAGCCTGGAAGCAAGCCGCCTGGCCCGACGCCAACCCAAACCACGGTCAGTCTAAACACAGCGCCGGCAAACGCTACTTTCTGACACTTCCCTGCTACTGGAGAGTATCCTTTAGCATTGAGACCCCCTCAGTGACTGAGATTTATACACAACCACTCATATAACTTCCTTCATGTCATCTCTTTCCTCCCCAAACATCTTTCTACCAGCACAGCACAGAGGAACCAAAAAGAAACGCTTCTGTGATGTTGTCTTGCGTTACCTGGTCATTTACCCAAGAGGGTAAGTTTATAAAGTGCTCACAGATATTTTGGGAATCAGCACAACAGGATGCTTCATGGAGCTTTTCAGTCAGTTTTAGCTGCTTAAATATACTTTGCCTCAATGTTTTGTCTGAAAAGTTAAAGATGATCTGAATGGTTAAACTGAGAAGTGGAAGTATTTGAATGTGCAGACAATAATTTATTTAATCCAGATATGCAAGTGGTTATGAATTTTATTCCCTCCTTTCAGATTATCACAGATGTGTAGACATACATCTCTATTCAGCTTACTAAACACAAAATTTCATTCCAATATAAAGTGAGTCTTTGCTCTACAATATCTATATTAAATGGCATTGTCTGATTGCACACTAATTCTCCTAGCTCAGTCTATGTTCTGCTCTTCTTGGAAAGCACAACATGCATAATGATCAGTGGTGGTTTGGCTAAAGGGAAAATGTTAGTCACTTAGAGGGGTAGATCATGTGGGGTGCTACCACCTCCAGAAAGCTCTGAACTAATCAAGCATCACTGAACATAATGAGAGGTGACAGCACTCAGCATGTCCCAGGTGGTAAGCAACATCCCACAGAAACAAAGATCTGCTTTTCACACAAACAAAATTTGTTCTCTACAGAAAGCCTATGCCAGAAAACAAATCTCTAGTCTGAAAAACCTTCAATCCAAATAATGCTGCTATCAATACAATATATTAAGAAGGTATTGTTTCTTGAGTAAACTACTGAGATGGAGGATTAAAGTGCTTGATAAAGCATCCCAGAGAAGAAACATCCTGAAATACTCAAAATCTGAGTTTTAAAGAACCTGACAAATGGAGTATTGCAGAAGTCAAAACAAGAAATAAGATATTCAACCTGCTACTATATCTCTTCTATACAACCACAGCAAGTGTTGCACTCAGACATGTGGGGCAACAGAATCTCCTGTTACACCTGCCAAGCCCCTGCGCTGCAGTTGTATTAATTCAGGGTCAGTTACCTCTTCGGAGCTGACAGCAGAACACAGTAATTTAAAACCTCCTTCTGGTGCTTAAAGAAAATATCAAAGACAGCTGAGAATTTAAATTTTCTTCAGTAAGTAGCATATCTGGAAGAAGCAGTAAAGCCATGTGTGTTCCTGTGTAAGCATCTGTTTTTTACATGTAGCAGTCAGTTGTGCTTACAAAAGCTCCAATTCATCGTGTCTACTAGAAATACTGAAGGCTAAATTGCCATCTTATTGTCTGGAATCAATACATTGTCACAGGGCGTGGGCACAGGAATACAGTAGATCTCAGTGGAAGCTTCTCCTATTACTAACAATTTCAGATATTAGTATGAATGTTAATATTAAAATTGCCACTAACATTTTTATTATAATTTAAATCATTCAAGTTGCCTCTGCTCTGTTTAATATCAAAATAATGTAATATCAGTGATGCCAGGAAACAGGGAAAGAGCTGTCTTCAGTTATGTTCTTTCAAACACTTTTATTTGAGGAGGGTGACCATAACCAGAGAAATTAAGCAGGAAACACTTTGATCGGCATTTTTGCCCTTTTTTTGCTGATATTTTGATATTACTCTCATGCACTGCGGGGCTCCTCCAGGTATGTGACTTCTTGCAGGTCATTGGTATCATAAGAGATCACATACTATTAGAAATTCAGTTTATTAAAGATGATTTGTGTAATCATGGGAAGGGAGATTATCAAATTTTGGTACACAGCAGTGCATGATGAATCTTCCAGTTACACAGTGAAGAAGGGAGGAAAAAAAAAAAAGACAAAGTAATAAAATTGAATTTATGAGATGAACTCTACAGAAAATAAACTGACCTTTTTTACATTTTTGTTTAAATCAACCAAGTTGAGCAGGAAGATGTGGTCTTTAGCCCCGATTAGCAGCCGGCCCCTCTCCTCATCTAGCAGCAGGGTTCGAAAATCAAGCCCCTCGGTTGAGCCCAGGAATGGGATGCAGCTGTTTGAAAGCAGCAAGTCTGTGGGAAAATGAAGAAAATCTTTATAATCAAAATGTTTACATATGACTCATTGGTGTCTTTTATAAATATATGCAACCGGCATGGAATATGCTGGTGAGATAACTGCAGTCTAAGAGAATGTCTTTCCAGGGTCATAGCACAGGTCCTGTTAACCTTGGTTTTCTTTGTCATTTTTTACTTCCAAATTGGGTAATATTTAATTCATAAAACATTTTTCTGTATGAAATTTTCTTAATAAATTGTGTCTATGACCTAAAGGTATCACATTCTTCAACAGAAACTAGAAATAAACAAAAAAGACAGATATTTGCAAAATATGTGCTATACACTTCCTTTGTTGCAAGAAAAGTAGTATGTGATTATATCATACTTATGGATACATGTGATCAAAGATCAGTGTCTCACCATATTTAGTGCTCTACATATAAAGCAGCAAAGGTCAATGCCAGAAAGAATAGTTAGGAGCAAGAAGCAGTAGTTAGATGTGACAGACATCATAGACTCAAAGAATGACTGAGTTTGGAAATGACCTTCAAAAATCATCTTGGTCAATGCCCCTGTCACGGGAGGGGACATCTTTCATCAGATCACGTTGTTCAAAGCCCCATCTGCCCTGACCCTGAACACCTCCAGGGATAGATCATCCACAGCTTCTCTAGGCAGCCTGTCCCAATGTCTCACCACTCTCATCATGAAGAACTTCTTCCTTTCAGCCAATCTTAACCTTCCCTCTTTCAGTTTAAAATCGTTACCCTTGATTCTGTCACTAAAGGCCCTGGTAGAAAGTCTTTCTCCATCTTTCTTATAAACTCCTTTTATATATTGAAAGACCACAATAAGGTCTCTCCAGGACCTTCTCTTCTCCAGGCTGAACAACTCCAACTCTCTCAGCCTTTCTTCATAGGAGAGGTGCTCCAGTCCTCTTACTATTTTAATTGCCCTCCTATGAACCCACTGTAACAGGTCCATGACTTTCTTGTACTGAAGCCTACAGAACTGGATGTAGGACTGGAGGTGGGGTGTCACAAGAGCAGAGTAGAGGGGGAGAATCACTTCCCCCTGCTTGATGGTCACGCTTCTTTTGGTGAAGCCCAGGATGCAGTTGGCTTTCTGGGTTTCAAGCACATATTGCTGGCTCAGATTCAGTTTTTCATCTACTAGTATCTCCAAGTCCTCCTGTGTGGGGCAGCTCTTAATCTGTTCATTACTCAATCTATACTGATATTAAGGATTGTTCCCTACTGAGGCACAGGACCTTGCACTTGTCCTGGTTGAACTTCACATATTTGCGTGGGCCTGCTCCTCTAGTCTGTCAAGGGACCTTCAAAGATCATTTAGTCCAAGTAGATGAGGGATGGCATCCCTTCCTTCAAGGATATCAACTGCGGAACTCAGCTTGGTGTCATCCACAAGCTTGGTGATAGTGCACTCAGTCCCACTATGTCTTTGATGAAGATATTAAATAGCATTGGTCCCATTATGGACCCTTGAGGGACACCACTCATTACTGATTTTCATTTAGACGTATATGGTTAAGAAGAACTGGAAGAAGGCAACAACTGCAATGTGTATTGAAACTTTTATATAAATTTCAGTTTTTCCATTGCCTAAGATGATGCTCTGGTGGCAGTATAGAGAATTGCTGCAGTTAAATTTTCAACTATTATCATTTCAGTTGAGAACTGAGAACTGAATCAACAACCGCCAAGCAGAGGTATATTGCTAGGGTATACTACTGAAATGAAGGCAATATAGAGGCATATCAAGGAGACCATCCAGTAGCAGCACCTCTAAGGTCCTGAGGACTTTACTTTCCTTATAGGGGTGGCAATGGGTGGCTGTTTCTGCATCCTTACCCTCTCTGCAGAGGAAATATTCCCTGTCAAAAGCACAAATTTGACACTCAATTTTACTGTGATTTCAAAGTGACTTCCTATCTCCTTCAAAAGGTAATTAAGAAAAACAAGTTTCCCTGTGAAACTAATGAAAGAATCTATGCTTCTCCTGTAAAAAAGCTAAAAGGTTGTAAAGTAAAAAGTCTGTACCCTTTTGCTTAATTAAGACTCTGGATGTAATTCTGGATGAGGACACAAACAATGTATAGAAAAGAGCACAAAAAGCATTTTGTCTTGTTGGGCAGTCATTAATTTGGGGAGGATGAAAATAAACATGTAAATTGGTTCTTCCACAAGCAAGCACTCCAAGCTAAACTATTCAGAAATTTTGGGATTGTAAGGTAAATCTTGTATTTAATTGAACATAAAATTAAGGGTATTTCCACCTTCCTGACACTGTATTGACAATGTAGCCTTCCTGCTAGATGGGTCAGACTTAACAGCACAAGTTATTTACTCTTCCTGCTCATGACAAAAATCAAGGACAATGTTTTGCAGAGTAACTCCTGAACAAAAGAAAGAGAAAAATTAAAACAAAACAAGACCTTTTTTTTCAAGGTCTCTTGCTAAACCTGTGACAGATAAAGCAGAGATTAGGTCCTCTTGCTGGATAATAAACAGCACTGTGGGAGAAAAAAATATTTTATCTTTATTAATCTGACTACCTGGTATATAATTATGATAATTATTTTTTGGCTCAGTCACTTCTACTTAAGCTCATGTGTTTTTGTCTGGCTTACTGCTGAATGCTGTTCAGGTACAGTCTGCAAACAAATTGTCTTGTATTGCAGCCCCTAATCCCCTAGGTGAGATTTATTTGGCAGTACTTTGAAAAAAAAAAAAAATCTTTCTTCACATTGAAAATTATATCCAACATTAAGCACTACACTGCTTTACACCTGTCCTATGTTTTCTGAAGACAAAGATGTCAGGGTTTGGGTTTTTTTTTTCCTCTTTTTCTCTTTTTCTGAATTGGTAACACTTTAAAAGACCTGCTTATTAATTGACAGCAAGTTCACTTAGGGAACAACTTAAGGTTAGCGTGGTACTATAGAAACGTAAGACCCATCCAAACTACTTCTTACACTAGAGCTGGCTGACTAATAGCCTGGCTGAAGAACAACCAAGCCAGTGTAATAAATAAATACAAATTTTAAAAAGAAGAAAGAGAAGCCCTGTAAGCACAGAACTCCTGAAGCTTAACTCATACCATTAGTGTGTTTTCACCAAATAAGAAATAAAGATGTATGTCTCCTGACAGTTGTTTTTCCTGGTTTGTCTGATACAGGATGGGCTGCCACTCCTAGTGAAAATCTATTAATTGTTGTGTGTGGTGTAGATGTGTTTTCATTAAATGTCATACTGGATATAAATCTCCTCCCTTGTTTTTTTCTGCCTGGAAAATCTTGGTGCTGGTTATGATGAAGTTGTTTACTGGGAAAGAGTTCTCTGATGCTGATCACAGCACAGCAGGAAGCTTTAGCTCCCTTGGGCTACTCAAATTCTTCTCAGTTGCTCCCTAAAATACTGTTTATCAGCTGAGCATTGCTGGAGCACATCATTTCTGAGTAATCGTCTTTCACTTCTCCACCCATGACCTCAGAGCTGGCTGCATTACTAGATTATATGATACATTATATGTAATAATAAATGCCTTATAAATTCTACAGTCTAGATTAAATCTCTTTTTAACAGTTCTGTGTCCCGGTTAGTAGATAGAATGGAAGGAAGAAGAACAACGCAGGATCACAATATCTATTAATTAATCATTCTCAGGCATTAACATGAATAAACAGGAGAGATTAATGAATTTCACAGGCTACTGTATTTCAGCAATCCATATCAGCCTCTATTAGTTTTAAATATCTTCTGATGACAAGCTTACAGTCATATCACAGTGCTTGCCTGTGGGACATGGGTAACTAAGATGCAGAATATGAAGGAAAATTCTTTCTCTTCCCCAGTCATAGGAATTTGATCTCAGTAAAGGTAAATGATACATGTGTGCAAATGCTCTAAAGCACTTCCATTCTTAGAGCCATGCAATCCATATGTCTTTGCAAATCTGTCACTTGCCAAAATATGTAGACCTGATTTTCCCTCCACATGTCTGAAAGGAGATGACTAAGGTTGTTCTCCATTTCCCATTTCTTTCATATTTGAAAGGAATAATTTCTACAGTGACCATCCCCAAAGGACATTTGTCATATATTGCTTAATACTTCTAGTATTTCTCAGTAAAGAACCACCTAGGACAGCTACAAGAGAGAGAGAAAAAGTTGTCCCGTGTCTGAAATGCCCAAATGGGAACGAGCCCTGCCTGATGCCTTGTCCAGTCATTTGTTTCACTGCATCATAAGGAAAACATCTGCAAAATGTTCCAGATTGAAATGACAGCATTGCACACTGATTTCTTACTGACACCAGTGACAACACAAGCTGCAAACTGGTGAAGAATCAGGTTCAGTTAGTTATTTTCTAACTATTGAAAAGAGCTTGGAAATAAAGCCCTGAACATGGCCACTGATAAGATTAAAACTGAAACATGACCTAATAAAATTTGTCTGGCAAACATTAACAGAGAACTGATTAAACTATAGCCAAATTAATCAATCTTCTCATTCCATAAAAGCAAAATAATCCAAACTTACGGGTTGAAATTTCCCTTCACATATAGATGTATTTAATATCATGAAGGACATTAGACTGGAAAATATTGGTGCAAAAAACATGTTTTCCCAATGGTTTTCAAGCTTAGAGCAAGCTGTTGGTTTGAATCACTGCATCTCTATAGCCAGTCTAATATAAACAACATTCTCACAATGCACAGAAACAAAATCAGTTACAGGGATGGTCTTTAATGAGTATATGTTCACCACTCAGTTTATTGTGTCTATTTACTGGTTTACTGAAAATTAAATACTTTTATCCCATCTGGTGATTAAATGAATATGCAACAAACTCCCTTTCTGGGTTAATGTTTCACTGCTGAGTAGTAGAAGCTGGAATAGTGACTGTTTGAATTTTTTTTACTAAAGATCTCAGTGGACTTGGCTTACAAGGGCATGATTGTTGCTTACTTGAATAATCTCCAGCAGCAGGCCTATGGCATAAAGACTCAAAATGAAAAAAAAAAAAAAAAAAGAAAAAGAAAAAGACATTCTATTCTGGTAACATATATTTGCATTTATACAGTATATTTAGATCTCTTAGCCTCAAGTGACATACATGGTGAATGTTCCATCATTCCTCAAATCCATTGTGGTGCAAGCGTGCATCAATCTGGAACTGCTTGGTCAAGACCCAGAATTGCCTTGGTGGCCAGTCACAGACATTTTTGTAATGATGTGCTATGCCTAAACTGACAAAAAAAGAATTCCTCAACTGGGTACAAAACAGCTACATCTAATAACACCTTTGAAGGACTCCGAATTTAAAGGGTACATATGTATAATTCTCTAATTTTCATTTACAGTAAAAAAACAAACGCCATGCCATTTTCCCCTAGATAGGAGCAAGTCTTTTCACATGCTGGAAAATATCCATTACAATTTACATGCGTATTGTGTGAAGTCTCAATTAAATTTTTGGGATAAAGAAATGTCAATATTAAATGAACACAGCAATTTACTCAATTCCTAAAGTCTTCTGAGCTTAAAAGATGCAATTGACCCCAGATGTATTTGTATGAAGGCAAAGAGAATAGTTCCAGTCTACTACCAATCTCTAGTACTTTTTGCAAGAAGCAAGTTATGTTTTGTTTAATTGCATCTCAACATGGACAATGGTGATTTGTTGTGCATGCCATGTAGCTCTCATTGTTATATTTGGCCTGGAGGAAAATGTTATATTCATGGCACAGCAGAGGCTTTCCAAAAGGATATGGATTACTGAGAATAGAGAAAATATTATTTCTTGTTGGCGCAATATTGCATCAAAATCTTGGTTCTCTTTCTGAGTCATCCCCAAAACCACCTTGTTCTTCACCACGTATTTTGGGGTTACATACTTCTGTTCCTCTTTTAGGACTGAACTGTTCTCTGAGAGGGTATTACAGTCTAGGAAGGTGACTCTGGGAAGCAAATCTTTTCAAATATTGCTCCACAAATTGAGGAAGAGTCAGTTGCAGGTTCTAAGATATTTCAGGGCATTTTCACTTTGAGCTTCAGGCACTTCTATGGACCTGCTCAGCAATCAGCAAACTTAACATTTCCCAAATCTTTGTTTGCAAATACTTATTGATAGATGTTAAATCTGTCAGCATTTTACAACCCAGAAAAATCATAATTAAAGCAGCTCTTTGTGCATTGTGCTTCTTTAGTCTTCACTACAGACTATGGTAACTAAGAAATAATTCTCCCTGTGCAGTGTTGTGAAGACATATTTTACACTTTTCATTCCAAAGGGACAGATTATCTTATCTTCAGACAACCTTCGCAATATCTACTCCAATTATAAAGATAAGAAAAAAAATCGTACTGTGGGATCTGATTCTCTTTCATATCAGTGAGGCTCCCTTGAAAGGATGTGCTTCTGCAATAAGACTACTGCAGATTATTTCATTAATTTATTTCATAAATGGAAATATAATCAAACTACAGTGTTGTCTTTGTGTTTTTAAATCTCTAAAAATGGTAATACTGTAAAACAAACTAGGCAGGTAATTACCACCAAAAATACACCCAATAAAGCATTAACTAAACAATTCTCACTTATGTGTATGGAAGTGCATTTCAACAGAAAGTAAATTTGACTAGTGAAACAGCTGCACAAATAACTTGTAAAGTGTTATTATTGCAGAGATGATTAAAAGGTGTCTTGTGGCTTCATGTTATTGGTGAAAAAATGCAAAGACCCAATTCATAAACTTCACAGAGCCAAACCAAATAATTAACTTTAGAAAACCCTACTGAAAATGCATCTGAGTGAAATATTTCTTTTTCTGAAGAAGACCTAAGACTGTGGATTTGTACAGGTTCCCTTTTGCTAAGTAGTTTATCTTTCTTGCAAAACTCCCAAAGTAAGCAAACTCACTGTTGCTTCCAAGGCAAGATTAAATCACCATTTTTTTCCCCCAAAGTGATATGGTGGATATTTAAAGAATATGTACTACAAATGTAATTCAATATAAATGATTGGCAAGCATACGAGCTTTGGTAATACGTAAATAATTGTTGACATCTCATCACACATACCTGTCCATTACAAATGTTTGGCACGTTGACAGACTTATATAGTACCAAATCTCCTCTTTAAATGAAAGGCAGAACATGCAGACAATGGACTCATCATCTCTATTTTCTCATTTTCAATTTTCAGAACCAAACTTACCCTTTTTTCCCCCTCACCTCTCACAGATCTTCAGTCTGTGCAATGAGTAAATAATCTGAGTCGTTTGATTCAGTCTTACTTCAAATTCCCTTCAAAGTACCCCAATAGTGAGGGAATATTTCTCTCTAAGACTATAAAGGCTTTTTCCTTATATACCCAGCTTTCAATTCAGACTTTATTTTCTTCAGAGTGATGTTAAAATGGCTAGAGTATTTTCAAGCACCTATACCTGCAATTTTCAACTAACTGCATCTTGACAAACTTCTGAGAACACGATATTCTCTGGAGATGCACACAGCACCATGAGGACAGTCAGACAGAGGAGCTCTTTGCTAAATCTTGTAGCCCATATATCTGTGGGTTGATAAAACAACAGCAGGTTGTGCTATTACCTCCGCCCATACTATCTGGCACCAGATGTACAGAACATGACACATTTTTAAATTCTTACTCAGTTTTTCCTCTGTTGATGAAATTCCAGCTTTAGGAAGTGAGATAAGTGGACTTTGTTTCACACTTGGAGCAAAAGGGAATTTTGTTGCGGACTTCATTGTCCAGGATTTAAACCTGCAATGAAGTTTTCTTAATTAAATCTATAGTATAACTGGCTACAGAAACCTGGGTTTGGCTCAGCAGCTGGTCTGACACTACCGATAGGTGCTGACAGATCTCTCCGGGCATCTGACTCACTCTGTTCAGACCTGCTTTCTCAGGCTTCACATCTGACACCAGGACTTGATCCATTGAAACTACAACTGTTATATATGAAACAGGTTGGTTTTAAAATGGTCAGATATCTTAATAATGCTTTCACATTTTTCTGACAATCTTCAAATGTATTTGCTAGCTTCCTAATGGGTGTAACATTCCTAACAAAGTAGATAAGGTTTTCATGCTAAAAGATGAGAGACCTTGAATTCAGTGGCATGAACAACTCTTGTAACAAGTGTGGGATGGCATGGGCCTGAAAACCACATTAATATCAATACTAACAGGCTTAGGAGAGATACAAAACAGCATGAGCTATTCTTGAAGAAGATGACAGTGCAAGGGGAAGTTAATGCACAACAGATTTACTTACTTATTTACTTCATTAGTGCCTCTGTTTACAAGACTTAAAAGAACAGTTCACAGACAGAAAAATCCAGATTTGTTACCTATCATTGCTATTATTGAAAACTGTTTGCCATTTCCATACTAGTGTAATCAGATACTACATACCAGTTGTAAACAGTGCCTGTGAGCAATACAGATTTGTATGGAAACATTTAATAGCTGTAAATCCCACCCTTCCCCACCCTCTGCAAGCTCCACAGACACACACCCTGCTTGTATTTGCATCAAGACTTGTAGTCTGACTCTCAGTTTAACCACTGGGACTTGCAATGATTTTATCAGCTGAAGATCTAACCCTGAGCGTACAGCAAGGAGACATTGCGTCCATTCTCCTCTCTAACTCCAAGCATTGGACCAGAGCCCACACAAGCTGTATGGTCAGGCTGTAAAGCTAAATAAGATACAGAGATAAAGTCCTAAATACTAATAGCATATGTCCTTGCCAAAGAGGCTGACGAGAGCTGGAGCTGGTGCAAGAGAAAGGGCAGGTCCATACATCTGGGAGCAGATGAGGGGGGAAAGAAGTGGATATGAGTGTTTGGGGAGAAGGAAGCAGGGAGGGAGATGCCCTCCTTCCAGAAGCAACATGCAGTTATGTTGGCTCAGTTGAGAAACCACTATCTGAGAGAGCTTGTAAAATCTTTAAAGTACTGATGGTCGTTCAATGCCCTTCCCACAGCCCCATGAGAGCAAGGAAAGTTCCTCATAACTATGTTCAAAAACCTCTTCTGATTTCTAGACTCAACCGTGTCAGGTCCAGATGGACAAGGAGGCAGAACAGATATAGTAAAGGAGGTGAAACCAGGTCTGGGAAACAATAACCAGCTCACCAGTGTGACCTGCTACCCAGGGAGCAAAAGTGGCATTTGGCAGGGCTGAAGGGGTTGTGGTGGGAGGAGTGCTTGAACAGGAAAGCAGGCGAAGGGCAGGGAACTCTACAAGCAGATTTACCTGCCAGTGGAACAGATATTTCCTCTGCTGGCAGCAAACCAGCTTTAGGAGGTTCCTGCTTGCTCTCCCCACATGTAACCACTTGTTCCTGTCCCCACAGGGGGATTCCCTCTCTGACATGGGCCAGATAATCTTTCCTTTCCATGCTCTGAATGGGGAACAAGAACTTTTATAATGACAGTGAAGGAATTAATATTTTAGCTGTTTCTACTGTCAGGGCTGCTGATTGAGCTCACAAGGCAAAATTAACAGCCCTACTTTAAATTGCTACAGAATAGCAGCACAGAGATGCAATTGCTGTAGGGAAACTCTGTTTAAGTCACTTAGTCATTATCTGGGGTAGATGCACATGATGGATATTTTCTAATAAAATATGGTTTAGATGAAGAGGATTACTCTTTTTCAGAAAACTTCAAAGATTTTTCTCCTTATACTCTTTTTCCAACAAGTTTGTTTTATTACTGGCAGTAATGAAAATAAAACCAATTCACATTATAACACCTCGGACTGCTATAATGTTCTCCCACGGCAGAGTAAAATATAATTATCACTTATACTTTCTGACACTGACAGGAGTTAAATTTTATTAAGCTATTGAAACTACAGGTCACTGTATATCTACATTAATTCCCTTATATGTTTGTTATTTGTGTTGGAGTTGTGCCTAACAACTTGTCAGATTCAGAGTCCCATGTGCAGATGTGCAGGTGGACCCAATATCTCCCCTGTAGTTTGAGGCAACATTGCAATAGGAGTTGACTAACTAAAAATGACATGGCAAGCAATGTAAGAGAAGTGTCTCTGCACAAAGTAAACATGTGCACCATCATATTATCTCCTGTCAATCATTGGTATGTAGGCATAAGCTATTATTTAACATTGGAGGGTCAGGAAGTCGATATTTTTCAATATCAATATTTACATGTATTTATCCATTTACAGGCACCAATGGGTGTCACATAGACTGTTGTTATGTTACATACCTAGTGAGAAATATTTTTCAAAGAAATCAGGGTTACATAGACGATGCAGAGGAAGTTATGAAGTAATCCCAAAGCAGCCAGGTAACTCTATGGTACAACACAGCATACTTCTCTAGGACAACCACGATTTAGATCACAGAGGAGAATAACTGTTTTCTTAACTTAGTAGGAAAAAAGTTACCTTTGTGACTCCCACCCTTGTCTAAATGCCTCTGCTAACCACAGCTAGACAATCCCTCTGACTTCTCTGACAGTGCTCTGGTGTGATAAAGGAAATTTTGTCCCTGTTTCTTTCTGCTGTCTCTTTGTGTATTTATCTCCAAAGGATTTTGACTACAGAACAGACCTCCTCTGCACCCCTCAGCCCTCTCTATAAATGGAACAGCAGAAACAGGGAGGGAGGAAAGGGAAATGGGATGTGACTCGAGGACCTGCGCTACAACCACAGACGGCCACCGTTAGACAAATTGACGTCAAGAGGATCATGCCCTCAAATTAGTGCATAGGAAGAGAACAAGGTTGGAACATTTGAAACTACTCACAATTGGGCTTGCTTTACAAATGTCTTTAGTACAAGTGCAATTAGACAAATATTTCTGAAAGTACCCTCTTCGAAGCTGATGCCACTGATCATGTGTCTTCCACACATTCTTCTCCTAGACAAGCAGTTTTCAGTGTTGTCTCATCCTTCCCAAAGTCTTATTCTTCTGTTTTTATCTCTCATCTTCTGAGATTTAATCAAGTGAACACTCAGCAGAATAGTTTGGTATTTTGTGAACATAAGTCTTTTTTTATCCAATTGAGGCCCTTTTGTGATCATGAAAAAAAAAACTGTTGTGAGCTACAGGCTGTTTACACTGTTAAGAGGTTGATACGGGTCAGTTCTCTAAGGTTATTCTTAGTTCAACTGCAAAGTAAACTGTTGATGTCACTGACTGGAGGCTGCTCTCCAGGACATTATATATATGATAATTATATGACAGAAAATGCAACATATAGTTGGATCTGACCTCCAAGTTCACTAGTTTAAAAAAGGAAAAAAGTGTCTGTAAGAAACTTGCTGTTTTCCCGTTACTAAAATGTAATAAAGCCCTTCAAGTTTATACTTAGTCTACAACATATACAAGAGTCTTTCCTCATATGGACAGCAATGCCCATCCGTCTTCAGCCAAGGGTACACATTAAGTCCCAGTGTTCACTGCCTCCAGAAAGCATTTTTGAGACAAAACAGGGAAAATCTTTTCCATAACTAGACAACCATTTGAAACAGGGATCTTAACTCCCATATAAACATTTTATGTTACTCTACAAAGGAATCTGAGACAGATTTTTCTGAGAAGTCACAAATCATCAAAAATGAATTAAACAACTAATAAGGGATTCAGAAAAAGCAGCACTTCTTCAGTCAGCACATTTTCCTTGATCTTCATGGACATTCAGAATTACAGCTGCTGAAATTACTATAAAAGCATGTTTGTATTGATTTTTCTTCCTCTTCCTGTAGAACAATCATAGCTGCAGAAATGCAAGCTCATTTCTAGGCTTTTTTGTATATCACCAGTTTACAATGTTCCCAACATTCATAGCTGCACAACACCCTCACTGTACTAGGATTACTGCAATATCACAGTTTAAACGAGGCTTATGGAGCTATATAGTTGTAACTATATTTTATATGCATAGTTAAACAATGCATGTCATGGAAATAAGCCAGCTTTACTAAAGCAGAACAAACTAACTGCTCTGATGCAACAGTTAAGCATCTCTTCAGTTATAAAATTAAACATGTTTAAAGCAAAAATTGCTTAGAAAACAGGATGCTTGATATTGTAAAGCAGCATGTTCAAAGGATCCTTTTTAGAACATTAAGGAAATGTACTAATCCAGTCAAACTTACAAAAGAATTCCTGGAATGAAAATGCTATCCTCTACTTTCTTTTTAGCATGTTGTAGGAACGGACCACTCTTAGGGAGAAGAAAATTGCGCATACAAAACACTGCATGAAGGTAAACAATTCTTAGACATGGTTAATTTCCATGTGGAGCTGATGATTTAGCATTGTCATCCTTCAACAGATGAGACAGAAGTGCATGTCTTTACTTCACTTACTTAAGATGAAAAAAACAAGCAATGGAAATCCAATCCTGCTTCAATTTACTTCAGTGGCCAAACTTTTGCCATGGCTTTAGTGGGAGTGAGAATGTAACTTAATTCATTCAATGTGAAGAAGGAAAAAATCAGCTGCGAATAATATTTTTTTTTATTAAATTTACATCACTGCCATAGTTATTTTTAGCAGCATTAAGTGAATCTTGTTTTAAAATCCAAAGGTTGTCTTCAGTCTTGACTTTTCCTATGTGCTGTGTCACAATGCAGGATTCTGGTCCTCTGACCAAACCAGCACTGGTCACAGCAGGTGTGACTTGGTTTTGAGACATGACCACATCCCTGCATGGGAATGATATATATTTGTGGATGTCAACGTGGACATTTCATCAGTGGCAATGTCCAAATCTGGACTGGCCAAGAAAGCAGGGTGCACACTTTTGTAATATAAATGTATTCTTTGAATGCACAGACAACTTCTAAGCTGTCCATGGAAAGCAACAAAGGAAAACAAATTATTAGAACTGAATTTGCAATCAGGAGTCTGCGTTCCTACTGGAAATTTTTAGGATGGCAACAAATACAAAAGGTTGATTTTTATTATTTTTTTTTCCTAGAAGGCAATCAGTTTCCTGGTTTGATTATTTTCTGCCACTGCCTATAAAATAAAACCTAGAAACACACACAAAAAATCTCTATAAAAGTACCTGTCAATAAATTGACAAAGACTGCTACCCAAAAGTTAAACAGAAATAAGACTCTCTACACTGTATGAATTAAACACATTTATATGTATGAATTATGACACAGGCCATTCTGTTCTTCAGTAATGGAACTGATGCTGTCCTGTAAATGACATTATTGAATGAGACTGGTATGCAAAAATCTTCTGTATTTGCTGTAGAAGTTGAAATGAGGATGTTAAATGAGGTAGCAGGCAGTGTGGATGTGCTGCTTAGGGAAGCTGAACGTCACTTCTGTGCTTGAGGAGTTCTGCAGTTTGGGTGATGGTCACAGGGTTTCTCCAGCTACATGGAAATGAATGATAAATACACACTGTAGCTCTGAGATTGAATGTACTGTTATTCAAAGACCATTAAAATACGGAATGCTATTCAAAGTCTATTAAAATATGGAATATTATTCAAAAATCAGTCCCTAGCTTTGTAAAGATCATAATCTTCTATCAGAAGACAGTTTGTTTACCTTCTAATGTTAAAGCTATAACATAATAATAAAAAAACCTCAGAATCTTGTAAAAGAATAGAAGAGATATAGATTAATTAAGGTCTATGTAGTGAGAGAACCCCAGAAGCATCATGAGAACAGTGACAGTTTCTGGGATTTGAATGACATGTACCAATATCTAAAAGCTAAAGTCTAAGTGAAGAACATAAAAATAAATATTGAAAAACTATTCAATTAATGAATCAGGAAAAATGTGGGAATATAGAATGAAGTATGCAATTAAAGACCATAGTGTATTATGTCGACACAGATGGAGTATATAACTGACTTGTGTTTGTTTGTACTTTTATGTGTGTTTGATTTTTTATAACACATTTTTAGAACTGGGGCAAATAATAAAGGGAATCTATCATACAACATGTTGATACCCTCATAATTCCCTAGAATATCTATATCTTACCATTTCCGGCATGAATTTCACTCCCTTAAACTATCTCACAGAAGATGAAATTCTATAACTGCACTGCAGACAAGCTCTAAAATTTTAATTGCTGTCAGAACGCAGAGGGCTTGTGACGCACGATGGTTTATTGAAGTACTCTTGTACTTATAGACATTTTTTTTAGCTACTCCACCCTGCTTCTTCTCCGTCTTCCTCTATCCACCACTGACTTCTTTCTTTCTTTCTCAATTTTATCATTCTCTGTGTTCTTCTAATACCATTCCCTCTTCTTTCTCTCTACTTGTTCGCTACACCTCTTCACCCTCAACTTTCAGTACTTGGCATTCACTTTCTTCTCCTTCTGCTAGGGCATGGGAAGAAGCAGTTTCCTAGTACTTAGCTGAGATGTGCTGGGCTGCAGCTGTGAGATGAAGTAACTGCAGGGGAAAGTCCTGCTCGCTTCCAGTTCTCCTGCCCAAGGAAATGCTTGGCTCTTCTGTGAATACAGAGCTGCACGGTCCCATAAATGCATTGCAGTTGGAAAGGGATGAAACCTTCCCATGAAAGACAACATCCTTAGCAGCCAAATGAACACACATGTGTGACCAGGTTTTCAGAGCTGACTGAGGTAGCCATTTTTGGTTAGTTTTCCATAAAGAAGTAAATCATCCTCCTCGTGGTATTTCAAGCCTTAATTCCGAAGAATGGAGACACCAGGACTTGCCAATGATGTGACTGTAACAATGTGATAAGAACTGTCAAGACAGATTATTCCTCCTACTTCTTTTTCTGAGGAACCTTGGAGTTAATTTGGCTGGAATACTTGGCAGGGCGGGAGGGGGCAAGAAAGAAGGTAAGCTTAATTCTGCCAACAGGACATCTAACATGATACTATCAACAAGAAAAAGCGTGATTTAATTATGACAAGCACTACCTGCACCATTTATAATGCGAAAGTGTGAAAACAAAATAGTATTTTTTTTTCTTGTCCCCTGGGGAAAAATAAAAATATACCCTCTTAAAAAAAAAAAAAAAAAGCAAAGAGGAGGCACAATAAAGTCTGATAATTCTCTTTTCTTTGATTTTCCAGTTCCATTACAGTTCTCCACATTAAGATTTATGTGCCGTTTTGTATCTGTTGCTGCTTTTTCCTCCCCCTACAGGGATATAGGTGGGTACGTTTGGATAGGAAACTCTATCCCTCAAGCCAAATTGAAAGGTTTATAAAGTTGCTAATAAAAGTTTGGGTCAGTGCCTAAATATCAATCATCTGCTCATTGTCTCTTTGAACAAGCTCAGTCATTTTCCCAACTGCTCCCTGCAGGTCTCTGTCACTATTTTAAACTAAGATTCCAGTGTTTTTGGTTTTTTTTAGGTGGGTTTTTTTTTGTTTCTCCTGTGTTGATCTCAATAATTTTTCTCTCTCCCCCTGCTTACCTGCCAAATGCAACCATCAGGATTTTACCAAAGGCTGTCTGCTTTTGAAGCTGAGAGGAATTCACTAATCATGAGTGTCAAATCCACAATAAATGCCATCACCATATGGTATATACTACTATTGGGAATTATCTCAGAAGGTCTAGTTGTGAAAAGTCTGGCTATGTGTTAGAGGGTTTTTATTGCTAACTTTCATAACTCATGTCAGGTCTTCCAGTTTATGTGTTCATTGGCTTAAGTGAGTGCAACTGTTTCCTGAATTTATAAAAATGTTGTCAAGATCCCTTGATCTTTCTTCCTCTATCTCTGTCTCACACACACATTCAAACACATATATACACAGGGGAATACCATACACAGTTGCATAAAAATCTAACAAAGGAGAAGCTTATAAATAAATAGTATGTCATTGTGCTTACTCTATAAATTCCTGTGTGTGTTAAACTCATGATAAACATATCATAACCACTGATGAAGGCTTTACAGCCTCCTGACGCATCACATCATCCTGAGTGTAATTCTGTAACGCAGAGGAAAACCTAAGTTTGAAAAACTAAGAGCAGGATTAAGTCCCAGAAGGGCAGGGTGCTGACATAACTGAAAAACAACTAACTGGAGAGCATTTGCTTTAGCTAAAGAAGACAACATCAAAGTGATGTCTCTCTTTGCCTTCTAAGAACTCTGGAAGTGTACATTCAAAGCAACAAGAAATCTACCTTCAATTTGTCCAATCAAAAGTTAAAAATACATTTGTTTAAACCCCTTGGACTGTAATATTCTCAACAGGAAGTACACATAAGACTAAGAAAGTCTTCAGAAAAGCACACTTTTGTAATCCAAAGAGGTAAGAAGAAAGAAAACAACATTTTCACATACCAGCCTAGAGATAGAGAAAAAAAATTATTACAAAAATAAATTATCAGTGCCATTAGAAACACTTGGAGCAGCTCTCTTAACTTTCCCTGATATGCTAGAAAGGTATGAGTGTCCTCCTTGTCCCATGTCACCCCCACGAGCCACATGGGAATGTCTCTAATGGGCCTCATGACATTTTAAGTAGCACTAGAAGCCTTTGTTTAGGCAATGACTTCCCCATAATTTATGCATGGTATATTCATATTCTCTTAGAGCAAATTGAAATAAGAATATAAAACCCCACTTTTATTTCAGAAACATGTACCCCTCTGCCCAAAAAAAGACAATTTAATACTGTCTCTAGGCAGAATTCATCTATCTTTAAGGCTTCGGTCATGTGTTTCTGGGAAATGGAAGGACAACTGTGTTTCATTTTCCTGATTAATAATACAAATGAACTGCTGGCAACATCACATCAAAACAAAAGTGGCAGAATCAGAAAAACTGTTGAAAAGTTTACCTTTATGGGAAAGCTTGAGTCTCGGGATATTTTGTTTTGACGTTCCAGTGACTGGAAGGAGCAGCATAGCTAAAGATAACAGGCTGCAGGCATTTGGTACTTGGGAAGCTTTCATTCTGATCTCTTCTTCTGTATCTTCTTTTGCACTATAGTGGAATATCTCCCCGCTTTTCAAACAATTCAAATTTAATCTGGAAGCAAAAAGAAAACATCTGTAGATTTTTTTGCATTATTATATTGAAAACAACTCTGAAAGCAAGCCAGATCTAACTTTAAAGAGTAGTTCCTTTAACACATTTGTTACAAAAGTATTTTGTCCCCTAGTATAAATAAAAATGTTGTAAATCTGTTTCTTTAATACTAAACTTACACACTTTGAGTTTGGAAAAATATGTAAACTTTTCAAAAACCAATGTCTGGCATAGCTAAAGTTTAAGCATAAATTAAATTCATGCAGTATCCATAAAAAGAGCATTTGACATTCAAAACTGACCATGAAACTCATTAGTTCATACCACTCCATGGGATATCTTAATGTTTTATAACTCTCTCTTTATCTCAGTACAACAGCTATTGTATGTTTATGCTATGACTGGAATAAACTGTAATATCTCAGATACCATGGGTGTACAAGCTGAGTTAACAGTGAGCACATACCCATCATAAACTTTCATAAATAAACTAAAAAAAGATGGATAGAGCAAGTGGTTGTGCTTAGTTTTAATAGAGAAAAAAAAAAAGTCAATGTGGCTGATGGATTTAAATGTCCTTTTAGTGTGATATTTCCAGCAGAATAACTGCCTCAATCCACCCACCAAAATGTCCTATAAACTTTAATAAGCGGTTCATGCTGAGGTCAATAGGCTGATACGGGACTTTGTTAATATAGTATGCAACTAAGCCAGCTTTGCAACACTTTTCACTTGATAATAGTAATTCACCTTCCATAAATCTTAGAGTGTTTTACAAATGAAAGTAATTATCACTGTCCTTATTTTCCCTATGCAAAAATGGAATTATAAAACTGCAGTGAACCTATTTTTTCAAGGTCATACTGCCACCCTAGTAGCTGAACAGAAAGCAGCCACAGTTCTCCTGGTGTCCTGTTTGTATCCACTTACAAGGGATCCCTTTTGTTCAATAACTCCATTTTTGCATATGAAGTTATTTGAAATGGCATCCTGAGTTCTGATGGCAGAATTTAATGGTTAATGAATCACAAAGATCAGAGCAGATCCTTTCCCCTGCAAGTGCATGATACCAGAGGTCAGGGGAGATAGTGAAACGACAAACGCCAGCGTTTGAGTAATGCTGTAAATCAAGGAGTAAGGAAATGTTATGGTTAGTCGTGAGATTAATGGCTCATGACTTGCCATGAAAATTCTTTTCTGAAAGGTACTGAAACCATCTGATTAAAAGAGTAATCCTAGTGCCCACATCAACCAGCACTTGGATGGCCATCAAGGGAAAGACTCCTTGTGAATCCATGGAAGATGCAGCGCAGCTCATGGCTCCAGAGCCATTCTTCAGGTCTGGCATTTAAGCTCCTTGCAGGAGCGGTGCCAGAGCACTTCTGCAAGCTGCAGAGGCATCCAGAATCAACTTAGCACCTCATGATGCAGGCAACACATCCTTCCTGGCATGAAGGGACTGGAAAGAGGACCACTTCAGTTCTCTCTGCCAGAGGAAAACCTCTCGAATGAAGCTGGGGCTTTCTGAACCTCCAGACCTTCTAACAATAGCAATAGACAAGGGAGTGTGCAGGAAGGGTGTGGTGGGGAAAGAGAGAGAGGGAAACTATTTGTAAAATGCCCAAAGCATCCTTCCTATCACAGAATATTGAGTTTTTTCTTCTCCATCCTTTCCTTGACACATTCAGTACCTGAATGCACTATTTTTGGACAAGTGAGATGACATGGAAATAAAACAAACATGAAATGCCTCTTGTTTAGCTTTCTTCTCCCTTTATTAGAGTATAGGATCCTGAGAAAAGGCCCTTACTTCTTTGATGATGTTACTTCTAGTTGTGGTTGGCCTACGAAGGACTGCTGTTGGCTAGAGTATCACAAAGTTATAGTACCTTAAAGAAATCCATTTTAGGGGAAAGAAGACAAAATAAAAGGGAGGGAGGAGGAGGAGGACTATGTTAAGAGACGTCAGCCATTTTTGTTTTCAGTGAGATGATAGATACTAACCATACTTTAAAAAGAAACAGCTAAGAGGGAGCCAGTCTCACTGCAAATATGCTAAGAAGTCATGGCTTGAGGGTCCGAGTCTCAGCTAGTAGAGATTTCAACAGTGGAGCGGGGCCTCATATTCTTGAGGCAAAGTACAGTGAAGAATTGAGAATAAATTTGTCACTTATAGAAAAAAAAAGAAACAAACAACAAACAACAACAACAACAAACCACAATTGCCTGAACACATTGTCATATACTTAATTGCAGATTAAGGATGAGCACCAAACTTGGCCCTTTGACCATACCTCATAACCTCTTTTTTTCACACATTATTCTTTTGCTAATGGAAATTGTCCTTATTTTTCCATTTTTTTTTTTTTTATTTCACCTTTTATTTGAATACGGTGTGTGAAAAAACATTCACTTTAATTCCTGACACAAGCCAGTTAGTTTACACTGGAGGCAGCTGCTCTGTGAGCTTGAGCCAACCCTCTCTTGCCGTAGATTTGTTGCAAATCTGGCCAGATTGTCACATATATTTTTAGTTTATGATGATCTCCTAATACAATTCCATCTTCTACACAGAGCCCTTCCAGCAGTCTAATGACTAGCTTGGGTTAATGAACTTCAGACCAACTAACCGGCCATTAATCTTAAGGAAATATCCTTCCTCTCTGTAACATATGCAATGTCAATCAGTGTCCTGTGCTTAAAAAAGCCACAGTCAAACAGTTTGGAATTAATTAGATCCATGAACAAAAATAAAATACAAAGCCTAAAAGCAAATCTAACTCCCTCATTCTTTCATCCCCTCAAAAGTAAGAAGACATCTGTCAGAGGAGGAAAAAATGTTGTTTCTTTTAGTTTTTTGATACTTCTGCTAAGCACCAACACACTCTAAAACTTCCTCATCATGAACAGACCCAAAGTAAATGAAGGAAAAGAGTCTAAACAGAAAAATGCTGAGGTTTAAGCTGCTTTCCCACCCCAGCTTCAGCTAGGAAATATCTGCACTGTATTAATTATCACCTGAGAGCCTGACTGGAGAAGGAAGCTATGCATACACCTCACCAAAATAAGGATATTTCCAGTGGAATAAAGGAGCTATTATTTGCCCCGCAGGGAGATGGGACACAGGGTAGTGAAGAGGGGCCAAGGAACCTGGGTGCATCCTGCCAAGACCTCCCTGTGGGACTCATAAATTTGTAATGAGCTGTAGGTTAAAACTGCCAAAAGACAAAATGTCAATCTGTTGGTATCCTGCCATCTTGCCAGAGAGAGGCGGCTGGACGTAACTGGCACATGCATGATGTCACGTCCCTGAAATGAGGTGTCACCTTCCTGCAATTGGTCAGATTTAGTGGAGCCTATAAAACAGATTGCTCTGGAGCTACTGTCTGAAACAGGAAAACCTGGAGCCAATTTACTAAACATAATTTATTCCAGGCCCTTTGTTGCAATAAACAGAGCTCTTCAGCCTCCTCAGACACACAGACAGTAGGGAGTTTTGTGCTTATGGGAGGTTTTTCAGATCATTCTGCTCAAACCTATCTAAATGCAAAATGTCGCATTCACAAACACTGTGTAGGTTTCTGAGTTCTCCTGGCGTCATGAAGTCCAGAGCTGGAAGGACTGTGACCTATCTACAAACACACACTTTTTTAACAGTAGTTCATGTAACTCTCAGTTTAATTCCATTAAAAAAAATAATAATAAAAAATCTATACAGAATTGGAGAATAATTTAAAACCTGTCTCTGGCACTAGTTTTCCAAGGCCATTTTAAAATTTGGGATCAGAGAACTGAGAACAATGAAAACTGCCTGTAGCAAATACAGCAAATACAATTAACCAGATTGTGTGTCTCAGTTATACTGAATCTAACAGCAACGTTACAAATTGCAAGTAACTACTGAAAATCTAGAGCAACCTTTGAGTTGGCTTATGTTGATTTAAAAATGCTGGAATAGAATAAAAAAGTCTGATAATCACTGTGGACCTATAAGTAGGCTGAATAAGTTACTTATGTCTTTTGGTCTCAATACATAAGCTCTCTGATGGCAGGGTTTTTCTTCTCCTCATCTATTTCTGTCTGAGAGCTTGAGGTTTTTTTTTGATTTTTCCATGGAGTGAGAAGAGAGTAAAAAATATCCCTTGCAGACATCAACAAAATAGCATGAGTGGCCTGTTAGACAATCACATTGCTTTAAATGATTTAAAACTAATTAGCTGCAAAAAGAAAGAATTGCCCCACCTGCAATTCAAATGCATTGAAAAGTACGTTGTCTCTTTTCTCATACTGTATACATATTTTATACATACATACAAATTTAAAGCATGTCACTTTAAGCACAGATGTACAGATATGTTTCCAATTTACCTGTAGATGTCTCACCTATAAATGATATATATTACAAAAGAAAAATTACTACAGTTTTTTACTGTGTGGTTCAAACTGTACTACAATCATCAACTGCATATCAAATATTCTGTGTTAATAAAAGGGAAAACTACAAGCATGTATGAGTCAGATTAATAACTTATAAAATATACTAAAAATAAAATTACTTTTCCAGACTTACTTAACATTCTTAGCTTGCTTCTTAAATAACAAAGATTATATTCATCCAGAGTACATTGAAACTATGTTCTTGTACCCCTTAGATAGATGTTCTGTTGATATATTATTTGGCAGAGGAGGCTTTTCTCTTAATTGTGAAACCTCAGTTTAAAGCTAACTCCATCCAAGAACTGGTAAACACTATTCTCCCATTTATTAAGCAGCTTTTGTGCTGTTTATAGTGGAGCAAATGTTCTCTTCCAGGATTCTGAAAATTCTTCTCTTTACAAAAACCTCAGATCAGTATTACACGACTTCCCAACACTAGCAAAAATTACTCAGTAAAAAGACAGTGGTACAATAAAAATAAAAATAAAAAAGAGTCTACCATAATGATTGTTTTGGTTTGGTTTTGCTTAAATCACTAGTTTTGGCATATCTGGTTTAGATAAGGCTTTGCTATAAAGCAGACCTTGCTATTGTTAAACACCCAGATGAATAATAAAGACTCATATGATGTATAACACAGCTTATAATGAGTTTTACGAAGCTTTACAGGCTTTACCTTTACAAATCTCCTCACAAGATTTATACCCTATCCATTCACCACCAGTAATCCGGAAGGCAAAAAAAATCTCTGCTCTGATTCCCACTTGAGAAGAGTCAAATAGAGAAAGTAAAAATGATGGGACTAAGAGACAAGGGTGCAAGTGTGGGAACAAAGAGTCAGCAAAAAAACCTAGTTTTATTGCAGAGAACTATCTGATAATAAGTAAAGCTCTCCAATGGGTAGAAAGGATGTCTGAGGATTACAATGGATTTTTTTTTCATTAAGATAAACCCAAGCCACCGTAAAAATGGTGACAAGGAAAATGAAACAAGAGGAGAAAAAGAAGCTGATTTATTTGGTTTATTTTTTTTAATAGTTTTCTGCATCTTTCTGAAGCTAGTCTACTGATAGAAGCATTTATAAAAGGCATGTAGCCTGTTTGAAGAGAAATACCAGTAAGAACGGGTAACCTACCAAGAGTGCTCTGTGTCACACTGCTATGAAGAGCTTACCTGACCAAGAAATTAAGTATCGAGTACTTAAAATTATACACTTAGGAAATGAGCACTTTATCCTCAAAAAATATCAGGGTATTTTTCAGTGGGATCAAGATTACACTCAAAGACATCACATAGACATAGAAGTTCTTTCAGAATGCAACAATTAGACAATCATGCACACAGACATATTAATATATGATAATATATCACTAGAAACAGTGATTCTGGGAAGTTTTATCTGTGTCATTATATATTTTGGACATATGATGTTTGATAAAACAAATGTTACTCTCTGTTCCTTATTCATTGTATATTGTGTCCGCATAAAATCAGACCTATTGTTTTACATTCTATAGGCTGCTTCTGAAGTACAATGTCTGTTGTCCAAGAAAAAGGTTGGGATGGAAACTAATTTGTCATCTGATAATGATATCGCAAAAAGGAGATAAGGAGATAAGCAGATAAATAAAGTGTTCCACCAGACAGATGTGCAACTGGTAACTTCCACACATAAATATCTACATGCCTTTCACTGTAAAGTTATGTGCATATGCATCTCATATAGATTTTTTTTTCTTCTTTTTTTGATGGAAGGAACTGTGACTTCAGATATTACGTCTGTAATAACAGCTTCCCATAGGTTTTTTATTTAGAATGACATGAGAACACTTTACATGTCTGATCATTAAAAAAAAAAAGGTAGAAAAAAGTAAAAAGAACACAAACCAAAGAAGCAAGCAGTGTATGGCGTGATTTAATAACACATAAGAAGCAAAAGGAAACCTAAGCCAAACCTCAGTGTTACATTATTTTAAGTACAGTATGTTTCCCCAGCAGACCAAAAAAAACTTCTGAAGCTATGAAAAGTGATTCTAAGACAGGTTTTATAGCTTTAGTATCCAAGAAAAGAAAGAGGTGGTAGGATGAAAATTCGTAGAGACATTAATGAAAAGGTAGACTAGATGAAAACCGCTTCCTGCCGAGTACCGTGACGTCTGAAGGTTTTCAAAGACAGCCAGAGAATTTTCCTCTAAAATGTCTGTCACCACCTGCAGCACTTGGGGTGCCTTGGCTCTGCTCTGAACAAAGTAGACAGGGAGAGAATACATGCATACAGGAAACTTTGCCTGTGGAACAGCCTTGGCTTGCTGTTGAGAAAATACTGAAAAGCCAGAAAAGTGTCATGATAGCCATCAGAGAAAAGAAATGTTCGTTTTGAGATGACCTGCCTGAGCACTTAAACACTAACAGATTGTATTTGTCGTGCTAAAACCTGAATTAACCCCAAGCAGCACAGTCAAGCCAGCTAAACCACTGACCCTGCAACTACTGTTCTATTGCTGGAAGAAACATATACCCATAATGGCCAACTCAAAGGAAGGATTACAGTCTCCTTTTCACCTCCAGGAATTCTTGCCAGTATTTTACTATGGAAAAACTGTTCTCTGTACCTCCTTTCATAGGAGACTGTTGAACATGTTCAGGGGTGGAACATGAGTCCTCTGGTACAGTTCAACTACCAGAGGTCTGTGATTGATGTTCTTTTTGGGGTCACCAGCAACTACTGACAGTGAGATCTTTTGTAGATTAGTTACTTGAACGGAGGCTCGTCCTGCCATGTATTTTGCATGCTTGAGAAAAACCCAACTTGATGGAAATGTAGTGTAGCGCTCTAGCAAAATCTGTCAAGAATCAAGTCCAGACTTACTTCTAGGCACTACAGAGCAGGAAGGTAGATAATACTCTGAAAGAGTATGGACAGTGGGCTATCTGCATGGATATATCTATAGATGCACATAAGTAGGTTTCTACTGTCCTTGATCCAAGCAATCCAGACCTTACCCAGTTCCTGCAGTTGTATGGCTCCATTAATTGCATCCTATACAACGATACATGACACATTTCAATTATACATGCATCAAAGGCATCACCAGCCAGCTAACTCGGTGGGCAGGCAGAAATATCTTGGTTCTGGCCATAGCTACCCAGCCTATTCATACAGTTATAACCCAACAGACCCTTCTAAAAACAAACCACACACACAGACACACACACACACACACACACACAAAAAACAAAACAAAACAAAAAACCAAAAAAAACCCACAAAACTGAAAGAAATTAATAAAGTTTTACATATACAAATATATTCATAATCTTAACCTAATTTCATAACAAATACTTTATTATGCTATAAATTGCAGCTAGATTTATCTGATATAAGCAGAAGTGTTTAACAGAATCAGAATATCCTGAGTTGGAAGGAATTCACAAGAATCACCAAGTCCTGCTAATTAGTACTGGTATTGCCAACTAGTTTGGAATTTTCCTTGAATGCTTGAAGGCACTCACAGATTTTTCAGCTGTAATATCTGCCTATGGCACTCTCAGAGAAAACTAGAATGCTACAAATTTTGAATCAGGCAAATACATACTGCAGTTGGCCTCTTAACATAATTAAGCATTTAAAAATTATTTCTATTGTACCAATCTTGATAGGATGTTTCACTAGCTGCCAGTATCATTTAATTCATTGTCAGCTGTGCAAAAATCTGATCTGGTAGTTATCAAATAATTCAGGCTACTACAGTTTAGTGATGGTATGACAGTTGGTCTTTGATCAAATATGTTTGCTGTATATCCAATGGCATATTTTTGTAGAATTCCTTTCATCAACGTATGGCCTCATTATTTGATGAACTGTCAGTGAACTCTCTACAGCAGTCTGCAGGGCTTTAGTATATAAACTATAGTATAGGAAGAGACATGCCAGAAGGATTTTAATTTACACTTCCAACAAATTTTGATTTAATAATTCATAACTGTACACTTGAACTCTGTTGGAGGAGGTTTTTTTCATATTTATTGTCCAACTAATTATGGATCAACATTTTGTTCAGCCAATATGTAAAATTATATACATATGAACATGTACACTGCAGTGCAAGTGATCTGTGTTGGCACATTAACCCAGTTATTATATTGTTAGGCTGAAGGCACTTGCTTTCTTCCTAGCTTTTTTAATGTTTGATTTCATTTACATTTAGAGGATTGTCAGAAGGAAACAACAGAGCCACTATAACACATCCCATTTGTAAGCTTACACAAGTCACTAACTTAATGTGAACCTATTCTTCTTGATGGGTTTCCCTCAGGTGCCCATTGTCACAGCACTGGAGCAGTTTAAAAGCTTTAATGCCTCTATTGTCCATCCTCTATCCTTGTCATTATGAGTTAATTGATTTTTTTTCTCTTTTTTTACTGTTACCATAGGAGATGACATCACTTGTCTAAGGTCACAGCAGCATTTAGGACCAGTACCCACATCCCCTCGATGTCCAGGCAGTG
Organism: Patagioenas fasciata; assembly: GCF_037038585.1. Taxonomy (NCBI): domain Eukaryota; kingdom Metazoa; phylum Chordata; class Aves; order Columbiformes; family Columbidae; genus Patagioenas; species Patagioenas fasciata. Next base: position 206,370,394 of record NC_092520.1, read on the forward strand.
CCTTAGTCACCCAGCCACTCTTCTCACCGGGGACTGCACACTGCTGGCTGTGATCCCTGTGGTGAGATCCATGACTCACATACCACTTCTTCCAGTGTTTTATTCTTGATTTAAGCCCTTTTACAAACTGCAGAAAATTACAAGTGCAATTTCATTTTCCATAAGCAAGAACTTCATAGAGCTGTGTAAGGAGTAACAAGCAGCCAGTGTGAGTTCAGGCAGCAGGTTATCAAAGCTTTAGCAGTCCTGTGTTCACCGATCACTAATTTTACCATTTGAAAGGCTTCTAACAGGCTGCTATCAGACTCTAAGAGAACTGTCTGCTTGTGTTGCAGCAGAAATCAATTTATATTTGGTGCAATACAGTCGTTTTGCTGGTCTATTTTTAAGCTGTTTTGTGAAGTGTGCTAGCGTGACAGTTCCTGGAATCTGAAACAGCCATACTGAAAAAGAAAACAAGAATTCAGGCATCACCACCTCCATTCAATGCAGAACTATTTCCACTTTGGTTTCAAACCACAATAACTTTCCTTTGTCTCGTGAGGACAAAATGAGGACACAGAGCGCACAGATGAATCAATACTTAACTGAAAAAAAAACAAAGCCTTTAGACAGTTAACCAGTTAGTAACTGGGGAGGTGCCATAACCAGAAGATTATTAATAATATGAAAAAAGATAGGGTGTAAAACACCATCTTTATTTTCCTTTTCTTGGTAGACACCTGTCATCTAAGAGGATGAGGCAGTCTTGATCTTGAGGAAGTTCTGAGTCTTCAGTCCCTGTAAGGGTGGTCAACACTGGAACAGGGACTCAGAGAACTTGTGGATTCTCTATCTTTGCAAATATTTGAAACTTGAGTGGACATACCTTTGAGCAACCTGATCCAAAGTTGAAATTGTCTCTCCTTTGAGTGCAAATGGGACCATATAACTTCTTGATGTCCCTTCCAACTTAATTTTTTTCTGCTACTTCTTTTAACAGCTAATGCAGAGAGGAATAACTGAACTGGATCACATGCTGAAGGTCTTAAATAGCTTCCAACACCTTTCTATTGATCAATTTAAGGCTCTGATATCCATCAAATGACTTTTCCTACTCTCCGGTGATCACTCTTACCTTTCCGAGGACTCTTCTGATAAGGGCAACATTTAACTGACCTGCTCACAAATCAACTCCTGTACTACTGAAATTTACTGATAAAAGGAACATTTTCCTATTATGAAATTGTCTGAAAGCTGCAGTCATTCAAGAGCTGATTCACAAGCAAATCATAAACCCCTGTATCAATAATAGTAATGCATTCATAGGGCAAACAAAGTACACACAGAAGCGGAACAGATGCTGCATTACCTATATAACTTAAACCAATATCTCAGGGTTGACAGATATTATGTACACACAGAGCCCTGGTTTGCTCATCCCATGAGAACTAAACACAGAACTGAGTGTCAAAATTATTGACACTGCATTTGAAATAATGTTGGTTTTGTTTTTGTTTTTTCTGCACTGATGAGATAAAAGATGAGATCTTCCAGGATCCCCCTGTTGGAGCTAGAAGAGGTAGCTAGGTGAGATCACTAGATAGATTGCTGACACACAAATCAAGCCAATAAGTTCTGCTTACCCAGAAGACAAAATATCAGCTGTGTATTCCAGCCTGACCTCTCTTTCCTGTTCAAATTAGCAACTCCTTCCTGCTAGCCTATTATCTCCTAGTTGGATCAAGAAGTGGAAGCCACTGTAGTTACTAAACCAAATGCTTCTCAAGGGTGTGGGGAGAGAAATTACTAGAAAGGATTTGGCCTCCACACCATCTTAGCTAAAAAGGGATGTGGTGGAAAAGATTAAGTTTTGTTTCCATAGACACAGCTGAGCAGGTGGCAAACATCCGCCACAGGTGCTTGTCCTAAAGAGGATCTCATTCCATAGTAAAACAGGCACCCCGTAAGGAAACTAGGGCTTGAAGATATCCAGGACTCCTTATGTCAGATGAGACCTATGTAAGTTTATGAAACCCCTTGGAATCATCATGATTAACTATCTTCCTTAAGCTATTCCCCACTGGGCTTTAGTGCTTTTAAACCACTGACCCCTTGAATTAAAGAGGTAGATTTCTCTTTTCACAGCTGTGACTCAACAGAGGGAGGAATTCAGAGACATCTGAAAACAAAGCCATGCAGAATTTAAAACAAAATCCTTCAATGACAGATTTAGAGAGTGATGGCTGCAGCTGGAACTTAGAAATATAACAACTAACTAAATGAGCATGCATTATACAAAAGCCTTATATGGACAGACCCTGTGAAGGACAATTTCTCCAAAAGAAACTAGAAAAACAGAACTACTATGAATAAATTGTCAGGAAAGCTACATATTGGCAGTTCAAAATAAACCTCACTACATGAGTCCTTCAGCAATAAGAGTAAAATGAGGAGATAGATGGTAGTATGTTAGACAAATTTATTCTTGACTGTTTTATATATGTATATATATATATATGTATATATATTAATCTGCAATACAAAACTGAAATCCCTGTGACTGGAGGGGAGTAAAACACTGATAAGATGTAGTTTTTGATTTATATATAGTACCTTTCACATCTCCAATTCAAACACTAAGTCTTTGCAAAGGAAATATATTACTACTACACCAGTTTCATAGCTGGGGAAGCTGATGCAAAATGTATTCAGTAGCCATCCTAGGTGAACTTGAAGTGAGCAAGAAGTGGAATCCATTTCTATTAGTTAATAGTTATTGATGCTATTACCTTAAACTTGATATTAATTTTTCTACCCAGTGAAATATTTTACCTGATGTAGAACATCAGTTTTAAATTAACATACACAAGTGTAAAGCTGAATTTATAAAATATCTTGAAGATCCTCAAGCATGGAACATGGTTTCAGAGGAATAAATCTATTCACCATCTTCACACAGTTTTGCAAAACAACAATGATCACTGAAAACTCTGCTTTCCTTGTCTGCTCAGCTGGGGTATGTGACTTGCATTAATGGCACAGGAAATAATGTACTTGCACTCAGACCCAGGACTGGCTGATGTCAAACGAAGTTCAGCCATTCATATTAATGGGCATCCGCATTTGTCTGAGGGAATGGAAGTCTCTTAGACCTTAGGGTCATGAATTGACAAGCCATCGAACGTTTTCTCTGTTATGCTGGCCACCCTCCATCCTCAATGAGATCAGCTGTCTAGACCCTTAGTCCCACTACAGCTGCTTTGTGCTCCTCTTGAGGCACAGAAAGAGCTCATTGCTAATTCTTTCTGTGTAATGCACAGTTCAGAGTGAGGTCTCACAACTCCATTTCTAAGAACACAGAATAGTCACATTTCTCTGGAAGCCAGGAAAAACATAGACACATGCGTGTAAACTGTGAGTTTTCTTATTCTGGAGATCTGTGATTGACTAAGACAAATAGTGATAGAAATGCCATTAATGACTGGAAAAAAAAAAAAAAAAGACTGAAACATAATCTAAGAAGAATAAAAATGACTAACAATTTGTACTAAAAAAAATATTGCTAAACTGCAATTGTCTCACATCATTAATAAACTGGGAGGAGGCAAAAAGCATTTTTCCTTCATATGGACTTTCTGGAAAAATACCTTCTCACAGCATTTTTTCTTGGCAGGTTCTAGAGTATCTATGAGCTTGTGGGTTGTAATCACTCTAATGATCAGCAAGCAGTTACTTCAGACAGCTGATACAAGTCTGTGGCTGATATCATCTGTCAAAACATTAAAATATGCAAATATATACAGAATTTTAATCTTCTCAATGTTAAGCAGAGCAATTTTGTGAATAAGGACAGTTATAATTTTCACCATCATCATTAATATTCATCATATTCAGAACAACAATAACACCAATAACCATGACTTTTCTAAAAACCTTTTTTTTGCAACAACAACTATGCCAGGGGCAAATTTAAATTTTATGGTTGATAAGAAAGTAGGTTGTTTCCAGTGACATTTACAAGTTATAACCCAGCTCTGGCAGTCAGGACATGCAGAGTGAGTTAATGCAAAAAGCCCACTGGAACCCTGGCATCTCTATTTCTTTAGAGGCACCTCAGCCACATTCTTGATTTTCAGAAGTGCTTATATAAACATTAAAAAGCATAGAACAATAAAAATATAAGAATCCAGCATGCAAGGCCAATACTAACAAAGGATGAGACAAATGAAGAAAACAAGATTAAAATAAATGCTTTAAGTGCATAATAAATTTCAATATTATGAGTCACTGAATTGACTTGTGAACTACGAATTGACCATGCCCCTTTTAATTGCTCCAGAGAAGGATCTCTTTTCTGAAAAACAACATCTTTAGCAGACATAGTTGCTAAAACTGATTGTTTCTTCATTGATCAATAAATTTGTGTACTGTAGCACAAGTTACAGTACTTAAGCATGGCTATAGGTTTAGAAAGCAACATGCAGATGTGCAGCTAGATCAGTAAATGCTTTCTGTATGTACTTGGAGAATTACCAGGAGAAATCACCAAGAAAACAATGCAAATCTATTTCTCACAGTAATGTAAGATGAAATGGAAAATCTAAACCAGCAAAACTGCAAACATATGCAGTCTGTAACTGAGAAAAGCAATCATATTTGAGCTTCTTTCAACATTAAAGTTGTCTCTCAATTTGCTTTCCTTAGCAATATGTATCACAGAACACATTACTGCTTTTCTACATTTATGCTGTTCTGGGTTTTCTCCACCTTCATCATTCATTTCCTGTTCCAGAAAAACTGTCTCACACAACAACTCCTTACTTAAATAAGCTTATAAATATGTTTGTAATGGCAAGACTGAAGGTTCGTCCAGACAAGTAGTCTGTTTTCAACAGTAAGTGTAAGGAAGAATAAGAATAGAGCAACCATATATATTTCCCCAGTCTTCGTGCTCCCCCTTCTCTGCATCTATTTTCAGCTCAGGAGATTTCCTGAACCTATTTTGGCTGGTCTATTTTGGAACCCCCAAGCAGATATCACTTTCAAGTACTTGTCCAGCCTCCCTTCAAGCCTTTGTACAGTTCTTGCATCTGCAACACCATCTGGCAAACAATTTTGTATGTCTGCCACCTAATGTGTAACAAACCACTTCCAATACCAGCAATGCAACATGACATCATAGTATTCCCCCTCATATACCACCATCTTCATAACATTAGCCAGAAAGTATAACAGATCCTTCTGAGCAATAAAATAGAAAGATTTTGATTGATTTGTGATGATCATCCAACTGTTGTAATGCTAAAGGCATTATGCATGCTACCTCATTACTTAATATAACAGACTGACAGAATGGCTGGAAAATTAAAAGAAAACTGTTCAGAGAAAATTAAGAAGGTGACAGTAGTGGTCAGCTCCAGTGAGTGCTGCAGAAGAAAAATATCTCGCTATCGTCACTGCACAAGATGAGATATAACATTTCACAACTAAATATTTGGTCAGAATCCAGCTTTGAGCATCCAATCCAAGAATGTTCCAAGGTTAGCAAATACATGGGCGGGGCAAAATCACATCTTAGATCAGTGAAAAGGAAATGCAACCAACAGTGGCTCAAGACCAGTAGCAGAAGGACTCTCATTCTTGGTTATCGCTTTCAATTGGTAGAACGAAAAAGACATCCCAGTGCCCAGCAATTGGATAGCCCTGTCATGTCTCTCCCTGGCAAGGCCCTCCACCTCTCTTACATTGCAGCAAAATTCAGTTTTGCTGTACTGAAATGTCCAGATTTTCCCACATTCAGAACTTTTACTCTCATTATAAATGAATTAAAAGAGGGAGTGGGGAGTGTGGAAGGGTTTTACTTTTGTAGAACTGATATCTTCAAAATCTTCAGTTCTCAAAATTGTTAGGATAAATAATTTCAAAAATATATTTTAAGTTTTACACTATAAAATGACTGTGTGGAAATACAATTATAAGCTCTATTAATCTTCATACTTCAAGGTGTGAGTGCTGTAAGAAACAGCATCTTGCAATTTAGAACAGTAAAACTGTGAAGATTTATGTCTTCCATTGAAACATCTGGTCTTACCCACTCTTGGTGCCAGAATGGCAGACTGGATGAGCTACTTATTTATTCCAGTCAGGAGTTTCCTTGACTCCTGGACTTCATGTTAAGACATGTTGAACATCTTACTCCCACTGGAGCTTTTTTACTGTCATGAAGTCAATAGGTCAGAACTTGAAATTTACTGCTCATGAAAGAGATTCCTCATTTAAGTTTGTTATATTCTAGTAGATTAGTACACAAATACAAATATAAAAAACACTTGTACTTCATATACTCCACACTTCTACTTCAAACTTGCATCGTTATTAATTTAAGAGTCTGTCAGAATACAGCTTCTTTAGCAATAGCGCATATAGTTAATCATGACGGGCAGTAAATATCTAAATGTGTTACATCTCATAGAAGCAGTACAGTGAGCCCTATAGAAAAAAAGTTCCTTTCTTTTTACAACAAAGTTTTCCACTCACTATTATAAACTGTAATTTTTCCAAAGAATCAAATTAGTTACATTTACTTATTTAGAATGAAAAGCTATTAGTTATTTTGTATATCTATCAAAAGTCAAATTTCAAGTTGTTTGTATCTGCAATGGATCATGGTGATGTGATGACATTTCGGTCATTGCCTAGTGAGTTTCAAAGCTGTTTCAAAAAATACATGTATGTAAAAATTCCGTGAGTTTTTTTGCCAAAAAGTAACATTAAAATTAAGATGGAAAACATTACACTTTCTGAAACAACAACAACAAAACAGAACCAAACCTAAAAACTCATTAAGTTTTGAAACAGAAAAGTTACACCTTCTTTTTAAATTACAGTTACTTTAAAAAATTTCCAAAGGTAGCTACAATTTAGCTTTGATCTTGCTATTGCAAGATGCCAGAAATACTTAATTATAGCAGGGAAAATGTGTGCACACATATGTGTGTGTTTGTCTACGGTCTGCGTGAGCAATTGAAAAATATCCAACATACGCACACAGCAAACCACATGATTAAAATTACTCTTATGCAGAGTAAATTTGTCTTTAAAGCAGAAAATAATGGAAGGACAGCAGAGACTTCTCAGTACTAAAACACAATACTTCATTTAATGAGTAATCCCTGGAGCACATGAATGTTTACCTCACTCTGGGCAAGCTCGAGTGCATGGACAGACAATTACAGTACTTCAGCTGATGTGCAATAACTTGTTAAGCAGCTCTAATGCAACGACGTTCTTTTGTGGGCTTAAAGACTGCATTTATATACCTTCCTCCATGCCAGTGTGACTTTTGACTCCTAAATATTAAATGGCTAAAAAATATCAGCATGTTTTAAGTTAGAATGCCTGAATCTGGACCCACAAATCACTAGAGACTGGTAAAAACTAGAACTTAAGTCTGAAGTCCCTCCAAGTTTGGCAGGTACTGTGTTTGAATTCATCCTTTGATATCAGAAAAATAATAATAAAAAAAATATATATATATATATATAAAAAATAAAAAGAAGACAGACAAGGTTTTCAATAAGAACATCACAATACATTTAAATTGCATTGTTTCTTAGATGAATAATGTCTGGATAGCAGATTTATTAAAATGACCACTTGGCTGAATATGATTAAAAATTAAAAAAAAAAAAAAAAATAGACGTAGACTGTAGATCAATAGTAAATGCTGGCAAACGGCTTCAGAGAGTCTCCAAGTTTTGCTTTGGGAGAATGGCAAAAGGAGAAGAGATATTGTTAAAGCTTCATTTCCCCCACCTTTTACATCACTACCTCTTCTCTAAGCGTAGGGTGCAAAATTCTGAGCCTGATATTTAGCAAAAGCACAGCTTAAATTATAAAAATAGTAAATCTATTAGATGAATCAGGAGTTGCAATGAACTTTGAACCTCCCAATGCTAACACTGATATTCTTTCAGCTGTGTTTTAGTGTTTCATCGTGTACTCAGGACACAGATTTCCTTGCTTTGGTCAATCCTGTGAAGGCTACTGTGCACCTTCTCTAGTGCGGTGACTCCACTTCTCAATGAAATCTGTGAAAGCTGAAGGCAGTGCTTCAAAATATTCAGTAATTTTCTAGGTTTTTAGATTTTATACAAAACCCTTATTTTTCTCTAATTTAATATTACTAGGTAAGGAATTTATACAATCCTAAAATTACATTCAACCCTTTGAAGGCAACCACGACGCTCACGTGACCCCCGGTGAAAATGGGTTCTATAGCAAATCATTGTTATTTACAGCACCTATGCATGAGTTTTCAGCTTATTATGATCTTATTTCTTAAATATTAAAAATATAGTGCATTTTAGAGGCTTTTTTAATGGAGTAGAAAGTACCAATCAATGGTCATCTATGTTTTTGTTGGCATAGTTCTACATTTCACACAAGAGACCTTTGATATCAGAGCATGGCTGAAATATCAAAATTCTTTCAAATGCTTATCTCTTTTAACGATAACCGCAGCTGTTCTCAAAAGCTGCTGCCTTTGGTATCACTTACATTCCCACAGGAATATAAATGTCTGTGAGGCAAGGGTTTAAAAAAGGTATTCCTCTCAGGGTACTGGATAAACACACAGCTTTAGACTTTTTTATGCTGCATAATAGTATTATTGGTCTAACATGTTGAAATATAAATTTTTTCGACTCTTTTTTTTTTTTTTTTTCTTTCCTGAAGCTTATCTACTCACATTATTAATCTGAAAACAGGCCAAAATAAAAAAAAGGGTAAGACATCCAGCAAACCCAGAATTCAAGGACTGTCATTTGGGCCACTGAACATCTTCAATAGAAGCAATTTAGTCCAAGGCATGGGAATATTGAAAAAGAAACATTATGAAGAGACACTACTGAAAGCTGGTTGCTATCTGTTCGAGATCAAAGGGGATCAAAGCAAATATGAAATTATCTTGTAGATGAGGTAATAATGTACCTAGTGATCTTGAAATGAATTGTTTAAATATTCTTATTTTCACATTTATTTTTAAAAGGTGTGCATTTAAATCCCGTGAATAATCCAACAACGACAACCACAAAATAGTGAAATAAAATTAAATTTTAAAATAAGATCTATTCGATCCTTGAATCAGAAGTATTTCTTTCATCATCTTAATGCCATACTGTTTTTAAAACCTGGTGACTTTATTTGTTTAATTTAATGTATAAGTCCCTGGTTATCATTCATACATAAGTCATCTAATGTACACTGCTAGAGCTGTTTGATGTATATTTCCAAACTCAGAAAAAACATCACCACCTCTTGCATAAATGTCACTCATGCTATGAATAAAGCATAAGCTTAGAAAAACATCATCACCCAACAAACAAATAGCATCTGCTGAACCAAATACATGTGTCTGGAACTGTGCTCCTGAGCTAATTGGAGGCAGGCTCTGGTGTCGTACTGTGGGAGCCCACAGTTGAGAAATCCTTCAAACTGGTCATGCAGAGTTCAGCGCCCCATGCAACGGCAATTGCTTAACTCTAGGAGCAGGAGGCATGGTGAGAAATCTCAGAAACCAGACAGGGAAACAATGCTGTCGTTTGTCATGGACAAACTCGGTGGTGCGAGGAAGCCAGGGAGAAGGACAGGGACCTGAGTGAAGCTGGCCATGAGCAGAAACATGCCATTGCAAAGGCCAAGCTCTGGTCTGGGGAAAAGCTGGGGCTGTTGTATAGTGGAAGATCACTGAGGGGGATGAAGGACACATAAAAGCAAGAAAGGATAAGGTCTCCTGAGCAAACTGGAGGCTAGCCCTTGTTCCCACAAGTGCTGCCTTAAACCGCCATTGCACCTATATTTCGCTGTGTCAAGCTGGACTGGGTCAAGCCTACACTTTGGACACCATGATGATTGGCATAGGAGGGAGTAGTGACTCTCAGTCTTCCTCTCAAAAATGGAGGAAAACCTATATGACACAGAAATGATTCACTCTTCAAATGAGAACATGCATCCCTGCAGCTGGCAGACTGTCATATCCAAGGAGTCTATCAAACTCAATCACACACAAATGCTCTACTCTCATGTTAAGCACCTAATTCTAAACTGATAGTTAATTTAGAAAGATATTGCTGCAAGATAGTCAGGTATGACTCCCTGATATATCCACAGACAAAGAAACAAAAAACCAACTGAAGGAGCTTGGTCACTCTCAAAAGCCTCTTCTAACTTTTAAAATGCAGTAGATGCAAGTAATGGACTAACGGATACATGCACTGGGATCTGGCCCAGCCTGGTATCCAAGTTGGAGGACAGAAAAGTTTTGAAACTCTGCAACAACTCTTCTCCTTCTTTCCTGCATGTCAGACTAACCTTGACCCTGAGTGTATCTTCTAGTTCAGCTTTGTCCAACATGTGGTTCCTGGCAGGATGTTGCTTGTAAAACCCTCACGCACTAATTCCATTAATTGGAGCAATCAAAGCAGAGCTTTCAGAGGGGGGCCAAAAGTCAATGCTGTCTTTCTGAACAGTTACAGGCTATCAGCCATGGCCAAGGCAGGGAACTCATGCGTTAGTGAGGTATTGAGCTAACGTCTTCACAAAGGCCATTCAATTTGATCAGACAGACTGTGGACCTTGATTTATCTGTCTGACAACCTCGTTCAGCCCTGCTGGGTTGGACTTTGCCCATTGCCACTGTCAGGAATCTGCAGAGCATCTCTGTGAAAAGCACCTGCAAAAGGAGTGGAGGGGGAGGGAGAAACACTTCTGTTTTGGTAAAATAGGTTTAATAGAGTTTAAAGTGCTGAGCTGATTACCCTGTGTTAACTGACCATGAGAACTATATTGAAATCAAAGACAATCTAACACAACTGTCACAACAAAGGCAGTTCTGAAAGACGTCTGACAAGGTAACATCTTTTTTAAAAACACTCAGGATATTAGCTGCATATTTGTGTGTTTTATTAAGACTAACGTCATGACAACAGCTTAATTTAGCACAAACAATAGGCCAATAAATACAATACTAGTGCTTTAAAATAATTAAATAGCCATTTGTTCTTGCATTTATGTTGCTTCCAAACACTGGCAGAATTCCTTCAAATAAACAAGCAGCTCTTTTTTTGTTGTTTTAATTTTTAAAGATTACATGTTGGCAGTAATTAAGGCAAATCTGGACATTTGTTCCATTCATCTGAGGTGAAAAAAAACAAAGACACATCTATCACATTGTATTTTTACTCTTAGAAAGCCAAAACAAGGGCCCTCCAGGGAACAAGAAGTTTAATTATAAACTATCACTGCAACAAAAAAAAAAAAAAAAAAAAAAAAAAAAAAAAGATTCTGGGACACGTCTCTGGGAACACATTCAATACACTAAGCCAATGTAATCTGAAATGTAATTTTTTTTTTTTTTTAATTTTTAATGCAGGGTTGGAATTCTTTTTTTTTGGTGTAAAACGAAAAGTGTCAGCAAAATAGTGCTCAATTACAGAGGCACAAGATTTGTTGCAAAATAATGTTCATACAAAGTGATACTTCAGAAGCGCCCACAAGAATAGAAAAGCACAAGCAGTGCCATTGATTAGCAGTTAATTTGTTTTTTGAACTGTGCACTAACATTGTGCTGTGCAATAGTGAGAAAATCTGAACTATAAAACAAGAGTCAGAGTGCAAACCAACATCTCCTTCTCTGCACTATAGTTTTCAATTCCTACAGAGCATTCTATAATTGTTGCATCAATTGTCACAACACAAGCATCTTAATGAAAAACAGAATTAACCCCATATTTTTTTCCTTTTCATTCTCCCGACCAAGAAAAAGTAGGAACGATATTACAGAATCTTCAGTTTGAAATATGTCTTCAGCACACATGATACATCAAAGAGATGGTTCATTTCTGTCCACAGAAAATTCTCCTAATAGGAAAATGTGTTTGGTAATAAATAAAAATTAAATTTAAAAAGAAAAAAAAGGTTGAAAAAAGTTGTAACCCTCCTACAACTCTATAAGGCTATTTAGTAAGGTTGGATTTTAGATTTCCATCATGTTAACAGACAAGAAGATGAGTTATGTCAATAGCACTGTCAACAGGGTTAAGCCCCATAGGAATCCCTATGAATTCCTTCTAAAATCCTGTGTAGATCTGTAAACTGTGTCATGATCTTACCCACCACATCGGTGAAGCATGGAGCTCATTTTAAACAATTGAATACTGACAGCCTAATTCTGTTTTCACTAAGATGAACTGTATCTCTAGAAAGGCATAAAGTTGTCCCATAACATGATGTGTGTATCAGGTAAATTGGTTCTCCTGAGCAAATGAGTTACTGGAGTAAACATGAAAACTTCATACTGAATTTAATTGAAAGAAATAAATACTGAAAATTCTATGTTCTGAAATCCACAAATGACATTTAAAAATGAATGTTAAGTTTATTTTTCTAAGGAAATAATCTTCTACTTAGATCAAATACATAAATTGATAAGAATACTATTACCCCTGGTAATACCATTGCCCATGTTCAATATCTTTAAAGGTTTTCAAACCCCTTGAGATCATGCAATTTCTAAACATAACATGAAAACGCCTTTTTTTTTTCCTAAATCATGATGATCAATACTTTAGAAAAGCTTACAGTTGCAAATAATAATTATCTAATAATTCATTCTTGTTTTTCCACTACATTATTTTCCCAGCAACTACCTACCTTGTATTTTACTAGTTGTCTTCACATTTTTAGTGAAAGTAACAGAGATTTATAACAAAGACTTAGAACAAAGTCTCCACTATGGAGCCTAATCAGTATGGGAACATTGACATGTGTCCACTGACTTCACTGAAGTTGCACTAATTAGGTAGAAAAAGATCATGACCATAATAGCCCTATAATATTCGTGATACTTGTGTTCACTAATACAGAAATTCATCATCTTCATCCCAGTTCTGAATTGTTTTGGCAGAATAATTAATGAGCACATTCATTCAGATGATTTGAATGACAGTAGATCCTGTCTTTAATAAATTTAATGTAAAAATATTTTATAATATCTCTAAGGTTCAGGCTCACCTCCCTTCAGTTTAGGTATCAGAAAAACAGAAGCTGGAAACTTGGTCACTCAAAGATGCATGTGTAACCAACAGAGAGAAACAATATTCACCAGAAAACAAAACTACCAACCTCAGCTGCTCAGCTCCTTCTGAGGACTCTAGTTAAGTACCAGATCCTACACGGGAGGAAAAAATGCAGGTCTATGCTATTACTTGTTTATATATTTTACTATAGCCAGACCAAATAAATGCTTCCAAAACCAACAAAAAACATTCCTAGAACAATTACTTCAGTTGCTCCAGTTCCAGATCTGTGTATAGTTATTCCCTACATAACACCGTTCACTGAGTATCATTTTCTGAACCATCGCAAAACTCTGACATGTCTGAGCATGGTCCTGGGCTGTAGCAGATAAAGGTGTGAATCTCTCTCATGACTGTGCAACAGGCTTTTATTCTCCTGCTGCTAAAAAGGAAAAGTCTCTTAGTGATGTTAGTTGCACATGTCCTTATTGTGGCAGTATACTCACTTGAGGGGAAATGAAAGCAAATGTCATGCAACACAAAAGGGATTCCATGATAAATTAAATGAGCAGATTATAAGGCCAAGAACTGAAAAGTTACAAATGTCAGTGCTGCAGCTGGGATGTGACGGCAAACATGATCCTGCCTCTCACAGTAAGGCCATGAAGCTGAGGGAAAATAAATGCAATGTTTTACTAAGCTCATTTAAAAATAACAAGACAACATTGCTACTTCCTTGGTGTCTTTGTCATTCAGTATCCACCCTCTGTAGGAATGACCCAGAGGTCCTGAGGAACACATGCTTTCTGATTGCATAGTTAAAAAATGCAGCCTAATGCATATACATTAGAGGGTGGGAAGGAATGAAAGCAGTTATCCTTTGGGACGCTGATAATGAAATCACTTGCAAGTTATTTCTCATTGTTTCCAATGGAGGGAAACATGGCTGCAAATCACTGAAAACTGACATATCTACGTGTCTGTTAGTTTATTATTATTTTTAATCAAAATGAAAACAGTATTTTCTTCTATTGTCTGTGCAGATATACACTCTGTATTCAAGTAGATAAAGAGGCCTGATGTACTAATAAGGGTCATATCCCTGTCTCCTCTTGTCTTCCAAATCAGTGAGATGTTCTGATCAGTGGCTGTCAGAAAACCAGACTAGATGATAGAATTGCCATGTCAGGTGCCAGAAATCTTATGAAAATATGATAGAATATTGCTGTCCTAGAGTTAAAGAAAATGAGATGGTTAACTTCTCCCAGTCCTAGACTAGAAACTAAATGTAAAGACAAACAAACAAATATATTTTTTTTTTAAGCAAAAAAGCTCTTTTTCCCTCTCCTAAGGTTTTTCACTTACAAAATTTTTAATTATTTTCTTTTTGTATATATAAATTTCCAAATATGACCAAAGTAAACTGATTCAAGGAACTGAAAACACCTAGCTACTGTTTCTTAATAACCCATATTAGTAAAGCCATCCATGACTAGCTTCTGACACTACTTCTGTCATTGAGGTTTGGGTAAAGAGCAGAATAGCTTTCTCCTGGAAGGTCCCAGGACGTTTCACTTAATCTTCCACCTCCCTCTCTGGGTCTCACATATTTCAGTTTCTCTCCCTGTGTGGCCATACTGGGAGCACTCGCCAGCTAAACCCACAGGAAAGAAACAGAGAAGAACAGGAACCGCTCAAGAGTCTGCCTGGACAGATTGAATAATGGTTCCAATTTGTTATGCACTAGAAGATGACTGAGCTTCCCCAGTGTTATTGTTTTATCATTCTCTTGAAATCAAAACTTAATGCTTTAATTCTCTATGAACTAGTACGCTAAGCACGGTAATTTAATGGTGAAGTATTAGAAAAACATGAATGTGAACACATAATAGTAATAATAATAATGTAAATGTACTGACATATGTTTATGATTATTGTTACAAATGGCTTTTGGGAAGGTCATATAAAATCTTTAAAATGTATCTTTAACTGTGGCCCAAAATTCAGGGTTCTGTTGAATACATTCAGCCTGAATCTTTCTGAGGCTCCATGTGAAGAAAGTACAGGCTTTCAAAACAGACCAAGTCTGGCCATAACACAACAGGATCAGAGACATGCTTCTGCTGCAAGGGAAAGCACTTCAAACGTCAGGGTGCCAGTCTGTCAGCACTTATCACTCAGTGGGTTATACTGTCATTCCAGCAGATTCTCCTTCCAAACTTATACTTCATCACACTCCTGACCTTGCTGCATATGGCCCCTTCAGCAGAGTTCAAGTCTGTATCATGTAAGACTTGGAGAGTTTATTCACTGCTTCTCATTATCATCTCAGAGCTTTGCTCGTTGTAAGTCAAAATTATTTACTCTGCAGTTTTGGGGTGTCCATGGAGGAGGAAGGGATGAAGAAAAGTCCAACCAAGGAAAAATGTTATGTTGCAAAGAAAATGGGCAACCTTTTTTCTGTTCATGAGCAAATGCTTTCTCCTGTGCCTGTTTCATGTGCAACTTTCCATTCAAAAATGGGATGGAAACTGAGACAGCCAGGCCATATTGTACTCCAGCTAATAAAGTGTTTCAAATCAAGAAAAACAGGCAAGGCTGCATCACTCTGGCCTGTGCTGTATGGACTCTTTTTTCTTTTTTCTTTTTTTTTTTTCCTTTGAAACATTCCATTTGCTCTTCAAGCCAAGACAAGAAAAGAAACATTTTTAACCTTAAGAATCTGACACAAACCTACAAAATTAAATAGTCAGGGCTGAAGTGAGGCAGGTTTTACAGTTCTTAAATATCTATCCTTTGTTCCCTCCTTAATGATACAGTTATAGTCAGGGAAAACATAAGAAGTTGTGAGCAAGCAGGAAAGAGCGGGTTTAACTTGAAACTTTCAATTTGCTTTGAAACACGTGCAGGTCATGGCCACATGCTACTAAATACTCTACAAATAAAGAGCAAGTGTCAAGACCTTTTCTGATGAGCTTACATCTAAGAAGACAAAACAAACAAAAGATGGGTGGAGGAAAAGCCTGTGCAGTTACAGGAATACGGTACAGTCACCCCCAGTGCAGCTCTGAGCTGAGTTTCCAGACCCCAAACCTAAACCTGTATCAATAAATATAATGTGGCAGATCCTCAAACAGAGTAGCCTGGCACAATTTCTGTCCACTCAGCTAAACGTCCATTCCCTTCAAAACTCAGTGTTTCCATCCATATTGCTTGCTGGGAGCCCTCCACATCCCCTCAGCTTATGACAGGGGAGTTTGGAAATATGTTAGTTGACGATGGCAAAAAACAGCCCAGTGAGCACACTAACAAACATCATGGGCTATGGCAGGTCAATAACATCTTTTAGCCTTGTTTAACTTGCAAATACAGATGTGACCCATATGTCTGTCCTGCCGTCTGCTTGAGAGTCCCTGCACCCACAAGGGAAATGTGCCACTAATGTCATCAGCCAAGCAAGAGAGGCAGTCAGTGACAGATCCAGCAAAGCATCCCATCAAGTTTTGGCACTTAAAAAATACTGCCTTTCATTGTGTAATTTCTATGGAAAATACAAGACGTGGCAAAGCCATGCAAAATATTCCACAGTGTAAATACAGATGTCCAAATCAGGCTAACGTGACCATCAGGTAGAAATTCAAAGCGGAGAGGGGTCCAAGGTATTGTGAGGGTGTGGGCAGATAAATTACAGGTGAAATGTTTGAAATTCAACTCTTCTGATTTTAAAAAAGGCCCTGCTAAGCTGGAACATCAGCTGTTTTTTTTTTTCTTTCTCTTTTACGATTACTGAAACTCTGTTTTCAGAAAAGTTTTGACAAACTTGGAAAAAACCAGCAAATGGCTGATATTAACTGCAGTGCACGCAACTGCCCTCCTACAAGATCCTGCTCAGGGACACGTTTTTGGAGCAGAAGTTCACTGACTTCTCCATGGATGTTCTTAATTCACTTTCCATGAGATATGGACCTCAAAAAGAAAGTGAGGCGATAAAAACCATGCAGGTAATGCTGTGACAGGGAGGCATTACTGACCTCCAGTACTTGTCATGGCCCTCTTGCCACATGTCACCACTTCTTCCCTTCTCCCAGAGCACCTGTTCATGGAGTCACCCTCAGCTGCAGTCATATTGACTGATTTACTTTAAACACCTTAAGTTCGGTGTGCTGGTGTACTTGCTGGAAAAGGATCTGCAGGACTGAGGACAGAAGACTCATGGTGAAATGAGAGTGGAAATGGAAAATAAACTTCTAAGATGCTAGTGTTGCAGACAAAGAAGGATATGTGATGAATCCCTTGCTCTCTTCCACCACATGCTCAGAAGAAGGGAATAAAAACTGATCACACTTAAGAAACTAGCAAAATTATTGCTAGCATCCTCTTGTAATATTCAGAAGATGAGATGTCTATTTTTTTAATCAGATCAATTAACGAGAAAGAAAAACTGAAACAATTAAATAAACAGCTGGGATCTTTGAGAAAAAGAGTGTCGTGAAATGTTTTACAGCAAAGAACAGCCTTTTGCCATCCAGCTGTTTGTTTTGTTTTAACAACTCATGAGAGTTGAGCTTCTGCAGCTTCTTTTCTTTTTCGTATTCCAAAAGCCTTGGGGATGTTTCTCTTTTAATTATGAGCTCATTCTTGAGCTGGGAATACTTTTCTAACGTGTGAGTGTGAATGATATGAATGGAGATGGCACAACTGCTTACCTCTTCTCTCGCTGCTTGTTATTTGCCTAACACTTCCTGAGAACAACGAAAGAAACCTTTTTCTTTTCATGGGTTTATTTGGTTCTGTGGATACCAAGGACTCTTAGAAGTGCAGAACTGAAAGACTTTGTTTAGTAAGAAGAAACTCTGAAATCAGTCACCAGTTTGTCTGATATAGAAAGAATCAAGAGTCTGACTTGCATGGTTCTCAGCACTTACACAGGGGATGCACTTACACTTACAGGGATGCTCAATGTCCAAAAAGTTTACAAAAATAAATTATTTGATGCCACAGAGGAGTCTCCCTCTTCCAGCCTGGGCAGGAAAATGGCCACCATGACTCCAACTAAACCATAAAAGACTAACACAGATGCTATGGAAAACAGATAAATAAGAAGGTTTGTCTTTGTTTTCCTGCATGTGTATATTTTTGATTTAATAGGCCAAATCCAACTCTTTGAAGTTAAGGGTAATGTCTTACTGTCTTCAACCATATTCTCTTTGATTTACTTCTTAACGTCATTTGTGATGTGACATAAAAGCACCCAACAAGCTGTCATAGTCCCTTCAACAGCCACCTAGGTTCTCAACAGCCATGGAAGTGATGGTCTTACATGAAATACTGTGTGTTTTTCCTATACTAAACACCATACATTCCTGCAGCATCATCTGTGAACAACAGGGGAAATTGTCTCCAGCAGCCACCAGTCACCAATGAGGAAGTCCATACTGGTCCACAAGCATACAAACCCATCCTTGTTCAGCAGCAGAGACTGGAGATGCTACCTCTGCTGCAAGTTTACAACAGTATATTTTTCAAAGACGAAAGGGAGAGGAAAAAAACAAACAAACAAACAAACAAACAAAAACAGCAGAGAGGTAATTTGACCAAACTTTCTGGCACTGAAACAGTCTTCTGTGTTGACAGTTAAGAGATTCACCCCAACTCACTGCCTCAAAGCACTTCAACCTAAGCCAACTAAATATTTTGAACAAAGGTTTTCTGTCTGTGGCCACGGACATGTTCATTTCCACCTTCCAAAACTTGCTTTAGCATTCCCATCAAATTGATTTCAAGGAACAACTGTCTACAAGAACAAATCCCTACGCCTTCATGACTCCAATCTAAATGAGAATAGTAATATCTCATTTCTGAGGTACATCTCTGTTCTCTAACTTTTTTCCAGAGGAGTTTTAACTAATGTTCTTTGTACATAGTGTGTAGTCTAGTAAGGCTCTCAGTGCAGATTAACTTTACAACAATGCTTGTAATAAAGGTAATACTAATACCTATTTCTGTTGTGTATTGCCTTTGCACAACTCAAAAGCTGTCTGTGCCACTCAAATTGTTTTGTTTAATGTGATCCTACCTGGTGCTACACGAACAAACAGTACTTTGTCAAGAGAGAGGAAGCTGAGGCAAACCTTTGGGCTACTGTAGCTATTGCTGCAACTGAAATATGGTCTGATTGCTTCCCTTCACAATTTTTGGCTGGTTTTTTTTCTACTAATCTTGGAAAACCTCCAAAACAAACTTGATAAAGTCCTGAACATGACAAAAGATGCATTTTCCCCCATACTTGTAAATCATCTTTGGCACACTTCCCAATTTTAGTAATTATAGATTTCCCCTAAGTTCCCTGCATATTGCCCATAGATATAGGCTTTGTATGTTCTATCTTCTAATTCAGAAAACTACAGTAAGCTATTACATTAACCCCGCATTAGACAGTAGAGCAATTCAATACTAAAGCACTGTTTAGGTCTCTGTATGGTTTTCTTGATGGATGCTACACTGCTGATCTATTTTTATGTATTATTTATACTGGGATAGTGCCTAGAGGCCCCAGTTAGGGGCAGGACCCCATACTGCTGCACGTACTATGAATGAATACAAAAACCTCTGCTGCTTGCAGCATATTTTCTAAGTATAATGAATGACACCAGATGGTTAAAACAATCAGAGGGAGCAAAAAGTGAGATAGTTGTTAATAACAGTAACAGTCAGAGCACAACAGCTACTTATCTATATATAGGCAGTGTGGTGATCCTGTCACTGTTGTCGGCTTTCTCTCTCTCCTCTGTATTGTATTTTACAATGTGCAGTGACCTGTGGACAAGCACTCATACACAGAGTTGTACTCTCTGTGTCTGAATAAATGGGCATTTGGAAGTATCTTCCACTGCCCACTTCAGGCATCTGGGTGAGATTCCAAAGATCTAAATCAGGGTAAAGAGAATTCACAGGTTTTGGGTCACACATGGGAATGATTAAGACTTTGGGGTGTTCAGGGAGCCCAGCAAGAAGCTGTTCTCAGTGCAGTGTACATAATCTCCAACTTTATTCCCTTACATATTGACAGTGCAGAATGTAAGTGCCTTGGGCATCTGCACTTCTGCAGCAAGAACAGCCAGGAGTCCTTACAGTGTCCAGTAACACAGTGCTTATTTCAAGTTCAGGCTCTCTGGTGAACCAGAGGTAGGTGCATCTCCCATGTAACTCATGGGCTAAATCTCACTCAGGTTAAAGATGGGCTTTTAAGCTTATAGCTTGTGACTCAATTTGGTAGTGCTTATTTCATGTCCTGATCTGAGTCAGGATTACTCCACACCCAGATGAGATCCCCATCATGTTTAGGTTCCCTGTGCAAACCCTAAATCCTCCTCTAACTTCTTAGGACAATTCAGTTCTGATTTTCCAAAGTGATAACTGTTGGGTCTCCCAGGCCGAGAAAAAGTTATAAATGTAAACTCCTACAAACACATTTTACTATTCTGAATTCAGCATATTTTAGACATTCCCAAGTATAAGTCTTGCCTGGTATGCTATGTAGCCACAGGCTCTCTGACACCAGGTCCCTGTCCCTGAAGTGAATGATTGCTCATTCATCCCTGTCTCTTCATCAATAGATGAGACAGAAGACAGAGGGCTGAATAGCAAAGCGACTGCCCTTCCCTGCAGAGACAGTAAAGTAAGCAAGTGACAAGCTGTTGTGAAGGACATAAGAGTCCAGCTGTGTGAAGATGAGTTCTGGCGAGGCTGAAGATGGAAGCTACCAAAACAAGAGAGACAAAGCCTGAAAGCAGGCCTTTTCTTTGAAGAGTGCAAACCAAAAAGAGTAAACTAGTCACAAAGAGACATTGCTGTCCTGCAGAGTAACGAATGCAGTAATACAAGGGAGGACTCACTGAGTCACGCCTACAGCAGGATAAACTAATTAAACTCATCTTTCTTTTAAATGTGAACTTGTGCAATTGCATGGGTTAGCAGGGGCCTCAGATAGGTCATCTTGGTCTTCCTTATTAGTTTCTATTGCTCAGCTTTTTCTCAGATTCCCAGCATCCTACAGCTGCTTTGCACATGGACCTCCAGAAGCTCTAATAGAAGCTCCCAGAATTTTTGTGACTCTTCTCTGAATAACTTTCATTTTCCTATGTAATTTGTTTTTCTTTAAACTCACAGTACCCAAAATTGTATTTTCTCTGAGGATCAGTCATTTTTGAGGAGGTAGCTACCACCTAGAGGTAACACAGTATTTTCGACTAGCACAAGGCTGATGTAATAAAGAAAGAGATATTAGGAGTAGATGTCCAAAAGAGCTCAGCTCTCATTTAGGTTTGAAGACCTAGATTTTCAAATGTAGTGTTAGGTAACTTGGGACATGTAGGCCTTACTGCATACAGTGTTCCGTGTTACTACAAGCACCATAGCACTTTTGGATGTTGCTAGTCTGCAAAGGACTGCTTCACAGAAAGATAAATGGGAGCTCTCTCATGCAGTTAGCTTTTAATAAAAGACTTCCTGAATGCTTTATGAGAAATAACAGGAGGAAAATGCAACTTCTTTGAGGTGGTTTTACGTAGAGTTTTTAAAAGAGCATTTCAGAAAATACAGTCATTGAAGACATTTTTTCAAGCTGAGTCAATTTGATTCGATCCTTTTATTCTTAAGATAACATTCATCTTGTTTAATTTCAAGCAGCTAAAATTCAGGCATCGTCTCCTCCGCCTCCAGAGAGGGTGGAGATGTGCACTGCTGGGGTAAATTTATTCCCTGGCTCAGAAGTACTCTCGCATAATGGGGTGCATTGCCCTTTGGAGAACCTCATCTCTTGTGCTGAAAACTGATGAAGACTAGGGAACCACCTTACACTAAAGGTAAGTGAAATAAATCCCATCTTAATTAGTTTTTCTACTCAGGATACTCGCATGGTTCCCACTGTTACAACTTTTGAACATCCATACTTCCCAAATCTATTATTTCCACACTCTTTGTATGACAAAATGTAGTTTTTACACACTTCCAAACTTATACAGCTGACACAGGTAAAGGCCAAGATCCAGACCCGCAAGTTAATTGTCTAAATTAAGTGGTTTGCATTCTCAGCTGACTAACACTCAGTGATGTAGACAAAGAAGTGGCAGTTGGGTGCCTTTAGGAATTTGCTGGGATCTAAGCAGAAATGACTTGCCTGAGGATATATGTCATGGAATTAACCTCAGGTCTCCTGAGCTGCTGTCCTAACCTTTGGAATGTCCTTAACATTAAGCAAATCCTCTGTTGTTTTTGGAATTTAACTTTTGAAGTATTTACAGTCATGTCGTCTTCTTTGTCACACTCAAACAAGCTATGCACAATCAAATCCTTTAATTTTTCTTCATAAATCAAACCTGACTCAAAGCCTTCCTTCTCACATTTATTGCTGCTCTCAAAGCTCTTTTTAGATGTTAACTTAACAGTAATAGCACAATGAGGCCAAAAATTCCAGGTTGAATTTTCAGGTGTTATTGTGGTACAAATAAACACATGAACACCATCACGAAGTTGGATCTTTCACTAAAACCGGTGAGAATACTGTATTTGCTTCAATGAGCACAGAGTCCTACCCTGGTTTGTATCATCTGAGTAATCTATATCACAGTACAGCATACTGATATTGCCTGCTGCATGTATGGAAACAACGGACCAAGACTTTAAAACTGAAATAATTTAGGCTTACCGACGTAAGAGTCCAGACACAGAAAGATGTGAATTAGCAGTATACTGACTGCTCTGCAATCACATGACACAAAAGTGTACATTAGTTTTTAATTAGAAAGCAGCTTGCTTCACTTTGAAAGCAAACTAAGGACATATAAAACGTGACTGGCTGTGGAGAGAGTTACTGTGAAAAATCACAGAATAACAGAATGGTTGGGGTTGGAAGGGACCTCTGGAGATCATCCAGTCCAAACCACCAGCTAAAGCAGGTTCACCAGAGCAGATCACACAGGAAGGTGTCCAGGTGGGTTTGAATGTCTCCAGAGAAGGAGACTCCACAGCCTCCTGGGCAGCCTGGTCCAGGGCTCTGGCACCCTCAAAGAAGATACCATGCCGCACGCTGTTATTCTATTTTAACAGCACACTGGCTTTTGCATGTAGACAAACCTTATCAGACCAGAGCAGGCTTCAGTATTGGGCGATATGTGTTTCTTAGAATAATCTTGGGGAGAACTGCTGAATGCTAAGCATGTCCTCTGACTTTCTTGAGACTTGCACCTAGGTCACAATAAGGGTAAATTTTTAAAATAGGCTTAATCATTTTCATCTCTCTTGATTTTGTTTTTTTTTAATTTTTATATTTTTTAGTAATCTCAGTCTGGTGTGAAAAGCAAGTTTCTCTAGAGAGAAAAAGGTGTCAGTTTCACACTATTAAAAAAATGAGAAGATAAAACACTGTTTCTGGTACTACACAATTCTCCCCTTTTAGAACAGCAGCCTTGATCTCTAACTAATCAAAACAATCCTATATCAACTTTGAATTATCATCAAAGCCTATTCGTGTTTTGATTTTAAAAACTATAAGCACAGAGTATGGATAACTTGTGGGAAACATGCAGGTAAAGTATTATGCACCTTTCAAGATGTTTAAATAATTGTAAAAGGTTTTCCAGATTTCAGATTATTAGAGGGACATTTGAAGGACTTCTGTATTAAACAGATCACACAAAACTTAGACAGTTATCCTTATATTGAATCTAGTAGCTTGTTTATGAATTAGCATCTATTGTCCAAATAAGATTCAGTTATTGGGGAGATCAAGAAAACAAGATTCTGCAACATCCCTTCCGTGGAATTACTTTGCTGTCTTCTGATATTAAAAAAGATAAAATTCCTACACCAAAATGAGGAACTTTTACCCAATCGCCCAGCTTCAGAACAAGGAAACACGTTTGTTCTGTGTCAGGGTTTCCAACCTACATCTTATGAACCACAAGAGGAATACACTACTTCGAAGTTTGACACAAACAAGAGAATCCCACGCACCACTATATCTCTGTGGGGAACGAAGAATAAGCACTTAGGCAGCAAACACTGCCAAAAACTCAAATGCCTATTTTGGGACTTTCTCCCAGCCTAACCAAAAGCAGGAGGTAGAGATGACAGCTACACAAGAAAAGGCACCCATGGGACTGAGGTCACATCTTCAACTTGAGCATGTCCAAAAAGAGCTCTGAGCAATTGCTGTTGCCACACCAGTGTTGCTGGGTTTTCTTACTGAATGGTGGCACACACAGGCTAAGCCTGGGAAGCTTTCTGTAATGCAATATATTTGTAGGTCAGACCAGAACCCATCAGTGGGATCTAATAAAATGAGTTGGAAAAAAACCTACTGATCTTCTAAGGGAAAACAGTGAAGACACTGAGTGAGGATGCTGGATCCATCTGAACATAATGCCTGGAGAATCTCCGTGGCTCTGGAGAAAAACTTTTGTTTCCACAATACTAGTCATTAGTTTCTCCATCCTCCACCGGCACATTTCCAACTCTTCTAATTGCTTGTACTCACACCTTTTTTCCCATGTGGCTCAAAGAAGAATGAAGAGAGATGGCACAATTTAAAACAGATCGTGCCTGGTGAGCACCAAAGCACTATTTTGTTGAGAAAAGAATGAAAACAAGTAGACAGTTGGGATATTGCAGTGCCTACTGTAAGGCCTTGTGAGGTTCACCCAGGGTCAACACAACAAACCACGGTAATCTCTGCTGATGTTTGCACTAGATATAATAATTCTAGTTATATTCAAAGTCACTGTGTCCCAGTTATTCTGGGCCTACATAAAATTTCACTTATAAAGTTGAGTGTAGCACTTTATAGACAAGAAAAACTAATAGTTTATCTTGGAGGTGTCAGATGCCACTTTCCATTGTGTCATATGAATTTCTGGATGGAAAACAAAACACAATACATGATGAATGCAAATACATTCCAAAATGCCACTTTAGTGGCAATTACTTTGTTTGCAGGGAAAGGAAGGAAAGGAAGAATGGAAAGTACTTTTTTTTGGTAGATACTATTCATAAAGCCAGATTTTATTCTCCTTAAAACAGGGTGATATCCTAGGATAAAAGTAGAAGTAAAGCCTGTCTTTTCTATGAAAATTGCGGTCAATATTTCAGCACTGACCAACTGCAGAACAGCTGTGCCTGTGGTATTGGTGGCACAAATGCTATCCCAAACAAAGACATTCTTACCATCGCCTTGAAAACCTGACACAAGATCTGAAATCTGTCTGAGTTCTCTCCCTTTGACAGCTTAACACCCCACATGTGAGATTGCTACTGAGTAGAGTACCCCTAGGAAGCGAAGGTTTTTCACCAAGTGCCATAGGACACATTGGAAGCCAGCACAGATCCAGCACAATGGAAAAGCCGGAGATAAACCAAACAGAATGGCACCTTGAGTATTAAACTGAATATGATTATTTCATTCTGCCTGTTTTTTTTTTTTTTTTTGCTTTGAAACCAGATGTTTGGGATTAAGAGAAACAAATTCCATGTCCTGTTTGTTGCACGTACCTTCTGCTTTTCTGTTGGGCTATGAAAAAGTACAGAAATTGGCACTGGAGCTATCAGCAGTGTTTTGTGCCTAACTATATATACTTCAGCCTTATACATCAGTGCAGAACAGCAACAAATTAAAAAAAAAAAAGCCAAAGCACAATAATTCTTCTATACATCAAGTACCATTTTAAGTGCCATCAAAGAGATCAGTATCTGTGTCATGAGTTTCATAACAATGCTCTTGTTGCCATTTAGGAAAGCAATGAGCTGTAGTAAAGGCACAGGAAGCAAAGGACTCAGGAGCTTCAGGTTCATGAGCACAGAATAACAGTAGATCTGTACTTAACAGTATAAATCTCTTTAAGAAAAAAAATAAAGGATACATTAATTTTCAGAAGGATACCGTAAGAGTATCAGTATACCATTTTCCTCCTCGCATATATTTTACTTTATGAGTTTAATCAGTCTTCACCCTAAGCAGTCTATGATGATTTTATCAGAAGGTGGAAAATCTTCTCATGTGAAAACTTCCCTGATTTCACTGAAGCATGTGTATGTTATCCTGGTGTTATATTGGGAAATATATTTCTTTGTCACAGATTCATTTTTTTATTTTTCTCAGGCTGAGGCAGGTCTGTGAGATAATACATATCTGCTGTTTGTAGACATCACTAGAGTACTATAACCACCAAGTCATAACTCCTGAACAAATCTGTGCACTGCAAATGGTATTACCCAGGACACTCATCTTAAAAAGTTAGACAGCACAGAACAGCAGAGGTAAACACAGCTTTTCTTCTAGAAAGAGGGCATAAAAGACCCTTAAATCTGAACAATATTAGTAACTCTCCTAGATGTGTCAATTCTCTAACTTTTTCTTCAATTAGGTGGGACTGACACTCCAAGTCTTATGCCCGGTCAGCTTTTCCTCAAAGCTTTTAAAAGTTTGAGTTCAATTTACAAAATAATCAATCTAGTCTTAAAATAGACACCTTGGATTTCATCAGGTCTGACAAAACCTCAGTTCTGACAAGATTATGTGTTTTATAAAGCATCTGATCATCAGACCACAATGATTCAGGCACTAGCTATGTAAAGCATCCTGGTCTATTAACATTGTTTTAGCCAAAATGTTAGATTAATAACAGAGAAATATGATTTTATCTGTCTTTCCAGTCAGCCAAGTACAGTGTTGGAGACCAGCATAAGACCAGTCTTCAGCTGTTACCAGGCTTTGCATGTAGCCACACCTGCTTAACAACACATGCCCCATGGCACCTGGGCTGTTGGGTGCACATATAACAAAGTTCTGATTATTCCAAGTTGCTCAGTGACTGTGGTGTTCAAAAAGAGGCATTGCTCTGCCCACCTTACTTCCAAAACCAGGGTGGGCTCCAAGTGTGCCCTGTTCTCCCACAGACTGAAACCAGACAGTGATTCACTTCTCCCGACACCTTTTATCCAGCAGACTCAAGGTTAGCTCACTCCTTCAGGAACAGATAGGATTGGATTCCTAAAGATTATTTCAATATTTTACTTCAGTACTAACACTGATACCAAAATATTAATTGGAGCTGGTCCAGTAAGAGAAATCTTACCCCTGAAAGATGATGCTCTAACTATGCCAAGCTCCATCCCCTTTCTGTTGAGCCATTGATAACAGAGCACTCACAACAAAGTGGAACCACAGTGGCTGAGAAAGTCACACTCCCAAGCATCAGCAAAACCACCACCCAGACATGTGCTTGAAAAACTGCACTTCCAAGTCACCTCAGGCAAGAGCAGGCACATGAACCACTTAAATATAAATTTGAGATTTTTTTGAAATTTATTTATGCAACTTGCTTTACCTCATGACTTGTGGTTTTTGGGGATCCTACCACAATCACCCAGACAGTGCACAAGAAGCAATAGCACTTGCTTAGTACTTCAGTCTCTAGCTTCTCTTTACAACTCTACTCCCTCAACTGTTTTTGGTGTATACAGCTAATTTAAACATCTGCTTTCCTCTTTCCACTTTTGGAGCTGCACATTCCTTCTGAAGACATAGGACTGCCCTTAGCTATTACAGATCACTCCATCAATTTCAGTTATGTGTCTCTAATTTATACCAACTGAAGACACAGCTTGTTCTACCTCAATTTTTTTCAAACACAACCATTCTGTGCTACCGTCACTCCCATGGGCACTGTCCACTTCTTGGTGCAGCAGTTTTATCTACAAGGTATGGCAGTTTACCCCTCAACTCAAGAGTACATCATATTAATAGGAAGTGTACAGTGGCTTGTGCTAAATTAAAATCCATCCATCTGTGCACGATTTTCCTATAATTAAAATGATCGTTATGAAACCCCTCAGCCAGGAAGTATGCTTTATTAACTTAGAACTCTGAAATGAAGACATGAAGATTTAAAGATCCATTGACAAAAACTTAGAAAAAATGGTGCTGCGTTTCAGCTTCAGGAAGGAAATAGAGGTAATAGAGATATTTACTTTTATTAGCTCACTTATTATGTTTACATTTCTGTTCCTTTGATCTGTTTCTATAAATTACTGATTTACAATATTTTGCTCCTACATAGCAACTAGTTGACACCATTCAACTTCACTATTAATGTGCTGAAATACATAAAGATACAGTAAAAACTGGTATGCCTACTCCCTAGATGAAAAAATCCTGAATTATGTTTTTTCTAGCTTGGTAAGTCTGTGTTTCTGCATAGCATTTCTAGCAGATGGGTTCTTTCTTTCTTTTAAAGATGAATTCTGCTCCAGTTAAAACACAAAGGCTTAGAGTCTCGGACTCAAAGTATTACATGGCTCAATGGATCCAAGAATTCCAGATTTGTTCATGTGGACACTTTGTGCCTCTAGAAAATCCCCTAACTTCTTCATAATATACCTCCTCAGAATAAAGTGAATTCTTTGAAGATTCATTGTTCAGAAATTAATCTTCTAAACTGAGGTCACAGGAATCAAAAGTCAGGTTAATTCAATGCAATTAATTTATTGAGGCATTAGGCCAAATTTGCTATTTATCTTTCACAATAGGAGATCTCATAATGTCATTACAAATTCAACTTTGCCCTGATGCTTTTATCATTCAACAACAGAAAAACAGTCTGAGACGTCTGCTTATTCTACAAAATAAAATTGTTTTTGTTACTTGTCTTCTCGAGGAACTAGAATATCTGAGTCTTCTGTGCTTGCTGACTCTTGCCTTACACTATAGATGAGAGCAGGTTTTATTTCTTTTGTTTAGCTGGAAACATCACTGGTGTTAACATGAGAGGATCTTCACTTCTGACTTGCTAATGCTAATTCTACTGCTATATATTTTCTGAATGAGAAAAGCTCTACTTCTTGCAACTACTGACAGAAATGATAAATCATGACTATCCATATCTTACACACACTTCCAACTAAAAACACAATTTTAAGAAATATGAAAGACCTATAAACAAATTTGTTGCTGTGTCTCCTCTGATTTCTATTAAACAACAGATCTTCAGAGATGTAACATGTGATCACATTATTAGCAGGATATACTATAGTAGCTTTGAAGATGTCCTTAATAAAGGTTTTCAGCCACCTGCTTAAAAAAGAAAATAAGTCATGAAGTTAAGTAAATTACTGGCATTTTTATATGCAGGTGACACATGTCTTTCAGAAGAGAATAGTTATACCAATGTTGCTTCTTGCAAAGGCACAGATTATGAAGTAAATCAGAAAATAGTGGGGGAAACTTACAGTCAAGGCTGGGTTTTTTTCTCTAAATCTAGGAGAAAAGGAACTGCATTTGCAACAGTCTAACACTATTTGTCATTGCCCTTCATTTTGTTTCTCCCTCTCAAATTTTAACTGTTTAACTCTTTTGATACTAAAAGTTGTTATGAACAGTTTTCCTTTATTACACTGTTCTAAAGCCTTTTAGTATAAGTCTTGATAAAACCTCACATATGTGCATTATAAAATTACAGGGTATAAGTTCCATATGGAAAATTCATCATATTTCTTCTTACTGTTTTTAGTAGAGATTCTGACATTAAGCATGAGAGCAACAGACATTGTTTTAATTCTTCATTGTGGAAGGAAAAAATATCAACTTTTTGCCTTTGGTTGAGAAGGAATTTTTTACATGCTCTCTCTTCGCAATCTCTCAATTGCAAAACCAAAAAAGGATTTTAGAAGGACAAAATGTAACCACAATTATATGGAGTGTGTCATTGATAAATTCCAGGGGAATATAACAGGCTAGGTAGGCACATACCATTAGATCTAGCTGTTTGAACTGTTAAAATTCTAGCCAAGATTAAGCTAGAATATTTGGCCACATCAGCCCTCAGGACTGCACTAAAATTCTAAAAGACTTGATCTCATTCTGGATTTAGACCTTAGGAAAGTATCTCTTTCTAGAGGGCATTTTACACAGCAGTCTATCTTTAAAAATGTGCTTAAGTACCTTGAAATCATCAAGTACAGAAAGACTGAGAACAGGCTCGAGTCTTTCATTTCATGATAGCCTTAGTTTTGTATAATTTTCAGCTAATCCTAGGCTTTTTGTTTCCAGTGCATTTAGTCCTGAGTTATGCTGACGCAAGATGAGCTCAGACTCAGGGCTGCAGTTTCTTCAGGATTCTTGGAAAGGGACATTCCAGGAAAATTGGTAACTTCTCCCCATACACTTGGAAAAAAATAAAGAAGAAAACAACAACAACAACAAAAACTCAGCATATCATTGGAGTATGCTCGCATGTTACAGAACTTTTCAGCCTCTCTTCTTCCACTTGACATCTGCTTCCTGCAGGTCTACTGATTCATTGACCAAGTAGACTGGAAACAGTTTAATTACAGATATGTTTGTTTTGTTTTGTTTTGTTTTGTTTTTTTTATTTCCCCTCTGAAATTGACCACATGAAAAGAAAAAGCTCACATGACTCTTCTTTATGTTTATAATAACACAGGAAGAAAAGTATGCAAAGATCTAGAAAAAGGATAGGTGTTACTGAAAGCTGAGTAATGTATACAGTGTGAAAGCTGAGTAATGTACACAGTGCAGTGCAGAAGGTCCTCATGAGTTACAGGTCTCCACATACAAATAAGGTCTAGAGCATAAATTTGTCATTAGCCATATGTATCTTGAACCCTTTAGGATTTGTCCTACAAACAAATGCCAGTAGATAAATGCCTATGATATCTTGTGCTTAGTCTGAGCAGTGAAGCTCACTATTAGGTAAACGGTTTGGTACCAACAGAGCTCTGAAACTTAATCACATTTTCCAGTGAGTTTCAGGGGAGTGCAATGATTTAGTTAAGGCCAGTATAATGTTCTAGGTATAAACACCACACCCATCACCCTGATAGTCAAATTGAGTCAATGATTCAACCCAGATGGGAATCCAGGTCCTTCTTGGCTTACTGTTATCTGTTCTGCCCATTAGGCTATATGACTTCCATAAATTATTTTGGAGTTCCTGTTAAAAGAAAATAAATCCACATGATACTAAATGCTGCCTCCCAGCTGTAATACAAACTGGAATTTTGGACTACAGCACTGCTCCCTGACTCATCCTGGATCCCCTCCATGTGACGTTGGATCCATCTAAGCTGGGGAGAGTAGAATAGAACGTCTTTTTTTTTCAGTCACCCACTGTCAGATAACATGTGGATGTTCACACAACATGTCTCTAGGATGTGAAAAATAACAACACCAGATAGAGGCCTTTCTCAATACACAAGGGTAGAAAGGAGAAGATAAAAGGACTAAAGATTTTACAAGGGTAAGCTAAGCACTGACTCATTGCCATTGCTAATTTTATAGAATATAGAAAACGCAGACATAAATGTTGAAGGTGGAGGGAGGGAGACTGTGTTAAGATGTACGACAGAGGTGCAGCTCTATACAAAAGATAAAAATAACACACCCATGGACCAAAACTTCATTTCACACATAGTTTAAATACAGCCACCACATTTTACATCCCATGGCCACAGCTTTACTGTGACCTTCTCTGTTACCTGTGTGTAGCTGGAGAAAATCCAGAAAGCAAGGAAAACAAACACATCACACGTTTGCTGCGTCTGCTTGAGTTAATGACACTCAGTATGCACCTTAAGCGTTTTCCACGGGTTAAAAACACAATGGGCCAAACATAGCTCTGGCTACCCCGCAGACTGCCATGCCAGCAGAGCGCGGTGGGAAAGCCTGCTTAACCAGCACCAAAGGATTCCCTCGTGTAGGAAACCTCAAAGACTACAGAGGTGGCTCAGTAGCCAGTTCCAGCACCAGGGTTTTTAGCCAAAGAAATGCCGGCATGTGCTGGGAATTCAGCTGATTCCCAGCTGATGAATCAGCCTCTCTGGAGCCACAGGTAACCGGTATGTCTACATGGCAGTGGCGCACAATGAAAGACACGTGGGATTACAACTTCTGTGTTTTTAACAGCAAAAAGGAGAATGAGAGAAAAAACAAAACAGGGATTCAAAAAGAACCAAGAAATAAATCATTATTTGGATTACCCTAAACTGCTCACAGAGTGACTCTGAATGATTATAACCTTCTACAGATTAAACTGTAAAGATTTTGACTGTGTGAGGCATTTGTACCTCCACTTGTTCTGTGATAGAATATGGAAAGAGATGCTGAGTATATCCCTTCTGTTTGGACCAAAATAAGGACAGGTTTTGTTGCGAATGTTTCAGTCTTTGGCTTTGCTTTTTTAATACCTTGATGTTTACAGTGTTGATTTGCTTAATTATTGTTATTTAATCTCTGAGTAATAATGATGCAGTATCCTCAAATGTTTTAAAGGGCTTTTCCCCAACAACATCTAGATCCACTTAATATTCTATCTTAATTACAACTTTTTTTTTTTTCCCCAGAGCCTTGTTTCTTTTAATTCCGTTGCAAAATCTCAATATAATTTAAATGGTGCAATATAATTTGCATAGAGAACACAGTGGTATGTACAGTGAAAACATCACTTCTCAGAAAATAAAACAAGACCCCATCGAGAAGCAGAGTGAGATCAGGGCTATTAGGAACAGTGTTTTGGAAGGTTGGCTGAAGGCAGAACCTGTAGCTGGAAAGAAGCAGGTAGAGGATGGCACTTGAGAGTGAAAGCCAAAAGAGGTATCATTCTTCAAGGTAATCTAACAGCAGCTACCCAAGAAACCAAAGCTGAGGTCAGGAACACAACTCAAAACTATATCTTTCTGAGTTCGGGTCGCCTCTTTCACCACTACTGGAGGGCTCTTCTCTCTTCCTGGGATTATTGTCCTGAAAGCAACTTACACCAGCTCTTCTAACTGCAGTCATTCTTATATTTTGAGATGTGTCATAGAATACTGGTGAAGCTGCTATTTCCATTTCTGGTTAAAGCGCTCCATGGGCAGAGCCCATGGCTGCGGGAGACTTGGCTCAAAATGTTTCTGCCTGGTTTGGAGCACATCTCTCTGTGCTTCAGCACTGCACCTAGTGGGGAATCCATTCTGTTCACCGTACCCTGAGAATCTCTATTGGATTGATCCAGTGGTAAGCAGAGTGAAAGTAAATTTAGTTCCTGGATCTCAGGCTAGTCTGGATGTCCAAGCCAAAATAAAGTTCAAATAAAAGTGAAGTCAAGCTGCTCAGTCTCATTGAGGCTGAAATGCTTCTATTTTTGAAGCACCTCAGAGCAGGACTTGTCACAGACACTTTAAGAAAAAGAGGCGTGACACCTGCAGAATTTGGATACCTCTGTTTGACAGCAGAATTACAATTATGGATTAAAATACCAAAATTCCTCTTTAGAAATCTATTTAGACTCCCAGCTTTCTACAGATTTAGGAAAGACCTTGACCCTAACATACCTTGCAGATGATGATGAGTAGTGCTTTTCTGGATCAAGCCCATAATAAACTAAACAAACTAATTCAAAGGCAAAATTGAAAATTGCATCAGCTATACCAATATGGGTTTGAAAAACAATATGAAATCGTTGTTCCATACAGTAAATCACCTCCTAATGGTTAACAGTGAAATTAAGTCTCTTTACCTGTTCCCTAGATTCCCTAGGTATGCAAGTAATAAGAAAAAAAAAAAAAAAAAAAAAGCTAAAATTTCTTACCAAAGTTCTTGCCTGCATCTTCATGACCTCTGTCAGAGGCACAGATGCGGCATTTAGCTGCTGCTTTCTCAGCAAAGTGCTCTCTGCTTATGGTCAGACTGCTGCCCCATTGATCTCTATTGTTCTTGGACAAATTTTCCCAGTTCAAATCAAAGTGAAGCTTTTCTAAAAGAAAAGTGGCTGCTTTCAGCTTCTTCTGTACAGTCACTGATTACCTAACGTGCTCAGGAATGTTTCCATTCTAGAAGCAAAAAACTTTCATTTTGTAATATTCACTGCAAAACAAGGAGCTTTACCACCCTCTGTGTTACTGCACAAAGCAGAGGTTGTCAGTGTGAGAAGACAAACAATCTTATTTCAGTGAACACCGCGGGCCAACCAGGTGCTCTGCAGCCCCTAGTGATGAACACGTTCGGCAGAGTCGAGCTCATGGCAATGCTGGAGGACTTTGTGGAAAGGAAGGAATTTTGCCACCACTCCAATATGCAGCTGTTTTGCTGGTAGACATGGGATGATTATGCCCATGCTACCCTTTCCATCGCCCTGAGACACCTATGCGAAGCTGTATCAGGCGCAGAGGTTCCGGGGCTGAGGGAACAGAACTCTCACCCTGCCGGCACCACTCCCGTCTCCCCAGGCTTTCACCCCTGCTCCGCAAAATTGTCACCTCCTCGCTCCTGACCACCCAAACCCACCTCTGCTGCGCTCCCAGGACAGAGCCGAGGGTTTTCCCCGAGGCAGCGCACCTCACCTCCTTGATGACAGCCGGGCAGGTGGCCCGGAGACCGTCGCCAGGTACCGGGCGCTGCCACCCGCACCGCAGTGGCCACGGCGGCTATCGGGGCAGAGGCGAGCGGAAGGTTCGGGACAAGCAGGGGGAACCCCTTGCACTTCTCCACTCGCCTCCCCTCCACCCCTTCTCCGGAAAAGTGCCCCAGCGCGCAGCGGAGCGGCGTAAAGTGACGGGGTTCCCGCCGGGGCTGGCTGGTACCTGCCGGGGAGCCGGAGCGGCGGCGAGGTGCGGGGTGAGGCCGGTGCGGGGCCGGGGCCGGTGGCCGGGTTTTTGGAGGCGTTGCGAGTGAGGCCGACTCCTCCCTGGCGGCGGTGGCGGCGGCGAAGGGTCTCACTCCTTCTGCGCGGAGTGTCAGACTTTCCCCTGGCTTCCCTTCCTCCATCCCCGCCACCCCTTTCCACTCCCTCGCACGCACATGCACACCCCTCCAGCAAATGGGCTGCTGCGTGTGTGTGTGTGTGTGTCAGCTCAGGCACACACCCACTGCTGCTGCTCCCGGCATAGGTCACAGCCCCGGCCACTATTAGCTCCGTGAAAAGCAGCGGAGTGCACACACAGACATACAATCAGACACACAGAAGGTGGGAGGAATATGCTTACCCTGATAACACCGGGCACTACGGAACCCTAAGCTCATGTGCTTTCCTGTGGACTACAGACCTGGATCACACAGCTGTAAGTCTGCACAGGGGCATCCCAATCCAGTATTGTGATCACTCTGCACGGGTGTTGGTCCAAATCATAATGTCTAAAGCAACCTCGGGTCCACTCACATTATTCTCGTGACACATTCCCACTGGGAACGAACTGCAGGTCCCTGCCTGGTACACTGGGAGTTAAAAAAAAAAAAAAAAAAAGGGCCAGCTGGCCACACTTTCTGATAAGGAGAGAGCAAATGGGCAGTGGCTCATAGCAAGGGGTTGGTGCATGTTTAAGAGGAGTTTGCATGTGAAATTGTAGCTGCCAGGGATAAATCTGCCTTTGCATTTATTTGTTTTGCCCATGGAATGTGCTACATCGGTGGTTCTCCAGCTTTCGCATGCTGCAGACCACTTCCTAACAGAGAATTTCTCTCCTGGACCAACCCACTCCCACACCAAACCCTTCTCCCCAACATGTTTCCTTCTGTGGCTGCCCGAGGAAGCGCCTTTCTGCCCACAGGCTGAGAGCCATTGAACACATGGCACAGATAATGTCAGACACTTCCAGACAAGGCACACTGGGACTCTTTCAAAAAACTGTGTTTCCCTTAGTGAAGAGCTCAGATTGAAAGTCTTCAGCTGGCAACACAGTTGCAGAACAGACCGTGACTGTTGCTCTATGAAATAACAGGAGAACCAAAGAAGTCCAGATGAATGTATTGGAGTTTCCACTATGTTACCACCCTCAGTAGAAATTCATCTTCACCTGCCATTCACATAGAAGTCAGATGGGTGGTCTGGGCATACAGGCTAGGGTTCAAATATGGATTTTGTTTTTGTTTCCTAACTTCACCAAAAGCCAACTTTACACTTTTTAATCTACATTTTTGAAACAATTTGTTACTACAGGACCAAGCTGGTGATGTTTTTATAAACTCGGCACACACAGATACACAGACTCCACTTGTCTACATGTGTCTTCTCTTCCCACAAAATTTGGGATTTGAAGACAGGTTGTTTAATAGCTGCCACTGACTTCTGATGTTTAAGGCCTTCAAAAGGGAAATTTGTATTTGATTTCCCACACTCATTTCATTATCATCAATAAGGCTTCCCATTGCTTTAATCCCTGGATGTCACTGTTTAACAAAAATATCGTTGTGATCAGTATGACGCAGATTAGAGCCCAGTTTGTGTTTTAAATTAATGTAGAATGATTCTTGTATTTTACCTTGTTCCCAGATACACACTGAACATCACAGCACTCTGCTGGTAATCACTTTCTGCTCCAGAAGAAGCTCAAGAAAAAGAAAATAAGGAGCAAGTTGATGGCAGAAAAATCCCTGTTGATTTTTTAAGTATTCATTAAAACTACAGACTTGGGCTTTGATGTATTCTGAAAACATGAATCCCGGTTAAAAAAAAAAAACAAAAAAAAAAAAAAAAAACATGATGAAAAGTAGTGCTCGCTTCATATACTGGAGATGTTTCAGACTCCTGTGAAAAGAAATCAGTATGAATGTCCCCCTTTCTCATTTGTGCAGTCTCTATGAAATATAAAATAAATGGATTTGGAAACGTTTTTATCATGAAAACACATACTTTTGGTCGCATAAATAGCAGAAGATTCGTCTTTCAAGAATTATACAAAAGAATTTGTGGAATAATTAAGCTCTTCATGTATTGAAGTGCAAGAAACCAAGAAAAAAGATGCCCTCTTGTGGCTGTTTGCTGTATGAAAACTGTGAAAGTTCATAAAATTTCTGTGCAGACATTGCAGAATGAACATTCTTTTTTATTCCTTGTCACTAAGGCTGTAAACCAAGGTTACACGAGGTCATACCATGGACATAGGCTGAGGAGGCCTTCGCCATCTGCACTGTATCATTTTAAATGATCAGTTGATTCGTTGCTTGGCATTGTATTTTAAACCACTGTTCAGAAAATCCCAGAGCAGATAAGCACAGCTTCACTGTGAGGCACTGGAAGGAATTTTACATTTCTCAGTGTCTGTATTAATGTTATTTCTTTGAGTGACCTTTTTGGTCAGGACTGCAGGGTGTTTGAAATGCCCCAGAAGTTACAGAAATTCCTAACAAATTTACAGAAAGTGTCTAAAGTTTTAATAGGAATAGAGGGTTCCTTTCATTTTTTTTTAAAATATGATGATTATAATGGTGCAGATGATGATGGATGACATTTTTTTCTGCAGAAAGGACAGTGGCTATTGGGTGGAAGAAATATCCAACAGGTTCTTACAAACATGAATTTGATTTTTTTTCCTCCTTTTTTGTATTTTTTAGCTAATTTGAGGATTCCCTAAAACCAAATTCCACACTCAGTGCCCTGGGCAACAGTTCACATTTCCTGTAAGGTTAAGTGGCTCGTAAAAGAGCAAAAGTTGAACATCAGATATCTGCTTTTTTCTTTACTCACTGAACATTAATACAAGCATGAATTAAACAGCCAAATATTTCTTTGGCAACTAATTACAAATAGGAAAAGAGGTAAGCTGGTTTTGTTACTTTCTATTCCCTTCTTTTTCTGCTTGATCATAAGTCTGAACACTGTCCAGATACTGTAATGCCTATCTGGCATATTTCAGCAAAAACTATTCTCATCTGAGGTAAATTGTCAAAGCAGATAGGTGGCCTCATAGTACAGGTTGCAGGAGAAACATGAGACAGCAGCATGATGCCACACTATAGGCATTTAGCCGTATTCTAAGTTCTATTATTCATCTGTAAATCGTGATGGAAATGCTTGCAGCACTATTACAATGCAATGATGTTGCTTATATCTTTTAAGGAGAGAGACTGTTTTCCAAATGTAAGGCTAAATTGTGCCTAATGAATCTTCCAATTGAACAACTATGCATTTGATGTCTTGGAGGTCCTTCATGAGAAGACCCTGTAACTCATTTCCAACTTTTAAAATTTCCAAAAGAACTTCCCACTCTCTACTGACAAGACCAAGAAATTAGGTCTTGACATACAAGCCTGGATGGCCTGGCAGTGCTTATTCCCAGCCACCCATCCCTGTTTCTGTTTCCAGTAGCAGATATGAAAGTGTCAAACATGGAGCAACTACAGTACCTGCCATGTTAAATAAAACCAATGAATCTCAGAACTGATTTCATAGAACCACAGAATAGTTTGGGTTGGAAGGGATCTTCAAAGCTTATCTAGTCCAACCTCTCTGCAATGAACAGCGACATCTTCAAATTCAGGTTGCCCAGAGCCTGGTCCAGTCTGGCCTGGGATGTCTCCAGGGATGGGGTATCTACCCCCTCTCTGGGTAACCTGTTCCAGTGTTTTACCACCTTCATGGTAAAATGTTTCTTCCTCATATCTAACCTGAACCTACTCTCCTTTAGTATAAAATCATGTGCCGCTGCAACAAGCCCTCATAAAAAGTCCGTCTCCAGCTTTCTTGTAGGCCCCTTTTAGGTACCAGAAGGCTGCAATAAGGTCTCCTCAGAGCATTATTTTCTTCAGGCTGAACAACCCCATCTCTCTCAGCCTGTCCTCCCAGCAGAGCTGTTCCAGCCTCGAGTCATTCCTGTGGCTCCTCTGGCCCCTCTCCAGCAGGTCCATGTGTGTCCTGTGCTGAGGACCCCAGAGCTGGACCAACACTGCAGGTGGGGTCTCACCAGAGCGGAGCAGAGGGGCAGAATCACCTCCCTGACCTGCTGCCCACGCTCCTTGTAATGAAGTCCAGGACACCATTGGCTTCTGGACTGCAAGCATATGTTGCATTTCTACGTCTTGCTTCTGCCTTCAGTGAAACCAGTGGTTGACCTAATGGATTTAAGGCATTATCCTGTATTCACAGAATAGCAACAACTGCTGTATTGATTTATTGACTTCAGCATCAAGCAGGGAAGGATAAGAATAATATCAGTTCTGAGCTGTGTCCAGAGAACTTCACTTCCCCTCAGCAGTGGCTGTAGTAATAACAAAAATAATAAAAACTCCCTTAATTTTAATAAAACATGAGTGCTATTACAAGAAAAGGTTCCATGTATTTTCTTATCTCTGAACACAGGATATCTAGTTCTGTTTATCCTTAGCACGAACATATCTTTGTGAATGCCTAAAAGTCACTTTTTTTCTAATGAAAATATGTACTTGTGGTTAACAGAAGACAAACATCCAAGCAATGCTTCTATAGATAGAAATGTTCTTTCTGGCTCTAAAAGATGTCTTTGTCCAAAACACACCCTATTTATTATTTATTCTTGCATATTTTTGTTTCCTACCCAGTTAAGGGCAAACCTTAACTCTAGGTGATCACTTTGCAAGCAAAATAGTGTTAAATGAAACCACATGCCTTAATGGTCTACAGCATACTTTACATGGGCTCATGTTCACTGTCCTCAATAAATAGCTATTTTGATTATATTAAAATATTTTCTCCCTCAAACTGTAAACATTAGATTGGTTATAGCTTCATCAGTGAGAACAGATTGTTGTTAGTAGCTTAAGATAATATACTACCGGCCAAGTTGGTATAAAATTTGTCTGGAAGATGGGAGTTATCAGCACTGTCAGGTCCAAAACAGTAACTTGGTATATAGTGTGTTTGTTTACACACTCCCTCTGTTCTGTGTTAGTGTTCTGTTTAAACCCTTTCATGTTGTCTGTGTGCAACAGATTTGAAGATCACCCCATCATTTTTAATGCAGACATCCATATATTCATGGAAGTTGTGGCTTTTGGGAACGCCAGAGGGAAACTTCAAAAGTTTAAGTCTGGGTTTCTCTGTACAAGAAACCTAAAGTACCCAAAAAGATTTTAGTGAGACATCTAAATCCCAGTGAATGGAAACCAAATCCTAAAAGCTTAGCAAAATCCTTGCAAGCACACATCATCATATTTTTAGTATCTCTATGATCCACAGTGAGCTACATTTCAAATTAGAAATTTTTTTTGTGGAGAGTCGTTGGGAAAACACAAGTACTGTTTTTTTGTCTTTTTTTTACTCCACAATTCAATGACACCTTTTTACAGGAGCACAACCCACTGTTGTCCATGTGGCCAGGTGTAGATTTTTAGCAGCTGAACCTATTTCTGTGGGAG
This sequence comes from Patagioenas fasciata, assembly GCF_037038585.1. NCBI lineage: Eukaryota > Metazoa > Chordata > Aves > Columbiformes > Columbidae > Patagioenas > Patagioenas fasciata. Next base: position 206,410,606 of record NC_092520.1, read on the forward strand.
CTGTAGCCCCCTTGCCCCATTACAGTAATTCTGGCTCCTATGATGAAGTGAGTCCTTTTTGCATCCCACTGCCATTTACATTGTAACTGTATCCAGGTTTGACTGTACTTTAGCATCTCTATGGCCTTTAGACTACTAACTTTCTAGCCAAAGGAGGGATCAGTTGTCACTGATACATGTTATACACTTAATAAAGTGATGAGTATTGCACTGACTAGTTCTGTCCACTCATGCATGTATCCCAGGTTTTGCTAATCATACACATATGAATTCAAATTTGCAAATAAACTTATTTCCTAAAACCTAACTTTCTAATCATATAGGCTAATCATGCAGTCAAAAGAGACTGATGCCAATCTCCCTCTACGAGAATGCATCTCATAATTAATATATATATATATATAGGTAGACAAGGATCAGAACTCCTTAGTGCTTTCTGTATCTCTCCTTTGACTGCAGAGGGAGCCTACATGTCTACTTCTAAATGTCTAATGTTAAGTGAGTGAAACCCACCCTGAAGTAGTACAGCTGAAGCCAACATAATTACATACAAAATGTTTTCAGAATCAAGTCCAGAGGTTATTGAGGACTGCTATGAAAGGTGCTATTCATCTCAGTATTATAATCTGGAAACAGAGTGACCACATGTTGGTGTTCTTTGTTGAACAGAATTACCTTCAAAGTCTGACAGAAACACATTTTATTCAAACTAAACAAACAGATTTTTAATTAATTTTATTTATTTCTCCTTTCAGAATAAATCATTTTTTTCTTCAGTTTCATACTCTATTTAATACAGCAACATTTCTAGATGTGGCTATGCCTGGCTGCCATTCAGTCTTCAGGGCTATGATCTAAAAAAATAAAACAAAACAAAACCAAAAAAAAAAGAAAAACAAACTAATAAGTTTAGTATCATTGAAACCATGTGCATTTATATAAAATGCTTATATGTTCAGTGGTTCTATCAACTGAGAACACTGTAGCTTGAACTCAAATGTGAAGGATCCCAGTGCATTCAAGAGTCAGCATGTGATACTGTGGTTTTGGGTAGATCTTCCGTCTTAGTAAACTGCAGATATGAAGTGAAATGCAGCATATACATGGGTTGGGTTAGCTAGCTTTTAACATTTTCAAACTTTTTCCTTTCAGTAAATGAGGACTTTTGTCATTTATTGCAATGAGAGCAGAACCTGAGTCCATAGAAAAGAAGCTGCAGTGAGTGAATGCTTCTGAAAACACACAGACGAAGTGTATTTATATGTGGAAAGCTGCTGTATCTACCAAGTTAATGCATAGCTCCAGGTGTTTTCAGTTCACAAATGTAAGTAAGAGTAATAGAAAAGGAAAACAGTGCTTTAGATTAAAAAAGAAGATTCCAGTTTTTACAAATAATGTACTTTTCAGCAGTTTTGTTCAGCATAGAAAAAAAATATCAATTTAATTTTTCCACAGTTAAATATTGATTAGACTTGTAGCACAAAAAATGATACCAATAGACATGCTTCCATAATTTATTATTATTTATTAATTGTTGCAGTCTAAGCTACTTAACAGCTGCACATTAGTGTCAACCAGATGAGAAGACTTAGTTTATATAAAGACTTTGAGGCCAAAACTACAATTTGATCACTTATCTCTGACCTGACTCAGGAATTTCAGTGGATGATCTCTGAGCTCAGCCTTCAACCTCAGGCTGAGCTAGAACAGATACATGAGAAAAAATGCCAGTCCTGAGCTAAGTAACTAGAAGGAAGAGAAATCTCTGAAGAAACTGTTCCAATGGCCAATAACTATGATCATTATAAAGATGACTGATTTTTAAAGTAGTGTTAGAGCAAGCCCCATTGTAGCAGTGTGTTTCATCATCCTGATTTTTGGAAAGCAAAGGTACAACAGCAAATTAGTTTGGCATGTTAAGGTCTCTGAATACACGAGACCCTGTAGACCATTTACTAGACATTAATGTATTGTCGGCAAAACGAAGAAACAGAGCAGATCCAGATGTATGTTAAGGAGCTCCGGGATGTGTCTCAGCATTACTAAAAATACCTGATAACTTCTGACTTTACCTGAGAGTATTTACATCTATCTTATGTTTGGATGACAAAAGGTATCAAAGAGTCACACTGTGCTGTTTGGGAAGCTTTTTGTTGTGAAAAACAGAAAAAAGTACAATCAAAAAACCTATGCTTCAATGGAAAATAAAAAAAACCCACAAAAACAATGAGGGAAACAAATGAAGTGATAGTTCATAATAGAAGCATCTGTAAGGACATAAAGAGCTCAAACTTATATCCAAGCTGTAACTTATGTGACTGAGGGACAGAGACTGATTCAGCTTTTTACATTCTTCCAGAATGTATATTGCAACAGCAAGGATTACTGCCAGAATAGTGCTGTATTAGAGCAAACCTTTTCTAAGGGAGACCAAAAAATAAAACAAAGGAGGTATATTCTCATTAAATAAGACATTTAAAAAATAAATACTGGTGAAAGTACACTTTTCTCTCCTCACTTCCTGTTATTCAGTTTGTGACCTCTTTTCTTCTGTTCCTCTCTTTGGGATATTCCTTGGTCATGCAGAAAGTTCAACCATGCAAGTGTGAGCCAAAAGTAAGGCATTAATTATGATCCAGTCACCTGAGACTACCAATTAGTCCAAGAAGGGAAATAGGCACCTCCAAAGAATACATGATCCTGTTCTAGAGAGGTCAGATGACTTCTCTGTCAGAGCCCCACAAAGGCAACCTATGGTGACTAGTTCATTGTCAGAACTTTAATCTTCAGATATGTAAAATCAGGTGAGATGACTCACACCCATAATTAGTCCGCAGGTGATATTTTTATGAATACTGCCATTCTTATCATTTTTGATGGTCGGTTGCTAGTTCCTGATTAAAATCAGGTGTAGCCTAGTAAAGAAGGAATTTTCCTATGCATTTATATAACATTTCTTTCTGAAATCTCTAGTTATGGTATCAATATTTATGTTTTACATACATATAAGTGAAAGCAGATTGAATTGGCAATTGCTTTGAAGAACAGAGAGGAAATTTTCACCTGCATATTTTACTGACATGGGAAAGTATAAAAGCAGTGTGTGTCTTTGCTGATTAAAGTTAGGTTCAATTCCTTCATTCAGATAAAATGGGGAATATACATTTTGTATTTAATTTGTACACTGATACAACTCTAGAGATCACTGAGGAATGGCATTCATGTAATTGTACTGTAAAGTGCTAACTCAAGTGTATTTTCTTTTGCATACTCATTTAATATTTCTATTATGAAGGTGATCAGTCTGAGTTATCAAAATTTTTCTTCTGGCTTTAATCTATGAATGAAATCCAGACTTTTGCCATCAATGGTAAAAGGCTTCCCCTAAACTCAAAAGCCACAAGTCAAGAGCATGACTTTGAATACTGTCAGTATTAAATAACAATAAGGATCATAAAATCATAGAATCATAGAATGGTTTGGGTTGGAAGGGACCTTAAAGATCATCTAATTCCAAACCCTCTGCCATGGGCAGGGACACTTTCCACCGAATCAGGTTGCTCAAAGCCCCATCCAGCCTGGTCTTGAACACTTCCAGCGGTGGGGCATCCACAAATTCTCTTGGCAGCCTGTTACAATGTCTTGCCACCCTCATAGTGAAGAATTTCTTCCTTATATCTAATTAAGTCTACCCTCTTTCAGTTTAAAGCCATTACCTCTTGTCCTGTCATTACATACTGTTGTAAGAAGTCCTTCTCCAGCTTTCTTGGATGTGCCCTTTAGGTACTGGCAGGTTACTATAAGGTCTTCCTGGAGCCTTCTCCAGGCTGAACAACCCCAGCTCTCTCAGCCTGTCTTCATAGAAGAGGTGCTTCAGCCCTCTGGTCATTTTCATGGCCCTCCCCTGGACTCAATTCAACAGTTCCATGTTCTTTTTATGTCAGGGGCTCCAGAGCTTGGATGCAGTAATACAGGTAGCGTCTCACGATAGCAGAGGTGCAGTATCACCTTCCTCAACCTGCTGGTCACTTGTTCAATGTAAAATTTTAATAAACCACAGGCTCAAACATTTATCATTAATGAACAAATCCAGTGCAGTGACACACTTCAAAAGTCTTATGAAATTTGACGGCAAAAAGAAGGATCATTCTGCCTCAGGAGCATCCACAAGCCTTTAGCTTCTGGAGCTGGACTAAATGTTCAGGTTGGTCTCAATGTTATTTGCTTTTATTTTCTATAGGATGAATTTTAATGCCATTTTCTTGGCCTGCAGAGCCTGTTTGGAATTTCAGACCTTTGATATTTTTATTCATCCCTTACACATAACATCATTCAGCTGCCTGGTTTTATAAGATGTTGGCTGCCTGAAAGCACAAAAGCTGTTTCTTTTGGCAACATTGTTCAGGAGCTAGGTTTCAAAGGAAGACCACAGCTAAGGAATACACACTTTGTGTACATGTAATGTAGTATTTTACTTTTCTAAAAATCCAGCAAATTTATATTGCAGGTGCAAGTTGTCAAAACTTGTGGTTCTTTCAAGTCAGCCCAGAGGCATAACTGTATCCATATTTTTTATGGAACACCAGTTGCATGTTCTAATTGTAAATTACATAGCCTCTGTTTGTTTGGTGGCCTTTTCTTTGTGTTTATTGAATCTCAAATTAAACTATTAAGGAAAACAGACTTGGCAAGGATCTAGGTGGTTTTTGGAGTGATCTGAGCAACTTACTTCCAGGTTTTGTGGTGGTTGTGGCAGAAGCAGGTTCTGTGCACATGGCTTTATGGAATATCTTTGGATGCCTATACTGACATACGTTATATCTTTTCCAAAACAGTTAGCCTTGAGTTCACTGAAAAAATCTAAACCTGGTTTTGTGATACCACAGCACTGAAAAGGCAAAATACAAACCATGCATCAAACTAGTATTTTTGTTATGGACAATGCCTATTACTTCCATTCCTTTCATATGTGGCCATAAAATCAAGCCTTGTGCACTCACGCATGTCAGGCCTATTTCTGGGATAGAAGAATGAGAGGTTTTGCAAACCCTACACAGAAAAAGAATTAGCAGAGGTCATAATCATTTCTCAATGCAAAAACAGACACACATACAAACAACCAAGGAAGATCCCACTTGGAACAGAATTTTACATTTTACTCTCATCTAGAGGCAGTCAAGGGAGTCAGATTTTCATCCTAATCCAGGAGAAACATCAGAAAAACAGAACAATTACAGAGATTCAATCTTTAGCACTCTGTGTTTTTTTCAGTCTAGGACATGTTGGTTTTTTTTTAATTTCATTTCTTAATGATGCATCTACCTCACACCAGGGGCTACCATGGGTAAAACGACAAATAGTACTAAAAATGAGGAAGAAAGATCTGTGGAATAGCACACTGTTGTGAAAAGGATGCACTAATGCCTAAGCCAAACATAGAAGGACTAACTGAAAGGCACAGTTGTGGGAAGAAGCATATGTACCCCACAGCTGGACAGAGATGAAGGTGGGAATTTCTGCCTTGCAATCACTTCACTATGAGCCTCCCTCAAGGCTTCTTCAGAAATTTGCATTCTATCAAGACCTCTACATAGCACCCTTTCACCATAGATAATGCTGCAGCAGAGGGATAAGAGGCTTGAGATCTTTTTTAAGCAGGGAGCACCATAGACACAGAATGCCATTGCTATTCCTGTACAGTTCTAAGGGGAACATGGGCAGGTTAGAAGTCTGCAAAGTAATTAAGGCAAGATAGAAATCTCCAGGGAAAATACTCAGAATCAGCCAAATTTCACTACTCCCCTGCAAAAGGAGGGGAGTGAAGACTTGTGGTGGGCTGAGTCTGAGGTCCCATGAGTCGCATGATGGATTCTTCAACTGCTAATCTCGAATTGTAGGGAGTGACTCTAAGAGTCCAGAGTAGTCACATCTTCAGGTTAGTGGAAACGGCACATGATTATTCCCTCAGGATCAGCCACTTAATTAAATATAGAAAATCCACTCAGTTACATCTAACCAGACCCACTGACCTCAAATTTTCAGTCTCACAGTATTCCTTTAAAGTGCAGCATCTTGTCCATGAACACTCAAGAAGAAAAATGGGATAGAATTTACAACTGTCATAGTACATATGTTCTCCAAAGAGCAGATAATCTTCTGGCAGACATAAACTCACCAATTTGTGAAGAAAACTGTAGTATAAAAATCCTCACATATTTTTCTTAACTGATAGCCCACAACGTCTCTAACATTTTTCATTTGTGGTCTGATGTATGTTTTGAAAGATGATGTGTGAAAGCAGACTTAAGGTTCAGTTCTATCATTATTCGGTGAGGGCACCATTCAAAAATGGCATGTATTTTTCTAGCAGAGCTTCCCTTCCAGCAGATTGTTTTACATGTGTCCTTTAGAAGAATTCTTGCATCTTCCTCTAAAACTTGAAAAACCTGGCATCTACTGGAGCCAGGATGATCAGAGGTTTGCTACTGCTTTGAACAGTTGTATTCTTTCTATGCTACTGGAACTAGAAAGAGAGATTTTATTTAGGTGCTTTAGATTCTTAGATTTGATTAAAACAAGCATACCTTTTATTAAAAAAAAAAAATAATAAAAATGTTTATTATCTTTTTATCATGTCAAACCTTTCACCTACCATGAACAACAGACTTCTGGAAGGTTTTTTGTTGTATTTTTAGTCTCCCAGGTAGCTCTGCTGATTTCTCTATTTCTGCATTTTGTTATGTCATTTTGCCCCTTCCACGACCCTTAAGCTATGTTATTTTCTGTATCTGGTCTATAGAAGCAAAGTACCTTGAAACAAATATCTAGCATGGCTTAGTGAAGAGTGAATCATGAGCCACTGAAATAAGGAATAACTATAAAATTTGTTGGTTGCAAAATTTTTTTTTACCAGGGACTCAAGCCTTTGTTCTTACTTTTTTTGTGATGAAGAGGGCAGGTTTTTTTTTAATCTTGGTATGTTACACACTAAATTTCCAGTTCGGTTCAATAGCAGATTCTTGGCTGATGTAATTCCTTACAGCAGCACTGACCTCAGTGGAGCTATGCTGAAATATTGCAATGGACTGAAAGTATGAACTCTGTTGTGTATTGCACAATATCCTACTACTCATGCCAAGTAATACACTGTTTTCTCTGAAAAAAAACCAAAAAAAAAACAAAAAAACAAGTGATGGAATGATTTATTAAAAAAACACATATAAATTACTCATTTTCCATTTCAAATGTGGGTTAGAACTGATGTATATTAAACATGTTATGTTTCCATATTACTAGCCATCATTTAAGAGAGATCAGTTTCATTACAGAATGGTTAATTTGTGTTAGTTGTAGACAGACCCTGCTTGATACATGAAGTGGAAGCCATAAAATACCTTAAAAGTGTCAACTGTGCTGTGAGAGGGGTTTGACTGGTTTTGTTGGTTTGTTTGTTTCAGGACTAATGAAAACACAAACTTCAGAAACATTTTTACCTTGATAAAATTTATCTTCCTTAGTATGATTCTAGCCTTTGGCTTTTCATCCTTATTAATGAATTGGAATTTGAGCCATCATAATTCTACACAGAGCTTCAAACTGCGAGCAGAGAGAATCAACTGTGAAAAATCAGTTGTGTTTACAATTTATTATTGCTCATATAAAATAAAATTTTAAATGTTCATGGCCATGTTTTCTTTTTTGTTTGTTTCATACCAGTTTGATCCTATCATTGCTTTATTTTACTTCTGTTTTTCAGACAAACCCACACTGTCATCTCAGTTTTGCCTTTTGTCATTTTATTTTTCTACACACTTATGTGTGTACAAGACTCAGAACTTCTGCTGTAGACTATTAGAACACAAAAAGATACCACTTATGAGAATAAAAATCTATGTAATACATGAGAGTTTTTGCACATAAATACCTTGCGACACGTAACCATCTGTTCTGAATGATAACAATGTAGACTATACAAAAATTAAAGCCAGAAAAAAATATATTATGTTGGATGTAGCCTGAAGATTCTCATTTTGTTTTGGACATGAGAACAAAAAACTGTCAGAGTCTGATACATGGCACAGCCTAGGAACTAAACACAGTTTAGTTCCACTCATGGGTAGCAGCAGTAGGTTGCTGTCTGTGAGCTCAGCAACCATGAGTGGGAAAGATTTATGCACACACTGTTCACGTTATTGTCATCATAACCAGGTGTTATCAGCTGCCAGTCTGCGATGCCACTGACCTGCTTGACTAAGGGAATTGCACTAAATGCTATTCATAGACACATATTTTTCCAACACACTGTCAGTCTCCATTACTTACAGGGTCAAAGATACTGCATATATTTATCCTGCTGTGCACTACCAAAATGCAAAAATTCAAATAAAGTAGAGACTTGCTGAGAAGCCCTGCAAACTTGCTTCTTTTATTCCAAATAAAATAATGTGTAAAATTATAAAAAACAAATTCAATTATATATGGATGGTTTGTCATTTTTCAGCCAGCAGGAGACCTTCTCTTTATAGAAAAATATGGGATTTAAAAGGTTTCCTGAATATGTCAACATATAAATTTTGAAATATTCTAAATAGCCTTCCCCAGTGCCTCACTAATTTTTAGATTGTCTTACCCTTTAAGTGACCTGATCACAGTCACTTACACGGCCAATTCCCTGACTTGTTCATTAAGATTATTATTGAAAAACTTAAAAATTCATTATGTGTGAGCACAATGAGAACAGGACAAGTTTTTGGCTCTCTGCTAATAAGAGATAAGTTTATTTTTTACCTTGAAAGGGTATAAGAAAGATTATTCTTGAATATCTTGAATTTATGCACATAAAAGTCATCTAAATCCTCCACATGAAAAGAATTCTGTGAAGGTATTTTACTCTGGGGCATAAGCTAGTGAGTATATCAACTAAAATTAAGTAAATCACAGCAAAATGAAGGAATAGCAGACAAAGCAAGCTATTCAAACTTTGGAAAATTGAGCAAATGCAAGTAGGAAGTTTTTTTCATCCAAAATTATACAATATATGGTTCAAATCACTATAAATAATGGAGTAGATGCCTCATGGTATAAACCTCTTAAAAAAGTTTTCTTTACAACCTAAACCTGATAAATTCAGTTTAAGTTTTTAAATTTCAATAAAGAGATGGAAGAGGTGGAAAAACAGTGGTAGAAGACTTGTTTACCATTATAGTGGTAGGTATATACACACCTGTATACAGGTATGGTTATGAGGGTAACTCTGCACTAAGTGTATTAAAGGGCATTGCTGGACCTCAACTTTGAAAGACCCTGAATACTTTTTCCAGGTTTTTTCAATTTCTATTATTACTTTTTATGTGATTACATATGTGTGAGTAAAAAAAAATGTGTGAAATGCCATGCCAAAACTAACATGCAAGATGAAAATCATAGCAGTTTACTAAAGACATTTTTTAGTGCAACAATAAATGAAATGTTCATTTCTGTAGATCAAAGCATCTTCTGTTGGAAACAGCATAACATACTGTATTTAAATGTATTCACTGTTGCTAAAACAACCTTTTGAGATGAAAATGTGCTGACAAGATTTTCATAACCATTTCCAGATATGATGAACAGTTTTCATATGCAAGTCGTCTCCACCATTGTCTTCTGCCAAGGTGGAGAATGAAATGCCCCATGCAATGTTTTGTTAGGTGATTTCTTGGATTACTTTTAATTTTTCTGTATGTTAAAGAGGCAAGTAAGTTTTTTTCATTTTCATAGCAAGCAAGGTTTGTGATGTCCCTTACTTCCCTGGAGCCCATTCTGAATGCTACTCAGTTCTTTTATCACTAGACTTGTACTTGATAACAGCAGAGGTTGAGTTGTCTCTGGATGAGCATATTTGAAAATATGAGAGAAAATTACTCAGAGAAGTTCACTTCTCCAGATCAGGCAGTTTATTAACAGCTGTGGCTCATAAACCAGTGTGTTTCGTCTTCTAAATTTAATTATAAAACCTCCTTGTTCAGCCTCCCTACTAAGCAATAGCCAGTTTGCTTCTGAGCACTTTGCCTTGCTGGCTGGACCACCTGAGTCCTGCAGAAGAGACAGCTTACGTCTCATATGGTGAGAACCCTGGAAGGGACAGGGGGAATAAAGATTCATCCTGGAAGTTACAGGTTTGGGATTGGAACATTCCTGTGGGAAAGCATAAAGGGTTTGGGGTTTTGGAGTTCGAGGAGTGGCAGGAACACCTCTTGCACATGGGATCTGCTGAGGAAGGGGAGAGGTGACTGCTAGTTTTACACCTTCTAATTTCAAGAAGTAATTTCAGAATTTCAGGAAACATTCTATTTTCTGGGGAAAAAAAAGAAAATAAAATTACCATAGAATTTTAAAGAAATTTAGAATAACATTCTCCTTGTTTCCAGTTTGCAGGAAATGTTGAAAAGGCATCTTCCAGTTTGATTTGGACAGATATCAAGTTTTCTTTAAGAAAAGCCTTGAGTACACGTCTCTCCATGATTTAATTAACATTATAGCCAATTTTAACAAAGACACAAACAAGATTGTCAGGATTGTACAAAAAACTACGTTCCATTTGCTGCTCAAATGAATAGTCAACTGTTTCATACAAAATGAGTTTTAATCTCAGGCAGAAGAAAGCAATCTACAATCTAGAATATACTGAGTGTGTGGCGAGGTGCCAACGTCGTATTTATTGTACTGTTTCAGAGTTAGACATGTTGTAAGGAGATCTATTGCATCAGGTCATACAGATGGGCTAGGCAAGAGAGGAGGATGACGAGGATGAAAGCACGAGTTTACCACCTTGCTACTGGACATCCTCAAAACCGAGATTTCCTGACACACAAATTCTAGTGTCCCAGGCTGCTCCCAAACTGATCTTTAGCTCTGCACAATAGAAGAACCTGCAGTGTTTCAAAATAAAGACGTCTTAAAAGTTCACTGCAGATGACAGCTAGCCTGTGCCTCAGTTATCTTTCCCCAGTAAATAAGATTTGGGAGATGTCCAGGGTGTACTTAAATCCCACTTTCATGTGGAGTTAGGACAGGCTAAGATTTACACTAAGATTGGGAACATTTTTCTGCTCTGGAATTTCTCAGTTTAGATGTTACATGGGAAATTATGTGGAATAATCGCAAAGGATAATTGAAGGGAGACTACTGTCCACTGTTCCTTTTTCATTCCCTGCTGAGGAAAAGTTTCTGCCCTGCAGGTCATTTCAGAGCAGAAGCCTAATGCAGCCACTTGGAGTCAGCCTGTAGGAGCTACCTTCTGTCCATTAAAGAGACAATAAGCATCATTATGCTAAAGTTGTGTGACTAACCCTGTAATCTGTTAAATTAGGCACTTAAGGTACCTACAGGGTTAGCTGGAAAAATTGATTACTGTTAGTGGCACCTAAACAATGGCTTGTGGTCCTGTGCTGGTTTTGGCTGGGGTAGAGTTAATTTTCTTCATAATAGCTAGTATGAGGCTTTATTTTGGATTTATGTTTAAAACAGTGTTGATAATACAAAGATGTTTTTGTTACTGTTGAGCAGTGTCTACAAAGGGTCAAAGATTTTTCTGCTGCTCACACCACTCTGCCAGTGAGTGGGCTGGGGGTACACAAGAAACTGGAATGGGACAGAGCTGGGACAGCTGACCCCAACTGACCAAAAGGGTCTTCCACACTATATGACATCATGACCAGCATATAAAGCTGGGGGAAGAAGAAGGAAGAGGACAGCATTTGTAGTTATGGAGTTTTGTCTTCCCAAGTAACTGTCACATATGGTGGAGTCTGGCTTTCCTGGAGATGGCCTGTCTGACGATGGGAATAGTGAAGTAAGTCCTTGTTTTGTTGTAATTGTGTGTGTGAAGTCTGTTTTGCTTATTAAACTGTCTTTACCTCAACCCACAAGTTTTCTCACTTTCACCCTTCCAAGTCGCTCCCCCGTCCCACCAGGTGGGGATGAGTGAATGGCTGCATGGTGCTTAGTTGCTGGCTGGGGTTAAAACATAACAGATCATAGAATCATAGAATAGTTTGGGTTGGAAGGAACTTTCAAATTTAATCTAATCCAAACCCCCTGCAATGAGCTGGGACACATCAACTAGGGCAGGTTTCTAGATCCTTAATGAAACATTTGGATGCTGAAAGTGCCTTCTGAGATCATCTGTCATCTCTTTGTAGCTCTGAGTACTAACTTCAGGAAAACTCTTTTTGTTTTAAGCAGCATAGGGACATTCCTGGCAAACAGCTTTTTAATCTGAGTATGCGTTTCCTTATAAACTTTTAATGATGAAAGAACCTACTCTCAGAATTTTGGTGTAAAGTTTTGAAAATCTAATGTTTCATATATGTGGATAAAAACAAGACTTGATAAAAACAGACAGGAAATGTTTAATATCTGAAATTAAGTCATGTTTATCACATATAAAATTTTCTATACAGTTGGATAAAGTCAATACTGGGACAGTTGTACTCAAGTTTAAGAAGAATGGAATACTGTTTGTACAAGAATGTGCTCTGTTTTTAGCAAGAGATCAGTTTGAAGCTTTACAAATGTGCTTTACTTCAGAAATGTTACATGTGGTTACTTCATGGCTACACACTATCAAAACATTTTCTTTTGTTCTTGCCTTCTAAGTCAAATACACTATTCTAGCATTGAGATTAAAGCACCAGATGAGGTGGTTCATACTGGAGCACTGAACCCATACACTATATAGTTAAGTGGTCAGAGCATGCTATTTTTCCCAGGGATGCAACTCTAAACACACTAGCAAGCTTGGGAGGAATGGCAGGAGGAAAGTTTTCTAAATGGCCAGCTTCCTCCGTTGGCATCAGAGTGGCCATCTGTTCAGGCTCATTCCCAAGGACATCTCTGACCCATCAAACAGCTCACATCCAGCCTAGCTTCGTTTTACTTAATTCACAGATTAGGTTAAACAATCATATTGCTCCAGAAAGTCAGAATTTCAAGTCTATTTCTGATTTTTTCCATGCTTAAATTCATGCTTCATCTGAACAAGAAAGCCTCTTATGATTCAATAAACTGAACATCACATCTAATAAAGAAAAATAAGTCTTCCCAGAATCTCAGAACAACAGTGCTGGCGCAGAACAAAGACCCATCTGTATCAGCATCTGGTCTCTGACAGTGGGTAGTCACAGGAACACAGGCAAGCAGGTGGTATTTTTATGGAAGAACAATCTTGAAGAACCCATATTAAGACCCCAATCACAGTTAAACTGGCTTCCTCAAGTTTGACATGGTGTATTCATGTAAGAAAACCTCCCATGGTCCATTCCTTTCATGAACTGGTCAGTTGTGTTTTTTGAAATGATTGTTCACAACATTTTGTGAGTTCCATTGTTTAATTATATGTTAATAGTCAACTCCCTTTGATTGTTTGAGTATGCATCTTGCAAAAGTATTCGATGCCTCAAACCTCTTGTGTCATAATAGCCTGTCAGCTGTCACTCACTGTTCACCTTTTCCCATATTAGGTGTGATTTTGAAGAACTCAGTGATAATCTTCCCTTCAGTGTTCTGTTTTTCATGACAAATAGGCTTTATTCATTGAGACGGTTACACAGAAATCAATGATCATCAGCTATCCCTCTCTGAACTTTTTCTAATACTACTGTATTTTTTTGAGATTACACTCAATATAGTCTATACCTTTTGAGTGTATAAACACAACTTTTAAGCAACTGCATGAGTGATAATTATGTCTCAGGAAGAAAATTGATTTTTTATGGAAATACCTTCCAGATATAAAGCATTTTTGCAGATAATATCAAGTAGATGGCTCGTCAGAGACTAAGAGTAAGTAAGCAGAGATCATGGAACAGGATCACAAATAAAGTGTGTTTTTTGCAGGGTAGTTAGATTAAGAAATGGCTCTAGAATGTGCACTTTGCAAATAGATTTAAGACAGAGATACTTTTAAACATTAAAAAAAATATATTTTATTTCATAACAAAGAAATATATTAAATTTAGAAATGTTCAACTCTCTGAACCCTTTTTAGATCAATAAAGCCATTCAGTGATGCTTATTTCCCTTAACAAAGTTTGGACCAAATTTGTAATGATGCGCTCTTTCGGTATTGAATTTTAAAAACACTTTTTTATCAGATCAAAACTCAGACAGTGGTTATTGTTCTCAGAATCTGTTTTTAAGTCACATTAGTTTAGTCTAGTAAGTGTATACTGAGTCCATGATTTCTCTGTATTTTATTCACACCTCACTTATGATCCCATTGTGAGACCCCGCCTGCAGTGCTCCATCCAACTCTGGAGTCCCCAGTACAAGAAATACATGGACCTGTTAGAGCGGGACCAGAGGAGGCTACAAAAATGATCGAAGTGCTGGAATAGCTCTCCTATGAAGAAAGGCTGAGAAAGATGGGACTCTTCAGCCTGGAGAAGAAAAGGCTCCAGGGAGACCTTGTTGTGTCCTTTCAATATATAAACAGGACTTACAAGAAGGATGAAGATTTTTGTCAGGTCTATAGTGACAGGACAGTGGGTAACGGTTTTAAACTGAAAGAGGGTACATTTAGACTGGACATAAGGAAGAATTTTTTTATTATGAGGGTGGCGAGACACTGGCCCAGGTTGCCCAGAGAAGTTGTGTGCGCCTCATCCCTAGAAGTGTTCAAGGTCAGGTTGGATGGGGCTTTGAGTAACCTAATCTAGTGAAAGATGCCCCTACACATGGCAGGGGAGTTGGACTATGTGATCTTTAAAGATCCCTTCCAACACAAACCACTCTATGGTTTTATGATTCTGAAGTCACTGTTTCCTCCAGTGAAGAGACAATGGTTCAGAGAAGTGCTAAACGAAGGCCTGCCTTGCGCTTTTCTTGTGGAACTTGACAAAAATCCTTGGAAGAGTCTAAACAATTATTTTTATGTTTTAAAGGGTCTGGATAGTTATTTCTTTTTCTGACTTACCTATAAAAACCTCTTGTTCTGTTGTAATAATCAAAATAACATAGTCAAGCAAAAGACAGTGTTACACAGAATTTCAAGGGAACAGTTTTAGTCTTAGCAAAGTGTTTAACTTAGGAGCTCCACAGAAAAGTTAATTTGCTTTCTTTCTAGTACTGCATATGTAAAAGTAAAAAGGCAGGGTATTTAGCCTACAAATATACAAATCTGTGAGAATTAACAACTACTCATTATATTATATTCAGTAATACCCTATGAAAATTTGTTTTTCCTTAATGCTATCTGTACTTCAAAATATACTTTGTATATACAGCTTTTTCATACATAAATTTATTAAACCTTTGTAAAACAGATATACTTATGGACTACTTTTTAATGTATGTTTACTTAGCCCTTCAGCCTCTGTTCTATCAAGGTCTTAGCCTCAGGAGTAATGGAATTAGCTCTAATTATGTCAAAATAAATGCCTGTTAATCTTCACATGAACTAATTAACAGCTTTGTTATGTAAAAAATATCTCATTCTATCAGATAAAGGGAGAATGCAGATAAAGCTGCTAAATGCAGAAGTCTTGCTGCAACATGGGAACATTCTGTGAGTGGATGGCACAATGTGCAAAGCAGACTGTAACACTAGGCAAACACCACCCATTTCTGCTGCAGCATTTCCAAAAGCAACATCTTCAGTCCAAGGACCCAGGGTGTGCTTAACCAGAAAGAGCTGGCTTGCTCACTGATACCAGCTCATCTGAATTGCCTTTTATGCTCCTTTGCTTCAGTTCAGGACTCCTTCTGCAGCCTACCTCTAGATCACATAGGTGAAGAAAGACTGAATATGCAATTTCTTTTCCAAACTCGAACACCACATAATGCTCAAATCATTTTATTTAAGTCAACAGAGATGATTGCTACAGCCTGAAAGCTTTCATTAGGAGGATTATACATGTCCAGAGGCTACTGCCTTTCCAGTATCACCCATCTACAAACAGCATACTTTTCTGAGTTGTGGTGAATGGAGTCAAATCCAGTTGGCAGCTGGTCATGAGTGGTGTCCCCAGGGCTCAGTACTGGGGCCAGTTCTGTTTAATATCCGTATCAGTGATCTGGATGAGGGGATTGAGTGCACCCTCAGTCAGTTTGCAGACAACAATAAATTGAGTGAGAATGTTATCTGTTTGATGGTAGGAAGGCTCTAAAGAAGGATCTGGACAGGATGGATCAGTGGCCTGAGGTCAACTGTGTGAGGTTCAACAAGGCCAAAGTGCCTCTTTCTCATTTGACCTGACAAGCTTCATAACTGTTAGTTTTGTAAAATTAAATATAGGCCTCTACTTTAGGATAATCTGAAATTATTTTTGTATTCTGGACTCAATAGTTGCTTAAATGTAGAAATTTAGTTCTATCTGAGGTGCCTTAGTACACACCTGCATGTGAATCTACAGTGGCAACCTCAGCATTTAATTTCACAAGTAGACACCTACATATAGGTATGTAAATTCAGGTTTAGTCCATGAGCTGAATCCCATTTGGAGAGACAAAATAAGGAGCTTTGTCCAGTTTTTATGCAAGGTTTTCCAATTTGGAAGCATAATGACCTATACTCTAGATACTAATTATCCTAACTCCTTAAGTATAGGCATCAAGAATACTGAATAAGTATCCTAATGTTTAGATAACATGTAAGTATCAATAAGCAGTCACAGTCTTTATTTATCATGAAGGATTGATACTGAATCCTTTGCTACAGTAGGGAAATGTTTAATTTGTACTGGAATTAACTATGTGGAGTTTTCAGTACTTAACAAGAACATGCAATGACAAACATGAAGCCTAGATAATAGATTAGGAATCAAATTGACTAGAATGCCAATCTAAAACATTTTGTAATCATTCTCATGGCAAACTGGCGTCTTTTCAAGTTGTGCAATGATATGTGATTTTGCAATCAGAAACTACTGTTTTCAAAGTATCCTGAGCAACAAATTAATGATTTAGATTGGAAAACATATGAAGAAAAATTCAACATATTAACAGGGAAAGGCAATACTGCTGTTTAGGTACTGCAATGCACACAGAGATTTGTCACAGGTAACCTGGGAAACATACTTGACTGACAAAGAGCAGATCCATTATCGGACACACAAAAATCTCAGGACTCTCCCTCCTGTCTGTAGGACTCTGCATTGACAGCAGCAAGTGGAACAATTCCAACTGGGATGAAAATGGGAAGGGAGATGTTTCCCTATGAATGTTATTCAGCATCACTAAATGCTTACATTTTGCCAGGCTGGGCAATCTGGAAATGATTCTGAGAATACATTCATGAATTAGTGATATGTCTGCCATGCTGACCCAGCTGGCATTGGTCTTTCTGAGAGGAGTATCTAGCCCATATCCCTCACAACAGCCAGATTCATCTGCCAAAACATCCACCAGCCTCTCCTCTGCTACACACCTCAAAATCATTTCATGTGTTTTATGAATCTTCCCTTTCATCTCTTTCTCAGTGTGCAGAAGAACCAAGAATTCCAGATTTTTAGACCACTGTGTCAAAGATAGTTTCAGAATGATGATACTGGAGAAGAACAGACTTTTTCTGACAAGTAAATGTACTGATGGAGTAAAGGAATATGGAAGTGGAGGTCATGTACAATGCCACAATATCTCAAATAGCTTGAACAAACAATATTTCTTGAACGAGATTGCTGACATAAAGGTAAGCTGCGAGGTTGTTGATGTTCTTTGTTAGTTCATTTTGAAGCTAGCAATTGCCATTTAGCTTCTTTTTTGCATCTGCGCATTGTACAGTTTAGTTTTACTGCTCTTGGCCGAAACACATTGGAAATAACCATTCTTTCCTGTGATACAAGAAACAGTAAGCGTCAAAAAAATTACCCAATGTCAAGTCCCAAAAGTCAGGGAATAACCTGCTCACACAGTGTGGCATATAATCAAGCAGGTTTTAGTGGATGACAAAACCCTACAGGAATTAAAACAAGGGTTAGACAAATGGAAAAAAAAAAAAAAATCATAAAAATCACTCATATCAGAAAGTCCCTATGTTGCAGGAAATGCTGTAGACAGATTTGTAGTTGCACACACTACTCATGATGTAGTTAGGGCACCTCCCTGATTCATTCTGCACTCTATTTCTACATGTTGAGAATAAAGAAATAAATATTTTGCTGATAGAATGATTGATATGAGGATATAGGTTTGCCAATGGAATCCCAGTGCTCACACAGGATTTTTCAGTATCAATACGAGCAACGAGTATAAAACTTAAATGTAGATTCACCTTCTCAAGACTCTTCTTCCAACAGAAAACCCAACACAAAACAGTCTCTTACTGAAATACTTAGTATCTGTCCTGTTTCAGTTAAAAAATCCAAGTCTTAACTGTTCAGTCCCAAGAAAAAGATTTTTGTGATGATGAAATCTTCCCATGTGCCTACAAACAAATCCAGTTATGGCATGTTTCATTTCATGGTTCTCAAAAGTGACAATGCAACAAACTGCTCTGTTAATACCATTATAAATTAAAATCATGTTAAGCAATCCAAGGCACAGTTGCTAAGAATGATTAAAGCAAACCACAGTGCAAAAACCCAGTGGTAGCTTTAATGTTCAAAGAATGCAGTCTTCATCAGACTTAACATCCACTGTTTGGCAGTATTCTTATTAGGTTCAAACGCTCAAGAATGAGATGTATTATTTTTTTAAATGTATATATTAAATAATTTTACATGAAAGTACAGAATTATACATTATCGCTCATAATGCATATAAAAGATTCCAATTTCAGGGAGATATGTAAATCCAAAAGGTGTTTGAGTTACAAATAAAAGTACTTTTTTTCTTTTAAGCTATGATGCTAATGCATACATTTTATATTTGTCAGTGCTTTTTTGATGGTTTCATAAAAAAAGAATAGGTACATTACCATGAGGACTTTCATCACCTTTGGTTGCTTCAACCTGGTCTCTTTATTTCTATAATGGTTTGATACATTAAGTAGCAAAAGAGTGCTAAGAAACATTAAATAAATCAATAATTTTAAATATGGGATTTTTCCTCTACTGGAATTGAGAAGTGTGAAAACTAATTCTACAATTGAGCGCTACATAAAGTATTTGTGCAAGATGTCATTGCAGGAATATCAGTTAAAATTATCGAAGTTAGATGCAGAAATCTGGGAGTTCATATTAAATTTCAAGCTGACTCATTTGGAAATTTCAATCTAATGACTAGGAGTTATAATGCACTTCTAAGCATTTTTCACTATTCACAGAGGACTGGTTTTCTGCAAGCCTTTTTGCTCCCACATATTAATGGAGTCAGCAGAAACCAACCCACATGTGCAAGTGTTGAGAAAATGTTAAAAAAAAATGACGTATTGTGGAGGGAACCCCTTCACCAAATAACATCCCCTTCCCACTTTATAGATGTGAAAAGATTCAGAGATTACAAAGCATAGGTGTAAGAGAACAAGGAGATAATAAAGGAAACTTTTACATTATAAAGACTTATTTTGAAAGAAAACTTCTGCATAGAATTTCCTCTTATGAGATGTAAAGCCCACCCAAAATAAACTGCAATTGCAAGGAAAGCTAAATTGTTCAAGCAGAACAGGGGAAGAAAGAAGTATAAGGAATTAACTGTCAGGTCTCGTAAATCTGTTTAGTTCCACTCAGCTCAACTGAACCATGTCGGTGTATGCCAGCCAAGGAAATTACTCTGTGGTTATAAAAAGATTTAGGGAAGAGATAGTAGAAGTCAATGTATTTTGGTGTCTAAGTTTCGTTAGTGCTCTTAAAAAATCCATCTAGTTCCTTTGTATGATGCTTTATTATAGTGGCTATTATGTATTCTGCATTGCTAATTGATTAGCTCTAACATCAATTGCCCTAAAATAGATTCATATCATTATATTTTCTCATTTTTCCTGCAGCACTGATTCTGTTAAATTATCCATTCTTCTTTTGGACTCCTGTGATATTAAATATCACTATGTATTTTACCCAGATTACTTTGTATCCCCACCCGGCATCACACACGTTACTAGGGCAGTGAAGATGGGTGTTGTCCTTGTATCCTTTATATTTTTTTTCCAAAAATGGGGTTTTATAGCATATTTTATTCCACATGAACAGTGATGTTTAGAATCAGGAATGAAGGATGAAATTTATCTCACCTAGCTCTGGGTTCCAAACAATTTAACAGAAGTTAAAATGGCCAAGAGTTTGTTGAAGCTTCTGATTCCACAATACAAGAAGACGTGCTTCATTCTCTACAGCAGATCAAGACATGAATCACCATAAAGATAAACATTAACTGAATATGTCAAAGTTACATTGAGACAGCTTGAAACGTGCCACCCTAATCTATGCTTATTTTTTTCTTTATACCTGGCCTCAAGGTTTTGAGTGGGCTGGAAGAACTGAATCAGAAATAGTCTAAGAAACTTGGTTAAGATAGTCCAATGCAAAAATACCTGTTCACTGCTAATGAATCTCTGTAAATCTCTCATTTCCAGTAATGTGTCTATAAATACAGTGAAGTGTCTGATCAGAAGTATGTAGTCAATCACAGTCAGGGCATTCATGAGAAGTGATTGTCCAAAGTAATTTTGTAGTTAATTCAGCAGAGCTCCATGTGTGTATACCAAAGTAAAAAGATCACAAGTAGGCTTGATATAACATGTATGGTAAAATGAATTTCTACTGTCTTTTTCTGAATGTAACAATTTTGCTCATTTTGCATTTTCATAGGTTTCACCTCATTTCATGAGGTTCAATAAGGCCAAGTACTGGGTCCTGAACTTGGGTCACAACAACCCCAGGCAGTGCTACAGGCTCGTGGAAGAGTTGCTGGAAAGCTGCCTGGTGAAAAAAGATCAGAGGGTGCTGGTTACCAGCTGGCTGAATATGAACCAGCAGTGTGCCCAGATGGCCAAAAGGCCAACAGAATCCTGGTTTGTATCAGCACTCATGCAGCCAGCAGGATCAGGGAAGTGATCATGCCCCTGTACTGGGCATTGGTGAGGCTGAACCTTGAATCCTGAGTTCAATTTTGAGCCCCTCACCAGAAAGGCATTGAGGTGCTGGAGTGAGTTCAGAGAAGGGCGATGGAGCTGCTGAAGGGTCTGGAGCACAAGTCATATGAGGAGTGCCTGGGGGAACTGGGGTTGTTTAATTTGGAAAAAAGAAGGCTGAGGGGAGACCTTATCACTGTCTACAACCACCTGAAAGGAGGTTGTAGCATGGAGGGTGTTGGTCTCTTCTCTCAAGTAGTAAGAGATAGGACGAGAGGAAACAGCCTCAAGTTGTGCCAGGGGAGGTTTTGATTAGATATTTGGAATTTTTTTTTTTTTTCACATAAATTATTGTCAAGCATTGGAACAGGCTTCCTAGGGAAATGGTTGAGTCACTGTCCCTGGAGGTGCTTAAAATATGTGTAGATGTGACACTTAGGGACATTGTTTAGTAGTGGATTTGGCAGTGTAAGCTTTATGGTTGGACTCACTGATCTTCAGGGTCTTTACCACCTAAATGATTCTATGATTCACCAAAACCTAGATCTAATTTATGCTATCTTTTGCATCACTGCTGACAGTGGCCTAACGACCTTTTTTGTGTTACAGATGAGTACATGATTTCCAGTTTCTCACGACTGAAAATTCTTCATGTTGAAACTCACTAAATGTATTGTTTTGCTTTTGCCAACTTGTAGTATCATTTTAGCCGTACTGATGTCAGATGAAGATGGAAAATTCGGGGGTGCCCTATGACAACAATAAAAATATACACATGAGTCTTACAGAGGAGGTTGGGCTTTGAGTCACAAAAAGAGTTTATTTGGCATCAAGTTTTAGCATAAAAATTAGTTGTACTGATTCTTTCGTAAAACAAATGAGTTAGCTGGCCTTCCTGTCATTCTCTGCTGTCAATCAGAAGACCTCAGGGCTTGGAGTTGATTTGCTTGACTCCCTCAGAAAACTGGTGACACAAGTCTGGTTGTATTCTATAGTTGTTTACCCTAAAACAGCAGTCAAGAACAGAAGCCTTATAAAATATAAAAAATATATGCCCTGAAGTGGTCAGGCAGTTGGACTAGATAGTCATTGTAGGTCTTTTCCAACTGAAATTATTCTCTTCTTCTCTGTTCTATTCTATATGATTCCATAATTTTAATACTGCACATGTGTGAGATTAATTTTCCATACGGTTTATAAAAGTTATTGGTGTTATTGGTATGTTCCAGTTGTTCCATTGAACAGATGTTTTTAAGGATAAACACTGAGCAAGAGAAAAATAACTGTAATTTTAACAGTGGCAGGGTCATTGTAGATGTTATAGAGGCATTACAGAAGAAAATGTTATACAGAGTCTGTAAAGAGTGGGAAAAAGGATCAATCTATGAAGAAGCTACATGGAGGTTAGAATATTTAAGGATGGAATAAGACCAACTTAAAAAAATAAATATAAAAAACCCCATAATTCTCACAAGGCATCTATGCAGAGGAAAAAACAAAGAACAGTGGTAGCTGTGCAGGGCAGACTAAGCTGACATTAAAGGAACTGCGCTCAAAAACCTGTGAATCTTTATGTTTCAGTAATGATTGTGTTCATAAATGTGGGGTGACTAATGGAAGTAATAGTGAAATAGTAAATAACATGTGAAGTGGAAGGAAAACTCAGTGTTTGGTGTTCTTGACCTGAAGGAGAAGTGGTCAGAGAAAGAATAACGTGCATTCAAGATTTCTGGAAAAAAAACAAACAAATAGGCAAAATCCTGATAAAATAATAGGTCTGATATGAAAGATTTTTAAGGCACTTGACAGTTTGGAGTGTCGTCATTATGATGGGAAACTAGAAAAACTAGTAGTGGTATGGAAAAAAAAAAAGGCAATTATCCCCTTTATAATACCACTCAAGGCTTAAAGAAAGAAAGTCCACTGAAAATATGACAAAAATACAGACTATCCAAAATGTCTTGAATCAAAGACTCTCAGTCTTCTTGGTAAAACACTTCATTTTCTCATAAGGAAAATGCAATAAATGTAGTCACATATCTGGACTTCAGTAAAGTATTTGAGACTGGGTCACAGGGGAAATTTCTTGGGGCAGACACGATTAACACAGGAACTAGAACTTGGCTAAAGAATTGCTTAAATGGGAGATGACAAGTTGTATCTAAATAGGAAGCCTTAGATCACATGGACGTTGCAGTGGAATTTCTTGAGGATCAAACTTGGACTAACTTCACGTAATGTTTTCATTATGACTTCGGCATGGAAATCCAGGAGTCATCTAGTAAAAAAAGACAGTACAGAGTTGGAAGTCATTGTCACTGTAGTGAAAGATGGGAGTGCCATAGAGAAAGAATTGGATGACCTTTTGTTACAGGGAGAGAAATGGGAGAAAATTCAATACTATGAAAAATGAGAACATTTAGTTGAGCAGTAGTAAAACTTTCTGCTGCAGGGGCTGGATGGTGAGGGCTTGAAAGCAACAAAGAAGAAAAGAAGACCACATACTAGAGACTTACAGCGTGACTGTGAATTGCTAGAATTGTGGAGTTGTTTAAATGCATATGTGATCCAAAGAGAAAGAGGAAAAAAATGCCTGTGTACAAGGTAATAATAAGACCTGATCTGGTGCAGTGCACACAGTCTGATACTCAAACAGTAGAGAGATGGGTTAAAATGGGAAGAGAATGTCAGGCAGCACCATAATAGGAAAGTCATTTTAAAATTTCCAAGTACCGTTTATGGTTTGTTTCTTATTGTAAAAGGCAAACTAGACATAGTCTGCCTGTGACAGTGAAAACTTTTGTGTTTTAGCTTTTCTGACTCAGCAGTCTGCTCTGCAGGACCATGGCCAGGTGGGAGGACATCCAGTAGCACAACAAGGAAGCACTGATCATTCATGTTTCTTCAAAGATATAAGCAGGGAAGGCTGAAAAAGGGTGTTAATCTCTGAATAATTTTCACCGGCAGATTTTCTGTAAAAACTACTTCACACTTCTATGTGTTTTCCATATCCAGCAGTATAACCTGGTATGATCTGACTCCTTAAATAATAAGTGAATTCATGTGGCAGTATTGCCTGAAATCCCATCCAGTCTTTGGAAGCTCAACCATTTCGATGCTCCTATTAGAGTTGGTTCTAGCTCTTTTCCAAGTTAGACAGGCAAATACAGTCATCTTATTTATCCTGTGGATAGAAGATACTGGTGTCCACCTTGCCCATCTTATACAAAGATTGTAAAAGTTTTCCATTAAAAATGATCTGATTTTCTTTAAAATAAGAAGTGAAAAAATATAACTTCAGCAGCTAGTATTCCATCCACTCAACCCATAAAAGTCTAGTCCCTGGATAAGGAAGCTAAAGCAGACTGGTATTACAAATATATATAATAATAATGAAAAAAATATCAGCTAAGGCTGTAATGTAAAATATAAGTGTCTGAGAGAAACGCAGGTATTATAGCACACAGCTATTTCTTATGTCCTTCTTTTCACTAAAGGGTACAAAGTCTTTAGTCAGCCTGATTATTAGATTAGGCTATTATGAGGAACTGATCCTTTCTACTGAAGTCTGTATTCTTTATATGTTTGTTCATCTTGGAGTAAGACTTTTTGCTAGTTTCTTTTCAGGGTTTTCATTGAGAACATTATTCATTATATTTGTTCCCAAAGCAGTTTTCTAGTGCTGGGTGATGGTTTTCAGTAAATACTTTATAAACAAATAAATAAAAATTAAAACAAACAAAAACCAAACCAAACCAAACAAAACAAAAACAAACAAATGAACAAACCGAAGCAAAACCAACAAACACACAAAAACCAAAACCAGCTTTAGGGTCACCAAAGTATGAAACAGAAGTTGAAAAGTTTCAACTAAAACAAGAAACCAGGGGTAGAGGAATAAACATAAATTTATCTTTTGAGGCATAGGCAATTGCAGTTTGAAACTATATTCTACATTTCAAAAGCTGAATGAAATTTAAGGGGTAAAAAGAAAGCTTTGAAAAGCCTTCAAAAGCTAAACCAAATCTTCCTAGGTGCCCCACAGTAGAGGTTTTGATGTGGGTATTTTTCCTATTTAACCTAAAATTCAGATCCTGAACATACATTTTTTCTTCATTTTTACACCTGGCCACTAACACCGAGACCCCAGGGTTAGTTTGGCTTCAGTGACTTGGAGCCTCTTCAGCTATGAGCAATGAGAATCAGTAAATACCTAGGAGTATTTCAACTGGGAGGATTACAGTCCTACCAGTGTTTCCCAGAACAGCTGCTGCAAGAATTTTGCTTAATATCTGCTGCCTGTAAGAAGAATTAAGCACTAAATGAGGACTTGCCACAAGACCTGTGTCCAGGTTTACTGAGCATGTCCAGAGAAGCAAGAGCATAAGCATTTTACTTTCTTCAGGGATGTATTTACCCCTCAGTTAGAGTTAGCTATGGTTGTGAAAGTAGGTGTTCAAGGGTTTAGAAGAGGCAAGAGAAGAAAACCTGCCCATAACACTGGTGTTTCTGTAACCTGTGCATGAACTTTTAAATTAAGTAGCTTTGTTCATAAGCCTCAGTTATCTGGCATAGAACAACTTCATTGCTAATGCCAAAAAAACCCATGTGGTTTAAAAAAAAAGCAGTTAGTCCCCTCAACTCCTCACAGTCCTTAAATACACTAATCCAAGAAATAAATATAGAAATATGTTGTAAAAAACTCATATTACCCAAAATTTATTTTGAAAGGCCTAATTGTTGAATAGTAAGGATGAAGATCTTTTTTATCAAACTGTTTTGGAGGGATAAAAGAAAAACAGGTTTTATGTGTAGGAAGCAAATACCAAGCAGGGGTGTTTCAGAAAAGCTAAGTAGTTTGGTTTTAATGAAATCCTTTATGTTTGTCTTCAACTTCGAAGTCACAGCAGATCAGTTTAAAGAGTCAGACTACTTTCCTGATAGAAATAAAAGACAGATTAAACTCCTGCTACAATGTCAGTGTCTTCTTGAGAGGAAGTAAAAGTGCAGTTTAAACTCAAAGTGTAGTTATAAGGAGCTCTATTTTTGTGAGATGGAAACAAAAAGTGAATTCCACCTGACCAGGTGAGGAAGAAGTGTGTGGTCTGGTGATGGCCCAGGTTCAACTCTTTCAAAGACTTGTCCAAGGTAATCTAATCCTGTGTCCTGTCTCCCAGTTTACAGGAAGGTATAATGCCAGTTCCCTGAAAATTGTCAATAACATAAATACATGACAACTGTGATAAAAATGGCATATAATTACTGTAGATTTCCAGTTCTTACAGTCTCCTGAAGGAAGTGGAGTGTACTTCATAGATAATGAGCGTTTCAAGCATCAGTCTTGCAGTACTGTGCTGCAGTACCTTACACATTCTGTTTTCTATTTCTTCTCTTCTAGAGAGAAGAGGTGATGCTACTAGCTTACCTTGACCCAGCAGTATAGCATGGTTTCTGCTGTCTCCCTCAGCCAGAGACTGTGAGACTGCAGTAAGAGAGCCTGCACAATGTAGAAGCAGCCAGGTCTGGTGTAAAGACCCCAAGGAATGATTTCTTGGGCTCTTCTGTTATGGTCCTCTCTTTTGGAGCAAGCTTTTTGTGGAACAGCTCTTAGGTTTTCCAGGAAAACACTGGGGTTGTTTGGGAAGGGAAGCCCTCAAGCCATCTCTGAATCAGAAAAGTAAAATTCCATGCTGTTGCTCACTATCAAATGCCAACCTGATGCATCAGTTATTCACTCGGTCAATGAAAGAGATCTGGGGATATTTTTAAGAGAGTTGAATGCAGCTGCCAAAAGCTTAGAGCATTCTCAGCATTTTATCAGCTTGGGAAGGTCATCAAAACACTGCACAGAAAAGCCTTGCACTTTGTAAAAGGGTTTTTCACGCAGCTTTACTGATCTTATAACATGGTGTGTCATATACAGTAAATGTTCAGTGTTAAGTGGGTGGCTTCTTACCTGTCTGTGTGATGCCAAGTCTCATCATGTTACCTCAAGTCTTACAATAGTTGAAGGATTTATAAAAATTCATTTCTAAGATTTGCATTCTTAAGAGATTTATTTCCATTAAATGTAAATAAAACAACATCTTCCAGACTGCAGCAGAGAAAAGCTCGGAAATTCAAACCATAGCAACTTAAAAAATAGAAAGCAAATAAAAGATATCTGAAGATCATGCTTGGAAAACATCGTGTATTTTGAGTCTCTCATGTAAGCCAATGATTGATTTTTCAAGTGTTTGGGATTTTCAAGTATTGGTAATGATTAATTTTGCCTATAGAATTTGTGTTAATATTATTTATTTCATGTTCCTTTGAAATTCCTGTGGGATATCTTCGCATTCTTGGAATTTGTTTGTGTTGATTTAAAAAAATTATTTTCTTTCTAAGCTTCATCTGAGCAAAGCAGATATGAAATGAAGACTGTATGAGTAAAGTTTTACACAGATGACATTGCAACACCTGTCAAATGAAATTCAAATCTTCAAATTAAAAACAAGTGGAGATACAGGGAGATTTAAACAAATACAGCAAGAAGCTGACAGGGTAGTTAATTTTCATTCTGTCTACAGGTGCCCCTGACATTTTCTCTTTATTCATTCTAATGAGTTATTTCAAATGGTTCCTTAAATTCACATTCAGAAAGTAGATCAGCTGTTTAATCTTGGCTACTGCTTGAAAGGTATGATTGAAAGGTAAAATGGATGAAAGGTAAAATTAAAATCATCCAGAAAAACTAACTTGTGATTTCAAAGTAGAAAAACTAGATGATGGCTGCTAATCAACATGAAATCAGCTGTCATGTGTCTCTGTTAAAATAGAAAATGAGAAATCACTGTGGGCTAGTACTTGGTTAATCAAACCTTTTCTAGGAATAGGGTAACCAGCTCTTTTGGTAGTTCCATTTGCACACAGATTATATAAATCCTGATGTGTGCATTTAGAGTTAAAAAAAGTTTATGTCTGTTACACCTCAAGGGTGAACAGAACTACACAGAGAAACCAAAGCCAAAGGCCAGTCTTGGAATGAACATCTTTTTCTAACACACACAGTTTCCAGATGCAACACTATCTCCTCTATTTTCATCTAGCTGTTCTGACTGGATTGTTTGCTAAATCAGTCCTTCTTCTTCATATTTCATTATTTTTTCTTCAAAATATAGACTGTAATTCAATTTGTGGATAGTCCAAAAAATAATTAAGACCAATGGACCTTATAGACACATAAAAATTCTACATTTTCTAAAATGAGGAGTCACATTTCTTTAATGAAGGTTTGATATTTTAGCTAGATGTTCATACAATCCAGAAGGATTTTCATTATGAAAACAAAATTATGAAAATAAAATTAAAGTCTACATCTCTATATGACAGATAGAGACAGATGCAAACTTATATGTCAGATATATTATTATAAATAACATGATATGTTGTTAAATTCTATCGCCTGGACTTGTCTAAGTCTAGGCTATACTCCCACTGCATTTAAATGATTAATTTTTGACATGTAAAGTGTCCTATTGGGCTTTTCAGATTTACAGAATGATGACATTTTGGCATTCATATCTGATCCAGGCTTGTCCATTTCACTTTCCAGACACATTTATTGGTTTACAGCACTCCATAGTGAAAGACACACATCAGTTCTCTTGCCACACAAATCTCCAAACCTCAAGCATGGTCTGGAGTTTAAATATTATTTTTTTTTTTTTTTTAATGGGACTTTAGCATGCCTGAAACTCAGTATATTGAGCACCAAGTGAAGACCTAGAATTTAAATCAAGTACACTGCAACTACTCAACAAAGATGTGTGTGAAGAAGGGAAAAAATACAGCATAGGTTGAAACTTATTTGAATATTTGGATTGAAAGTACTTCAAGAAAGTGAGTTTATTTTAAAAATCAAGGATTTTAAGTCTGAGTGGGTCCTTTTTCAGCTGCAAAGGTTTATATGGATTTAAAGCTATTTTCTAATTTTAAAAGTCTTAGTATGACAAAAAACAAATAAAAACTGATGTGCTCAGCAAGAACTTCATCCAAATAGACTGAATGAGGTACAAATACAACTAATACCTTTATACCAGGAAATAAGTTATGTTTTACAGCGTCTTATTTTTTCAGAAATTATTTAAATAGAGCATCCTGATCAGTATCTAGTCTAGGAGACAGGAGGTTTTTTGTTTTGTTTTGTTTTATTTTGTTTTTTAACTGTTAGGAATTCTCTGGGAAATGCAGTTTCCATTTTACCGGCTAAACCGTTAAAACTACCCGGAAATTTTTACTGTCACTTCTTAGATATCTGTATTGGCAATAGTTTTTCCAGGTCAGTGCTCAGCATTCCTTCAGATTTAGGACTCCATTAAAGCTACATAAGCTAGACTCAAGACCTGCTTCTTTTGAGATCTTTATTTTGTGGCTAGCAGCTCTCTCTGCATGAAGACAACTCCTCTAAAGATAGTAAGGATGCTGATGGCCTTTCTTTTACACTCTTTTGTAATGAACCCAAGAACCTGTATGATTTCCACCCCTATGGTAAAAGCAACTACAAAATGCCAAAAGTTGCCAAAGATCAGCAGTTTATGAATAGAAGAATACTGCCTGCCCTGTCTCTGTGACCTCTAGAGTATGTTGGTTTTTTTTTTTCTGCCTGAACTTTTTCTATTGCTACTACTACTTCCTTGGAGAGTAAGATTTAAGTATACTGAAGGACTTGAGAAGAAAGTTAACACTGAGAAGGGAAGAACAAGGAAAGATGTTCCCTACTCTAAAACTTAGTCAGATGATAAGGAAAGGTTGGATGGACCTTTTGTCTGATCTGTAATAGTAACCTCCACATGTTGATTTGCTAGGTTCAACACACTGTGTTGTTTGCTATATGTGGAAAAGGAGGGTCACTTTTGCCAGTCAGAGGTCAATTTTCTTTTTTTAAAATATTTTTTTAACAGCATGTCGTATGTTCAGCAGATATCAACAACACAGCTCCAGAAACAAACGTGACTGCAGGACTTTATATCAGCCCAGAACTCAGGTATCTTCCTTTCTTCATCATTTTTCCGGAAAGCATCTAGTCATCTGGTCATAAGACTAGGAGCTGGGGTTTTATAAATACTAATTTTTACTCTTTTCCACTTTAACATTTGATATTTTGAAGGAAGCAAGCCTCCAAAATCATCAGTAAATTTCAGATGTTATTACTCAGACACAGAATATCAAAACATGGTTTTTAATTCCCATGCTTTTTATTTTATCAAACATACAAAGGAAAACTATGTGATACAAATTGTTATACCTTCCAGCCTCAATGCAGTGTTCATAAACTAGATATTACAACCCAACATGAGAAAAAATCCATATCCACGCATTGTGTATCATATTCTATATACTTTCCGTTTTGTCTGCCACTTGAGATAGGGTTTCAAAGTCATGCATAACCTTTCACTCACGGGGCTTATACAAAATCACACTGATGGATGAAACTCATACTCACTATGTGTATGGGAAAAAGCACTTTATATAATCCTCATAAATCCTGTAGTAATGTGTGTGCAGTTTTAGCTAAGACATTCCAAGGGAAAAACAGAGATCAGACTCCAACTGCATGTGTTAATTAGATAATATTGTTTTTTGTACCATTGTTATCTCAAGGGACTTGTATAAGAATAGACAAATGTGTAGTTGATTGGGATATTAACTGATTGTCTCTGGAGGCCTAAGTCCTAAGTCCTACCAAGAGTCACATGTGTTTAATTGTCCATTAGACAAAACCATGACTTAATGTGGTGCAACTGGTCTTTTTTGCTCAAAGAGAAGTTAAGATCTGTACTGACAGAGATACTGTAGTTCAAACCTGTGATGTGCTGGCAGGTTCGGAGGGAGGAATCCAGCTGAGCTTCTTCCCATACTATGCCCTGCTTAAGCAAATGCATCTCCATGGGGTAGTGAGGAGAAAAGCTTGAAGAGCACCAGGAGGTATTTACACAACTGGAACCATTCCATCCTCAGTCAAGTGAAGCAAATAGCTGTAAAAGCATTCTCTATTTCAGCCATCCAAGAAAAACACAACAAAGTGGACATCATGAGAAGTCAGTTGCCATGGGCGCACAAGTGTCTTACTGGGAAGAACACATACACTGAACTTTGGTTCAGCAAATCCTAACTCTAGTCCTTTTTAGTGCAAGTGTTGCTGTCACTCAGCTTTAAAAGCAACCCAGGAGCTTCAGGGGAAACATGTGGAGCTGGATAGGTCCACCTCTGAAATGAGACAGGAAAAAAAGCAAGTACAACATCCAGCTTAGGCAGAAGTGGGATATCTTGTTTTCTCACACCAGGCTCCACAGACACTGTTTCCACTTGACTTGCTCTTCAAGTCTTCATAACTAACCTTTCTAAAAACACAGGCTGCCCAGTGTTCATTTGTCAGGGAGTCCTTAGATAAATTCTGATAGGGATGGATATTTCTTGTAGTTAATTTTAATACCAGCACCAGCAACTCATGTGAAAAAGTCTTTGGAGGTACCCTGATATTTTTAAATCTCACCCATAGTTGTTCAGTTTCAAACTTAGGAAGCAGGTTTCTTCCTTCACTTGATTCACTATAAATCTCAAGGGCAAATGAGTAGAATTTAAGCAAACTAGTTGGACATTAAGTCCAAATTTTTAAAGCTAAATTGAATGAAGGAGGTCATTTTCCTTGTGGATACTCCTGCATGTTCTTTTTATTTTAGAAAGAAATTATTCATATTTTTTTTCATTTGAACGAAATTCCTATAAGGACACAGCCATTCAATGCCAAACACAATAAAACCTCATGACAACAAATTATTATTCATAAGTTATAATTTAGCTCTGCTACCTTCCTACCACCTAAGCAAGCTTCCTTCTAACTCTGCAGTGATTCCAGCCTTCCCTTCTACCCCTCATAAAAGATCAGAAAAGAGATTCTTGAGCCGTGGCCAATGCCTTTTCTCAGGCATTTTTGGGGCTTGCATTTTCTGAATAACACGACCCTTTGCCAGCTGCCAGAGCAGGGGTTTCATATCAGGCTTCAATGATCTAACCTGGAACACACTTGCTTAAAGAACGTGTTCTACAGTAACCTCCCACAACAATTTTATTACCCAGTCAAGACAGATCAAGACTGTTACTTTTTGGAGAACACGATCTGCAGTTATGTTATTTTGAGATGTGATCTCAAAAGTAAGCAGTTCAAGTATTTAATTTAGGAACACCTAGTTATTGTAGGCCATTGCTCTAGTTCATGTGGGGATAAGCTTCACTCTAAGTGAGCTCTATGTTTATGTTCAGTTTTGGCTTTAGGAAACTTTGTACCATGGGAGTTGTACTTCTTTAAATAAAGTACATCACAGAAGATGCAGCACAGAACACAGTCTTACTCTGATATCACCACTGGTAAGAATAGGAGTTTCTACTGAATGTACACTTTGTCACCCTCTGATTGGTCTTCTTCAGATTCCTCCCTTCTTTCATTCCCAAAAATGTGCCTCCCACCAGGAATTACTGGCTCACTGTATAAGGAAGCCACCAAATACATGGCTACACTATGAATCAGGAGATGCAGAGAATTTTCAGAATAAATAAAGAACAAAATATTGATGTGTGGACACAGTAATGAGACTGAATTGTGTAATGCATCTGAGAGTATTGAGAAACTTAGATTAGGTTAGGTCAGATAAAATCTAGGAACAAGATTTACAATGAAAGCTGGGCAGTTTTTAGTTTCTTTTTTTCTTGTTGTTTTTTTTAAAAATGGTAGCTCTCTTGAGTTCTTTTTCCAGAAAATTTTAAAAGTTTGGAAGCAAAAGGACTGGTTTCTTAAATCTACCTTAAAGAGAAACAGAAACAATGCCTCTTTTTTTTTAGTCAATAATCACAGAATTCATCCCAAATTCATAAAACATAGGATCAAGTGTTGTTTCTAACATCAAAAAGTAATTCAAGTCTTTCAGCTTCCACGGCAATCCTCTCACCATTCAATAGATGAGGGTATGTTTTCAGGTGAATATGGAAATCAGAATTTTTGAAGGTATCTTCCTGTTTCTCCTTTGGGAACTTCAAGTTTAATATACATTGCCCCAAAGGAAAATATTAGCACTAGTTATTCCACATACTTTTTTTTTTTAAGAGACTCACCTGGTAAGTGATAGCTGTGCTCCACTCTTACGAATGTTTACTTACAGGAAGTGGAAGAGCTCAGTCATGATGCTGCCATGAAGCTGCACTAATTGCATCCTTCCAGGGGCAAGGAAATGGGGTCAAATGTCCTCAAGCAGAGCAATGCATCGAACCTGAACCTGGACCCAGCCCTAAAAAACCCTTGAATCCTGCCCAAGGGTTTGACAGCCTGTAATAACAAGGTATTGAAGCAGAAGGATGGTCAAGCTGTTTTCCAGTAGTAGCTTTTTTTTTTTTTTCTGAAAAAAATGTATCTCTTTTCTTTTAGTTTTTTTTTTTTTTTGCCTTTTCAGATCTGAAGTGATTTTCCTCTGTACCTAGTCAAATACCTTCTTATTTTTTTTTTTCTCTCTCTCTCTCATTGATTTATTTGGGGAACTAAAATAAACAAATTGCAACTCTATTATTTTCATAGCCCACTCATAATCTATACCATCTGTATAATGGTTATCAAGTCTTTTGTGGGCCTCACAGTTGAGACAACTGCAGGAAAGACTGGAGGAAGGAGAAGGCAACGTCTATGTGGAATTTACAACTGAATCCATCAATGCACAAGGACTGCACAGAGTATCTCCTCAGGGTATGTCACTTGGGATAGGAGTGATAGGCAACAGAAACCAAAACTGAATAGGGATAAAGCTGATGCTTTGACAGCAGGAAAGAGATAAGGGACACAGGATGATCTGTCTGTGCTCAGTCTAGGTAGGATGAAAAGAAGCTCCTCCATGGATGCCAAAGGCCTGACTCTCCGTAGTCAAGACAGCTTCTAGATAAGGGTGTGTAGTTTTATTGTCAATCACATATAAAACAGGACTTCAGAGAAGTAGTCTAGCATCTATGAAGAGGCTGCACTGTTCAAAAACAATATGTGATATGTTTTACTGGTTTGGATGCTTTGGGGTACTGCTGTAACTCAATTCCCCTCTTGTTTTTATGTAACATTTACTGGCTACTTTCCCTTTTTCAACACCAGAATGACTCATATGAGAAAGCCAGTCAATTTTTCTCTATTAAAAGACAATTTGGATTGTAAGAACCATAAAATTCTGTAAAATATTCGGCCAAAGTGTCTCTCAGTAATCGGTTAAAAATTGCGCTCTCATTAAGAAAAGGCATATCTTCAGTTCAAAGGAGACGAAGCACCGTATAGTACTGTGCCTTCAGGAGATGTAGAAGTGTTAAATTAGACTGTATTGTGATATTAATGTAATGTTTATATTACACATCTATGCTGTAGTAAGTCCTATGAGTTGTCCTTTAAATTGCCTCAGCTACTGTAGCAAAACAAAGTAGTGCATAAACAATAAAGAATTTTTACATGCTACACTTCCAACAACTCTGGCGTTGGTCTTATTACAGTAAACACAGTGAGGGTTGCAGTCTCAATCTGGACAAATTTGCCTGTTAATACCATCACAACTACTTTCTATGTCAGAGAGGATTAAATGGTTATTTGTTTTTATTTCATTTTATTTATTTTATAATTTTATTTTATTTGGAAGTCAGTGGGAAGATTGTGAGAAGCCCTATCCCATTGTTACACTGCCATTAAGTCGCAGAGGTCTAAGCCGACCCTGGGGAAATTTTAAGAGCTTTGCTGATTCTGCATGCCCAACTGTGTGAACAGAGCTTAAGAACTTGGGTTTCATGTGGAAAAAAGAATGCTTTTCTCCCATAGCTTTGCGATAATTGACTTCTGGAAAAAGAAGACTTCAACTTTACAAGTTACAAGTAATTTAAGAAAGCTGCAATAAATATATTGAGTAAAATTATTTTTTTTCCAGATAGCTGTAATCTTTCTTTGTTCTTAAAACACCCACAGCCTAAGTAACTATGCTAGTCATGTATTGAAGCTTTGTGGATTCTGCAAGATATGTTTACATTTTTAATCATTAAAAAGTCAATATTCACACTGTATACATCCAAGACATACTGAAATAATGTTGTACTTTCCCTGCATCATCACAAAAGTCTCTAGACAGGTTATAAAAATCTTGAAAATATTCAGTGTATTATTTTTTTCTTGGAAAAAATATATCTCTAGGGGAGACCATATTGTATTATCTTAAGGTCCTACTTTGCTGAGTAGATGTTCGGGATGTTTGCAGCCTACTGGGACTCTGCTGTTTGTTTCTGATCTTACCAAAATTGGCTGGTTTGGAGCAGCAGGAGATAGTCTCTGCAGAAAGATGTTAAAGTTCATGTTAAAGTTCACTTCTTCACAAAAGAGTGACTTAAAAAATTAAAAAAAAAAAAAAAAAAGAAGAAGAAAAAAGTGTCTAATTTGTTTTCTGTATAGAATATTTATAGTGGGACAGGTTTGATCTCTTTGCAGAAGAATGTTGTAATATTAAAATCAGAAAGAAAGTGACCTTGCTGGAGGTAGATTTTTTTTTTTTTCATTTGCACCTTGCAGGGGTCTGACAATTCCTCTTGTCTTTGTCATTCAAGTTATTACTCTACAGAGACCATGGGTCCAGATTCACCAACTTACAGGCAGTCATCTTTGCAAAATTACCTTTCTGGCATAGTTATAAGATTTTTCTCAACCAATGGCACAAAAATCAACGTAATAGAGAGCACTGAATATTTTGGGGGCGTTGTGTGGATGAGTGTCTGGGAAAGGTCAGGTTTCCATTAGGCAGATCAGTCACCAGTGGAGCAGGAGAAACGTCCTCTGCTCCATTCTTGTCCCACCTCATCACTCATTTTTTGGTTTTTTTTGTTTGTTTTTTGTAACAGAGCTGAATTAACTTTTTGAGTATCCACTCTCCAATCGAAACTGTGAAAGCCAACAATATGGGCAGTAGTTAATAATAGTATGCCCAACGGTAGAGTCTTTACCACTTTTTAAAATGATGTATATTTCTGCCTGAAAACAAAAACCTAGCAATCCTACCCAAACACCTCTTCTCAGTTTTTCAGACTAGGTTTTATTACGTCTTTCATCTTGACCATCACATTCTTGAAAATCTCTTTTTAAATACTCACAGGACTATGCCAATATAGACAGCATTTGTCCAGGTGATACGCTGTCTCCCAAATTTTTCTTCCTGTGGGCTGATAAGTCACGACGTCCCTCTGTTGTCACTTTTCTTGTGGTTCAGCTGCAGACTCTTTGCCTGCATCTGTGCTACGAACAATGGACAAAGACTGTTCTGTGTTCCTGACCTCCAATGACATGGCGTGGTCTGACTTCACACACTTCATCTAGCTTTCCTCCAAAGAAAACCAGGATGAAAATACCCAAACTTGCTCATGGGAAACAGACACAGACATGTGTTGTCTTCTGAATTGTGCCCAGGTATTGTCTAGACAATGATAAATGTCACAAGGCAAAACAGTGTCGGGGAGCATGGCAACAATTAAATATTGGTGTGCTCATGCTGTCACTTGCTCCCTGGTTGTGGTTTTTTATACTATTTACTAAGACAGACAAAATCTCTGGGGCTGGGACCAGCTTTCGTTTTTGTTGGTATAACAATGTTAGTCCAACAGGTTCTTTATTACTAACATAAGCTCTTTGGAATGACAGAAATAGTATCCTATTACTATAGTACACTTCTGATTTTTCTGGGAAACTTAGCTCGTGAAACTAGAGTAAGATGAAATGCACTTTGTAGTGACTTTTCTCTGCATTAAAAAAAAAAAAAAAATTCTTGCTGTAGCTTGAAATAAAAAGACTTGAAGTCTTCTGAGTGAAATTACTAGAAATGTCCATAATAACTTTCCTACTGGAAAACAGAGAATCATTTTTCTTTCAGACTTCTATCGAAAGTGTGGCTGTCCACACAGACCCTGTCAAGAAACAATATGGATGATCTAAGAGAAAGAAAAGCAAATCAGGAAACTGCCTGCAGAGATAAGAGGGAGGAGGATTTAAAAGGATAGTGATTCCATAAATCAAGGCAACTGGTGACAGCTTTAAAGTAAGGGTCAAAAACATTGCGAGAGGTGTCACTTGGATAAGAAGTTAATCCAAGCTTCCATCTCTCTGCCTTTAGTGCTTGTTCAAGTGGAAGTTAAAGATCCCACGGCATTATTTCAGGATCATAAGAGATTGATATCCTGGCCAAATTCTCTCTTTCAAGATCATCAGACACCTCTGCATCAATATCAATACACACAGATTTATGCGATTGCTATAAACAAAGGAACACATTTGTCTGCATACCATTGCTACAGCTTATTCAACTTGTTTGTGTAGCAGCAAAGAATGTTAAATCGGCAGAAGAATACCAGGTAGCGTACGTTGCAAAACCCGTCAGGATGGGTTTTCAATGAGAAGACAGAGAAAAAAAATATATTAGAACTGTCACAGAGGATTCCAAGCAACCATGAAAACTGGGCATCAGAGTATCCCAATACCTACTGACATAAAGAAAAGATTTTACACAAATTTATCTAAAATTCTCTGTTATGAATGGTACATAGAGATACGTTGCCACATTGTAATAGAAATTCATGTTTTCCACCTCAAAAAGAAAATGGCATTTATACAATTATCTTAGTAGTCTGAAACTGAAGAGCTGAAATGTCAACATTATACTTTGAGGACTCGGATTTTGCATTGCCTTACATAGAGTAGCTTTTACTTACAGGGACATCCTTCAATGTGGGAGCATTTTCTTGCAAATAAATTCTGTTGCTAGGTTTTGAAATGAAAAGTATATGAGATAATTGACCTGAATATGAAGGAAATGGTACTTTTGTTTCAATGAAGCAGAAGTCAAACACACATGCGGCTCCCACAACATATCATCAACAGCATAGGTAGGAGTTCTGAAGTAAAAATGTAGAAAAAAAAACCAATTCTTTAAACTGATGTGTAGCAAGCTAACCTGTAGTTTAGGTATAACCCAATCATGATTCATCCTTCCTTAATTTTCATGTAAGTCAGTAGAGTTGCTAAACAGCTTTCATGAGTAAGAAATCTATCCAGTGAGCTATTTTTGAAAGTAAATAAGTGTTTCCACATTACTTTGCTGAAAAAAAAAAAGAATAAAGATTCTGTTTTAACATTGTTTATGTAAATAATTTTAATAGATGTATACAAAACAGCTAGTGAAACATGGTCCACAGGAACAGGAAACTGAAGGCAGTGTTGATATGATTTAATTTCTGTAATGTTATAATGAATCTTACCATTCTACTTCCATTATCCAAATAGAAAAGGCAGGGAAAGAAAAGGTCAGGGAAATGACGTTTTTCAGTATTAATAGCAGAAAAGAGGTTAACTGAAAGGCACTTAACAGCTGGAAAAAGTGAAAATTTTGAGTCTGATTTTCCTCTTACACCAGTTTTACACCAGTAGAACTAACTCCACAGGATCAGGCTGTTGGACAGGTCTCAGGGCATGGTTCCCAGAACGATGATGAAGTGGAAAGGAGTTTCTTTAGGTGGCTGAGTTCCTGTCTAAATTGCTATTTAAATGCTAAGATTTTGCTCTAATTGTACTGTAGATTGTCTGCAGTCTTGCATAGAAGTCTTATTTAAATCTAAATATAATAAATATTTTCAAAAGACTTCTTTGACCTCCAGTAAGTTAATTCTGACATATCCCAATGGAGTAAAAGCAATTCTTTCTAAAGGGAATAATATTGCAGGTGGAAGGAGGAATTTATGTGGCTGTTCTAAGGGAACACACAAGCTGGAGAGGTTACAATGAGGAAAAAAAAAAATTGTGTATGTCAATTCACACAATCCCTGGGGTGGCAACAAGAAGTTTTGCATCTGTGTGAGATAATTTCAGTTTTAAATTGAAACATGTGTGTTAGTGAGTTTGAAATAAAATGACAGTATCTTTTTAATAGAAATGGAAATTACAAATGGCAGGAATGGCATGACCCTACAGAGCACTATTTTATAATCTATTTATCGAGATAACCATCAGGGAAGGATCAATAACATAAAACCAGTTGGGTTTCTTCCTAGGTAACAAGTAAATTAAGGGGGAAAAGGGCTTCCTGAATGATGGATGCTTCAGTGGTTCCACAGATTATGGTAACTGTCTTTCTTTTGATGGTTAATTTCTGTAGGAGACTGAGAGGCTGCTTTTCTAAAAAGGTGTTGAGGTGGCAGAGAGGTTTATACATTTGAAAAGTGTTCAGCTGCAGTCATGACAACTAAATGCAAATTCGGGACTCCATTTAAGTAATCTATGATTTATTACAGTGATGAAACTCTCAAATAATTCAACAAGACAGAAGAAAACAGTCAAAAGGATCATGACCAATGCACTGAATGTTTGGAATAATTTGAAAGACAAATTAAGCATATAATACTTAAAAATATGTAAATCCCTACCATTAATAGCACTTTTGAATTATAATGGAAGATTATTCATTTAGTCAAGGAACCTTTATATTGCCTGCAGATTGTAAAAGTTTGCTGTTACATTAGTATTGTAAAAGATCTTTAAAATAGTCATGGGCAGCACAGCTGGGCACAGTAGGCATCACAGCTGCATGTTTGGGAATTTGTTTAAGCTCTTGTGTTTGCAATGAGTACCAGAGTGACTATTGTCACCATGCTGATGAATGCATTCCTCAGTGTAAATAAAAACCCCTGTAATTTTTTAAGTGTTATTCTGTGTTATCCAAGAGTTCATGGAACCAAGAGTATCAAAATGTCAGTGAGAGGAAAGAAAGAAAATATCTCTTCTCCTTTCTAAAGAAATAAATTAATTTCTATAGAAATATTGTATTTAAAAAGTGATTATTCAGGTAAATTACATTTATTTTTAAAAATTATAGACTGTTGATGAGCTGGAAAAGGTTTAATAAGATGTTTCATGTGTCTGAAGAAGTTAAAATTAGTAATAATATCCAAAAATAATTTTATTTGAGACAGAGTCAGAACTGACTTGCTGATCTGAGGTTTAATATATTTTGTTTTCAAATGGAAAAAAGAGCTCTTTTGATCAGTGAACAAAGAAATCAATCATTCACAGTTAGCTGCAGATCTCTGAGCATTTTAAGCAGGAACCATAGTTCCTATATTGCAGGTAGGGCAGCAAATTGACTTCTTTGCAACTGCTCTGCCAGTACAGGATCAGTGTGGGAACAGAGCTGGAAGACTCCCCAGGAGAGTGAGACCATGCTGGCTTAACAAAGCTACTTCCAGTACATCAAGCTGTTTGTTTTTTGTGACAGGGAGCTCTCTGGGGGTTAAGTTACCCAACCATGAATAAACCGCTTGCAGTTTGGAGATCTCCCCATTACGCATTGCAGATCACAGCATGGACTTCAGGCTTCACATTTGAAACTTGGGCTTCAAATCACAGCCTGATGCTCTGTCAGTCTTCCCATGCTGCTACTTGGTGATGTTTTGTGCAAACTTGGGTTCTCAGTCATGAAGCAATTACATTTTCAACTTTACACTTGAGATTTTGCCTCCAAGCGTCTGTGTACTCCTGCCTCACATTTGATAGGCACAGGTCACTCCTGCTCTCCCCTGCAGGAGGGCACAGGTAGGTGTCCTTCATGGAGCTACTTGTATTTCTAGAAGTTGTTCAGGATTTGTGTGAGAGAAGGTCACAATCTGCCTTTTTCTTTGTCAGGTAATGGTTGACGGGCAGATAGAAGAGCTGATGTCAGTTGTTTTCATGTTGTCAGGAAAGATGTGGACCAGAGTTTGATTCCTGCCCTGCCTTGGGACCAGCTCTGCACTGCTACTTGCACAGGCTCACACTAGCTTTACAACTGAGCTCAGTTCAATTTTTTTTCTTTCTTTTTTTTTTTTTTTAATAGCAATAGCATCTTCTGCAAAATTCTATTCTATTCCTCCAGTTCCTGTGTTCTGGGACAGTTTAAGTATGCTGGCTGCATTACTAAACTCAAGCTTTGGTCGGCTGGCATTTCAGTCCCTGGGGTGATTTGCTGGGTTACCCTTCTTGAGCCTGTACTTCTACACTGTGGGGACTGAAAAGTGCCAGAACAAATGCAGGAATACGTGCCAGCTCTTGGTACATGTTGAAGAATCCTGAAGAGACAAAAAAATTTGGCAGAAAAAGCAACATTGTTAATAAAGCAAGCCACTAAAATCTGTGTTCAATCATCAGAGCACCACCTCCCCACACTTGCAAGAGAATTTTCAAATGAGAAGGGAAACCAAAAGGCAAATTAAAGTGTCACACAGTGTAGGAACAAAGTATGTGTTCAGAGATTTAACTCCTTAGAGCAGAACTCCTCTACTTGAGGCACTTTTGTTTTGTAAGTGTGAAAAAGATCATGCTCGGATGTACGTGTTTTAATTAAAGTATGAGTTAAATGACCATATTTCAGTTAAATCCCCAGACACCCACTAGACCACGCTTGTGTTGAAAGAATTTTTAAGAAATTGAGGTAGAGGAGACCTA
The DNA here is from genome assembly GCF_037038585.1 of Patagioenas fasciata. Taxonomy (NCBI): domain Eukaryota; kingdom Metazoa; phylum Chordata; class Aves; order Columbiformes; family Columbidae; genus Patagioenas; species Patagioenas fasciata. Next base: position 206,452,140 of record NC_092520.1, read on the forward strand.
TTAATGTTACTTCTGCTGGTTGCCAGCACAGAATTCTTTCCAAAAGACCATTATCTAGCATTTTGGGTGGGATAGCAGAGTCACTGACAGCTTTAATGAAGACAGATCTTTCTTTTGCTGTGAATAAAGAAATTTTCTCATCCACACTAACATACTGCCCGAGATTCATGTGTATTTGTCTATAGGTCTAATTTGTAACTTCCCACTGCACATCATTGAAAAGGATGTTTTGTACTAGGAAATTGCTGCAACAACGTAGGAACGCAAAATAGTCAGCAAGATATGACAGATACAAAGGGCATACTCCCTTTTTTCTAGCCTTCCTCCATTTCACAAGAGTGTTCTGGGTGTTTATTGTTTTGTTTTTCTTTATTCTTGCCAGGTTAGGTAAGTCAGCTGTTGATTTTAAGGTATGCAGAACACATGGCAACTGGAGACGTGAATATGACACTTCAAACAAAAATACGAACCCTAGTTTTCCATCTCAGATCTGCAACACTATGAACACAGCTTCCAAGAATACATCAGTGATCTTGGTTAGACACTTAGTCACATACTCACCCGGGATTAATCAGTGTTGCTCACTGAAGATCGGTGCATTTACAGCAACTGAGGATGGAGGCTTTCTTCTTAGTCACTGGCAGCGCAACAATTGCTTTCCACTGAAATGCAGTGGGCAGTTGTGAAATGTTTGCCAGGTAGAGCTGAAACGAGTAAATAAATATGCATAACACTTCAGCCAGGAAGTACTATAGGGCATGTTAAGTTTCTTGGGATTACTAACAAAAAACATTTCTATCCGCCCAAGTAGGATCCTTGTAAAATTATAGTGAACTATCTAGGTGCTCAATGAACTAAACTTTAGCCCTGCAATCAAGGAGAAAAAGAAACCATTTTTTGAAGGAGGACTTAGAAATGGGAAACAAATAAATAGAATAATATACAGAAGAAGTTGTTCTTTGCCCAAAGTAGTTCCCAAAACATTTTAAGTCTTCTCCTTAAATTTCTTAGGAAGACAACTGCTTGGGCAACTGGCCACTTCCCAGACACTCTATATTAATTCTCCATTCACAATTTGCAATTTCCAGGACTGGACTTTAGTAAGGACATATCTAAATTACAGCTGACCCAGAAATGTGAGCTGCCATTCACTGCACTGAGCTGCTCTTGCTGCACTACTCATCTTTATTTCACAGTGATTTCTGCATTTTGCTGAGAGCACAAGTAAGATGAAGGACCACACACAGTTCTTCCTGCTAGAAGGAGACTTAATAGCCTCTTCCTTATGGTTTGTGACTATTGCACCTCTACGCCACAAAATGTTACCTTAAATTAGGGTAACACCTCAGCCCAGGCATGCCTAAGCATAATTAGTTTGTTCAGACTTTCACAGATTATTATTACAGCTATAATTTCTCCCAGGTTACAACAAGTTTACTTAAACAGAAATGTTTCCAAACACCTGAGCGCAGAAAAATGCAAATTGAACATGATTTAAGCTTTCTCCTTGGATGCTTTAATTTGGCTCCCATCCTCACCATTGGATTCAAACAGAGAGTTTCTCCATGCTTGGGTTTTCTTTACTCTGAATGTCACTGAATGTCTTCTGTTGTTTGTTTGTGTCTTTTTTTTTTTTTCTTTTTTTTTTTTTTTTCAGTTTTCAAACACCAGAACATGTCTGGAAATATCAAGTACTATACAAGGCAGACAGCAAACTCAAATCACATCAAAGATTCCCAGAAACCCAGTGTTAGGCAGAAAATAAACATATCGTGTCTATACTGCTCAAAGATGAGCTTTCAGTTCATAAATATAATAAACAGAGGAGCAAGAACAAATTCTTGGCCAAATTCTATCTTCTGTTTTTTTTTTCCAAGGATTCCGTAGCCTTGCTGAGTGAAAGCTGAGCTTTTGGGGAATGAAATGAAAAGGAGATAATCCTCACCCCTATAAGCACCCAATGCAGCTGTAAAAATCAGAGAGTAAGGTATAAATCTTGTTTTGTTACAAGAACAAGATTGTTTATTTGCTTTATTAAGTTGTCCTGGTATTAAAATTTAAAAAATCTATCTTTGCCTTGATGTGAACAGTTGTCTTCCAAATATGTACTTTGCTTTCCAAAAGCTGCATTGTCTACTTTTATATGTTAGCATTTCTCATGCACATGAATGGAAAAGGTTTCATGCAAATGAAACTAAGAACACATGTTGAATTAACAAAAAAATTGTACTGGCCCATTTTGTAGCCAAAGGGCTCTCTCCACACCTGCTATTACTTCCATCAAAACTAATACCAGCCTCCCATCAGGTGGTCTGGACAGATTTCTATTTGGAACTGCTGTATGACCAAGCAGCACAAGTCATTAGGCAGCAAAATGCAACACTTTTGGACTGAGTACACTCAGGAATGTTTTTGACTGTGAAGCACAAAACCAAAACCAAGGGTCAGCTGGTCTCCAGTCTATTAGCATGGAGGGCTGTCAGCTACTGTTGTCCACTGCTAACTTACATCAATTCAATATTCACATTCAGCTCTGTTTTCCTGATTCTGTATACTTCAGTGTGGTTAGAATCATAGAATACCTTCAAAGGTCATCTAGTCCAACCCCACTGCAATGAACAGGGACATCTTCAACTAGATCAGGTTGCCCAAAACCCCATCCAGCCTAGTCTTGGATGTTTCCACAGATGGGACATCTACCACCTCTCTGGGCAACCTGTTCCAGTGTTTAACCACCTTCATTTCTTCCTTGTATCTGGTCTAAATCTACCCTCTTTTATTGTAAACCCATTACCACTCATCCTGCCACTATAGGATCTACTAAATTTCTGAACTCAGAACTGTTCCAGCCCTCAGATAATTTTTGTGACCTCCTCTGGATCTGCTCTAACAGGTGCTGAGAGATCCAGAGCTGGATGCAGTACTGCAGGTGGAGTCAAAGTGGAAAGACTGTCCCTCTGCAGGGCTATTTAACACTCTCAAAAGACCAACATAAACAAACAAAAAGCAAAAAATCAAAAAACCAAACCAAAACAAAACAAAAACACAAAACAAAATGACAATGTGACAGTGAAGATTTAGATTTTCTAAAATCTGTGTAAATTTAGGAATATACATGAAGACTTTTAAATACTCAGTATCTGTTTAAAATCTCATAATGATCAACAGAGATTTCAATAATATGGTTGACAGCAGCTGGAAAGCTGTTCAGCTTCTCTTAGAACGGACACCTATGGCATGATTTATTTGCCAGAATCAAGTGTCATTCAATATGTACTGACATATCAGAGATATCCACATGGGACCTAGCTGACTATGATGCAGAACAATGGGTAGATGCCAGTTCATATAAAGTGAAAGCTGGAGCCCAGGTCAGCTACTGAAAATATTTTGAATGGCAATATACTCTTATGTTTGTGCAACTGAATTACTCCTGACATTTGATCAGCTGTGATCTCTAGCATCTATTGTATTTAATTAATTCATCTCAATGTAGGCATGTGACACCAGTTGAAATGCCCTGAACAGTCTGAGACATTTGCACAGGACTTGAAGATACAGCAAAGTATTACAGGAGAGCTATGTCCTTCTCAAGTGGCAGATGGAGGCCAAGGAGTTGACACAAGGTGTCTCAAAGTCCACCAGACATCTAACATGACTAAATCAGGTCCTAGGTCTCCATCAACTACTGTGAGACATCAAACAATGTCTTTCACTCATCTGGAGATACTGACATTATAGACACCTAGTTTGACAGGTACAAGTTCAGAACTGAGTCCTGCAAATGATCTTTCTAACTGTTTTGTTGAAAACATGTTTGCTTTCATTTCATCTTTTAAATTCGAAGCAAAAACTTGCCTTTTTGCTTGAGATCCTACAGCACAACACTCTCCTGGTCTAAGTCATGGAAGTCATTGCAATGTTAAGGAAACTTTTGTGAGTTCCATTCAGAAGATCTATCCATTAGTAATTTTTAAACTGAATTTTTACTTACTCTGGTGTATATAATTAATACAGTGAAATTAGCAAAATTATGGACTAATAATTCAGTGATTTGGAAGCATATTTTTTAAAAATCAGAGAGTCACCAGAACACTAGATTCAATAGAAACCAGAGAAACTCTAAATGTACCGAACATAAAGTACAATGATTTTTCGGAGGCAAAGGGAAAAGAGGAGAATGTCAACACAACCATTCAACATTCTAATTAAAAATGAATGATGGTGAAATGTGGCAGATGACAACTGACAGATTGTTTATGAAAAAAAAAGCAAACATGTTCATGATCACAGTCTGTCTACAGTTAGATGATGGACCTCATACACAGAGATATGAATTATGTGTAACAAAAGAACAAGATCTGGAAAGAAATGAAGCAGAATGTTCTGCTGCTTGTTTCCAATGTGATGAAGAAGGCTAATTTAACAGTTTCATTGAATGAGTCATCAACAGTGGAAAGATAGATCTAAAAGCATGAACCTTTGTTCAGGGTTTAGTAGTGTCAATAGCTACAAGTCAGAATGGTCTGAAATCACTTTGCGTAATTACAAGAATGAATGTGGCTTAAGTTTAAATTATTCTAATAGTAGTTAAATTATTCAAATATTAGTTATAAACCTACTGTACAGACAAATATTTCCCATGAATTATCGTTGCTGAAGTCCCATCACTTATACCCTGTTCTGTGTTACAGTCTAGTTGCAAAGCAAATATTGCTGGTAAAGAACAGTATCTGGTTATTTTACTACATAGATGCTCTGAGTTATTCTACTTACATAAAATGTTGTTTACTGCAATGAATTCAGCTTTATTGTAGTAATTTTCTACATGTTTTAGCAGCAGCTGGTTTTATGTCCATCATATGAAAATTAACATAGAATTATAGACGGCAAGAAAATAATAAATGTCTGAAGTTCTCAACTCTTTCAATGAAACAGTGTTTGGCACAGAAAGTGTGTTGATGTTGCACATCCCATACAGAGCTTCTCCAAGTCCCATATGTTTGATCCCATTATGCTTGATGTATTGTTCTGTTTATTTTAGATTGGGTTATATGGAGTTTCATCCATGTATCAGATAAAGAAAGTAAGCTTGACTAGACAGAAAACAGTTATCCAAACTCTAGTCATCACCATTGACTGAAAAATGTCTCCAAGTGAAGAGAACAGAATGGTTGTTGTCGGCAAGTGAAACATGAAGCTATTAGGTTGGCTTTCTCTGCTAGATTTCAGAGGACCATGTGAAACAATCGTAATTTAAGGAAAACTAACCCTAGTCAGTGAAACTGCTTATCCAGTGACTGATTAGGAGCACTGGTTGACCCTAGGGATGTATAGTAAGAAGATGATGATATGAGTGTGCATTGTAATACTTAGGTCTCCAAGTCTTTCAGGTGTCAGTATTCATTAGCCCTACTTGCTTCTTTGTGAATTGAAAACATTCAATATTAAATGAAATCAACTGAAGATTTCTAGAGCCTCCACACTCAGGAAAAACTCATGGAAAAATTGTCTTCCTTTATTTTTTGAAGACTCTTACAGCATCATTCAGGTTACAGGAATGCTAATGAGTAGCACTATAAGCATACACACTATCTGTTGTCTGACAGCTGCATCAGGATTATTTAACAGGCTGTACTATCATAATGGAGGACTTGAATCGCCTTCTGGACATGTCACTGCATAGAGGGAGTCTAGACTGCAGTATTTACAAAATTCCACTTTGTATATGAAGAGATCAAAATAAAACTCGTTACCTCTAGTCTGAATTCAGGCACTCTCATCTCTAAAGAAAACCTCTCACACTTGATGGTCTCAAAAAACACTATTTTTTTTCATTCATGGCACAGAATACTCAAGTACTTATTTTACTGTATGTGAATCTTTGTGTGAAGATACATAGTTTTAGTATTGTGTATGGAGACAGTGATCTACTGTGTGTGACTGGGTTGCCAACGCTTAATATTTTAAAATCTAACCTGAATGTAGAGAGAAATACAGAACTGTAAGAGCCAACCGGACATACCAAAAGTAAGTTATTCTCATTGATGAAAGAGAAACTGTATCAATGCTATTGTGCAAAACATTTAGATAATGATAGACTCTAAGTACAGAAAAGAAAAAATCAAGCTGTTACAGTTAAATGACTTATACATAGTTTTCAATTAATGTGACCTTTATAGGGCTTAATAGTTCTGGCAGTTCTCATTAACTTGTGTAACATTTTGTTCTTGCAACAGAGTATTCAAGCTACCACCTGAAGAGGCATTACCATTTTTATTCCAAACATTTAAATAACCTCTGTAATGGGTCATTTGTTAGCTCAGTGCTCAGATATCAGCCTGTTCCATGCTCTAGTTATAATGAGCAAGGATTTATTTTTCAAGCTTTTACTGGGCCTTTGCTATGTACAAACCTTGTGACGAACATGGTGTCAGAGACATGCACTTTGCAAACTACCCATGACAAATATACTTGATCACATCACGTGGGAAAAAAAAGAGATTTTGTTGCTCTTAGAATTATTTTGTTCGACTAAGGGTTTAGCTTCCAGTAAAGGAGGAATGTGTTTTGTCTCTTACTGCTTCTTTGTTAAGAAAAATTCAGCTGTTTCAGAACATTTAATTTTTCATTTAAGCCTGCTTTTTGCATTCTTGAAGAACTGCCAAATGGACATCCTGGAGCCTGAAATACTCTATTTATCCACAATGCATACAAAAGATTCAGAGGCCTCCCCAGCCACATGTCTCAGACTTAAGCTCTCCTCCCCTTTGGATGTGCCCATGCTGAAACGGAAATGTATGACTACTTTTTGGACTTACTAGAATGATTTTGGGTGTCAATGGTAGAGTATCTGTGGTATCTTAACACCAGGGCCCTGAGGTTTTACTCAGTTTGTTAGGCTTGTTTACATGAATTTGAACACAAGTTGGCTTCATTGATGCTATTATTTGAACTATTTAATTTAGGATGTGCATTGTTGTATCTAAATTGGTATTTCAGAGGAAAATTTCCATGACCCATTATAGTGTCTGCCACAACAGTATTAGATTATAAGATTTTCATAGTTTTTAAGGATTTTTTTTAAACAAAACAGAGACACAAAGGGAGCACAAGATGTGAATTCTACTAAACCTAGAACCCAAAATATCAGCTAGATAGGTAATGATTGCTCTCAGACAGAAGAAGAAAAGTTCCTTGAACCTTCTCAATTTCTAAGATCTTTCAAAGATCTTTTATCCAAACTGTGAAAGTTCTCCTAAAGTCCCTGAGTAGTTAAAGGTTTTATTAATTCTGAAGAAGATGAAACAGCTTAGCCACATACATTCAAATTCCTGAATATTCCTCAAAGTTCTACCCATGTTCTGAAACTGTTGTAGCAAAAAAATTGTTCCATTGGCCAACCTGATGAAAGAAAAGGATTATAAAATTGTTCCACATGGATGCTGTGAAGAGATAGGAATATTTCTAAATGGTTCTATAAATGAAATGTATTATCAATGACCTTAATGGTCACTTCTGCTTCTAACAGTAAAAGCACATCTAGTTAAATACATTAAGCAGAAAAAAAGTCTTTAGCCTGTAAGATAATATTGTTCAGTCACTGAACCTTTCCTCTGAGGCTTGTAAAGTGCTTGAGGCACATTAAGACCCTTAACCTTTTCCACTGATGGTTATATGAGCATTGTCTTAAGTGATTAAGGCTCACAATGATGCAGGGAAATGGACAAATAGCATCTGACAGACTGGAAGAGAAAAAGTCTGGGTTGGACGAAGTTTCTTATCACAAAGCTCGCAGCCCTTGTCTGAACACAGACATTGCGTGCCAAGCATCATATTCTAAAAGAAGTCTGCTTTAGAAGTGTACTAGTCAAGTAATGCATTATATTCTTGCATTTTTTTCTTTTTCTTTTTTTTTTTTTTCATTTCCAAGTGGTTATTTCACACTTGATACTCAATCTGGCTTATAGAGAACACAAAACAAGACCAAATCAAGTGAGAAAGAAACTTCCCTAATTTCCCTCTCCTTTCAAACACAGGTAACCTGGCTGGGATGTTACCTTGCAGAGAAGATCTGCATTTGCAAGGAAATACACTGGGACAATATGTATGATGTGTCTTTTTTTTTTATTCAAGGCATCTTCAGTCCCATACTGTACTAGGCAATCTATTGAACATTGCATTGAATATTAGACATTATGGACATTCACAACCTATTTATCCTGCAGTAGTCAAAATTTTGTTCTGTGTCACACAAAGTAAATAAGATTTTTGCCACAATTTATAGCAAGATAACAAAAGACAAAATTGTTCATGTTGATTAGAAATTATGTTAGTGGCTGAAAGAAGGCCTAGAAATGAAAACACTTTTTGATTCACAAAGCAACACAGTAATGATGTGTTAGACACTCAAATAAGTTGTAACTGCAATCAAACTAGAGCATTTTTTGTTATTGTTGTTTTGGTTTTGTTTTTGTTTTTGTTTTGGTTTTGGTTTTGGTTTTGGTTTAGAGAACTTGAGTTTTGTTTTAATATTTCCTATCAGGACTTCTGTGAGAAAGCAGAACATGCAACTGTGAATTTGAACATGCTTGAATAACAGAACAGGTTCTACTCAAGAAGTCTTTTATAGGAAATATTTAATACATTGGATTTTAAGCTCGTTTAAATGGATGTGTGGAATTTTGTTTATTCTTTTGTGGATAATAAAAATAGAGGTGGATAATTATTTCAGACCTGTATCAATGCAGGAATTCAAAGCAGTTGTTTTCTGTGTAAATCCTCTGAGAGAAGCAGATGACCACCAAAGCCAAGGCTTTGGGGTTAGATTAAGGTGAGGATCAAAGCTGCTTCCTGTATTTGTGAAACTTTGTGGTAATTTCAATGAAGATAAAAGGACTTAGAAAATTTACCTGCAGGCCTATCTTAAAAACAGAATCCATTTCCATGAATAAAAATCAACTATTTGAAATATTAGGCAAGTCAGATAAGATATATGCTGTAGACCCTTTGGTAAAGGCCAGGCTATGAGCAACCTAATCCAGTTGAAGATGTCTTTGCTTATTGCAGGGGGGGTGGACTAGATGGCTTTTGAAGGTCCCTTCCAACCCAAACTATTCTATGACTCTATGGTTCTGTGAAAATGTAGTGAGTATTAATGCTATGTAAGAACTGAGTATCTGGCAGCACCATGGGAAATATTCATGTGTTTCTTTCATCAACCAGGTTGCAATTCAGCCATAGTGCCAAAATTAAGGTTCAATTCATAAACTATGGAAACCAGTTTAAACAAAGTAATTTAAACTCTGTTGTTTAAATCCTCTTCAACACTTAAAATTATAAATTCTCAGTTGTGGCATGTTTGTTTCTGAGTGCATATGTAGTCATGGTTACACAACGTAATATTCACATAGATTCTTGGGAATCAGACATCAATAACAGATTCCTCCATCCCTATCACCTTGCACAGACATCCCAGGATGGGGCTGACTCTGATGCTCCTCCCTGATTTGGATTCTGACCCCCACCAGCAGGTCAATGTCTCAGATTGGCTTCATCCCCATTCCCATCCCCATGGAGTTGTCTGATGCCCAGGGAGAGGGCTACATCCGATGTTCCCTCACCTGCTCTGTTACTGATTGAGGGGGACTGGCCCTGGCTGAATTGTTCTGCCCTGCCACCCTGAGAGAACTCCTCATCTCCTCTGTCCCATAGGAAGCAACTGGCCCTCAGTACTCCATGACACACCCAGTTTCCTAAATAATGCTTTCCAGATCTGCAAGCTCTTGTTTTTGTTGAACTTCTTTTCATGGAAATATTTTTTGATCACTTTTTGAAGTATTTTTCTCATCATCTCTAAGAAGGTGACAGGCAGTAATTCTGATGTCATCACTACTGTCACAGCTCATCAAGATTGTAGCATTTGGAGTGAATGTAACAGACTAGTTTACCTCTATAAAAAAAGTCATTTTTACTGCTTCCTTAAATCAAGGTAATAGTTGGAATGTCGCAATTGGGACGGAAAAACGACATAGACAAAGTTATTCTTAAGTACAAACAGCAGTCTCCATTTATTGCCACAAACACTTTTTTATATAGTCTTTACCAGGTCAAGTGTCTTTTTGCTATTTGTTACAGGCCGCAATAGTAACATAACATTAGCTAATTTTGCTGTCGTCAATGTTACGCTTTTACTCCCTTCTTTCTCACAGGTATACCTTAATATCTCCAGATACTCCTTTATTCCCTTCTTTCTCACTAGTACACCTTAATATCTTCAAGGCCAATCTCTGTTCCTATACCCTCCATCAGGGAATCCATGGATTCACCATAGTCCCCTACAGTTGGAATATTATAAAACTACATTGATGAGATACTTTGATCTTCTGGAAGTCTTTGAGTACCATGAATCAACCATGGCTAAAAAGTCTTTCTGGGTGTGTAAATTGACCCTGGCTGGGTGCCAGGTGTCCAACAAAGCTGGTCTCTCATTCCACTTCCTCAGCTGGACAGAGGACAATATAACAAATGAGTTGTGAGTAAAGACAAGAACAGAGACATCCCTCGGCAATTAGTGTCATTGGCAAAACAGACTCAACTTGGGAAAAAAAATAATTTAATTCATTGCCAATTAAATCAGAGTAGAGTAATGAGAAAATAAAAGCAAATCTTAAAACATTTGCCTCCCACCCCTTCTTTCTTCCTGGCTTAACTTTGCTCTCAAGTTCTCTACCTCCCCTCTGCTAGAGGTGCAGGGGGATGGGGTATGGGGGTTGTGATCAGTTCATCATGTTGTCTCTGATGGTCCTTCCTCCTCAGGTGCAGCATTCCTCACACTCTTCCCCTCTTCCAGCATGGGGTCCCTTCCAGAGGAGACTGTCCTCCATGAACTTCTTTAGTGTGACTCCTTCCCGCAAGTTGCAGTTCTTCATGAACTGCCCCAGAGTGGGTCCCTCATGGGGTCTCAAGTCCTGCCAGCAAATCTCCTCCTGGAGCACCATCCCCCCTCCTGCATGGACCTTGGTGTTTGCAGAGTTGTTTCACTCACATATTCTCACTCCTCTCTTCCAGATGTTGTTGTGCAGCAGTTTTTGCACCCTTCTTAGAAATGTGATCACAGAGGTGCTACCACCACCACTGATAGGCTGAGCCTTGGCCAGTGGTGGGTCATTCTTGGAGGCAGCTGGCATTGGCTCTATCAGACATGGAGGAAGCTTCTAGCAGCTTCTCACAGAAGTCACCACTATAGCCCCCTCCTGCCACCAAAACCTTGCCATGCAAACACAATACAGAACTCAAACCTGCATGGTAACAAATTGCTTCTGTTCTTTTTGCACTTAAGTGAAGGGTCTCCAGCAATGATACCTGCCTGCTGCTGCTAATTTTTCATTGCAGTGTCTAGACATTTCTTACTCTATGGCGTGTATTCCATGTACCACCCTCTCACATGACATCTGTTTTCCCCATGGCATCCTCACATTCAAGTCACGCTCCTGATTTTTGGTTCTCCAACCAGACTTCCTGTGTGCTCTGAGCTTGTGCAGCCCCTGCCTCTATTTACACAGGGTGGACTTTACCTTGTTGAATTAATATCCTTCACATCTTCACCTACCTATCATCATTTCTCCACCTCCAGACATCTGCCTTTGTTTCCACCCTAGCTTTCCAGCTTCAGCACTTTTCAATACAGAAAGCGGTTCAAGCTTTATTTCAGACAGTGTAGTTCAAAGTCATGAATTGCCAAATAACAGCCAGGAGCAATTCCTATTTCTTTTCAGATGCTAATCAAGCACTGAGTTTAGCAAGAAGGATACTATATGTTATGATCCCCTAATTCCTCTTAAACTATAGACCCTGTCACAAACTTACTTTCAACACTGATTTATTTGGATTTTTTGGTTGAACTTGGGTCACATACTACCCCACATTTATCTAATCAGTTTGAATTCTAAACTTAATATGAAGACCAGTTTTACTCCAGCTAAGCAAAAGAGTAAGGTTCATAATTATAAAACTGGAAATACCTACAAAAGAAATTGATACAAATAAGGAAATGATCTTAAAATGTGTCTTATCTTAGCTGTCACATGGGAGATTATTTCTCAACTAGTGAACAGAGGAGTTGCTGAATGAATATTTTTTTTTGGAGTATTTCTGCCTTTCAGTTACATTTGAGGATGTTCTGCTGAATGTTGACAAAGTTTCAACCTTTGTCTTAAGAATTCTTTTATTTCTCTACTGTTAAAGAGCCCTGGGAATAGCATGGCCTTTTTTTCCAGCTGCTTGCTGTCTATCAGAATGCAAAAGGAATGCTCTTAAGCTGATTTGGGAAGGAATCTCTTTAAGTACAACAGAATCATCAAGTGCTGATTCTTGTATCTTGTTTGCCTTTTCTCTCAGGAAATCAGCTGAATTGCAGTAACAAAAATGAATTATAGTAGTAAACCTACAATGTACCATTCTGTAAGCTACATATCAGGAGATGTTTTTGGCACAAGCAACCCTTTTATTTCTGGTTTACTGGCATATTATAGAGACTATATGTAATACATTAATACTTTTTTGGGGCTAGGTCACTGTGTCACAGTCCTATTCAGGGGAGCACTTAAGCATCTGTATAATTTGAATCCTGTGCTTAAGTCCCACAGGTGCCAATGGAAATTAAGAAACTACTCCAGTACTGTCTTGAACTGAGATTTATTGTTAAACCATGTTCCTAAAATAAAATATTCGCCTTTACTCTAGTCAAGGCTGGAATAAACAAATAAACTACAATGAAATGCTTGTCATCCAGAGTTGTGGTTTTTCTGTTTGTTTGTTTGAGCATTTTTTTGTTGTTGTTTTTTAAGATGCTTTTTTAGAATATTTGTCTGCAATTGTGCGAATATTAAAATTTACTTGAAAACTCTGAGATACATAACTGTAGAAATCTATACAGAGATGGATTTTATAAACTTTCATTGAAATATTGCCACATTCATTTCTGAAGCACAATAGTTATTAACATATAGCTAAAGCACTTCGATTATCGTCACCCTGCAAAGACGAAACAGCTGTATACTTATGTACCCTAATAGTGTAGCTAATGTCCTTAAGTCAGACACTCTTCATCACCTTGCACAATCTCTTGCCACTCCTCTTTGCTTTAAAAACCTGAGGCTTTTGTAGTTCACCCCTAGTCTGTGCTCAAGTTTGTCTCCAAATGTGTCTGTCTCCACCGTAAAATTGACATGTGATGGCAGTCAGTCCATCTGCTGTGAGAGGTCAGGCCAGAAGGTATGTCTGGCTCTACTTTCCTTTCCAAACTGTCTCCTTTCATAGCGTGCAGGACACCTTCAGTGCTGCAGGACACGAGCTTAGCAAGAACAAAATCCTGGAAGCAGCAACCCAATAATTCTCTAGTCTTCACAGCTTTCTGTGTTCAGTTTCCTCTTTCTACTAATCTCCCTCCTTCTCCCCCTCTTCTCCGCTCTCCCTCCCTTTCTCCTCTCAAAATTATGGATCTTTTCCTATGAAGCCTCCATCAGGGAACTGGTTTTCTTGTTCTCAAGGAAAGAGCAGCACAGGGTTGGCATTCTCCTGTCACATCACCTCCCAGTCTTAAACAAAAAACCTTTCAAGTACATAAAAATTAAAGGGAAATGAATTATGTTTCCAACCAGAAGCCAGAATTAATTCAAGATTTGTATTGGAGAAATAGGTGGTTCTTATTTAATTTCCAGGCTAACCAGGAGCCTGGGTCTCATTTCAGAGCTGGTAATTTCTAATGTTATTGGAAAAAACAGTCAGCTTGCTGTTCCCAGTCATCTCTATAATATTTTCCAGCACTGGAAATTGTTGACTAGCACAGTCTTTGAACAAAAACATTCACTATGCTAAATTTAGACTACAGTCCTTCAGCAAGTGTGTTTTAAAAGAGCAATTACTAGATCAGTACCAGTTTAACTACCAGCTGAATCAGAGTAAATTTTCTTTAGTAGTCTTTCAGAAAGTGTTCTCTTCTGGAGGGAAAGATACTGATGACTTGTCCAGATGGTACCTTTTATCTTTATATGGGGTCAGTGGTTTAACTAGGAAGAAATTCAAAGGAACAGCAAGAGCATCCTCAGGAAAATCTGTTCTAACATATTAATGAATTAGTTTCAGGAGCTCAGAGGTCTCAGTTCTGCACAGTCTGTATGATGTGAGCATCAGGTGCCTTGGGTAAAAGCACAGGGAATAGAGAACAGTCAAAACCATAGATGTAGGCCCTAGTCTATGGGACTCAACTGTAAACTGAGTGCTTTAAAGGGAAATAGTTCTGAGTAGAGTAGGTATATGCCTTGCCTTTCCACTTGGCCTTGGGATCAGGCACTACTCATTGGAATTGAAAGTTTTCAGAAATATAGTGGTTGACAGCTTATGCACCAATAAATATACAGACATACTTTCTGTATAGCCCCAAGGACATGTCTATAGAAAAGAAGAAATTTGGATATACATCTGAATTGAGCTGATTTTTAATGACCTCCTGGTAGCTCATCACTCATATAAATTTTCCAAATTGTCTGCCAGGTATACCTTGGCTCACTCTCTTAGTGACAGAAGAAATTTACATAATCTAAATTACCTTTTAGATGCCAAATGTGGAATTGAGTTTCAGACTAAGGATGCCCAGTGTCATTTGTAGTGACCTAAAGTGTTGATTAAGAAGATAATTGGTAGTGTGCTATACTTACCAGTTCTGTCTGTTAACCGTGAACACCCAAATGGCTTTAGATGCTGAGGTCTAGGATACTGAACTGAACTTTATGTGTCTCTTTAAGGCTGAATTGAAGTGCTTAGTAAATTCTACTGGTGGTTTTGACTATATTGCAACTGAATACAAAAGGAAATTAAATATCTATCCTGCATGCAAGTGGCTTTCTTCTAGGTGTATTAATCTTCATGTAAATGACATGCCAAGTCTATTTTTTGAAAGTGCCATGACATATACACTATATGAAGAAAGGAGGTACACTGGATCTTGAACTCACATCACCAAAGGCTGAGAAATAGGTTTGCAGGTGAAAAACATAAATGTAGGCAGCTAAGGGCTTTTAAGAAAATGAGATAATACCAGTCAATCCAGTGATCACTAATAGTGGTTGATGGTCTGAACTTGATATTAGCTTACTTATTTGTAAGCAGCCCAGGGAACAATTTTAAGCAATCATTTGGAAGTTAAAGAGATGTCTTTGTGGATGTGGCATGAGAGGTAGCACAGAAATGAATATGAATACGTTCTTTCTGAAGTTGAACAAGTGACCATATTTTGACAGATTGGGAAGGTAAGTATTTCCGTACTTGTAAGGTTGAAGTTTGAGTCAGTTCCATTAAACAGAGCTACAAAAAGAGGTCTTTAAAAAAATTATATAGTTTTCTAAAATGCACACATTTGAATCAGGCCTCTTCCATGGGATTTCTGATATAAAACTGGTGATTATATTGGAATTTCAGAAACAACTTGTAGGGCTCTCAAAACACAGGGAGGAGTCCCTCCCTGGGCTGGAATATTAAGTTGGCTGGAAGAGTTGTTGGCTTTACAAAACATCCAGGACCATATTGTGATCATAATAAGATATTCTTACTTTTTTTTTTTTTTTTTTTTAACATTTACATGAGATCTCTGCAGGGATAGGGGCCACTTATCAGATAACTCAAAGAAAAAAAACTTGTTTAGTGTGACAGGCTTTCTCTGACATTGCCAGATATATTTCGTGAGCACATATAGTCTGACTTTCAAATATACAGTTTCTTAAAACATCAGCAGCTGATAACTATGTAAAATGTCATTGTATTATGGGAAATATAGTCATACATTTATTGGAATCATGTATTTGTACTCAGATCTATGTTTCAAACAAAAAGAATCAAGTTTCATTTAATGCATTCATTGCATTCATTGAGCTCTGTGGAAAGAATACAAAGTGAAACTAACTCTGACAAGTCAGTCTAATAGAATGAACTCTATCTAGAGTATACTTTATTCCAATTCAGCTGTTAACAACCCCACCCTGCAGCCTCAGGTGCGAATTTTAATATCATGATGAATCTTTGTGGGAAAAAAGACTCCTTGATATTGGAGTTGTTTATACGCTGTCAAGCTGTTAATGGTTCGGGTATGGGTTCCTCGCCTCCGCAGTTCTGAGTTATGAAATAATCACTGCAGATTACTGTAACAGTAACAGATTGCATCTTTTCATGTAAATTCTTCTATAGATTGCCAAGCAGGTTCATGTTTAAATCCAATAGATTTAGAAGAAAAAAAAAAAACATAGCATATAGGAAGCTAGCATGTTCCCTTAACAAAGTTCCATCTTTCATGTGTACCCAACACCAACAACAGAATTTCCTTGAAATAGATCATTTTTTGTTTCCATTTAGACACGAGTGGTGTGTCGGCACCAAAGAGTCTCTGCTGGGAGAAAATAAGTCTATTGGCTGTTGAACAATCAAAAACTCTTCTCGTTTCTCTTTCTAAATGGTTCTAAATGGATCCTTGTGTGTACACTAAAACTGGCTAATTTATATTGGAAAGATATTCATAATTGTACTTTCCTTTCAGTCATTATGATTTGAAAAACCTAGGAATTGAAATATTTCAGGTTTTTCTCCAGAACTTGCTGGAAAATTCAATTAATAGCATTAATTCAGGAGTGATTTATTGAACTCAGATTGTTTTGAAGCATTTCCAGTTCAATAACCACTTTGCTCACTCCAAGAAAAGGTTGAGTGGATTTTTTCCCCTAGGCACCCTCTCTCTGTAAAAACCAGTCAGGAAGGAGCTTCCATGTTTTCCCTTGGAAGAGGGATTAATCCAGTAGGTTCTAATCCCTGAATCTGCAAAGTCCCAGACTTTTAAGTGGGATAAACTTTTAGATTCACAGTGAGGAGTCTAGAGGCACCGAACCTCAGTTTTCAGGAATAGAGTCTGCATTTACTCAGTCTTTCAGTATCTTTCATGATTTCATAGCCTTTGGGGATGGTCTTCCATGAACAGAGGTACAACTGTTCAGTGAAATACTTACTCAGTTTTGTCTAATTGCCACCACTGTTAGTTTTAATGAACGTCCCAAGACCTGTTTCCCAGTACATCAGGGTTTTGTAAATAAGGAGAAAAAACAACAACCACCACCAAACAAGAAAGGCAAAAAAACCCAAACAAACAGAACACAGGAATGAACACTGCAGAATTTCTGATCCATGCAATACTTTGGAAGGGTGTGATTTTTATCTGATTGGAGTAAATCCATTCTTGCAAGAAAATATAACTCCCTCAAAACTGAACTGTCAACCTTTTGTCAATGTGAGTTTTCTCTGGTGCCATCTTCACAAATCACGTTGATTTGGAATGAGAAAGTTGTCTTAACCGCTTTATAAAGTTGTTGTTGGGGGTAATAAAAATTAGTTTTTCCATCCTCCTGGAAGAAGCCCTCTGTATTCCTGAATACATCTGGATACATGTGCATCTAATGGCTCAATATCTTGCGTATACACCTTAATTACAATTTAGGTGGGTGGAATTATTACACATTCACAATAATGTCTACATATTTATGATTATCCTGTTTCAGATGTGAGGTTATGCAAATTGGTTTAGATATCTTCACAACTAATATATAACCACACAACTTGTGGTGTGCTAATCATATCCATTATTGTCCACCCAACACCTTGAGTTAGGTAGCAGGCAGTAATGACTAAACTATGATAATCACGTATCCCATGTCCTGATACTGTTGTTTTGAATATTGGATAAACAACACATGTGTATTGCCATTTTTCTTTCTTTGCCATGTAGTTGAATAAATTTATTTTTTTTGTTACCATGTTACAGACCTTAAAATGTGCAGTATTCCAGAGGCAGTGGTTTAATTCCTACTGGATCTAATCTCCACACATCCATACATTTTGCTCAAAACAAGACAAGATATGTATTACCTCCTTAATGGAGGCAGATTTTACCTCAGATTGACAGTAGTTCTACTTTCATTAAGGTTTCATTCCCTTTTTTTTCCAAGGTTTTTTAGGCATATAAATTAAACTTTGCTGTCAGACACACCTTCTAAACTAAACACTACCTTATTTTCTTATCACATTTGGAAATCAGTCACTTTTCCACACCTTATTTCTCCTCTACTCTATAGAAATGAACTTGTTATCTCTTAAAAATACATACTGTTTTCAAGGGGTGAGATAAGTATTCACAGATATATTCATGAAACTCTGTCCAAGCTATTGGGGTTATCTCTAGAACAAATATAGAAAAACTTTTGGTTTGAATCCAAGAACTGTCAATTATCAGCAACTCTGAAAGACCCAGAAAGAACCACTTGGCCTCTCTCACTTGTGACTTCTCTTAATTTATCTTATTGTGTTCTCCACTGTAACAATTAGTTTATTTTCCCTCTCTGACTAACACTCGCTTCAGTTTAACTTTTCTAAATATCATTTTCTTCTTTTAGTACTTTAAAGAATTCAGTCCTCTTTGAGCCTTATTCCTGCTTGCTTTTTTTTCATTGCTACATCAGGCAGAGCACTTGTCATGGCTTAACATTTCTTTCATTGCTGGGTCCAGCCTTTACTACTGACAAAGTGTAAACTTCTTCCTCATTAGCAGTCATGACAATCTTCATTGTCTGCTCATTGAGTTTCCAATCATCACACATAAACCTGCGTCCCTGCATGTGCAACTGGAATCCCTGGTCAGAGAAAAATAAAATTATCATTATAACCCTAAACTGATTCTTTCAGAATTTCCGTGATGAAATAAATACACCTATTCAATAGCTGGAGGGATTGAAGTAGAGGCCTTGGGAATGTTTCTTCAAACACTTTAGTGATATGTGCAAGTTCCTGATCACATCTGACAATGAAAGTATAAACACTTGTGCTAGGATTTCTGCAACAGACATCAATAGCTGAGATTGCAAATGTCAATAGACAGAAATAAGCACTTCCAGGGTGTGATACACTTGACCTATTTTTGACATTTATTTTAAGATGTGATGAAATATACCTCTGCTAAGTAACTCTGCTGTGTGCAAAGAGAGTCTCAAATGACCAGCTACAGACCTAGTTGTCTAGATTTTGTTAGTTGTACTGCATACTTTCTTCCACTCTGCATGAAAAATTTGTATAATTAAACTTGAAGCATATAAATGCAACATCAAATAAACTATGATTTTAAGGCAGGTCCAGAAGAGATCAAGCCATTAGAATTTACCAAGGACAAGTAGGTATCAATAATACTAATGAATGTAACTACTGGTATCAGTCCAGTGTAAGATCCAGAGTCTGAACACAGAATCTCACAATGATCAGTCAAGTTGTTAGAAAGTTGATACTTTTTCAACCAGAACAATATATCCTGGATTTATTCAGAAGATTCATTATAGTAAACCTTTGAATAACATCTAATAAACACAAAGTCTTCTTTTATTACATTAAAGAAAAAAAAAAATTCCCTATAAGCCTGTTTTTACTTGACACATGGAAGATTCCTTTCGGAACTCTATTGACTAGTCCAATGGCAAACAAAATTAATGGTTTGGATGAACAATTCCTGTCTTCTGCTCCCCAAAATTGATTTATTTATTTGTATAGAAGTGAAATTATAAGGTCTGAGATAAATATTTGTGTGGGCATAAGGCTTTTACAAATGTCTTCTTGGAGGATAAGATTCACACAAAACACTTAAGCCATCAGACCAGACACTGGCCAAGTTTAAATTACATATCAAATGAATGATACTTTGTCATTTTTTTCTAGATCTGATACTGATAGTATGAAACCCATGGACTGTAACAGAGAAACTATTTTTTATTATTATTTATTTCCTTCTTTCTGATAAAACAGGCTTTCCAAATTACAATTCTCATCAAAGTCTGTATGTTAATACATCCACCTTCAACTATACACACACTGAAATATTTGTTAATTTGAAAAAAAAAAAAAAAAGAAGCTTAAAAATGCTTGTACACCTCAGTTTGACATAAATCTGAAAGTCTTGTGTGAGATGGAATGAAAGTCATGGTTCATTAACTTAGGCTAATAACACCTCGAGAACGAGAAAGTTTTTCTTAATCAATAAACAACTACCTCAATTTGTAAGACTTTCAGGATAGCCATGATCTTTTCATGTAGATTTATATTTCCTATTTAATGTGAGATCAGCTATCCTATTTCCACTAGCAAGGTCTTTAATGTTTCCACTGGGACGTGTTCTTAGAATTTAAGGCCCTAGCTTGCCAATGCTTGAGAGTGTGATTAAAGCCAATTAAAGCTTGGTCAATGTTTGAAGTGTTGGATTGGTTTAAATGGGGTTTGTATCCAACATATTTAAAACAATGACACACATGAAAATGATTTTTTACAGTGATATAAAATAAAGATTTATTCCCCCAAGATAAATGAGGGTTAAACTGGGTTAAGTGCATCTCTACCAGGCATTTCCTCCTTTTGCCTACAAAGATTTGAAGCTAGTAGTATTTTAACGAGCTTTTTTAGTCTTATAAGCACTTTTAATCATGTAGAATATGTCAACATCTCAGTATTGAACATAATGATTGAAAGTGCATTTGTGCTGTATTAAACACAGAACGTGGAGTTGAGGCTTGGTGATTTTTGTGGTTGGTAAGAATTATCATCCCAAAAGAGTACTTTTATAGCAAAGTTTATGAATGTGTCTCAATATTTCAGCATTCACAATGAAGTTTATAATCTTCAATATCTTCCAGTGGTTTCTTCTGGAAAGATCAGCATAAAAACATTATGCTGTTTCAAGATACAGCAGTACTTTGTGGATAAAGTTATGAATTTGCCCAACAGAGCATTCTTTCTTCACACACTTACATTACATGGATGAAAAATTCATTTATACTTCACAAGTTCTAGAATTTAAACAGAGCTAACATACCCATATTCTTTTTTGTTATCAGTAATATTTAATGACCTTGGGGCTTTAGTTGTACTGTGCCAGCTAGTATTTCTATTTCAGGAAATATTGTTGTTCAGCATATGAATTTAACTGAACACCCTTTTCATGAAATGGGAATTCTCTACCTTCAAAAAGATCAGTGGGAACCAAGAAATAATTTAAAAAAAAAAGGTGATTTTATCTCAGTTTCAGAATTCAAATGTTATCTTCTGCTTCAGCCAGTTCTAGTCTTTACCAGAGCAAAGCCAACAGAAGAGAGCTTCACTGTGAAAGAGTTAATTTGGTTCATACCAAGCGCTGAAGACAATCTTGTTTAGTAATGTCAACTAATTAATGCCAGAGAATTTTCTTCTTCTACAGAATTCCTGTTCATCATTTTCTCCATATGTGAAACCTTTCAGACCAGGCACTGTGGCAGGCAAGCCAATGTCCATAAAAGCATTACTTATATCAGGACGGGTGTCAGGGAAATTCAAGATAACACTTGCACATCTCATAAATGCCATCTCATATTTAACTCCTTAAACTTTTTACAACATTTCTCCTGCAGCACTTTTTAGTTTTTTGTTCTTCTTGAGAATACTTGGTCACTTACTGTTCATATTTTCAGATTCTGTGATTATTTGGTGGTGGACTTGTTCAATTACTGTTTGTAGAGAGTCTGGCTAGGATGGAGTTAACTTTCTTCACAGCAGCTGATATAGTGGTGTGCTTTGCCTTTATGGCTAAAACAGTGCTGATATACCAGTGCTTTTACTGTTACTGAACGGTGCTTTCACAGCATGAAGGCATTCTCTCCAACCACGCCTCACCAAGGCCAGGATGCTGGTGGAGAGTAAGAGACTGGTAGGGGACATAACTGGGACAGTTGACCCAAACTGACCAACAGGATATTCCATACCATATGACATTGTGCTCAGCATTAAATGCTGAGGGAAAGGGGAGGATGCAGGGACATTTTTGATTATGGCATTTATCTTCCCAAACAACTGCCACACATACTGAGACCCTGTTTTCGTTCATCTGGCTGCTGATTGGAAGTAGTGAATAAATTCCTCTTTTTGTTTTGTTTCCACACACAGCTTTTGGTTTTCTTATTAAACTGTCTTTAGCTGAACCTACAAGCTTTCTGTCTTATTTTCTCTCCTGTCCTGTTGAGGAGGAAGAGTGAGAGGGTGGCCGGGTAAGAGTCTCATAGATAGCCAAGGTCAGCCCACCACACTGTTAATTAGGGGGAGCAAAGTATCTCCCAAGTAAGTGGAAGATTCATGCAACAAAATGACCTTGCTGATGTCAGCGCATTCACAGGTTGTGTTCGCTCTGACCGACTGGTTTAACTTGCTGATAATTATGTTTTTCCAAGGCAGAGTAAAGAATATAGTCTCTCTGGTAATGTACATATCGCCAGGCAGATTCCCTCAAGAAGCAGTGGCAGTTAGAGTAAGGGGAAGAATCTGTTGTAGAAGTGATTTTGATTAGGGGCAGAGATGGACCGCACAAGCAGAAGCAGTAGACAGGGGCTATAGTTCCTGGGAGCCCTAGGCTCAAACCGTTATTACGGTGCCCTATCTCAAGGCCTCCCATTGGGAAGCAAAGAAAAACTAGTTTGAGAACCAATGACATATCTGGAAAAAAATTTCTGTTACTGCTAACTAAAGAATAATCCTTCCAGTACCTCCTGCTGCTGCCTACAGGGAACTTGTTGAGTAGTGAAACTAGGTGGCCCAGAGCCTAATACATTACTAAAAGCCTAGAGAAGACGACTATATTTTCTTAAAACTATGCCAACACAATGAAACACAATGTGAACAAGTCACCTCACCTATCAAGTAGCGTTCTAATTCCAGACAGAACTATACCATCGAACAAAAATTATCTCTTCTTGTCATAATTAGCTATCAGAGTTAGAACACACATTTCCTAACCTCATGGTTTTCCCCCAAGCTCAGTATTTCCTTTTTCATCTGTGAAAAACCCAGTCTTCCTTGTCTTCTGACATTTTCTCCTATTCCAGCTGTATATTTATGGCTGTTTCCTTAAGCCACATGTCACACTGTAAATAAACTATAGTAGTCACTCTCTATGGCATCTCAGAGAAGAGATTACATAGTGAAATAGCTCTTGTTCATGGCAAAAAAAATACTAAGCTGAAGCTCTGATTGCCTTGAGGTAAAATCGTTTCCAGAAAAGCACATTAAAGTGTCTACAATCACTTTGCATAGCAACTCAGTGTATCATATTCAGCGATTCATTCAGGCTTCTTGTTACCCTTCCATCCTAACCCATTGCTTAAAAGATAGGCAAAGCTTTGACAATTTCCGCTACTAAGGGAGCGTTATCCGAAGTGTACAACATAAATCAGGGCAGGGGATGAATAGTCAATTGTCTCTGTTCAAAATATTATCCTTTCAGCAGTATAGAAGAAGACTCTAAGCCCTGAAGGACCCTTCAGCCATTATCATTGCAAAGACACATAGTTCTTTTGAGGAAACCAGAATAGTTCCATTAACTAGCCAATCTCTGAAGCTGAATCTTTATCAAATTTCTGAAGTTACATAATATCCCTTTCTGCTACTAAAAAAAGAAACGTGAATAAAGTTTTTGTGCTTTTCTTGATGGTTTGACCAATATCCCAAGAAACACAAAGATTGAGTGTGTGTATCATTTGAACTGTGTTCAGGAAACCATCAGCATTTAAGGCCATAGTTTTCCCAAGTTAGTCATGACCCTTTTACTGCCATGAGTGAGAAGAAAACTGAATGAGGGATGGCTATGAAGCGGTATAAAGCACAATGAGTTGAATTGTGTATTTTGTAGCTCATATAAGCAAAGGAAGAACAAAAGTGGCTTTAATTTGCTTTGATGCTTTTTATACCCCAGACCCTGCCAGAAAGCTGTTTAGTTGGTAGTGAGTTAGAACCAAGAAGAAGAAGAAGTTTTGTGCAAGAGTAGACTTAATCCAGAGATTTCTTGTCTGGAGCTGCTCTCAGTTTCAGTCAAAAGGAAGTAACACAGTTGTGTTAATGAAGTGTGTGTGTGTGTGTGTGTGTGTGTGTGTGTAGATGGGGAAAGTTTTAATTTAAAATATTGTAGTAGATTTAATTTAAGATATTTTTTCAGTAATTTATTTCTAAATTAGGTGAATGAAAACACCTCATAGATTCCATGGAATGTTAATGAAACCTATCAACATGCCGAGGTTTGTGGTAATGTGTAAAGAAGGTAAAATTGAAGTATTCTTTACACTACTCATAAAGTGTTTTTTATACTCGTATTTTCAGGATTCTTAATATGACTCCTTCTCCTATTTTAGGACAATGTCAGTGACTGTTGGCTTGCATAAAAAGCTGTAGTAGAGGCCCAGTCTATCGTCTCTGAAAGCAACGGAAATCCAGAGGAGTGAGAATGTAACAAGGTGGATGGATGATGGCAGAGCAGTGGATGTGGTCTACCTTGACTTCAGCAAAGCGTTTGGCACGGTCTCCCATAGCATCCTAGTTGCTAAGTTGAGGAGGTGTGGTCTGGACAACAGAGTAGTGAGGTATATTGCTCACTGGCTTAAGGAGAGAAGCCAGAGAGTGATAGTGGATGGTGTGGAGTCTAGTTGTAGGCCAGTATCTAGTGGAGTGCCTCAGGGGTCAGTACTGGGGTCAATATTATTCAATATATTCATTAATGATTTAGACGAGGGAATTGCATGTACTATCAGCAAGTTTGCTGATGACAGCAAGCTGGGAGGAGTGGCTGACACGCCAGAAGGCTGTGCTGCCATCCAGAGGGACCTGGACAGGCTGGAGAGTTGGGCGGGGAATAACCTGATGAAATTTAACAAGGGAAAGTGTAGAGTCTTGCATCTGGGCAGGAACAACCCCAGGTTCCAGTATAGGCTGGGGAATGACCTATTAGAAAGCAGTGTAGGGGAAAAGGACCTGGGGTTCCTGGTGGACAGCAGGATGACCATGAGCCAGCACTGTGCCCCTGTGGCCACGAAGGTCAATGGCATCCTGGGGTGTATTAGAAGGGGGGTGGTTAGTAGATTGAGAGAGGTTCTCCTTCCCGTCTACTCTGCCCTGGTGAGACCCCATCTGGAATATTGTGTCCAGTTTTGGGCCCCTCAGTTCAAGAAGGACAGGGAACTGTTGGAGAGAGTCCACCATAGGGCAACAAAGATGATGAAGGGAGTGGAGCATCTCCCTTATGATGAAAGGCTGAGGGAACTGGGTCTCTTTAGTTTGGAGAAGAGGAGACTAAGGGGTGACCTTATTAATGTCTATAAGTATATAAAAGGTGAGTGCCATGAGGATGGAGCCAGGTTCTTCTCGGTGTCGAACAATGATAGAACAAGGGGTAATGGGTACAAACTGGAACACAAGAGGGTGCACTTAAATTTGAGAAGAAACTTCTTCTCAGTGAGGGTGACGGAGCACTGGAACAGGTTGGCTGGGGAGGTTGTGGAGTCTCCTTCCCCGGAGACATTCAAAACCCACCTGGACATGTTCCTGTGTGACCTCACCTAGGCGTTCCTGCTCTGGCAGGGGGATTGGACTACATGATCTTCTGAGGTCCCTTCCAATCCCAAACATACTGTGATACTGTGATACTGTGATACTGTGATACTGTGATACTGTGATACTGTGTGAAATAGATGGGTGAGAGAATCAGAACTTCAGAGTCCAATTTTCAGTAAGGAGCAGAAAATTCAGATCAACTTCACAGTTTGCTGAAATTAATCTCGGCTAATATATAAATTATAAGATCCAGTAAATTACTGTCAGGATAGCAGTATTCTACAGCTCTGTAATATCCCACCGAATTGGTCAGCAGATTTGAGAGTAGCAGACTTTCCAAGAGTGGCATGTTAGGGAATATTAAGCCTGATACTGTAGATCTGTATCTGTACTGCAAGTACAACCATGTCCTAAACCTGCTGGGCTCCTGAAACAATCCAGAGAACTTATCAGAGATTAAAACACAAGAACTAAACACAAATTAACATAGGAGTTTGTGTCTTTCCTTCTAGCTCTCGAAGAAGCAAAAGGATATAGCAAACATAGCAACAACACAAAGTCAGACAGATGAAAATAACACATAATAAATATATGACAAGAGAGATGTAAAAGTAATTGCTAATATTAATGGGTTTAGCTGTTATTTGGAGCTCAAGTTTTCTAATCTGTTGTCGCTGGCACTGTAAGCCATTGAGATTTGGTTCATTACACAACTCTCCCCTGAGACCCAGGATACTTTCTTCCCCTTATCATTTTGCTTTCAGCAGAACAGGTTATGAAACCCACAGCTCCAAGTTTTAAAGATAAAGCATTAGGTACAGCGATAAGAGTCTAAACTGATAATAAACAAGGACAAAACTTTGTCAATAAATGCAGACCTAATTATGTGGAAAATAAATTACACCTATAACTGACAGTGTCTAAATGCCTGAATTTCTCTCTGTTTTCTGCAGAGAGGGGAGACTGGGAAAAACAGAGTGCTTTGTATGAAAATATTCGGTTTCTTACTGTCATATGTAAGAATGCAGGTTGTTAGCTTCTAAAAGTAGTTATTACAGTCAATGGGAAGGAAAATGAAACATCAAAAGAATAAACAATACCACTGCCTAAGTATCACCGTGCTTATCTTGTTCTTGGTGAATGACCACAACTCTGAAGGTTTACAAGCATTTTTTTTACCAAATTAAATCATGAAAGCTTCTCTGTTCCCTCAAGAAGAAGACTGATTGTCCTGCTCATGATAAGGGATTGGGTAATTTCCTAGATTTGTTCTAGACCTCATTAAATAACAAAAAACAATGAATTCTACCCTTGTTAAATAATTTGTGGGAATATATGTTGTACTAGTTGATGACAATGGAGGTTGGTGGTGGTTACAGTCTATCCCTGGACACTAGTTCCTGAACACGAATATAAGTTGTCAAACTGATTCGTATTTTTTGTTTGTTGTCTTCCAGGCAGGTTTTGAGTGTGGGACAGACTTGACTGCAAAAAGTAAAACAGCTAAAATTTAAAGTAGTTTCAAGATGAACTTCCAATAAACAGCATAAAAATGCTGGAGCTGAAACGTGATCAAAAAGAATACAGAAATGTTGTACATGGACATATTTATCTTTCAAGATCTGCCTGAGACATCTTGGAGGATCTCTGGATTTGAAAGGAGCACAAAACTTTCTCTTACCAACCTGAAAGTCTGTAAAGAATAATAACAAGATAACTAAAGAAAATTTATTTAATTTCCAGGCAAATGCTCCAGCAATAGCAAAGCAAGTTCAGGTCAAGCAAATATGTCCTACTGGTAGAGGCCTAAATTACTTGCATGTTGTTCTTGCAACATTCTTTGACAAAAACAGAGCAATCACAGGTCAAACAGAGCTTCTGCCTTCTAGGCAGAGGTCTTGAGTTTATGGCCTGCCCAATAACCTAACTATTGAAAAAGTCAAAAACCCCAAGAGGGACAGCTGAACCCCTCTAGGCATAAGAGATCACTTTTATGGGTTTCCCATGAAACAAGCCAGTTTATGTATCTTAAGTGTGACACATCATTTAAGCCTTCAGGATAGATCTATAATGGCTCTCTAAACTAGGCTGAATTTCTTTTTATGTCTTCCTGATGCCTCTCATCATATACACAGATTTTGCTTCCAGTCATGAATATTTTGTCTCCTTTAAATCAGAAGCACTGACATGACATGTCTAATAACTGGGAGATTATAATAAAGAGATATTCGTTGATTGATCTTCTGTAAAATATTCCCTAAAGATTGACCTGAACCACAGCATATTGTAATCATCTCCTCTCCATCAAATTCCTCCTTTAGACATTTCTGCTATGAATTGTTGGGGAATTCCCAGCTGGTAATGAACATTAGTGATTATGTATGTAGGTTTATATATATCGTAATTTAGAAATAGTAGTGTTCTCAAAAACGTTTATTTGGTTGTACATACAACTACTATATGGACCATATGTGTGATTATGTTCTCTAATTTCAGCTATTTGAAAGCTTAAACTGTTTAGAAATCTGGGCTCTTTATAGCCCAGGGAGAACAAAATGAACATCTCCAGGATTGACCATGTTGACATAGAAGACGAATATGAGATCGGTGGGAAGAAACATCTTCCTGAAGTAGCCTTTCTTCTGTTGTTTACAACACAAACTAAAGACTACAGTACTGAAGGACCCAGCATAGAAGGCAAAGTTGGGTGGGATGAACCACATTATACCTGTACATGTCAAGTTAACAGTTCAGATAGTAGCAACTTTATCCTCACTATCTGTTGATAAGAAAGGAAAAATGACTCATTAAACTGAAGAAAAGGATACTGAAGCAAAAAGAGTAAGCAGTTTCAAAGTATAATATAGAAAACCTCTGAACCAGGAACTGCACGTCCCATTTCTTAAGACCTTGGGTAATGTAATCAGGTTTGCCCTATAATTCCTAATCTTATCACATATTTTATCTTATAAATATGTTGTATATTTTATATTTCCTAATTCTATATTAAAATTCTATTTTATATTTTTTCAGATATAAACTCAAAAAAAGAAGCTGAACATATATCTTCTTATTAGCATATTACATTGATATCACATCTCATGGAGTACAGTACTGAGTCAAGTGTCTTATATATAAAAAAAAAAAAAAAGAAAAAAAACAAACCACAAAACAAATTTTTGATAAAGGTGAGTTCAAGACTCCAAAGAACAAAAGACAAATACCAGTGTAACTGTAGATTCCCAAAATGAGTAAGTGAAATACCATTTTGACTGGGATTGCTCTGTCTTACAAATGAACTCAGCTGATACATTCCTTATTCCTATTATATCTTTCTGAAAAATATTTGTTCTAATTTAATTATTGCAGCAGAAGACATTAGTGGCTGCAAAAAGAGGCGGAGAAAATTATAGAACCAAATAAGAACTATGCAAGAAGAGTGGAAGAGAGATTTTTTCCAACATAGAAGGAGTTAAATGAAACATTTGAAAGTTTTACAAGTTAAAACTTCATTTGAGGATCTAGTCCAGAGTTAACTGGCACAACTCCACTGAAATCAAAGTAGCTAAGCCAATTTGCATCAGCTGAGGACCTGACCCGATGTCCTTCTGTGAAGTAATATTCTTTCTGTCTTCCAAAAAACATTACTATGAGCATGTGAGATTTTGCAGGTGAATCAGTCTTTTAGTGTACAGTACTAGCTATGTTACGTGAACCTGAAGTATCCTTACCATATTCACCTTTCTTGGTGTTGGTCCGTCTGGAGTATCATTTCACGTAAAGCAGCAAAGCTGAACAGTTGTTAAGATTTTTTTTTTTTAGGTTTTCCTAATGTCTTTTGTTGCTGAGTCTCTTAATTTTTGCACATACTTGAGTGTTATAATTTAATTTATTTTTGAAACTGTCTGACTTCATTTCCATCTGTCTAGCCACCTAGGAGTGGTTCCAGCTGTCTTTTATTATCTTCTGCTGCTACTGTTACACTTTGTCCAAAAAGTGACTGCTTCTCTACTGCTGTTAATCCTACACCTCACATTGGTTGCGGCCAAAAGGAGAAGCTCCATCAATTTACCAACTGAAGAGCTGTCCATAAGTATGTGCCTGGTGGTCCATCGCTGTTTTGGGAAGTATTTTAACCAAAGGTAAGTCAGCACTATAATCATATGAGACTTGTTTACACTTTGGAATACATGTTCTTGTTTCAGCTCTCAGGCAGACAGATTGTATCTACATTGAGTGAAAGTTTAACAACTGATAAACCTTGGCAATAGCACTTTTACCCTGAGTCATGTGTTAGAAAGACAGTTATTGACATTTTATTTTGAATCCAAAAGTTTTACTGGCAACAGCTAGGTTGTTGAGTATTCCATTTGGAACAAGAAAATAAATCCCATATTTTGGACAAGAAAATGGATCAGAGGACACATGTCCACACACGCAAACACACTCGTGCTGTGTCAAAGTCTTTGTTTACCTTCATCTCTCTGCAGGGAGTAGTCTTAAAACACATCCCAAAACCACTCAGTAAATACAGTTAATTAAAACCTTCTTTTTGAGCCAAGGTTTCAAACTATGCTAATTTGTAGTAATATTTATCACACTGAGTTCTCTTCAGGGATGCCAGATGGATATGCTTTAGCACACATGGAACTGCTCAGACAGAATATGTTCTCCAAAAGGTAAGAATTTGACTTTATTCTTGGAGTGGTGAGACAATAGAAGACACAAGCTGTCTTGGAGATAACTGAACTAGTCTGGAAATACACTTCTGAAACAGCACAATAAAGAATAAAGAACACATATGATACAAGGCTGATTAATGAACATCTGGTCTTGGATTGCACAGTTTGTGCTTTCACTCAAATATCTCAAAATGCCATATAAAATCTGAATTTTTACAATATATTTCAGTGCACTGTGTCTGTAATATGTCACATGTGCAGATGCTAAACTGCTCTGGGATTTGTTTGTCAGAGAATCCTTGGAGTTAGATTGCAATGATGAAATGGAAGTGCAATTGCAATTGGAAAACGTAGGCTGATCACAAAAGTACAGTTGGATAGTGAGAAAACATTTCATCAAGCCAGATACAGGATTTGAGGGTCATCACAAAGTCACTTGAAAGGGTGTGGAGAAAAACAAACAATCCTGAGGAACAACTCATGTCATCCCATATACACATAGGATATACAGAGCTAGGAGATATATAGGCTAAATCATTCTCTTCTGGCAATAATCGCTCTCCATAGACAATGAAAGGAGACTCAGATGGTCAGATCTTCTATAGACATCTACACAAGAAATCTCTAACAACATGTTAGATGATACGCACAATACATCATTCAATTTCATTACTTGCAACAGGGCCAATGACAGCTACAGTTGGCATATTCATAATGATACATACATAATACATATGTATTTATGGCTGTAACCCTTTTTAATGTGTTGTCTTCAAAGAGTAAAAGCCTTCCTGCTGTCATCTTCTGAAAGAGGTTCTATTTAGCTCAAATTTATTAGGAATGTTCATTGTGAAAACTTGATTTCAAAGCACATGATGAAATTTTTACCCTGCGCAATGAAAGTAAGATTTCATTCCTGAGTTCTAGCCCTGAAAGTGTGGTACAAACGAAGAAGTCTGAAAGGGGGGGCTTTTTGTCTACCTTTCATCCATGGCAAGACATTTGATATTTGTGTCTGCTTTATCATTTCAAAAGCAGAAATAATTTTTTTTCCTGTGAGTGATTTTGCAGTTTTTTGGATATTGGTATTCATACTTCAGGAACGCTTCCAGAAAATAGTAAAAAATGTAACTGTGCTGTAACCTTGTTCTACGGCTTTAGTCCAAAGATATCATTTGTCCTTTAAATCCTTGAATTTAGACAGAACTGCTGATTAATACTAGAGGAACAAAGTGAGGTGCAAAGTAGTGTGAAATAATATATTTTTCCTCAGGATCTAGAAAAGCAGAATGTAACGTCTTAGTTCTTTTTGATTATATTGGAAGCACAATGTCATACTATACATAATAATTTAAACAGAGAAGGATCTGAAGAGGGTCAGATCCAGACAGCAGATGTTCACACCTTGAAGTGGGTGTCCTGATATGTTTGGATTAAACCTGTCCTTCTGAAGAGGTTGCAGAGATTTTCTCTTGATGAAAACCATCATGTATTTACGCTTATTCACATAAAATGTTTTCCACAGAAAGCATTTGATCCATTTCTAAAATGTAGTTGACAGTAATTAGGAAGTGCAAAATTGATTATGAAGTTTGAGGTACCTGGATAATTATTAAATGGACCTAAAAAATGATGGAAAGATTCTGGTTCAAAGAGGCATTACACTTAGGACCGTCTCTGGCAGAACAAATTCCTGAGAAGCCAACTCCACTTTTGATTTTGTTCAGAGTGAAAAATGCAGTGGGTTTTTGCTCTTTTTTACCAGCAAGAAAAAGAAAATTGTTTTGAGAGAGCTCTTCTGAGGTCTAGTGTTGCATTGTACGTCTAATACCTATGTAATGATCTTCTGGGACAGAACAATATGTTCTTAGGCATTGTACAAGACCAGGCACATGGTTAACACCCAGCTGAGAATCAGAAAGAACAGAAACATCCTGCACATATTTATCAGAAGCTGTAGTGCGAGGAACAGAGCAGAGGTCACTTGCCTGAAAATAACATGGGCTTTCCTCTGGTTTGAGAGCATGGTACACAAGGAACCTGCTGTAAGTGCAGCAATTCTGTTTTCCATACGTAGTAATGTCACTGTTCAAATGGCTGGAGAATTGGGAGTGATAACAGTGAACAAGGAACTGATTTATCCATCTGCTAACTGGGCTCTGAAGCACCTTGCTTCTGGAGACCCAGAAAGCTGAAGGGGAAAAGATGAAAAGAGGACCATGGAACAGACAGTGAGCAGCAAAACTAAAGTTGAAGAATGGGCAAGCACAAGGAGAAAAACTTTATGACAAACAGAGGAAGGTTTTGTTGTGTAAGGGTCTTCAGAACAGGAGTACACTGATTTTTTTTTTTTTTTTTCTGTTGTCAACTAGAGTCTCAAAAAAATTTTTAACACTCGGTCAGCAAAAACCTCCTTGTAGAAGTGATTTGTTGTGTGACACCCTCTCAGATCATATCCTGAGACAGTGCTATTATATAATTTCAGTGAGAGCAGAAAGAGTAATATTAAAAAGGGGTAAAAATGAAGGTCGAAACATTCGGCATAAAATATTTTTAATTTTTTGCCATTTTGAAAGAAAGGAAATCAGAAGATCAAAGTGTACTTGCCACACAAACTCAGAAAGCATTAGAATAATTTTATTTAGCCTGACAAAAGTATTGGAAAAATAGGGATCACATTTTGTTTACCACAAAGCAGTATCTATAGCAAAAAGAATGCAATAATACTTCTCTTAACTACAATGAATTTGGAACACATAGAAACAGAAAACCGAGTGAAGCCAGAAAATGAAAGCAAAAAATTTTTTATAAGTTGTTTTCGAAAGACTAGTCTAATTTCCATTTCCTAACCTTTTTTTTTTTTGTTTGTTTGTTTGTTTTAAATATTTGTTGCAATGCATATTTTTAGCTTTTAAAAAAGAGACTTTTCACCACTTAGCCAAAACTGATTATACTGACCTGCTAATGCTAAGGATACTTATAGGCAGTCTGGCTTGAAAACAAAGCTCCCACTTTTCAGATTTTAGATTGTAAAATGTGTTTCTTTTCTGATGGAGAAGGAAAACACATCAAACTTGGCAAATCTTTTTCAAAGGTGAGAGAAGTGAGGTAGGGTGAGTGGGACATAAAGGAAAAAGAGACGTCCAGAGAAGGGCTGCCAACAATGTGTAGGATAAGGTTCTCATCTGGCATGAGAAGAATTGAGCCTCATGTTGTTCTTCTGAATCCGGCAGATTGCCCTGAGTGCTGGCCTCTTTGGGTTTGGCATTCCTACCTTAAAATTAAACCCCAAATCCAAGAAGTTTGTTCAACAAAAGTTTTGCCATTTCAGAGTAAAAGACAGACCAAAAGTATTTACTGCCAGAATTTCTGTTTTGGGGATAATCTGTTTAAAGCTGTGTTGAAAATCAAGACTTTAAATGCTAAGGATAGTCAGTACATCTATTTCCTAGCAAAGACAGGTAGACAACAGGGAATAGAGAGTTGTTCAAACATTAGCAATATGACTTGAGACTTCTTCAATAGAGAGGTTTATTTAATATCAGCTGTATAAATTCTCTTCATGACTGCTTGGACAAACATCTGTATTATGTGAGAAAAATGTATTTTGCACTCTGAAGTACTTATTTCTCCCCGCTAAACCGAAATGGTTAGTTCGTATGAAGGTATGTATCTATGAGGCATTGAAACCTGGTGAGGTGCATCCCGTGCCTAATTACCCTCTACTGCCTGCATAGTCAGTGATGACTCTTCTGAAAGTAATTTTAAAAGGAAAACCTAATTTAGGTATTCAGAATGACCTTTTAGAGGAGGATGGTCTTCTCTGTGGGTAATACAGATAACCCAGGAAGACTTGTGCTAAGTTAAATTCAGACTTTCAGGATCTTAAATTTAGATATCTAAAAAAAAAAAAAAAAAAAAATACAAAACTCTGCTTAGGATCAAAACAATACATTTAGTTATTGATACCACTTCTACTGTCTGGCTAAAGCTTGTAACTATCTGAAATCCTTTTAGCTAAATGATTGAGAATGATGTTAAAGGCAGAAGGTAGATTTCTGTGAGAAGCCCTTCAGTTCCCTGTATTACTCTGTTTCAATTTTTCCATCTGGAATAGCTTGTTTCTTCTCAGTTTGAGTAGTAGTCCAAAATGTTCTTTTCCCTAGCAAATCCAACCTTCAAAAATAAGGATGGATGAAAAATTGTGTATTTTCCACTATTAAAGAGCTTTCTACTGTACTTAAAATACATCATGACTGCAGGAGTTTGATGGTAGACACCTAAAATGTAATAGAAAGGTCACGGACTTGTTGGAAACAAATGCAAACTGAATTATATATCAAAGCTTTAAGGACATTTATAATCCATTTTGTATGAGTGTCGTAGATTCTGTAGAGTAGTTTATAGGTCACAGAATCACAGAATGATTTGGTTTGAAAGGAGCCTTTGAAGATCACCTAGTCCAACCTCCCTGCCATCACTACATTGAGTTGCTCAAAGCCCTGTAGAACCTGACTTGGAACATTTCCACAGTTTCTTTGGGCAACTATTCCAGTGTCTCACCACCCTCATTGCAAAAAAAAAATGTTTTCCTTATGTCCAATCTAAACTTACTCTCAGTTTAAAACCATTCCCACTTGCTCTGTCTCTACAGGCCCTGGTAAAAAGTCTTTCTCCATCTTTCTTATAAGCCTGCTTTATAGTTTGAAAGGCCAAGGTAAGGTCTCCCCATAACCTTCCCTTCTCCAGTCTGAACAACCCCAACTCTCTCAGTCTTTCTTCATAGTAGAGCTGTTCCATCCCTTTGACCATTTTTATAGTCCTCCTCTGGCCCCTCTCCAACAGGTCCATGTGTGTCCTGTGCTGAGGACCCCAGAGCTGGACCAGCACTGCAGGTGGGGTCTCACCAGAGCAGAGCAGAGGGGCAGAATCACCTCCCTGACCTGCTACCCATGCTCCTCGTGATGCAGCCCAGGACACCATTGGCTTCTGGCTGTGAGCGCACATTGCCGGCTCATGTCTGATCTCTCATCCACCAGCACCCCCAGGTCCTTCTCAGCAGGGCTGCTCTCAATCCCTTCATCCCCCAATCTGGATTGATTCTGGGGATTGCTCCAACCCAGATGCAGGACCTTATACTTGGCCTTGTTGACCTTCATGTATTTCACATTTCCCCACTCCTCAAGCACATCAAGGTCAAGTGATAGCAGTCAGTCACACTGGGGGATTTCAGACATTGCAGAGCAGTCTCCTTATAATCAAGCTGAGGAACATCAACATATTTTTTCCTTGTAGCAAACTTGCACTTTCTGCAAGAAGAAACATCATCTTTCTTTGTAGCAAATTTGCACTACCTGTAAGAAGAAAGGCTTCCCCGCCATCCTGTATGAATCAGGATTTTAGTGTGAATGGAGCAAGCAGAGCATCATGAGGACAGAGCAACAATAGAGACAAAGTTAAGGGCAAGTTAGTATGCAAACATCAGAAGCGATTTTCCCAAACATCTCACTCCATGTAGGACTGGCTAATGGAAGCACGGAGTCCTTTGGCTGTGGAAAGCAGTATCTGACACAGCAAGAAGGCAGTTCTACCTATTTTTGTCACCATCTCAGTGCTGAATCATAGACACTTCTATCGTCTCAGTGCTGTTCCTTCTCCAGATTACTGTCCAACATTTTCCCAGTAAACATACTGGAAAACAAAGTAGAATTGGTCCTTTCCTCTACCACTGTACAATACAGTAAAATCAGTGTGAGTCTGATTCAGTGACACACTTGGCTGCAAAATAGTAGTTTAAAAAGAAAAAAAAAAAAGAAAAATAAAAAGAAGTGATCTTAGCCCTGCTGCTAGAGCTTCGCTAGATGAGCTTGTACTGTTTGTTCCATGTGCAGCTTGCTTGCTGAGCAGGGAAAGCTGAATTTAGCACTGTCCTGCAGTGCGTTGCCCCTGATAATGTTTGATAGTTGTAGTACTCTTACATTAATCGCAGAAAGAGCATGATGTATAGTGATCTAAGCCACCATGCAGACTAATTACTTGATGAATTAGAGCGTTAGAGTGCAATCTGAGAGAGTCAGACACTTTTTGAGCACTTGGCATTTGTTCCCTGTATTGTACAGAGAAGGTGGCTCAATGTCTTCTTTCATCTCTGTCAGATGTGGATAATACTTGTCTGTCCCAAACTGGGGGTTAAAGAGGAGTTTGCTCCTGTTGGAGATGTGCTCAAATATTGTCACAGTAAGAATCAGACGGGTGCCAGGAACACAGATTTCTCTGTGAAGTCCTCAACTAGCATGGAGTAAATGAGGCATAATACTATACTGAAGTAAACAAATGGAAAAAAAAAATCAGTGTCCTCACTCCTGAACTGCTCATCTTGTGCTCTGATGGAAGCAGTTGTACTGCAGGAAAAAGAGACTCACACAATAGAATAGGATTGCAATACACTTGTGCAAGAAGGCATGTAATGATCTGGCTTTTTGAGTGTTTCCTGTTTAATTTATACTCCTCACCAACATTTGTTCATGTTCTTGTTCCTTCCCAAGTTGTAGAAGATACTTTCCTGGAGATGCTGAGTTTTTCAGCCAGTAGCAAACAACTAGTAGCAAAACCCAAAAATGAATGAAAACTTATCATCTAATAAGCAAGGAGATGCAGTAGAAGATGAACTCTGGATAGAGAGGAAAAGGTGAAATTTGCCCATTGATCCTAAGTCTGTCTGAGAAAAAGATACACCGTGTCAAAAAGAATTGCAATGCCCAGACCCATGTGACATCCTTCTATATGAAGACTACTCAGATTCGCATGTTTCCTGCTGCTGGGTCTTCAGTTTCCTTATCAATGTTTTTCATAAATACCTTGAAGTAAGAAAACCTAAACTATATCATTCTAATTATTCACAGTTAGAATAATATATTCATGCTCAGGTGGAATCACATAGACATACATATCCCAGTACAGGCTTTTGTATTCGGTGCTCGATCTTCTAATCTGAAGAAGCGTAGCTCAATTGATACACAAGATAAGCCCATTTTTACATAGTCTCTATAAACAGAAATAGGGCTCTAGCAATAAAAACATAACATCATGGAGGAGAGAACTGAAACCCAAAACCTGATGTGTTTTGCTGAAGATTTGAGTGAAGTTGGTTTGTTCATTTAAGTAATTTCCATTTAAGGCACACAGAAGTACACAAAAAAATTGTAAGCAGTTAAGAAGAAAATCAAAATTGCAACAGTACACATATTAGGAAATATAAAAATGCAATTGATTCAGGATGCTGTTGACATGTTAGAGCAGGGACTTGAGACAAACCGTGCCATTTCATCCTTTTAAGTTCTCTGGTCATGTCTACAACTCAGATCAGTTTGTCATTTAATAATTATTTGTAGCTCTTTCAATGTAGTATATGCCTCCAGACAGAGATACTTTCTTAGAGTAATTATTTCATGCTACTTATAACCAAATTTTACTGTGTCTTATTCTATGGAGTAATGAGGTCAAATACAGTGTTCTTCCTAGGCATCTTCATTAATATGGAGAGATTTGTATATGCAGGGAGATCAGGAGCTTGACCTTGCAAAAATAAAAGCATGAGTACAAAATATACAGCCAAACAGGCATTTCATTCCTGATTTGTTGGCAATGAAGAAAAAAAGAGAACCAGCTGGCTAAGGTTTACAGGTCCTATTACAAGCCTTATATTTAAATTGCTGGAGTGGTCAATGAGTACATATGCTCTACAGAACATATTTACTTCTTTTCCTCTCCAGGTGCAAATTTCCATGTCTTCAGTTTGCCAATCAAAATTGATGTTTTTCAAATTCTATTACTTCATTATAATACTTATTTTTTTGTTTGTTACATTTATTTTCATTCTTTAACTATGATTTTTGCTGTAGCAAGACATTTGAGTTTGATCAAGCTTGTGCAGTTATTTTTTTTATTTGAAGACATTTTTACCAAAGCCAGAATTCCTTAAAAAAAAGAAAAAAAAAAAAAAAGACACACTTTATGTTTTGTTTACAATTTTATCACAAATAAAAGAAAACTAAAGCATTGCCTTTTCACTTCTGTACTTTTCTAAGTCAAAGCTGGAAAAAGAGAGAAGAGGGTGTAAAACTTAAAAAAAAAAAAAAAAGAAAGAAAGAAAGAAAGAGAGAAAGAAAAATTAAAATCATCCAGTTACTCAAAATAGATGCAGATACATGCTTCAAAGTTCTCAGTGGATACATCATTTTTGAATTAGCTCTGCTTTTCCTGTAGTGCAGGAAAAAAAGGCTTAGTGCCAGGTTATACTTGTATTTGAATTCAATTCAAGATATTACCCAGAAATCCAAACCAAGTGTAATTATTGATAGTCTCAGCATGTATAGTGGAAGACAGCTGAGTGATAATAGTTTTGCATGTATTATGGTATCTCATCAAGTAGTATGGTACCTCATCAAGTATTATGTGCATTTGTGCGTCATGCTACTTATCTCTGACATGTCAAAAAAACATCTTGAGTGCTTTAGGATGTGAAGCATGATGGGTGTATTTGTTCTTCAAAGAATATGCTTTCCTCATTAACATGAGAAGCTGTTGCACTTGCATATAGAAGGAGTATAGTGATCTAGGCCAGGTGGAGCTACATGGTTTTTCGAATTAATACTTACTGTACTGTACCATTCTCATTATCTATAGCAAAAAGTTCGGTCTTCACAGGAAGGGCAGTGTTAACAGAAACCAGTGTCAGAAGTAATAGCTTTGGAGCGTTAACATTTTATCCATTTGTAAATTACAGATTAAATCTTGCACATTCACCTGCAGCAAGAGATGTAAGGACTGAATTCAAAATGTTATTATCCATGTGTACTGAAACACTGTAGACTACATGGGGTGTGCAGTCCT
The DNA here is from genome assembly GCF_037038585.1 of Patagioenas fasciata. Classification (NCBI taxonomy): domain Eukaryota; kingdom Metazoa; phylum Chordata; class Aves; order Columbiformes; family Columbidae; genus Patagioenas; species Patagioenas fasciata. The sequence goes on from NC_092520.1 coordinate 206,491,181, forward strand.
GACATGATGATATTGTTCCAAATGCCTAAACAGTTCAATTAGTTCAGTGGGGATATTCATGTCTAGGATAGTATTAAGATCTCTCCTTCAGCTCAGATGTGTGAGTTTTTCAATACCTGCCATTAGAGTGGCTATTGCACATTCAAGATGCAAGAACATCACTGGAAACTCAGAGCCTTCATACAGGAAGATGGCTCTGCAAAAGGTTTTTCATCCTCAGTCAGATCAGTATGAATGCTCTGAAAATCCCCACAATAATGTCATGGCAGATGTGTCGTTCTTAAGATCAACATGTGGCTTCTTGAAGCTTGAAGAAACAGACAGCTGTGATCAATATGAATCCTATCTCTCTTGGAGCATTACAGAAGTTACAAATAATGTCTTGGAAGAGTATGAATCTGAGATTAAAAGTTTTAAGGCAGGGATCCCTGGTTTAATTTGCTGTGTCACTGCTTTTCAGTAGCGCCCGAGATATTGGCCCCGTGTCAAGCGCTCAGCAGCAAGTGTACAGCCTTTGGTTTTCCATTCACATTCCATCACTACTTTCCCCTAAGCAAAAACTATCCACAATATGTCCTTCCCCTGCCTTACACTAGAATATCTTCATTTCACTGGGATGAAAATGCGGATTCAATACTTATGCTCCCAAGTCTGTAAATTCCTGTGGCAAGTACTATGAACAGAGCAACAACAAGGTGCTGCCACCAGCTGAGCAGTGATAGCTGCTTATCAGCTGATGGGGTAACTGCCCACAGACTGCATCGTATAAACTGCAGTGCTGGTAGGAAGATGAAGAGTGGAGGTAGTATCTGGGACCATAGCTGGAAACCCTTGGTTTAAAGGATAATGGATCTGTTATATAGGCTACTAATCTTGCTCAGCAATGATCAAGCATCACGAGTGGCCAGTTTCATCTCTCGGTCCTCCTTGGTCAATAGAATATAATGTAGAACATCTCTATCCATATTCACTGATGATATAGAGGTCAACATAACAGATGTAACAGCCATAAAGCTTTCTTGTTTTGGCCTAAAAGTGAGAAGCATTTACGCAGAGAAAAAAAAAATAGGTCCTAGTTGAGAAACGGGAACAGATTCCTATGTTCCTTTTTTGTTATCTTATATATATGCAAATTTTAGTCTGTGGACCAATGACTGCCCAGGAGCTGATACTGATTAATAATAATGCTTCCAGCAAAAAGAAATCCAGAAGTCTGTAAACATTTATTTTTGAGTCAAAGCCACAGAAATATGAGTGAAAAACAAATAAACAATAAGAAAGCCAAGTACAATGGCTGGCAAGCAAGGCAGACTGAATTCCCTACAGCACACAAACCCACTAACGAGGCTTTTGCAATAGGAAAAGGTGATGCAACAGAAGACTTCTGGAGAGAAACCCAGAGGAGGAGAAGGCCTTCTTGCTTTCTGTGTGCACAAAAACCACATTTGTGCCTTTTTTACCTTCTGTGGATGGAAGAGAAGCCTCCCTGTACCAAGGGTTTGAACAAAACAGGGTTATCAATGCAGAGGGTAAGTGCTGCTCCCAGGGAGATTTCCCCTTTTTTCTGCAAGACTGAATTATTTTATGTTTTGCCTGATACAAATAAACCTCTTTTAAAGCGACTTCAGTCACAAGAAAGGAGACAGCTAAACACTTCCTATCAACTTTCCACAGATCTTCCCCACTCATTTCCCTCTGATCAAGGATACATTCAACTTTCTCTCCTCTTCCACTGAAAGAAGAGACTGGAAGAGATGCCACTTCCTCAAGTGGCTGTAGATTCCATTGACTCAAAGTCTTTAATGTTGCACTTTATCTGCATATAAACCTTAAAAGAAGGACAGCTAACTTTCAATGTTCAGGGATAGGCCAGGGACATAGCAACATAGACCCAAGGCAGTCACTTCCAGTGGACATCTGAAGTCTACTAATGACTTATGATGCTCAGAAATAGGCATAAAACATTATAGTTTTGTATAAATGGTTATTTTTTCCTTCCTGAAGATACTGAACCATTGTCATAATCACTGTACATTAGCTAGGTCTGGACGAATCTTTTCTGAAGAGGTGTATTCAAAACTGGTAGATCTGATATGATGTATGTCAGGATATTTCTGCAGATTCAATTAAAAAAAAAAAAGAAAAAAAAAAGAAAAAAAAAAGAAAATAAATATTATGCCTAATACTTACAGGCTATAGAGAAAAAAAGCTGTAGGAAAAAAAAAAATCACAATAGTATTAAGAAAATGAGTGTCCTATGTGACAAACTCAGTGTAAAGTCAACCACTCAATGCATTTCTCATATATCATTCCTAGTTAAATGTAGTTACACATATACAAAACATATTTTGAATGTTCTATACAGTTTGAAATAGAAACAGACTTTGAAATATGCAAGCTACAGATGGTTTCTCATACATTTCTGAACAATAGAGCAGCACTAATCAACCTAGCTCAAAGGATGTTTTTTTAAAAGCTCCTGTTCATCTCATGTTTTGATTAGAAATTAATTATTATCCCCTGCATCTTCATTAGCCACGGCAGTTTGAGATTCTCACACCATATACAAGTTTCTGTTACAGAGAAATTTCCTTCAACCTAAACAGAAGATTCAGAAGGAAGAAAAGGAAGAGGCTCTATGTTTCCTCATTAAGAAATACCTGCTGTATAGGAGACATCTCAGACATCACCTTTGTCTTGTGTTCTTTATGCCCTTTTCCCAACTTCCTCACTTGTGAATATTTTCAAAGTACTACAGTAGCCTAAAACTTCATCAAGAGAAATATTCATAATGAGCAAATATAAACCCAAAAGCCATTCACTGGAACCCACTGCTAGTGAAGGATCCAAGGGATTCATGTCCAGGAAGACTGATGGGCTGAGGAAAGTAGGACTGGATGCAGACGTATCAAAACCACAGCAGAAGAAGAACACACTGAGTAGCCCTTAGGACAGTCCTTGTCACAGACCTGCCATACCAGCCACAACAGGCTGCAAACATGTGAACTCCCCTTCTCCTAAACGCGAGCTGAAGGATATCTGATAAATCCCCCTCTGTGCCTAAAGGAACAAAGCATCCTTCACTGTGAGTTAAATGATACAGAGAGGCCCCAGAAGAAGGGTGGTTGAAGACAGACTAGCATTTAGACACGTATAATTGAATGTTGCATGGATGCTAGTTACATCATGTCTTGAAGTTATATGATATTATCCTGCTCAATTATCCCATTTTTACCTGGAGGCCCCTTGAGTCTGCTCTCATCTTTCAACAAATCTTTGCTTTTGTAATTCTTTTACAGTTAATTTCTTCCCCCTTGTTTCTTCTTTCTGAAAACGTGAAAGGAAAGGGGAGAGAGGGAAAAAAAGGCAAGAAAAGAAAGTATATCTGGAAAATGCATTCACTTCAAATCTGAGCAGGAAGCCTTCAGAAAGATGGGAAGACTGGAAAGTGAGGATCACCTCTTATGAATCACAGGTCAAACTTCATATGGAACAGGCAGATAAAAGCTGTGTCTTCTCCATAGTAGTTATGTTTCATGGTGGTAAATGCAGACAAAAAAGTTCAGGCTGGCTTGGAAAGCTCAGTCACGCTTCTCTACAGAAATAATGACTGAGAAACGGGCATTGTGACAATGCAAATACCCATCCTTCATAACTTCTAGTGTCGTAAAGGCAGAATAATCTTGTTGAAGATCTCAACTGAACAAACAGAGGTCTTCAGATACTGTTATGCCATACTTTTACAAGGGATGGAAAGCATGATGATAACTCCCTATTACATCTGACATTTGTCCCTCCTGACATGCCCTCATGCTCATTCCTGTACATTTTATCCATGTAAGGAAGATGGAAGAAGTCGAGACCAAATGGTTGATGCAGCTGCTTCTGGATGCAAAGATATTTGCTCAAGAGTTGAAAGAACTGAGTATAAAGAATATGGCATATTTGTTCTGTTTCTCTATTGTACCTCAGTCTTGTTTCATTCCAGAATGGCCTGGAAATTCCTTGGATCTTCTCTCAGAGAAGAACCTTTTCTCATGAAAACAGGGTGTTCAGAAACCGAAAAAAACAAAAGTCTAACCTGTTCAAGTTCAGAATAAACTTTTTAGATCCTGTTAAAGAAGGATTTAATCTCAAAAACTAGAATTACATGAGCAGCATAACAGGGTGGCTTTTCTCAGACTATCAAGAAGGAAACATGCTGCATTTAGTGCAAAATAACATCTCAGGCCTGAATTACCTTGCCCACACAGTTCTTCCATCAGTAAATTGAACCTTTTCTTGTCGCTTTACTGCTCCTAGTAACCGTTTACATGCAGCATGCAAAACTATTGATAAAAAAATGGAACACTTCCTGGAATAAAAATGCATTCTTCCTGAAAACCCCAGCTATTTATTGCCTCAGATTCAGCAGGGAGGAATCAAGCCGCAAAAGAATGAGCTGTTCGTGCAATGTTTCTCCTTAATATTTTATTGACTAGAATGGAATTCTTCATTTTTCCTTCCCCCTTCCTCGTCACTCAACACAGCTTCTTAGGAGCCAAATCACTCAATTCAGCAAACTGATACCATCCCTAACACCTCCTTCTTTCTTTTCACACACTTAAACTTTCACTTTCTCAACACTAAGGACAAACAATTTTTTAAATTTTCCTGTAAGTTTTGAGAGTGATGAAACACACTTGCAGTCAGATTTTGTTCCTACAGACTCTTAAATCTTCCAAGTCTTTTCCTTTCGTATATTGACTTTATATTCCAGACTTATAAGCATTTTAACTTAGCTCTCCCGTTTTCATCCAGGTGTCCTTCATTGGCTTCTTTGCAGCTCTATAGCTGTATTTACCAATGATGAAGTCAGATTTCAGGATCAGAGACCAGTTGAGTCAGCAGGCTGCACAGTGGCTTCCATGGAATCTTTTTCTACCATCTTCTTGTTTTTGTAGAAACAAAAGTGCATGTACAACAGAAATTCAAATTCCCTGCATTTCAGGAAAGCCATGAGAGTGCAGCTTGTGCCTTCCTGAGTAATTAGGAGATAAGACAGTCATGTAATGTCTGCTGAACAACTGATGACTATCAGACTTGTTAAGATGATTTTTATCTTTGTTTCCAGGACTACTGTAATAAATAAGCTGGTTCAGTTGTGACAAAGAAGAGGAAAAAGGGAAAAAGAGAATGCTGGGGTGAGTAAAATAAGATTTCTTCACTGACAATGTGTTCACTGCTCTTAACTCTGTAACATCTAAAAGAAGATGAAAGGTGTTCTTATTAAGAGTTAGTATGAGTGGCTTTCTTGGAAGAACCAAATAAAAGAAGTAATAGTGTGCCAATCATTAAGATACCTATAGATAGTAGTCAAAAAATAACAAAATGCATTCCCTGAAATAGTAATTGATGTTGATAGAAAGAGCAAGTCATGTTTTTGAACATCACTCTTCAGCTGAAACCACACTGTCCTTCATCTAACACATGGTTAATGAATCTAATTTGGGAATAACAATAGCTTTCATGAGAAAATAAATATAAACCAGTGAATTGATATTTTCATATAACAAAAAATTCACAAGATTGAATTTTATCCACTATGAATCTCACTCAGCAATGAAATTCAGGAGCTGGTTTTAAATTGCATGTGACTACAATAAAAGAAAACCATTCTTAGCTGGGCTGTTATCTGTATCTCCAACATAGTGGTGCCAGTTGTCATCCTTTTAAGGTAGAGTCTGGAAGCCTTTCCTTTGTAAACTTGTGTTTCAGGAGCATGCATCTGCTGTTACACCAAATCAGAGCTCACAATAGATGCAACATTTTTTCATTTGTGAGAAAGACTTTATCTGATATTTTTTTTCATTTTATTATGGGATATGAAATGTCACGGAATCATATTGATTTAGAAATATTATTTTTCCAGTCTATAATTACCACTACCTGTTTTTTGAAACAAAACTTCAGAGGATCTCACTCTTAAGATTTATACTACACCTGCAAATTCACTGACTTGAAGAGAAGGTAGGACAACTCAACTTAGGAGGGAAAAGAAGGTAACACAGGGCTATGAAATAGAATTCTATTGAAAATTTTCCTGAATAAGGGTACATCCAGCCCTTTGTAAATCTAAGCTGAAGAGGATTTGATGCACTGAATCTCAGACATAATTACTTATAAATATTTGAATCAGAACTGCAACTTGTAGTACCCAATCATTTTTAATAAACAATGTGACAAAACACTAAATTCATACAATAACAGAGGAATTTTATCTTTGTATCCATTACTAAGTTTTGCATCCATCACTGGGATTTCTATCAAAGACTGATGGCAATAGAATCTCCCTAAGGGATCAGTAGAAACATATCATGACCTTTGCTAATAGCCTTGTATAACAAATATTCTGTATTTTTACCTCACAAGGAACCTCCATGAGATATTCATTCTTCCTTCTTTATTTCAAATCTCTTACTGCATCCTTCCTAGACTACCCACAAGCATATCTTGCACTCATCTTGCATAATGCCAGCAAAATATGCCATGCTTTATTCCTGATTGTTAATTCTTATCAAGCACCTTCGGAGTAATCAGAGTTAGGAGGCTTTTGAGATCAGTCTACATTTCAGTCAATTTTACCGAGTATATTGCAGGAATCATACTAAACAGGATAACAATGGGACAAATAGTGAGGTAACTCACTAGTAGATTACATATACTTGCACATTTGAACATCTGGAAGCTTTAACTAGTGTTTTTAAACGTCTTTCAGACAACTCAAAGGTTCTGAAGGGCACAGCTCATGACTTGTATGGCTGTTAAAAACAGTAAGTCTCTGAACTCAGTATTTCACTTCTCCAGGCTACTTACATGACCAAGCAGCAGATCTAATTATATTCTTATGAACGATGCCAGGAATCTGTGAAAGGTGATTCATTTCATGGCATGTGGCATTGTGTCAGTGAAGTGAAAGGCATTTTTAACAGGGGTATAACAAAGACAAAGAGCTAGCTGGTGATATGCTTTTCTTTGGTTCAAGTGGAATGCCACATGTGCTGAAATGCTGGAGACCTCATAATAATAATAATAATAATAATAATAATAATAATAATAATAATAATAATAATAATAATAATAGTAATAATAATGTTCCAGGTTCCAGTATAAGTTGGGGAATGACATACTAGAGAGCAGCACTGGGGAAAGGGATCTGGGGGTCCTGGTGGACAGCAGGATGACCACGAACCAGCACTGTGCCCTTGTGGTCAGGAAGGCCAGTGACATCGTGGGGTGTATTAAAAGGGGGGTGGTTAGTAGGTCGAGAGAGGTTCTTCTTCCCCTCTACTCTGCCCTGGTGAGACCACACCTGGAAAATTGTGTTCTGGCCCCCCAGTTCCAGAAGAACAGGGAACTGCTGGGGAGAGTCCAACGCAGGGCAACAAAGATGCTGAAGGGAGTGGAGCATCTCCCATGTGAGGAAAGGCTGAGGGAGCTGGGTCTCTTTAGCTTGGGGAAGAGGAGACTGAGGGGTGAGCTCGTTAATGTTTATAAACATATAAAGGGTGAGCGTCATGTGGATGGAGTCAGGCTCTTCTCGGTGACAACCAATGATAAGAAAAGGGGCAATAGGTATAAACTGGAACACAGGAGGTTCCACTTATATTTGAGAAGAAACTTCTTCTCAGTGGGGGTGAAGGAGCACTGGAACAGGCTGCTCGGGGAGGTTGTGGAGTCTCTTTCTCTGGAGACATTCAAAACCCACCTGGACACCTTCCTGTGTAGGCTCATCTGTGTGTTCCTGCCCCAGAAGGGTAATTGGACTAGATGATCTTTCGAGGTCCCTTCCAATACCTAACATTCCGTGATTCTGTTGGTGTTAATAATAATAATAATAATAATAATAATAATAATGTAATTCCATACCAAAATTTGTAATGACAAACGTCATAGAACTACAGTATACACAGGTTTTCTTTTTTACATGTATTTTCAGGCAAAACTTCTGGAGGGTGTTAATATCTTAATAATTAAATCACCCAGTAGAGCCAAGAATGACAGATTTGTTACCACTTTTACTGATGTTATTCATCTGGTCTTCTAATTTTAGCTCTTCAGTCTTTGTGTTTTACCTTTTCTTTGTATTCTTTTCAATAGCTGGATAAAGCTCTTAAGTGACCTGAAAAAAATATTAGGAGGTTTTTTTTTTTTTTTTAGGTACTTCCTCTTGTCCAACAGTAAGTCCACACTGGATCAGAAAGTCTCAATGGTTAATTCAGATACCCACACCATAAACAGTATAGACAAAGTATTCAGTCAGTTGTAGTGATAATTGTACTCTCTGGGTACTCGTTCATGACAAAAAAAAAAAAAAAAAAAAGGACCAGGAATCAACTGTACATTGATATACAATTATATTTCTTATAAATTGGAAAAAAAAAAAATAAAGAGAGATTTATGCCTCCACTCATTTCCAACAGGGAAAGGTTGGTTCTACCAGATGTAAAGATCTCCAGCTCTTTACCATAAATGTCCAGAGAAATATCTATTATCCTTTACACAAACATGTTGTAAAAATCAGTATGAAAAAAACTATTACATTCTGATTCTCCAGCCATGCTTAATGACAACTGAGCAAATAAGGCACTGCCTTTGATTTACTTCTTTATCCTGGGTACCTTCATATACATTCCATGTGATACCAAAGTCAACAACTTTAATTGATTTTCATCAGCTGACAAAAAACTTCAAAATTCATAACTTCAGTCCTAAAGATTTGTTCTTGGACAAGGAAGAATAAAGGAAATAAAAGATAAAATGTCTGAAAATGAAACTTCCAGTAGAATTTTTTCATTTTGATTCTAGTAGAGGCTTTTTCTTCTCAGGAGATCATACTGATTTCTGTGACTCTGTTAACATTTTTATATGAATTCATCTAGCTAGCTAGCTATCCTAAGTATATCTCACTTGCCTGATATTTTCTCAGTAGAATATTAATATTTTCCTGGTCCTAAGACTGCTTGCTCAAATACCTCTTGGGTTCACAAGACCTGATACACTAGAAGAACCTTGCTGTGCAGATAGAGTGAAAACTTTCCAGGTCTGTGTCATAAACCTATAATTGTGGCAGAGTTCTCTGGCTGTCTTGTTCTTCTGCACTTCTTATCTAGATACAGCAAATTTTTTCTTCCCCATACTAGAAAAGCTTACAGCCTTCAGCACTATCAGGGTCTTCTCTAGTTAGGGTAACTGCTAAACCCCCAGTGTCAGAATCTCTAGTAGAATTTTCAGGAGTTCTGTTTTCCAAGACAAACTTCAAACTAACTGCATGTTGTTCACATTTAGAAAAAAATTTCTCTTGAACTGCTGAATTTTCCTGAAAAACAGATTTTTCAATTTTGGGACTTTTAAAGTCTGATCTCACCTGTAGAGGAGCTTATGCCTACTTAATATCTAGTAAAATCTTATTTTAGTGTTACAAACCCCAAATAACCAGTTTTTCTACTTTACTGGAAACACAGATATATTTCTACGAATGAAGAAAAACTGCTGACTGCTCATAATGTAACCAAAGGTTGCATAACATAAAACTTGGAAATCATGGCTCCAAATTCCTTGAAAATGGTTTACTTTTGTGTGTGTTTTATCCTCTAAGGTGAAATACTTGTTATTACTCTTTCAGAACTGGGAGATCAGTTCACCAGTAGCAAAGTAATCATGGTGTTTGCTGTGTTACTAAAATGTAGATCAGTAATGACTTTACCTCATCAGTAATGTGACATACTGTCATTTATTCTGTCATCATGGATTTGTCACTGCATCTCTAGAAGTAGATTGAACCTAACTTGCATCTCAACAGCAATTTCCTTACATTTAAACTATATTTTCTTAGTTATTCAAGGTAAGAACACATGGTCTTGAGTTATGTGCTTATTGAAAAGTGGTCCATGAAAACTTGAATTACTTTTCTGAGCTAGGGATGATTTTGTGATGGACAATTATACACCAACATAATGGAATTTGTTACATCTGTCAGCTGAGTTATAATTCTATCACTCTATATGTTAGTCCTTTCAGCATTTCTGGAACTTCTTGCCAAACTGGGCTTGTTCTTTGCATTCAGCAGTGACTCAGTACAATATAAAGGCAAATTAATGTGAAAAAATAGCAAATCAGATTAAGATAAAGTGAAGCTATTTGTCAATCTTGCTAAACATCACTAAGGCATTTGATTGCAAGAAGTATACTCGGTCTTTTACGGTACTCCGTATCTAGCCTAAAGAAACATTTAGCTTTATCTTTTGACGTGCCTTCTTTTGACAATAAATACACAAAGGGTGCTGTTTTAAGTTAACATTTACCTCAGGATATTTATTGCTAGCTATAGTTATCTACACACCTTCAGCAAAGTTCCCCCTCCAGATAAGGTGCATTTTTTAAACAAAGTGTTGACTATTGGCATTATTTTCTCCAACCCTTCAATTCAGTTTAGACAGTAGAGAAATTATATCTGAGATTAATTGTTTTGCACACATACAAAGCAAAATGAGAAGAAGACTAAGAATCTGAAGATACATTATATCAGTATGTTTGGATTTAACTAGTCAATTTGTTTAATTCTAATCTTTGAGTTTGCAACTAACCTGTATCTTCAAGAGAAATCAAATGAATCTTTATTGCATCTTTCAATGCTGAGCCTAACCATTTGTTAGTTAAAACCAAAATAACTGCGGATTCTGTTTAACAGAGGCATAGTCTTCCCCCAGCACCATTATCTAAAATCTGTGTTCCATTAAGTTCTGTAAGGTTTTTCTAAAAAGGATACATATGTGAGCTAAATTTCCTTACAGCTGAGTGAGGGGCACATTTGGAAGTTCATTCCTCCACCAAAGCTCAGCTGCTGCACAATGTCAGCCAGAGCTTAAAACTGCACAACTGTTGCATGCAGCCACGGCACAGAGGATCACTTGTGGGGTGGAAAAATGGGATGAACATGACACATGGCTCCAATACTGTCTTTTTTGGAAGTGGCATGTGCACTTATATTCAGTACATTTTTCTGACTTTGCTTAAAAACATTCCATATGACTCAGTCTTTCATTTAAATATTAATCCCAATTTCCAACCGTTTCATCTCCTGAGCATGACAATAAATATCAATTACCAAATGCAGCCATGAATATTTGAAAAAAATAGGCTTCATAAAATGAAACAGCTGTTGTAACTTTAAAGATAAGTCATTAATCTCTTGCCTCCAAAATAACAACAGACTCCCAATGGTGTTTAGAACATCTGATAAAGAAAAGAGTCAAGCACTAGGTCCAGGAGCTGGAATGTGTAAGCAATCTTCATCCCATCTGTGGATGCATGCCATAGATGGGTTGACCAAAGTTACAGATGTGATTGACTTGCTACCTAAATTGCTTTCCTTCAGAAACTGATGATTGTGGGATGTAGAGTTGAATGCTGAGAAAGTCCAGATTGGCTAATGGTAATTTCCTGCTGTGCCTTTGACACCGCTTGACTCTAAGTCAACAAAAGGTTCCTTCTATATAGTGAATGTCTACATTTTCATTTGACAATGTTAATTGAACACTTCCCCCTCAAAATTTGAACACTGACATAAAAGATGTAATTGTGTACTGACTTTGAATAGTGAAGAGTTAATTAGCATGCAATGGTTCAGGACAGGTTCAAGTTTCATGTGCACAAAAGCTGAAACAACCTTTTTCAACATCCTATTCATTTAACGTTAATTTCACAAAATAACGAGAGGCCATGCAGTAGATCAAGGTGTTATTGTCTTTCAGGTCAGGTTTGTTTGCTGAGAAATAAAGGCTTAATTTGAGCTAAACAGCTAAAACAGTGTCAGCTGTGTTTATCAGTAAATGATGCAAACATCTAGACAACGAACTCATAGATACTCTGGCTAGACTGTTTCCACGATACTGGTTGGAAATTAGAAACCTCTAATTGGGAAAGATCACAGAATAAAAAGAGAAGGAAAAAATAATCAAACCATGAAGGTAGCTGATGGCAGAAATCATAAATAACATATTATTTCCATGTGCTAATTACTTCTGTGCTTAAATAACACTGATCTTGGTGTATTCCTTGTGTTTAGTTACATACTAAACCTGCTACACCCTTCAAAAACCACAGCTTTCCCTGAGCAGGGAATTCTTTCTGTGCCAAACCATGTGGTGGTTTTATGCTGCAAACAAATGAGAACTGGTGAGATGAACAGCTCATTTTGGGTTATGATCTAAGTCAGTATGAACAGTGCTCTCCAGAGGTGTATAGCTGATGTTCCTTCCATTGCACTGTGTCTTAAAGTGTTTTACTGAGTAGTCAGTGGAAAATAAATGCTCATCAAGTTAGAAGGTAGAATTTAAAGGATAATCCTTTTCTTCTACTCATCACAATATTTCAAAGAAAAGTTTAAATACAGCAGAACTCCCTCCTTAGGGCAATTAAAGCTCTCGAGTATTGGCCGTATAAAAGATCAAGTTCCAATGAGGACACATTTTTCTAAATCTGTCTTGTTAATGAAAGAGCTTCAGGCTTTGTGCATAGTTTTTGTCATGCTGGAAGCAGAATTTAAATTCATGTTTGCTGCCTTTGGTCAGTTTCTTTGTGCTCATAATCCACAAAAGTAGGCCTTATTTTTACTGTCTTTTTTTCCTCTTTTTTTTTTTTCCTCCAGTTATTCCAGTTAAACAGTATTACACAATCAGGACAAGACAACAAACTAAAAAAAAAAAATCTTCAAAATCTCCACTAGCAGGACAAAAATGCCAATTACTTCATTCAGTATCCTTCCTCCAGTTCTTTTAGATTTATACAGATCAGTGTAAGCTACTACATATAAAAGTGACACCAAAGTCAGATTGCATCTCAACAACGAAATGTCAGTCACATTAGACAGATTTAGCTGGCTGAGTTTCAAAACTGATTCACTATATATTCTGAGCTTGGGTCACTTCAAAAGTATGGCCAAATTTAGCAAAAAAGTTAATATGTTAACTATCAATTTTAACAACTCTAGAACAAATTGTTCCCTATAACTCAATGGTTAGGTTAATCTGAAATATGGTTTACTCTCTATTTGATATGTAGAGAATCCTCTCTGTCTGATGTATAGAGAAGGACTGAATTGAGAAAGAGGCAGAACTCTATAATCTAATAGTTTGGATAGCCAGATCCTAATTTCTTATTCTTTTGAGTACACAAATATTTTGAAGAGTAGACCGGGTTTCATGGGAGTTGACAGTTTTAAGAAGTCATAGTCTGAAGATTTTGTGGAAGAATATTCTCAAACTAGAGCTGGTGGTAAGAAATAATATTCTAAATCCCTTGCTCTGTTTCAGGTATTTAGTATTTTACTCAGGATGATTCAAATCCTAGATAACTCTGCAAAAGTTTAGCAAAATATTTCAACAAAATAACATGTGGTAGAATTCTCTCTCCTCTGTCTGAAATCAGTCTTTTGCATATACTATGCATATGCATACCCAAGGAAAAAACTTGAGGGGAGGGAAAGCTTAAAGAAATTATTATTGGGTCATTCTTTAAGAATTTTTATTCAGGTATTGAAATTAAAAAAACAAACTGGGAAAAAAAAAACAAACAAACAAACAAAAAAATCTTGATAGTAACTGACACTCCAATAATGAAAGATATTTGGATCCCCCAGGATCCAAAAAAGCAAAGTACAAACAAATGTAATAGCTACAACTTCAGAAAAAGCTGAAAATCTAACAGCAAGATTAATTAAGGCAAGAGATAACACAGGTGTGGGGCGAACTAACATCAGCACAATAAAAATTTGAAGAAACACATAAAATTGACAATATTGAAGAAGATTATAGAAATCATTAGACGACTGGAAATGTGGGAGAGAAGGAGCCCGACTCAATTTACTTCAAGAATGTGAACATGGGGAAGTAAAGCTACCAACAGTCGTGGAGAAATCTAGCAGGAGAGATACCAAGAGAATTGACACTTAATTTCTTCAGAGGCATTGAAGTCTGAACTCACGCTAGAATGTCAAGGATGAGAGATCAAAAAAATAACTTCATACTGATCATATGATCTGGAATTGCCTAGGGATAAAAGGGCAAATATGAGCAATCCACTTTAAGTGAGTCATTCGTGTCCTGAGGTCATTGAAAGGGAAATGTAAGAAAAGCAAGAGGAAAAAAGAATGGACTCTACAGGATTGTGATGAATCTCTAAGTAGAAAGAGAAGGAAAGGTTGGGTAGACAAGGATCAGATTAGGTAGAAAGCAAAACTATAAACAAAGTAGGACAAGGAGAAGGCTGAAGTGTCGCCATGTCACAGACTGAAGTGAGTCAGAAAATATTTTTTTTTTATAAACCATTAGAAACAATTATGAAAAATATTGTCTAGGCAGTTTGGGCAAAGTAGGGAGAATGAAATCTACCTGGGAATAAACCAGAGTCATCTAAAAGAGAGAAAATGTGACTGCTGAGGTCAAATTCACAAAGTTTTGCAGCTGGGTGATTAAATGTCCTTTCAGGCTTAACTTGCTGGGTTACGTGTTAGACATGTAGCTACAACAGAAGGAATAGTTTGAATGAAACACGAGTGCAAAGGTAACATATTCAATGTGGATAGATCATTAAATGTAAAGCCAATAGAATAAGAAAAGGGCCAGACTCACTCTCTCTTTGAGTGTTTAAAATTTAAACCTCATTATTTCATTATAGTCCATGTCTGGTCCTTGATAGCCCAAGCTAGAAAACAATGCTATCCTTTAAGTGCTCCTGTGTGCAGAAAGATTTTCCTTTAATTCATGCTCACAGGGGCAAAGTCAACAAAAATGCTCCTGTGCTGTTCCCCACTACTTTCTTTGTCAAGCAATTACTATGAAAGGGGTAATATAATAGAAGGGACAAAACAACTACTGTGCCTCTGACTTGAAGAGAACTGTAACTTCAGCTCCTTTAGCTGCTTAAAACATTTCCTAGGCACCCATGCTGTGAGTCAGCCTTGAGCTGGCTGTGCTGACAATTCTGAACATTTTCAATGCAGTGCAACAGTAGGAGTTTTTCAAAGCCACAACCAGCATTTCTTTATTTAGTTGTGTTTACTCCCACTACCATGTTTTGGATTAGTTTGGATGTCGAAGTAATTTCATGCACTAAACCTGCAATATATTGAACAGTGAAGTGAGGTAACAGCTGTGTTATATGGTTAACCAGAAATGTAAGACCATTATATTTTGGACAACAAGCTTCCCTTTGAAAAATGTGAATATCCATGAAACCTGCTTATTTCTTTCTTAAATACTGTCTCCTATTGTCCCCTTCCCTCTGCATCCACCTCTTTAGAAAAAAGCTCAGAACAGCTCTGGGCAGTGCCAAAGCCCTGCGGAACTTAATTTGGACCAGGATTTAAGCCTATACATCGACCCCTACACTAACATTAGCTCCTTATCGAGCAAATTATTAAACTTCCGTTCCAAATAACAAATTCCGTGTAGAGTATAAAACAAACTCTCATTTTAGGGTTTTTATCCACCAATATTTGACAGTGCTTTTCACATTTACTTAGTAAGAAGTGATCTGAAACTCCCAAGACTTGCAAATTTGGGACAATTTCCATTCAGCATGTATTCAACACCCACTTGAGCATTTTCAATAGGTGAAACTTTTGTTTTCAAACTCCTCTTCAAATAGAAGCTTTCCAGAATATACCCCTGGCCTCAGTATGTAAAAGGAGCTATGTAATTATAACCAGTCAACTGACGCATATCCTTCAATTGCTTCCTTTGAACTCTCCTCTGCCAACAAACTACTTGACAACTACTAGAAACCCTTGGTGAGCTGTGAAGATTGCTATGGCAGTTGACTGAGGCTGCGGAAGGTCCTTCAACCCTTTAAAAAAAGCTGAATATTGCTACCTTGAGGATGAGAGCTAGAAGGTCGAGAGGTATAATCAAGGAGGTAAGAATCGCAGTGTTTGTGGAAGACACTCCTGAAGAGTCCTTCTTCCCAGGGGATTGGGAGGGTCATAGCTGTAGTTACTGGTGATCAGGGGGAGAGTGTTTTCCCTGCTAATCAGTAATCCCAGCCCTCATAGCCCTAAATTTCCCCTGGGAACAACTTCAAGCTTTGCTTTCCCAACTTCAGCAGAAAGGTCATGGCCTTCCTGGTGCCCCCCAGCACCTTCTTCTGCTCTGCACAGCTGCCAGCTGAATGACCTGGAGTCATTGCTGGATGGTCACCAAAGCACAGATCTCATCATTACGATGGCACCATCACATTGCAAAACAGGGTTTAAGTGCTAAGGCAATGCCATAAACACAACTACATTTTGTGAAGTTTTTTTTTTCATATATTTTATCATCCTCCAAGTTCCTTGGATATTTCTGATGTTTTGAAAACAAACAGCAAATATCCACCTAAGGATTCCTGTGCCATGCACGGAGGGGTGTCAAAGATACTGCTTAGCTGTAGCTATCTGGTGTTCATTGCAACACAGTAGAGGCACTGCTGTTTGTTTTTAAATATTAGAGGAGACACTTCGACTATCATCTCACCAGATAAACATTTGGCCTTGTTTTGTACTGATAGAAGAGTTTCCTTGATGCAAAAGCAGATTATGTAGCAGTACTCAAAGGCCCAGGAGGTGATAATGATTTAAAGTATCTGCCATAAACAATCACTTAGCCACAGCCAGGGGCAAGGGAGAAGAAAACATTAGCAAAGTGAGAAGTGTCAGATTCCATCCTGGCAGGGGGTGGGAAAGCGATAACATCCTCTAGGCCACAGTGTCTGCCCATAAACACCCCCTTTGAATCGGTCAAGTAAGCACAGAGTTGTGCTGTCCACCTTTGGCATGGCTTCAATAAATCAGAATTACAGAAAGACGTTTGACAGGCTTTTAAAGTCGATGGGGAGCACTATGCTGAGGGAGAAGATGTTTTCCCCAAACTGTAAGATTTGGACTTTCCAAAAAGATAAACAAACAAATCGAAGAGCCCCTTTCATGGATTTGGATCAAAAATTAAAAGCTTCAGCTTTTAGCACCAATGAATAGATATGAGTTAGGACACCGAAAATGTTCTGAAACTGTCAGAAGTATGTATTTTGATTACAATGCTATTTTATCATATTCTGTTTTACTTAAAAGCTGAATTTAGAGCTGAGATGTTATTTGTCCTAAAATCCATCTTTTTTTTCTTTTTTTTCCTTTTTTTTTTTTTTTTCATTTGCAGAATGTTAAAAGAAAATTTTATGAGGGCTGTTTCCTCAAATACAAATTTAGGTAAATTTATGAAAAATTACGTTTTCCCTATATGTATTCTGCATTTGTAAGAAAAAGCCATAACTGTCATTTAGAAGTCCTTGACCAGATTCACTGCCCATCTGTGCAGAGGCCTCCAACAGCTCTGGTTAACTCCTCCAGTGCAGGTAAGGGACTCTGTGATGTGTGAGACACAGGAGGTCAGGTAGGGACATACAGTGGCTAATTCCACTTTGATCCCAGCTGTAGGAACAGAGGTGGTAGCTGACCTCCTGGCACAAGGTTAGCCTTTAATGTTTTTTTGGAATAAGCTTAAAGTAGCAAGGTGACCAGCACAGCGAATAAACCAGAAACACAAACTGTATCAGTGTTTTACCTCATATGGTTGTAGCATTTTTGATCATGCATAAAGAATTTTATAAATAGATTTATTGTCTCATAAATGTATAGGCTGTGTCCTTTGAATCAAACAGCTTTGAGTGCCCCAGTTGGAAAAAAAACCTAGAATTAAATATGTTTATTTTACCATCTGATTGTAACTATTTCAGTTAGTTACTTGTTAGAAGGGAAATATTCCATAGAAATTCAATTTCTCAGGCAGATGAATGAGAATTGATGGATTTAATGCACTTTTGAGGTTTTTCTCCACTGAAGGCAGGAAAAGCAAAGCACTGCCAAGTAAATTAATAGGCAGGAAGTTACTGTAGATATATCTGCTTTGATTATCAATGTGGAAGAGTAGCATGAAAGCTAGATGAGATTGTCTCTTTCTTCAGGGATTCCTGTACAGCTTATTCAATAATTGCATGGCTATGAATTTCCTGTCTGTCATCTGCAAAGAATCATATGGCTGCAGGCCTATAGGAGGAAACCCAAAACTGCATAGCACCTGCTCCAATTTTACCCGTAAGTAGCTGTAGATGGTTTAGATAGTGACAAGTGAGTTCCTCTCCTTTAGTAACAAGATTTATAGGGAAAGGGCTAGGCTCAGTAAAAGACTTCATTGTCTACAAGTGCAAAAGTGCTTAGCTCTTAGACACCTTGAGTCCCTTAAGTGGAAAACAGAATCATGTCTTAGTACAGAAGAAATTAAGCTTTCCAACAGGAAGTTTGGAGAAAATGAAGTATTTTTAAAACATTGTGTGCCAGGTGGGTAATTTAAAACTACCTTATAGAAATTAGAGCACAGGTCTGTATCCAGATAAGTTTGATACTTGATTGAAGACTGCAAGCATTCACCTTCTACTTCTTGGTAGTCCAAAGCTCAGGACCTTCTCCCGATACAGGTGTCTCTCACATTAGCTCAGACTGAGCATGGTTACAACATTGTCTATCCAGCAAGACAGTTACCTTTGAATATGAAAGTTAAAGACAAACTTCAGAAAGTTGACAAGAAGAGAATGATTCAGAGAAGAAAACTTATGAAGGTCCCATAACCCAAATACGTCCTAGGCTGAAGGGTGTCAAGGATGATTTAATGAGAGCAACTTGAACAGCATTATCTGATTCATAGCATTTTTATGCTATCTCACAGTATTGTCATGATCAAGGAGCCCTGGTTGCAAGTCAGGTATTGCAAATACTTCATGGAGATCTCATGTGAACAATGCAAGATTCAGAGGTTGGCCGGCCCTCTATTTAAGAATTCAACAGGGCTAACTCAGCTGTCCCAGGTGCTGGGATAGGTTTTGTGTGTTAAACACTTTGAGAAGCAAGCCTTTTACAAGAGATTGGTGATATGTATGGCTGTAAGATGATACTTGGTCTTACGAAGAAGCAGTAAAGTATGAGATTTGGATGATTTGGGTGGATTAAAGTATGAATGGTCTACATATAAGAATCTTTATGAGCAAGCAAAAGGGATTTTAGACAATTCAAGGTGTCTGTATCATTCTACAACTACCTTAAATCTTTTATTAGATCTAGCCTTGAAACTGTATGATGGTTATGATAGAAAGCCCTCAAGTGTTTCGTATCATTTTTTGTGACATTAGTACTATCTTGGGGTCAATGTGAGCCTTGATCCCAGTTATCCATTCCCATGACGGCATGAAGTACTTTTATATGTATTTCCATGTCCTGCAATACTTTAAAAGGCTGGCAGTTCAGAGCAACAGCGTAACACTCTGATCCTTAACGTAGAGGTTCTTTAGTTCATGTACTTTAATAACAACCTTGTTTCTTTCCATGGTTCTTTCTTGTCTAATCTTTTCTAAGGAATTTTTGTTAGACACTTTCCAGTTTCACTCTCAGAAAAGGCATTGTCCAAAACTAATGAAGAAACTCACATAAAGGCAGTCCAGTGAATTATGAAATATTGTTCTGCTTTCCTTATCACAAGAAGAGACAACAACTTGATTTTAAAATAATCCATGGTGCACATTGTTCAGAAACTGGTTTATTCTGTCAGGTCACATAGCAGTACAATCACATCTCATCTTCTGATAAAGTTGCAGATTCATCTTCTTTAATGTCAGCTGTCTAAAAGTAAGGTGTCTGGCCTCAGCTCATCATCTGGGCTCCCCCAGTAGTCTGTGATGAAAGACAGACTTCCCCTTCATCCTTCATAAACATCTGTTTTTGGAGAAGATGAATTGTCCTTTGTAGGTGCCTGGCTCTTCATAAACTACAGAGATACTGACATGACTGGCTTAGACTCAGTGCCTAAGCCTCAGACAGTTGAAATAAGGTGAGATGTATCTCACCTCCACACATAGGACATGATTTTCTACTTCTCTTTCTGTTCTTTCAACCTTTTGTAATCCATGTAAAGAATTTTTATTCTTCTCTGAGTGCCCATTGAAAACACAGGGATAAATATTTGTCTTGCAGGAATGTTATTCATGTCAGTTGGACAACCCTGTCCGAAGCATATCAACCCAAGCTTGGGAAACTCTTTATGTGAAGCACCTTCATGCTTGGTAGGTTTCAGAGTCTCTGCAAATCTATTCATTTTTGACAATGACAGAAAAGCTTATTAGCCTTATGCATAATGAAAAGCAGAAATAACAAAACCCCCAGTAAACCTCCAAAAGAAAAGAAGATTGTTTTAAGTTGATAGCAAACTGGAGATAATCCCCTGAAAAGGGTCCTGCTGTATTCTGTTAGCTCTCATACCTTTCTTTCTCCTCTTTGATAAAGGGCATGTGGATATTCAGGTATCCCATTTTCCAGGAATCTGCCATTCAAGTATGCATGGCACTAACCCCTCAGGGACAGTCTCAAGCAACCTCCCTTCCTGAGCTAAAGGAGAATTTAAGCTTTTTTTTCAGTTTTTTTTTTCTTCTTTTGAGTCAGAACTGCCTGGAGGGTCTGGAGAGTAGAAGAAAGAATTCAGAAACTCCACATTTTCTTCCATTAACACCTGGACTTTTATGCATGCCTGGTAAGCAAGGCAAGATTTAAAATCTATGACCTATTGCAACAGTATGGATGAGATCCTCGGCAGGTGTAAATGAATGCCATTTTTCTGTGAACCTGTATATTATTTCTTCAGTTTCCTGTTCAATTACTGTAACAACCTACTATACTTTAGAGTTCAGTGATAAATACGAACTCTTTTTTGTTTTAAAGTTATATACTGATGACCTGTAGAAATAGTTGGAGGTCATTGGCTTTTTGTGGGTTTTTTGTTTGTTTCTTTGCTTCTTTTTTCTCCTTTTTTTGTTTCTTTTTTCTCTCTCTTTTTTTTTTTTTTTTTTTTTCCCAGCAGGGTGACAAGTGTTGGTTCTGATCGGCTTTTGTGTTTGATTTTCAGGTTTCAACAGCACTAAAAGGTGCTCTGCACTTTTAATGAACCAGCCACATATTTATTTTAGATGCTTAACTTCTGACATTCAGCTTTGAATGCCTCCTTCAAGGATCAAAGCCACTGAATTTGACAGATCTAGCTCAGTTTTTTTGTCTTTTTTTACTAGAGGTTTTATGCCATTGCACAAGTTGTGTGCACTGCATATAAAAAATATGTTCGTGCCACAGATAAAAACATGTTCTTAAATAGAAAATTGAGCAGAATAAAACTTTGCCTGCTGGGGAGGCAAGAAGAGATTCGGGAATCTGAGTTCTAGGTTCAAACACAATCTGATAGCTCCTTCTGCTTCTGGCCCTCCAACACACCCACAGAGGGAAGAGGTGTTTCTTGGTTCCTCCTCATCTCACTTGTTGCTCTCAGAACATGGATCACCATAGTTATGTGAATTCATGAATATGATGTCATGCATTTGTGGGGTTAGCTGCCTAGATTCTCTCCATGTACTTGTGTCATCGTAGGTCTTGGAGTAGAGTCATCTCTGCAAAAGTAGGATGTGTAAGGCTTGCCTGATGAGAATGTTACACAAGACCACTCAAGAAAGAAGAAGTTGAAGATGATGATAAATGGGAATGGCTCCAGGAGAAAAAGAAAACATGAGATAAGCATGGAGGTAGCTGTTGATGGCTGCTGTCTCTGAGGGAAGTTAGTTCCAGATCAGGGTGTTGGGGAAAGGGGGGGAAGGAAAAGGTGCAGTATTTGAGGTAATACATGAGAGAAATACATCGTTATGGGGGAACTTCAGAAGAGAGAGGTGGAAGAGGGACAGAGAAATTCTTGTTGGGCAGCAAGTGATATTTCACTCAAAACTCTCCCCTTGTTACACACCAGAAATTTCAACAGAAAAATAAAGAACAGCTATCATTGTTTCCATAGCTCACATCATTCTTTGTTTAAGCACCAGCCTTTCCATACAGCACAATAAGGGATCCTCTCAATGGAAAACAGTAAGGTAGTGGCTAGTTGTGATTAAAGTACGCCAGTAAACTGAAACTGAGAAAGCTTTGATCACAGTGTCTGTTGGTATTGTTTTCTGTGCATTCACCTTCTCCACCCAAGTAGTTCAAACCTAAGGGTATAATTCTGTGTTTGAGATAATAAAAACCTTGCTGGAAGGCAGGCATCAGCTCAAACAAATCTCTGCATTAATATGGTTATCTGACTTTTGCTCTGGGGCTGCCACTGTCAGCACAAAGGACAGGTGGAGCCAGGTTACAACAAACTACACCTGTCTCTGTAGACACACAATTAGTTATTTCACCTAAACTTCTTATGTCTACTATTGAATCTGCACTACAGTGAAATTTATTACTAAATAAATCTGTTTTCTTATTGAGAGATCCTTTGCAGCTGGAGTCTCTAGGGTGAGCCTTGGTAGAAGTTCCCCCTTTAATGGACATCTTTATGGTGTCTCAACTTTTCTGGTGGATCCAAGCCCCCAGTAAAGTCTTTCACTCAGTGGAAAACAAATACAGTCTCTCTGTTTAATCAGCTACCTATTGTCTCAACACATGAAGGAACAAAATGTCTCTGAAAACCTCAAATCTGACAAATTGCACTGAATTTGACAAATGGATTCAAAAGGTATTAAGGGACGGGAATGAGATTAAAATGTGTAGATATCTATATATGTGTGTATATCTATATGGCATCCCATAAACTCACTTTTTTAAAGAGACTAAGCTAAAACATCAGTTTGTTTCTAGTCAAAGCTTTCTTCTCTCTGGTCTAGGGATCTTTTTTGTAGTCAAGCGAATAACCTTCTGACCTTGGGCCACCTCCCTGACTAACAGCTGCCCCATACAGCTAATCCTTCAATTTCATGAGTGGACCAAAACAAAGCCATAATTATGTTATTTGTATTGCTCCATTCTACAATTTTAGTCTGTCCCTAAAAGACATTTACCAGATGTTTCAGAAAGATGCAATGTGTTCATGGACAAAACAGTTTTCCAAAAGACGAAAAGAAAAACGGAAGAGAATTCACCTTCCTAAAGTGAATATTTTCACCTAAAAATGGTATATTATTTAACATAACCCTGTATTTCCAAAGATTCATAGCTTTGTCTTCTATTAGATTTCTAATAAATGTTACGATTACAGTGTTGTGCTAGAAGCTGTGCAAACACAAATGAGAGAACAGAGATCTTACTGTCTTAGCACACAAACAGTTACAAAGATAATTTCCCTACACGTCCTAGAGAAAGTCAGGAGCATAATCCAAGTATTAGTTTCCGTGTGACTGCCTAGATAATAATATCTCTCAACATTATACTCAAAACAGGAGAGCAAAAGGCAAGTCATAAGAACTCTTCATGTATTCCAATAATGATTCCTTGGTTTTTGTAGCTGGATGAAGCTGGTAAAATCTGCACAGAAAATCTCCTTCCAAGAGTTAAGGGCTGCCTGCTAGACACTCTTCAAGAAAACCTGTTCAACTGCACCCCACAGTACAGCATTGTATACACCAGCTTGTATGCGAGGATGGTTCCAATACTTTAACATCTTTTCCAAGCAGCTCTGCTGCTCAGCAGGACTTAGGTCAGTAACACCAAGCTGACGTAAATCTGCTGTATCCATTTCTGGGCCCGGTTCTGAGGACTTTGTCACCATTATGTTTCAAGAATGAGCAAATCCTACCCATCCAAACTAAGCAAAATGGCCTTATAAGGGGGAAACAGATGTTGTATGTCTGAACATAAGTGTAAGGGTGTTTACAGACACAACTAAATTGTTTTGTATGAACCTTAACAGGTTTTGTATGGTCTGAGCTGGTGGAGACTGCCACTTTCTGACAAACTGTATGCGGTTCATTGCTAAGCTGTCGTTTGTACATTAGCCTGTAATTAAGATAACAGAATTCTTTGAAAAAAACCTGGCATTTTGGAGCCTTGATACATTGTTCATTACATATCTAAAAGCTTCACATATGTAGCTCAGAGGGATAGTAAATAAATTGTTAAATTGATTGTGGCAAACCAGGGCTGTAAATGTTATGTGTCAATACTTTGCAGATTAGAAATGTCACTGAAATTTCAGCTGTGAGGAGAAACAGTTTCCTCTCAAGTGTATAAATGACTTTTATACCCTGCAGAAGAAAGAGGTTGTTGTCCTGCTATTATAGAATGGCCATGGGAGAAGTGAGGGGGGAAAACATGGTGGGGAAAAATAAGGTTAAGGGACACAGAACTGGTGAAGGGGAATGCTAACATCCATTTTACTGTAATTTGTTATGAAAGCCTTCTGTCTTTTTTCATTCCCCCCTTTCTGTAAGGGGTAACCCCTCTATTTCACTGCTTTTGCAGAAAATCTGTTCTCTCAGGGTCTGCTCTTGTAACACACTGGCAGGTTATCTATGATGTAACCAGAAGCACAAAAGTAAAGAAGTTTGACTAGTAATTGCAACTATGATTATAATAACAATAATGTATTTGTAGAGCATTTCCATTTTGTATTTCTCTCTGTGTGTCAGAAACTCAAAATGTAAAATCTCCTTGCGTAAGATAATAATGTTTCTATTTTTGTCCCATGAATGTCAGTGGTGGTTTCTCTTCAGCTTCTATGAGGAAAAAAGACATTAAATTGTATGTTTTTTTAATGTCTCTAAATGTTCCTTAATGTATTTTTAACTTATGGAAACAGATTAAAGCTACAAATAGGAAAACTCCAAATTCAAATAGTTATTTCTTCTCCTGTCATTCTAGAGTCATGTATTTCCAATGTTTTGTCTAGCTTATAAAACAAATACTTTCATACTTTCAAGCCAGTTTCTAGAAGAAGCCCCAAATAAGCAATGTAGGTGGCAGAACACAGGAACAATTGTAGACAGAGCAGATGGGAAGAGAAAACTCCTAAAAGGCAGAGGTGAAGGAAATGCCTAAGATAGTCTCCTATTTCAGTTTTCAGAGGATTTTCCAAGCTTCCCCACAGAGCTAGTCAGCACCCCATCATTTCCCTCCTACATATGGTAACAGTGAGTGAGTTAACTCTGAAAAACATGTTTTCTCCACTAGTAACTAAAAGGCAACTCCATTGGACCATCACAGAGACACAAAATGTCAAACACACCTTCACTCCTTCGTGGTACACCTAGCCTTACAGGAATGTAAGCAGCGTGTACACATCATGCAAGCGGGAGGTTTGTTTTAGCAAATATGCAGAAAGGACAAAAAAATGATTTCTTTTTCAGGAGCTTCCCCACTTCTTTTTATCTTCAAGGAAACAAAACCTTCCCAAAGTAATGGTTGCTGCTCCTTTCATAGAGGGACTTGACAATTATTTCAACCAGCGAGCTGGTAAGAAGGATGCCAAGGTGTGTTTGTTAGGTTTGACCTGACTACATTTGAACTACCTTGGTCAGCTTTGGCATTGCTTTCAGAGCTATGGAATGTTATTAATAATTATTTTATTTTATTTATTTCAAAGGCATCAGTTGTTAGGATAAAATGGAGATTTTCCTCTCAGTGCTGCAGTTTAATTAAAAAAGCAATTTCCAGTTTGTTAGGAGACTTAAACTAAAAGTTAACCAGATGGCTGAGAATGAGAGCACTGCCCTAGCCTATGTGAAAGACTCATGGCCAGAAAGTTGGTAAGGCAGTTTGGGCTTTATTTTCTCACCTGAAAAATGCTGTCATTCAACTCCCTCCCATCAGATGCAGTAGAGGTTGGGGTCTTCCATATCTGGAAAATTCTGAGGAAAAGGTCTGCTTGTAGTTGGGATCTTCCCTAGACCACGAACCTGCAACCTACTCAGTTCTTGAAAAGGCTTGGACAGTCTCAAGCTTATTTTGCTTGAAGCCCACCTGCAGTGTGACACACGTTGGAGGGTTCACCCTTTGCTGCTGCTACTAATGGTACAAAGCACACGCTCAGGGCTCTCTGCAGAGCAAGGACTGGAGCACTTATCATACAGGAGGAAAGTAAATACCTGCCTCAAAACTAGACCTGAGCTCTAAACACAGAAGACAGGAGTAGGAAGAAGAGCAAATGGAAAAGTAATAGACCATCTATTCATACAAGAGCAAGAAGTACAACTCAGGTTTCTTTATTTCAGTCTTGTGTCTTCTACCTTATTCTCTTGATTAATTCCGATAGGTAATAATGTTAAATGGGGGTTAGATATCCTCAAGGGCCTGATGACTTAGAAACTGCTCACTGATAATTAAAAGCTGTCTCCTTTTCTTCTGGAGGAGTTAGCTGAAAAGTCAGAAGTCTGTTGTTCCAGTTCGGAGAAATGTATGGATTTGGAAATTTATTGATAAAATTCTGCTTGCAAGCAACGAACAGAGACCTGTATTACGAAGCACAAAAGTAGCACTACAAGAGTATTTTTGCTTATGACTCAAAATACCCCTTTCATCTCACAGTAAATACCAAAACTCAGCTTCTAAAAATCATGTTCAGTAGTTTTGTACATTCCTTGCTACATTTTCCTTCAGCTTTCTGCTTTTTAATTGCCTTTTTTATAAATTTATTAATTTATTCATTTATTTTTCTTCTGTTTACAAGCAGAATTATTCCTAACAAAGAGAACAGCAAAATTATTTTACTTTCTGTGACTTTTTGTTGTATGGAGACTACTATTGTCTCATCTAACTGATTTCAAAAGACTATTTGCTGTTTGTAATCATTTGTAGAAATAACTAGCATTTAAGGCCAGTTTGTGGCACTGTGCGTTGGCTTGACAGGGGTCAAAGTGAAATTTTTTCACGTCATTTTGAGTACGTATAACGAATAAAGAGTTATTTCTATTTGAAAATTCCTGTGGAAAATTTCACTTAACAGGGCCTATATCATACTTCGTTCACATATGTGACACCTCTACAAAATCTGGAGCTATACAGTGTTGTAACTTCCATGCAACTTTCACACACTACTTCTGAAGACAGATATAAAACATATGTACCCTTAAATGTTATATTATACTGTACTGAGAAGCAGGCTATATATGTTTGACCAATTAGTGATGCTTTAGTCAGCTGTGCTTAGTTAACATGTCATTAAATGTTCAACAACAACCACATAAGTGCAGATTGTCAAGCTTTGATTATACTTTTCTTTTGTCAAATAAAGTTTTGTCAGACCTTTGATGTATCCCTAACTTTCTGATGGTTTCCATATTTACACCAGCAGGCACAACTATTCTCAAAATGCTACTCAGTTCCAAGAGGGTACCACATCTTGCCTCTTAGGTCACCTGCAATGTTCTCTAGCAGGTTTATCCTCTCTCCGTCTACTGACTACAGGACTGCAGATTGAATTTAATAGGAACATGAACTGGGAGACGTATATCAAAAGATAACATTCGTGTTATTGTAACCTAATCAAAGACAGAAGAGTTTTTCCCTAATTTTGGGAAACTGTATAGAAAGAATATAGAAAAGTCCAAATTTGTTCTCTCTCTGGCAGCTAAAGCATTGACTATCTTTGATAGAAAACAAAATCTTCTCCTTGCAAGATAACAGGATTTTAAAAGCTAGTGTTTGAGAGGTATTTAGTATAATTCTGTTAAAAATGTCATTTTTCAGCCACATCAATTAAAATATATCCCTTCTGTGTCTTCCTGTCTTTTGTCAGCTGCAAAGTTTAGATTTTAATGGGATTATGACATTTTCTCCTTTTCTTTGGCACTAAGACTACTGAAAAAAATCTAGCAAAATCAAATCCTCCAGGAAATCAGAGATGTAACCTCCAAACATCAACACTGCGTTTCTTACCTGAATTACAGCCCAAGATGGGTGGATCTGTAGGATAAAACTTCAAACTCATTGTAATCTGTCAGGGAACCCCTCACCATTAGTGAATTCCCAGACGATATCTTCTGCTTTAACAAAACAGTTGTGGCTTAGGGAAAGGAAAGGATTTGTGTGCCTTGGGACTGCTCCTGTAAGCCAACTAAAAGCACGGTATTTAGGGACAATAAGTGACTTACTGCAAATTCGCACTCCTCGTATGAGTTAAAACACTAAAGATGTACTCTGAGGGGCTGTGAGGCTGTAGAGTTTCTGTGACAAAAAAATCCCACAAGTCAGCTGCTGATGTAAAAAGGACAGCACTGTTTGTTGTTGTGTCACATTTTAAAATAAAGTAGCAGCAATTTTGGTTTGCCTTAATCTGCTGCACCGTAAATTGTGGTCACTGAAGAGCTGTTTCGTGAGCAACCCCTCGGTACAGCTACTGCTCTGGGACAGCATAACCAGGCTTGGGCAATCCTCAGCTCTGTGGTCTCCATCCATTAATCAGGACCCAGAGGCAAAAATACCCTAGCCACTTGCTCCCACTTATGTGGTGGACCAAAATGTTTCCAGGCTAGGAGATAAGAGATGGGATGGACTCTGAAGGCTGAGGGAAGGAGAATGTTGGTTCCCATACCCTGTGACACAGAACATTTTCTGTGTCAGGCAGAAGTAGCAGAGTGGTCACAATGTCCAATCTCTCTCCCCCTCATTTCTTTAATGTAAAGGTTGCCAGGTCCATGGTAGTTCTTTGCACATTTTTCTACATGAGATACCACCCTAGAGGCGATTCCACATGTGTACTTCCATTTCACCTCCTAGATGTGCACAGCTGAATCCTGTATGTTTGAAAAATGAAGTTTTTACTGGAAACACTGTCATAATCTTAACTGTAGCAGCATGAATGATGCTTCCATATCACTGGGGTAACTTTTATAAGGTAAATAAATTTCGGTTATTGATGCATATTACACATAGTACCTTACACAAGGGATGCAGTTTGACATATTTTGGCTTCTTCTGTTCAAAATGACAACTTTTCCTGTAAAGGAAGAAAAGTGTATATTTATTCTCTTTGTGTGTTTCTTTCCACATTACTCATATTCTTGATGGCAGATGACAGTAATAATATGTTTTGTCAATGTTACAGCTATATGATAGGTGGCTTCCAAAGTGTGCTCAGCCAGTGACTCACACATCATCCCAGCAGGTGCACTACAAAACACACATTTTCCCCACTGTTTTAGAGGTGGTTGTACTAAAATACTGAAATGAGCTGGAAAACCAGAACTGACTTACTCATACTACCCTGTGTTTCAGTTGCAATTCTGTACTGTGATATTAAAGGGATGCATTTATGTGAATTTCTGGAATAAAATATTTTTATTATTGCTATAGTACATATTGGGCTGGTTCTCATTACAATATTCAGAGGAAATACAAATTAAATATTTTTCTATGTGCTTCTGTACAGAAAAATGCTGCAAAGTCTTGCAGTTTAACAATGTTAAGGATTTAGTATCCAAGTAATAGGTTCCCAAGTGATCTGAATACAAAAACAAATAAATAAATAAATATTGCCTGAGGATGTTTATTAATCTAATTTAATATGAGCTATAGACAGGTTCTGATATCATCTCACAGCTTGCTCATAAATTGCTTGTAAGTATGCAACTTGCCTCATTAAATTGCTAGTTGACATGTCTACTCTTTCTTAAGGAAAATATAGAGCACATGGAAAACAATGTACTTTAAATGAAGGCCAGATTGAACCATGTGTATGCGTAAATGGTAAATGAGGGCAGTTCAAAATTTTCTAGTTTCGTAACTCTGTGTCTTTGTCTACACTATGTATTTGGCATAAAAATTGATTGGACCTGGTACCCTAACTTGTCTCCATCCC
Source organism: Patagioenas fasciata (assembly GCF_037038585.1). Lineage (NCBI taxonomy): Eukaryota > Metazoa > Chordata > Aves > Columbiformes > Columbidae > Patagioenas > Patagioenas fasciata. The sequence goes on from NC_092520.1 coordinate 206,520,883, forward strand.
ACATTTTTAAAGACTTCTGCTTGAGATACATTGATCTCTAGTAAAGGTTTAGAAAGGTCTGGTGGCCCAGGATCAAAGATGTACTGGTCCATGTCAGTATGGGCAATGCAACCATTATGGCCATGTAGGAAGCTGTTTCTGACTGCCTTGCAGATATTAGCTGCTGATCCTCCTCATCAAGCAGGTAGGTGGCAAGTATATTCCTCTTCTCTTAAGTTTTGGGAGATGTAAGCATCAGGCAGCAGAGGGGACAAGGAACTGGACCACATACAATCATACTCTAGCCTCAGGAGGACAGTGCTGGAGAATCCCCAGAACTGCTGATGAGAAATAAAACATTTGGGAGAGATACTCATCAATGCTTTGGTGTTGCAAGCATAGTCTTGAAAATAATATATAAATTAAGCATTTCCAAACGGACCACTAAGGAAGAACGTGACCAAATACAACTAGGGAGTGACAATGTGCATTAGCTATGTAGCACATGTTGCACGGTCACCACGTTTGAGAGACATAAGACCTATTGCATATACAATTTGCTCATACTGCACATAGATGTAGTAAGTCTAAGTCACATGCAAAGGATCAAAGCATATAGTCCTTTCCTGCCATCAGAATATGTCATATAGCCTGTCAAAAAAGGCTGAGCATCTTTGGGCTAGAGTTAGCCAAGGCCTTCTAAAAACTTAAAGGGTGAAAGCTGAATCATTAGTTTATTTTGGATTTGTAACTTATTACTCAACTATATAAAAATAGATCATACCTACAAGGTTTCATAGGCAGGGCCTCCCTTTCTCAACCAAGTATCCTAACCAAGCTATCAACAGAAGTTGCTTTCTTCTCACACAGAATTTGTACTTCTTTTGGAACAATGTCCCAGACTCTCTATGTAAGATGTAGAGTGTCATTGCCGAGTCATCTGTTTAAGGTGTGCTAGTAAAGTAACAGGTATTTCCCTGAATCCCCTGAGACTGGTCAGAAAACTGAACCCAGATGTCTCATTAGAGGTGAGAACTCAACTCCATATTTTACAAGAAAAGCAGCCACCCCTAAACACACATGTGAAAATAAAGCTGCAGACCTCTACAAAACTTTCAGGTCAAAGGAGAGCTGCAGATCCAATAAAATAATTTTGGAATCAGATTTTTGAATTTTAGTGTTTACCATGCAGTTTTGTCCTGTTTAAATGCTCAAGTCATATCTGGTCTAGCCTTATGGGTTAGTTTTATAGCTAAGGCAGAGCTACTCATTGGTGAAACTTAACAGAAGCACACAGAAATGAAGCTGGCCCAAGCTGCTTGCTTATTTTTAGGAGGTTATTTGATAAACTCAAACTGCATTTGAACATTTCTTTGCTCTATTAGTGTGCATCTGGAGTCTGTTTCAGGAATCAACTTTGCCTTTTTGATCTGGTAATACACTTTTTTTTTTTTTTTAAGAAAGATTTGATGACAAATTACAGTTATTAACAGAGCACTAGTTGTTCAAGCTCATACACCTCCTGAAAGGTGTGATACATATTTTTTAACAGTGTCCTTCTAAGGAGTTGGTGTATGTACAAGGTCGACAGTTGACTCACTGAATTTTCTTTGCTCTGATTATCTCGCCCACAGTAGTGCTTATGTAGCTGATATCTCCCAAGTTTTTCTGGAAAAAGTATGTTTACTGACACAGGGACCACCTTTACCATGTGTTTACACAGCACATGAATCACACCTCATAACACACTCTGCCTGTGCTGAACGCCAACAGGTTCACCTTTAATTCCACATCACGTTAGCAGAATATTCAGCTAGCTCTGAAGACCTTTGCACCTCCAGAGGAGATATAGCTGGTGATTTTTATCTACACCTCAGGTATAACTGTGTGCCTGAGCCAATGTACACACAAAACACATAAAAATTAATGTGTACTTGATCCTGGTGTTGGCAGCAAAGAGACAACTCCTCTTGGCTCTTATTTGGAAACTTTCAACTAAACATCAGTGTATGCTCCAATGTAAGCTTCCCAGAGTTACTGTAAGAATTTTGCTAACCACAAACTGGTCACTATTCATAGTTCTTCCTGGTCTTGTCACTACTCATACGGGCAGGACCATTCACTGGGTTTATTCATGACAGTACTGGCAGGATCACAACTCTGGGTTGTGAACGCCTAAAGACATTGACTGTGTATTGTTCTGTGTCCCCACCCCTACAACAGATCGTGTGACAGTGACCATGTATGTGCATTTCACAGACTTCGCTTAAATTTTCCATAGGACCATTTCACTCTGCTGATTTCCTTGTTTCACTTTTTAGAATGAAATAGATATTTGGCATGGGATTCTGTCACATAAATCTGGGTGTCTTTTACCACACAAGGTACTAGATGGTGTCCAAGACAAGGGAATAAAAGGCATGGGACCCCAAGGGACACTGGCAATCTCCTACAGGGGCAGCAGAAGACCAGGCAGGATGTCCTGGAGCATCACATGTGACAGTAGCTTCCTGTGAGTGACCAGCTGAACCAAGCTAAGTTCCTAACCACTTAATGTTGATGACAGACTTCACAGCTGACCTAAGAAGGTGCATGCTCTATAGAGAACTGTATAGCTTCTTGGACAAGGTGTGCTGGATCAGTAGTGGTGAGAGGGGAAGGTCTGACATCCTTCTCAGTCCTCCTAGATTGAGCATCTTAATCAGTGAGTTGAACCTGTTTCCTGAAATTTCTTCTCTTCATGACCTACACCTGCATTAGGCAAACGTGACACATCCAACAGGAATAAAGTATAACGCCGATTATGCATCCTCTTTGTGATTTTCAAGTGTACTGTATCACTTTTAAAGAGAGAGAAAAAATGTTATGTGAGATCTTGGGTTTATATTGTGTATGTGAATGTCTCTCAAATCCAGCATTTAGAGTACTTTATATTTTTTATACCAAGTCAAATAAGTTCCTGCCTTTTTGTCCTGGGTTTGGGGCATACTTGGATATCCTCTGGCAGATATAGCGAGTATTTTGAAGGAGACACAACCTATGGCTCTCTGTGACTGTCCATGTCTTAGTGTTCATCTTCTCTGTAATTGAGATGCAGTAAAAGGCCAGGTAGGAGAAAAATGGGCTGAGTGGCCTTGAGAGTTGTAATAAGCTGGGCAAGGGATACTTGTGTGGCATTGACTGATGTGGGAAGGATAGACAACTTGATGAGAGAGTTTGTATAAAACATCAGGAGGCAGTGGCATCTTAAACTACTGTCATAACAACCAAAAAAGCAAGACTGATTATAGTGCACAGTTGTAACAAGATCAGAGCATGAACCTGCTTTTTCACAGTAAGTTTGTGCAAGAGCCATCACAAAGACATACTGGCCTCTTACCAGGAATGCCAGTACCTCCCATCAATGCAATACACAGTGTTTTGGAGTGATTAGAAGACTAGGTCATCTAGATTGATGTTCCATAGAAGTTTTCCTATGCTGCCTTCATGCTTCGCCCTCTCATTTTCTCAGGCCTCTGTTTGAGTGAATGGATTTGAATGAGAGGTAGGAACATATCCAAGTTAAAAGCATAGTCATCTTTCTTTCCTTCTCTCTTTCTTTCTTTCTCTCTTTCTTTCTTTCTTTCTTTCTTTCTTTCTTTCTTTCTTTCTTTCTTTCTTTTTCTTTCTTTCTTTCTTCTTTCTTTCTCTCTCTCTTTCTTTCTTCCTTTCTTTCTTTCTCTCTCTCTCTCTCTTTCTTTCTCTTATCTTTCTTTTCTTTCCAGAGAAGGCAGGTAAAGGGGTGACAAAGGGGTAGAAGCAAATAATGGACTGGGAAAGAGAAAAGAGGGAAGGAGCAGAATTGCTTTAACACCCGTGCAACCACTGCTGCCCTGCTTTGCTCAAGTTGTTCTCCTTGAAGCCAGTGTCCATACTTTTTTGTGGCTCATCTCACCTCATGATTGAAACTCTGCACTTGCCAACAAGAGGAGGGTTGTAAACAGGCTAGAAAAGCCCTACACCCTACAGTGTTTGTAATACGCAATAACTCTGGCATGTTTGTGTTTGGAGATTAATTTTACAAAGCAAACTAGAACATGCTTTGTATTTTTGTACTTATTACTCCCCGAGCATCCATTTTCCCCCACAGTAGGTGCCTGAAGTGAACTGATACACCTATGTACCTGCCAGTAATTTCTACTCTCCTTACGTGTGTCACATAGAGTATTTGTGCTGATCAGAGAAGTCTACTCCTGTGGTTCCCATCAGGTCCCCTTCTTTCAAGTTTTGCTGATGGTCAGCACTATGGGGAGATGTAATCCCATGTTGCCAGAAGTGCCAGGCCCTGAGCTGCTGCTGGATGTGACTCCTGACTCAGCAGCGTGGCTGGGCGGACACAGGGCTTTGTGGTCACCCACCCTGTCCTCGTGACTCAGGAAGAGATAAAAATTCATTCTCTGCTGGAGCTCTGGTGTTTACAGCCTGCCAAGCTCCATCCGGGAGCATGCAGTAAATCTCAGAGAACAGATCATAAACAAAAAAACGTAGTGCAGCATCAGTCCAAGCAGGTCTCCTAATATTATAGTGCTGTGTTTCAGAGTATGGGAGTATGTGGTGAGTAATAAAAACAATTTATGCTGATTGTATTATCCATCTCTCAGCTATAAATCTTTTTTCTTATATTAGCCAACACCACAGCCTTAATGCACTGCACAGTAAAATGGATTTGCAAGGCAATGTTGCCACTGTTTTTTGCCAAAGATTTCAGTTTCCCATCTACAATCTCTAGGACAGAACCAAACTTATTACCTTTTCAATTGTGAATTTCTCGGTTATTTTATTTTTTACGATAATTTGAAATTTTTTGATTGCTGTTAGTATGAAAATATCATTTGTCAGCTATGCTGAGGGTCCTGTTACATTAAGAAATATCTGTATATTTGAAATAAGAACCCATTATGCCAAGTACTCCATGAGTGTAATAAAAAGACTACAAAAATTCAAAACTACTGATTATCTAAATATAATAACAAACAACTAGTGAATGAAAAAAAAAGGTTAGTGTATAAACAAAATATCAGTATGAAAACAGCAAAGCAACAATCACAGTACTTTCACAACCTGAATTCTGAGTTACTGTAGAAAAAGTTTATCTGATCAACAGGGTACTGAATTAAGTTGCTTTGAGGGGAATTGCCTGTGTCACCACGATTTGTTTGAAAGCAAGGCAGCTCTCCTCCCTCTCCCTCTAAAAGTTATTTATTCACTCAATATGTGGGTTTGAGAAATTAATGTTGATTGTAAACTGGACTTTCTTCAGTCAAGAAACAGCAATAAATTTGGAGATGCTGAAAGAAAATATTTTGTTTAGTGCTAGACACAAAAGGGCATTTCAGGAAGTTGAGGAAGGGGAAGAGATTTTATCCCCCCGTAGCTGAATGCAATAGTGCAGTAATCAGGACACTCACCTAAAGTACAGGACATTTTATCTTGAATCAGAACAAAACCCAGATACTTGGCTCCTCCATGAACACTTAATCATCAGTTTATAGGTATCTCCAGGCTCTGCTCCAGTGAGAAGGGAATTATCCACAAAGAACTTAACAGCATCATAGGGGCCTCTGTAAGATTTTTGGTCCATAATACTCTGCAGCCCACTGACTCAGACTGCTTCCTCTACGGATACTGCCTTAGAGGGAAGTTTTCACTTTAAAAATTGCAAAGCACCAGCAACAAAACAACAGCTTTTCTCTGACTATAATGGTCAACCATAGCTACAGCTGATGGGTTGCCTTGAGGTCCCAGCAGGCCTTCAGAGTTTAAATTAGTTGCAGGTGGTGACAATAGGCAGATTCACTCTGGTTGTGACCTGGCTCCATTGAGTTTTTTGGCTTGCTCCTCCAAGTCTTTGGAATTAGGCACTTCCTTTCAGCTACCTACTGTTCTCTGAACTCCACCCTGCACTGGACATCCCTGGTCATTGTCAAACACACAATGCGTCGCTAAAGACTGATCTTGGAGAGATCCTTTAGAAGAGAGCTTTTTGCTCTAAGAGATAAAGAAAGATTCATTGAGATAATACCAAGCTCTCTTACAAAATGGCAACAAAGAGCCCCTCACTACATCTACTGTACACCACACACAACATCAAAAACTGTACTCATAATAAGGTTGCTGCCTTGTTTTTCTCCTAAATCATTCACTTTCCACTATAAATAGGATGAGGTCACTGCCTGCTTTTGTGGCTCACGTTGGGTCCCCTTCCTTCCATTCCTATCTTAGACTCCTTAGGGCTGTAGGAGCACATCTGGATGCTCAACCTGCTGCTGCCAACATCTCCCTTTCATTTATCCAGCCACACGTGGGTACCCATCCCTCAGTGGTTGCGGTCAGCCCTGGCAGTGTCATGGGTTCACCCTGTGATGCTATTGTTCGGCTGAATCAAGGGCCTCTGACTCTTGTGTGTGCCTGGCCAGATCTGAACTGCAAAGTTAGATGAACCTTAGTAATGACAAGTTATTCATGCATCTCTCAGTTATGCTGCAGTCAGAAATGTCTGAGTTCTCATGGGCCTCTCTAGTGCACATATAGTGCTGGCGCTCTAAAATGTCACAGCTGACAGCTGGAAAACAAGGTTTTTAGGCGTGCTGGACCTGTTCCCTATATTTTCAGATGAAGATGCCAATCATTGTGGTATCTAAGTACTAGTTGTCCTTTTGAACAGTCTGTGTCACGTAAGGGGGGATCCATCTCACTTGTATTTGGTTTTCTGAAAGCTGCCTAGTCTCTCTCGTTCACCAGGCTCCCTCTGCAGATAAGGTGGAGAGACAAATATGTCCAGAGGGTTGTTTTTTACACCTATTTTTTTGCCCCTGCTGTGCAACGGAAGTCAGGAAAGACATAAGGCTCATAAGAGATGTTATTCATGAAGAGCTTTGATCCAATAGCTTTCAGGCTGCTGAACAAAAGTTGAAGAAAAACTCGGAGTGCAAGGTATCTGTTCCACAAACAGTTAAAGAACCCTTTTCCTTTGATATGTTGCTGTCTTGAGATCTGGTATTGCAAGGTGTTGTGGAGGGAGAGATTTCTGACAGCATGTATTTAACAGATCAGAAATAGCATGTGTAAGATCTAATAGCCAGAAGCAAACCCTAGACAAATTCAGACTAGAAGTTCACACAGGCATGCATTTTTAGCAGTGTAAGTAATTAACCATTGCAAAAGCTCACTGAAAGATGTGGCAAATTATCTAACGTGAAATCTTGAACATATGAACAATTTTTAAGAGATACGTAAGCTGTAGCTAATACAGAAATCACGATGCACTCCTGACTGGGCAAGATTCACTGTTCCATACAGTACAGAGAATTACATCTGAAAAAGACATTGGTCCTTTCTAAACTCATCTTACAAAATTCCTGAAGTATATAGTATCCAAGGATGGCAGCCAGAGTGGGAGCACAAAGAGCTTCAAAGAATTATCAATCCAAACCTTCTGAAGTAGAGACATGCTCAATATGTCTTTTCTATCGAGTTGTGCATTTATGGCATTGCATATTTTGTTATCCATACTTTCCTTCACAATTTTGCCCTCATTCTAACTGCAAGAAAATGAATTCTTGCAGCAGTGACAGAAAAGCTCACTCAGGATACAGACAGACTGGAGCCAGTGAATTTTCTGCCTTTTTCTCCCTTTGGTTACCCCCAACAAATCTGATCATGTTGGGGGATCAGGATATGTCACTTGAGAATGATGGCTGTGGTGAGGACTGCAATGCAAACTAGTGCTACGCTTGATGACCTTGAACCAGAGACAGTTGAAAAATGTGATGTAAGCTGTTTAGCGGTGACTGAATGACAGAGAAGCCCCTTATTGTGAACAGAATCTTGCTAAAAAAAAAAAAAAAAAAAGGTTTACATGCACACAGAGTACAAGTTCCTCTCTAAACAGATGCACAAACTTCTGTCTAGCTGCAGTCTTACCTACTCCCACTCCCCAGCAGTCCAGAAGGAAGAAAACACATGCCACAGAGTGAGCTTTTGGTTTTCCCTTGGAGCTAAAGATGTTATCCCCTTATTCTGTTGCCTTTGCCAACTCTTTACAGTTGCCCATGTCTAACCATCCCCCAGTTGGTGTGTCCCAGTAACCCAAGTCCCTCTAGTCCCTGGCATTTCCAATGACATATTGCCTTAGAGCTGGACATACAATACTTCCAGCAACTCCAGCTCCCAGACTGATGCCTTGGCGAAGACTTCCATTCTTGGACCTCTGTCAGTCATTGGTTGAAACAGATGGCCAGAAGTCAAGACATTGTGTTTGGTGGAAGATGTTCACCAAGTGCTGTGACCAGAAGATTTCAGATTTAGTTTTTTAAAGGAACAGAGTCATACCACAACACTTCTGAACAGCTCCAGTTACAACTGTGTAACACCAGCCAGTACTCAGAAGCTGTGCCAGGAAGCTCTCCACTGTGCTACACTCCTTTATTAATAACATTTTGCCAAGCTGCCCTCTGGGACAAAATTATTATATGGTGGTTAAATGTCTGCTAGTGGAAGAATGCTTTATTTTGTCTTTTAACCACAGTCTCACTTGAATTCCAACACACAAACTAGGAGGTACCTGGGACGCATTATAGCTGCATCTGGCTAGCTTTTCTGTCACCACAAAAGACCACAGACAAGAGTGAGATTGATTTATTGATTTCTTCACCCTCCCAGAGCTTACACAAGCAGTGGCAACAAACTACACCTACACACATACCTGTATCTTGATTTACAGCAACCTCTTTCCAATGAATATACAATTTATTTTTTTCTTCCCACATAAATACCTTGTTATCTGATGAGCACCAAGAAATGCTTAGAACACACCCACCTTTTTCTGTAGCCTTACGGCGCTCCTAGCAAAAACAAAATTATCAATACTCTGCCAAGAAAACCCTAATACGAAGTATGTTTATAAATTCAGAATAGGGAATATCTTAAAGAGAAGCCCATTTTGTTGTGCACCATGATGAATGACTTGACTTTGTCCCACTGCTCATCTCTTTTGTACAATGATCTTCTATAAAGTAGGTCTGAAATTGCTTTACGTGTTTCTGGCTAAATATTTAGTAGTCATTACTGTAAGAGGGGAAAAATGACACACAGTGAAACACCAACCAGCAAAATGTTTCTCCTAGTGGCACAAAACCAGAATGAACAATAAAGTCGAGGCTGTCTGCATGTTACAATAGCAAAGGGACCTAATACTGATCTGATGTGTGTTTTAATGTGGAGGATAAAAATCACTGCCTTTCCTTCCTGTATGGAAATATGATATTATAAAAAATAATGACTACAGTAACAAGATGTAGCTAGAGGGAAGGTCTAGGAGAGATTTCTGTTGGAATGAGGCACTCGTGATGCAATACACAGTCCTTGTCTGAACCTTTTAAAACATGATTTTCAGCTTGTTCACACACTCAGACTACTGGACAAATGAATTGAACTAATTAAAAACTACTATAGTTTGTTGCTTGGTTGTTCTACAAATGTGGAACATGTGGCACAAACCAGTTCACAGCAACTGGCAAAGGGAGCTCTTTGGTATGGCTATCAGTTTGGACACAGGCTAAGAGAAAGTGACCTTTAAAGTTTCTTTTTTTGCACATGTAAAGTCGTGTCCTACCCTTTTTTCTAGTAAGGAATACACGTGGAAGTGAAGAGAGACTGCTACATTAAACGCATATTCCTACCATTCCCCTGTTCCTTCACCCAGATCAAGCATGCAGCAGTTTGAGAAAAACAAAACAAAACCAAAACCAACCAAACAAAACACACAAAAAACCCAAAGCAAACCAAACAAACAACCCCCGCCCCCAACAACAACAACAACAACAAAAACAAACCAACCAAACAAAAAAAAGGCACAAAAACCACTTCAACTACATCTAATATAAGGACTTACAAAAAAGTACTGCCATTGATACGGTCTTCAAAGATGAATGAAATTTTCATTCGAATGGAGGGCTGTAACACATAAATCAATCTCACATGCAGAGTAGGAAACTCAACAAGTCCATACAAGAAGTTTGAGTTCGTGTTTTTGTGCTGTTTTTCTTAAGGAGATTAATTGATTATGAGTCTTATCTCTACTTTTCCCTTTCACTCCTACTCTTCATTTTGTTTTCCCAAGTCCTAGCTTATCCATTAACTCTTGAACAGAACCAAAGCAAAGGAAATAGAGCCAACAAGTATGTATGGAAAATATGGTAGGATGTGTTACCAACATGGTGGAGGATAGACTGAGACACTATTAGATCTTGTGTGTTTCTGGGAATTTCCCTCATTTGCTGTTAAATGGGCTGAGCTGGTGTTTCCAAATTATGTTACAGTTTTACTTCTGTCACTTATATGATGACTAATATTATAGGTGCAAGAGGTGCAAAGAGTTCTTGTGGTTTCCTTAAGTAGCTTCTGGAAAACTGAAGAGAGATGTGATCAAAAAACCACAGTTACAAACAATAGGAAGGCTATCACTACAGGCAACTCCACACTATCCAAAAGCCAGGAACAAGAGAGGAGAGCAGTGCTCAACATGAGTGGGTGTACATTCAGCTTATTGGATGTTTAATCCTTACCAATTTTATCTCAACCAAATCAAGTATTAAGAATGACCTAAGGAAAATTAGATGATTTCTGGACTTTGATATTGCTCTGTCTGGTGCAGGAGGGATAGAAAAGTGTTTGGCTCAGTTTTGCTGGTCAGGATTTCTGTCTATCAGAACATAATTGTCAATACACCTCTCTAAACTGTTTGAAATGAAAATTGGAGTAACACGTGCACTCATGTAGTACTAACTACATAGCACATTGGGGTATAGAGTTAAGGATCATTCTAAAAGGAAGAGAATACTATGGAATTGTAGAAAAAAAAATTAGTTTTTCCTCTTTTTCATCTCACCTTTCAGTATGAAACAGATTTCAAGGTTTCATTTCTCATGTTTTATTTTTGCATGACTTAACTCTGAGCACCTAGAATACTTTAGAAAAAGCAATAAATAACATAATCTTTACCTCATGTGAAACAAGATTGTGTATATAACGACTGCAAATAACAGGGAAACTTATCAGACATCACAGTGATTTGGTCCCATGGAGCACTAACAAGAACCTAAACTAATGTATATGAAGACAAAATTCCCAGGCAAAATTCTCACAGGGAGTAGGATTTGCAGAAACTTCCCATGAGACAGATAAAAGGGAAATTTCATATTTCCTAATAAAACCATGTTTAACTGGCACTTGGAATAGGCTCTACTACTTATCTTTGAATAATGTATTTTGTACAAAACAAGTAAAGCCCTTGAAAAATAAAAATAATGATTTTGCATATGAAATGCAGATGGGTTAAAATGAAATGATGAATTTTGTTTGGAATTTTGACACATCTAGACACTTAATACCTGGATTCCTACATGCACCAGACACTCTACCACATTACTGCAGGCATTCATGAGAACTCAAGAAAATAATTTCCCAGAAAACAATTCAATGGTAACCTTTAACTACTAAAACCACTTCTGTTGGTTTTTTTCAAACCAATAGAATAATTTCCACAAATGTAATTTAGGAGCAATTAAATCAGTGAATACCACTGTAGCAAGTAATTTCAGTCACCAAAAAAAAAAAAAAAAAAAAAAAGGATGAGAGAAAGAAATATGTAATTTGTTCCCTTCTGAAACTGAGGTTTTTGTTTTTTGTTTTTGTTTTTTCAATCAAAGTTCTTTTAAGCTTAGTTTCTTCTTTGAAAAAACAGTGTATTTGTCCTTTCCCCCCATCCTCCCCAATTTGGCAATAGACAAGAAAGAAATCCAGACAAAACAAGGCTCAGATTGTGTTTTTTATTGAACCACTTGATTTCTCCACCCTCAAAATAGTCATTTGAAAGGCCAGTTTGTGTGACCCTATAAACTGGGGAGTCTGAGACAGGAGATAATGGAGAAATGGAGCAAAGATGCATAAGTGGTAAGGATGTATTACATGTCTTAACAGGGAAATCCAGGACTAGTGGAGAACTGTGGTACCTAATGTGGTAAGTATTTTCCATTCGTTTCTCAACACAGTCTCTTTTCAGAGATGTACATTGCAACCCCAGGAGGTTTCAAAGACAAAGCAGTCCAGTGTCTTCTCCAGCTCAATTCAATGGAGCAGGGGAAAGAAAAGGAGTGAAAACAAGAAAGAGGTGCTAAATGGATGTACTGAATCAGGCAGCGTGTCAGATCTTTTTTATGTTTGTGTTTGTGAATGTTGTTTTTCCCTTTAACAATATTCACACACTCTTTTGATAACCAAAGCAGAGAGTACTCAGCAAGAAGGTATCTTCAGGAATCACCTGATAGGACCTAATGCCACATGCACCCCTCCCAAGGACAGAGGTACCATTATACCATAATTGAGTCTTGCCCCAGGAATTTCACTATATGAGGCTTTTTTCAGCTTGCAGCATATGCATGTAATGCCCTTAGACATGCTCTAAGGTTTGCCCATCTAACTTCCAGACAGATCTAGAAAGGTGTATAGTTGGCAATAAATCATATCTCGTAACTCCAACTCTATCATGAGCATATCTCAGGATATATCAAACGACAATAAACACCTATGACTATGCAATCAATTTGAGCCAATGAGCTATGACTCTGCTCCAGATTTTTCAGATTCCTAAATTTAGCTTCTTTTATGCACTCTAGGTATCTATACTCTTATCAGAGTCAGTTCAGCTCTAAGAAGAGATTCAGCTGCCTTAACACAGACAGATAGTGTCACTTTAATAACTTTATTGTTTCCCTGCTGATATCCAGCTTCCATAGAAGAAGAGCATTGGTCTCTCACAGATTCTGTGTCCTATCTGCAGGCCCTATGCACACATCTTGAATATCCTGTGTTGCTTGATATGGCATTAAACACCCATTTTCAAGTAACTGAAATCCACCTATAGCCAATCAAGTCAACAGCCCAGATAACTGAGGAGTTGACCAAATATGTGCCAGTTCTAGGATTGCATCCCTCCCTCCCTCTTAAGCTCTCTTGACTGTATTGACTAGAGCTTCATAGGCTTCAATGGTGGCTGTTATCTCCAGTTAGATGTCTTGAGTTTGCAACTGAATTCCACCTCAAGCAATCAGTCTTCAAATCAGGATCTTTGTTTACCTTCCAGAATGAAGATAAATCCTTCCTGTTTGTTTGGCAGAAGAAAGAAAGATTTACAAAGTGTTTCCGTCTTTGCTAGGTATTTACTTTGTACAAATCTAATAATGATCACAATACTTAGCATCATTATAATTGAAGGATTGACATGCACATATACATACACTAAGCCGCATGACTAAAACCAAACTACAAAAGCATCTGGTGATACTGGACCAGGAAGATGTGTACCTAGGGAGCAGAAAAAAAATGAAAATGGACAATAAGTCCTTCAGTTCATAAAAAGAAGGATATTTTCACCTTCATAATGGTAAAGTATGAACCAGCCTTTATGGTGGTTAATTAAGATTCAGCTCATGGTCAACGAAAGAACCACAGAATATTTTTATTTCAGGAAGTGATATGGAATATGGAAATGTCCTTTTAAACAGCCAGTTGGACTGATGTTTTAAAGAATTTAAATCCTATAGTTGTATAGAAAGGGAGGATAAAAATAATGTGTGTATGTGCAAATCTCTATGTTTCTTTGGTTTCAAGTTGCAGCACAATCAGATCTCTGCTATAGCAAGAAAATGACATTCAGAAAAGCCATTACTAGAAAAAAGTTATTATTTTGTTTCAGTAAACCTCTCCACAGTATGAATTGCTAAAGTACACAAGTCTTATAACAGGTTGTCCAGAGCTTTCTATAACAACAGCAGGAGCCATGCAAGCGAGCACGAACACAAAGCTCCGTGCCATATCCAGACTTGTCCCACATAACTTGTACTCCTCTAGTGCTTGGCCCATGTCCATCCAATTTAAATGTCAAATACAGATGAGAAAATTGTAAACCTTCTGTATGTACACACTGCATCATTACTTTTTTCCTTTCACTGAATTTTTGCCCAGGGAAGAATACATTAGAGTTATATGCTTCATACAATCTGCTTGATACAAACTTTTTAAAGGTTTTAGTTTAATCTTGTGCACCTGGTATTGCTGTAGGTTCAATCAGTTTTATATTTCTTCCCTACCAGCTCTCCTACGACTTTACAAGAACAAAGCTAATAAATTCCACAGCACCAAACACAGAAGCAATTGGAAGCTGTTTTCTAATCCAGACCTACACAGCCTTCTGTCTTCCCCCATATCCTCCATCCCTGATGACTGGATTCTCTCTCTGCATGGATATAAAACAGTTGATCATTTGTATTTTAATCCCTTTCTTTAATATTATTAGACTACATAGGCAAATATTTTAAAGATGTCAGATGGCTTGTTAACACAGTATATATAGTATGGTGTAGTTCTCAGCAAGCAGATTTTGAAGAATAAATTTTGAAAGACTTTAACATGAGCAGTTACAAAGTTAAAGAGAAAAATAAAATGTTACTTTCTATTTTAAACAAAGTCAATCTGTCTCATGAAAAAAAACTCATTTGAGGGAGAACTAGCCAGTGCATTACCATGTCTTAGCATTCTTACTGGATTACAGCTTTACTACTCACCTACCCCTTTGCCCAGACATAGCAGCAACAGGACATGCAAACTTTGCTGCATGTAGCTTTCCTTCCTTCCTTGTTTCATGACACTTAGTTGATCCTGAAAAATGGAAATACACCTTCAGTCCTCAAAGTAGGACCATGCATATCTTCACAGAGGTTAAATTTACTGAAGGACCCTCGTCCCGTTATGACTCAACAAACAAGAACTGGAACCTCCAAGAGTCAACATGGAGCCAAGTTGACTCTTCTGCTCTTTAGAGAAGCATTTCCCTCATACAGGAAACCTGGGAAATCTATAATCTTTGAACCAAAGTTAGACTTGTTACTCTGTATAACTGAGGGTAACAGTGGTCTTATTGCCATGCTACTGTTTCTGTGCAGTGAGGCTGGGATACAGGTTCCTTCAGACATTTCCTTTGCTCATGTTGTCTGCAGAATGGTAGCACAGCGCGGTCTTTGTCTCCACATACATTTTACCTCTGTTCAAGTAGAGGATATAATACACAGTACAGCATGGTTTGCTAGTTATTTACCTCTGGAAAAGTTAATACAGATACTTGGGAGGATTAAACCAACAATCTTGGTTTAGGTCTGCATAACAGAAGGAAAGTAATTATTCTTTTAATCCTAGTAAACAAAAGAAACAAAAGTAAAGCTTTGTTCCTGATACTGTTAAGGGTGTTTTGAGGCCTAAACATTCCTAGGCTCTTTATACATCCAAACATTTTTTGCTGCCATTGTAGCTTCATTTCTTGACAACGTATCCATAAGACTGAAAAAAACAAAACAAAACAAAACAAAACAAAACAAAACAAAACAAAACAACACAAAAACAAAAAATCCCAGAGGGGGAGACAGAGACAGAAAAATAAGATTGGAAAAGACACTCTCTTGCAGACTGTTAGGGTGGGATTTGTCTCCCCTAACTAAGCATTTACATTAATAGTGTCAACAGCTGAGCTAGTCACCCTGGGCTCCTTTTGCAGTCAATGGGGAGAAACAGGCATTTTTGTAATTCTTATCTAACCTTTTTCAGGTATTTGCTTCAAATTGAACTGAACTTTAGAAATGCCTAATTCTCTCCACTCACTACAAAGGGAGCTAATCTTTACTAGATCATGTGGGAATGTCTCTTTTTATTCCACCAGGTGAATCTCATTTTTTCTCTCTCATTTTTCATTCACTTCCTTTTTTGCTTTTCTTCTTGACCAAGAAAGTCAATGGCATCCTGGGGTGTATTAAGGGACGTGGTTAGTAGGTTGAGAGAGTTTCTTCTCCTGCTCTATTCTGCCCTTGTGAGACTGCATGTGGAATGTTGTGTCCAGGTCTGGGCCCTCAGTTCCAGAAGGACAGGGAACTGCTGGAGAGAGTCCAGCGCAGGGCAACAAAGATGATTTAGGGAGTGGAGCATCTCCCGTGTGAGGAAAGGCTGAGGGAGCTGGGGCTCTTTAGCTTGGAGGAGTCTGAGGGGTGACCTCATTAATGTTTATAAATATGTAAAGGGTGAGTGTCACAAGGATGGAGCCAGGCTCTTCTTGTTGACAACCAATGATAGGACAAGGGACAAATGGGTACAAACTGGAACACAGGAGATTCCACTTAAATATGAGAAGAAACCTCTTCACTGTGAGGGTGACAGAGCCTGGAACAGGCTGCCCAGGGAGGTTGTGGAGTATCCTTCTCTGGAGACACTCAAAACCTGCCTGGATGCATTCCTGTGTAATCTCATCTGGGTGTTCCTCCTCTGACAGGGGGATTGGACTGGATGATCTTTTGAGGTCCCTTCCAATCCCTGACATTCTGTGATTCTGTGATTCTGTAATAAGTAATTTTTAATCTTTCTTTTTGGGACATCTTGTCCTCTCTATACATGATTATATAAAGAAAACAGTTTTCTAGACACTTATGCTTGAGAAATCTCAGGGGAACGCAGCAGCACAGTCAATTGACAGCGATCAGCTAAGTGCTGGGTAAGAAACTCACAGGAAAACACATCTGATTTGGAACAGTTGGATACTTATTATGTTACACATGGGAGGATAGTCATGCTGGGGGAGAGATTACAGTTTATTGGAGAACATGAATATGCAGACCGAGGATTGACAGATTCCTTCTAACATCCTTCATTTGAGCTGCTCAGTGAGTTCAACAATGTAATGAACTTTTCTCAAAAAAAAAAAAAAAAAAAAAGCAGCACATGCAGCATTCAGCTCTCAAAACACAACAATTTTCCTTAAAATTTTTGCTGCATTTCCACTGGTGGGTGATTTTTGTTAGTATGGTGATATTTCTAATACTTTGTCAGTGACTACTAATATTAAAGAACCTTGCTTTTGTGGTGCATGAGAAGATGTCAGGATTGCAGAAATAAAGTAAAAGTGAAATTATTTCATTCCAACAGCACTTTTACTGTTACTATTGCATTTCTACCAAAACCCAAAGTAGATAGTTTAAAACTAACTTTGATACATCTGCAGTACCTGCAGCCATATCTCTGAATATAATTACCAAATAAGTATGAAATTCCTATGACATTGCAGTAAAATAAGAAGACTCCTTCCCTGGAGACATTCAAAGCCCACCTGGACACATTCCTGTGCAACCTCACCTAGGCGTTCCTGCTCCAGCAGGGGGATTGGACTAGATGACCTTTTGAGGTCCCTTCCAATCCCAAACATACTGTGATATTGTGATACTGTGATATTTAAGGTTGCCCAGAGAGGCTGTAGAATCTTCGTTCTTGGACATATTCAAAACTGGACTGGACACAACCTTTAAAAATCTGCTCTAGTTTACTCTGCTTTGAGCAATTTCCTGAGGTCCCTTCCAATCTTGACAATTCTGTGGTTCTATGAGTCCAAGAATGAAGTCACATTTAATTTTTGTTTCACTGAGATTGCAGAGATGCTTAAGATAAGTGCACCTGATACATATGTATGGGATTGAGTTTTCAGAATAGCATCCCAGAGATGCAAGGACACATCCCATGTTACACATAGAAACAAGCACTTTAATGTCTCTGGTTTACAGTCTTGAAAGTCTACAGGCATATCTAATTGATAGGAACAGTATTCAGATTTCTGAATGGAAACACACAGAGATGTTTAGAAATATTTCCTTTCCCATTCCGGGTGGAATTAGTTTCGTCAATATTTTATTACTTAAAATAGATGTCAGGAATAAATTAATCACTAAGGCTTCCGTTTTCATCAATCCAAAGATACAGGCAGTTCCAAAAGATTATTTGATCTATCTGAAAACAAGTTTTGAGAATACATAGGATGAACGTTCCAGTGGAGGTCTCCATTTGTTTTTCTGAGCTATTGAATGAGCCTACCCTGCTGACTGAGACTGCATTCATAAATTTTAGTGTTGACACTGGATGAGATCAGTCTGAGACTCAATATAGATTAAAAATAGGTTATCTTGGATTCTAAGAGCATTTAGAATTGATTAAAAAGCTGTGCTACTTAAATCTTTATATGAATGGTGGCTTGAAAAAAATACATACTATTATGAACACTTTTCTGGATTCCATTCAGTGATTTCTTACTCATCTAAAAAAGTCTTCAGGGCAAACAGTTACTGAGTAATTCTGTGATCCAAGCATAAATTATATACTATGAACAACAGACCATCCATAAAATATCTGTACTTCTATCTTATTGAATTTTTTGTTCACAATATTCACAATTTTTTTTTTTAAACAAAACAAAACCAAAAACAAAACCCCATGCCCCTGTCAAAACAGTGAAGTCGATAATATGACATATGAGAATTCTATATTATTTCAGTATTCACTAGCTACTGTGCTGAACGATCAGTTAATTAACTGTTTATTATTCTAACTTCTAGAGCTTATATTCACAGAGACTGAAAAGACTTGCAGGGCTTCCCCAGAGCATATCCTGGCAAGAATTTCTTAGAAAGACAGCATAATCAGACATTAATTCCATTTTACTCTGATTAAAGCGTGTTTTCTGTTGAGTTATAAATTTTAGTCTCATTACAAAAGCAGTTTTACAAGATGGGTTTATACAGCTGAAATGTATGTACATGGAGATGTTTAAATGGGTGTTGGACATCTTCTATCAGACAGTAAAACCTTGCTTTCTTGCTTGTGTTTCACACCACTCAGATGCATGGAATAACAGCAGAGTAAACAGGGCTTTCTGTGTTATCATTTTTCTTGATTATGGAAGGAAAAATAAATGTTAAGTATCTGGAAACAGATGATGGATTTACAGCTGAACCCCATGCTCTGCACATAAAGCTGTGGAGTTGGAATACTTAGTTTACCATTATGTCATAATTCATTTTCTAAAAGCTGACCAAGCATTTGATAGAGTTAACTTTGTTAGAGTACTAGGCAGATGTTATGAAGTCCCTTGGGACACTCATGGTTGAAACATAAGGATGCCACAGAGGTTTCTTGGCCAATATTAGCTACTACCTGACAGTTCTTTCTTTAGATTCATGAATTACCAGAGCTTGGAGTAGTTTGTTCAGCTCAGTCAAGATATTTCTTAGAAATTCTGGGGAATGTGTAATAAGTGCTCTGATTACTCTGAAAGTATTTCAGTTCCCTGCTCTCAAAAATCACTGCCTTAAGGGACAGAGATGTCTTAGGAGTTGCAACATTATTCAGAATCAACTTTATCAAAAAAAGTTTTGAATTTTAAAACTCTGATTTCAGTAACAGAGCAACAATTCAAAAATCTCAAAGACTGAAATTCATTACTAGGATAGTACTTAAAGCTTTGCTCTAGCATTCCTTAGCTGTTTTGTGGGGATAGCTAATAGCAGCTGACATATCCTGGAAAGTTCCTAAAATAGAAGCTGTTCTATTCCTGTTCCTGTTTATTACAGGAAGACTATAATATTCCTTCCTTTATTTTTTATTTTTTTTAAATTTTTTAACTCTTCTATTCTCCCATTTCCCTGTAATTTGGCAATGGTATCTCATACAGTAGTGCTGAAATTTCTGTCTTATATTTCTCCTCTTTTTTTAAGATTTACTGGACTACTGCATTTCTAGATTTTGGCACAAGATACCTTTCTGTGTTCCTGATCTCTTTAAGGCACAGATAACATTACTTTATAGATGCTACTGAAATTTTAGTAGTAAAAGACCCCTATAAAAGTGGCATAATTCAGCTTACTAAGATTTTTTTCTTGAAGAAAGAGGATCACATAAGAACACAAAGATTGGTTTGATGACTGAATTTTCAAGACTCAAGGGTACATTTAAGGGAATCCATCACGCCTGAACTATAACACACCAAACAGATGCCTCTGAAGCTATTTTTCATACATTTATTCAGTACTGTCCTTGGTGCAGCAGGACCAAGGTGATGATTTTTCCCAGTGTTTCCTGAACCACGTGAATATCCAGTCCCAACTAGGTATTTATTTGTCAGACCCATAAAGGAAATGGGGGTAAAAGATCAGTGGCTGGGTGGTGGTCAAGTTCTTGAAAATCCTGCTTTTGACTTCAAGGCGTTGGCTCCAACCCAGTCCAGGTTGACATTGTAGTAGGTAGGCTAAAATCAGTCTTCTTACTTTTTTTCCTTCTCTCTCTTTTTTTTTTTTTTTTTTTCCTTCTTCTAGTAGTCTCTCCACAGTGACATATTCTCAGCAGGGGGAGTAGATATAGATTTCTGGCAATCTCAGTTAGAGGTGGTTAGGTCACTTTTCAGAAAAATGAGTTGTAGTTTTCCAGACTGAGGAGGGAGCAGGATCCAAACTGCCTGCTTGCCAGAAAGCATAAACATGATTCTGAAATGACACAGTCACTGAAATATTTAAGCTGGGGAGGATGTCTGAGTAGGCAGAAATACGCTAGAGCTGAATTCCTTCCTCCCCACTTCAGGTACCAGTCAATAGACCACAGAAATTTATGCATTTCAGAGGGTGTTTCAAATCCATGTACATGCCAGTTTTTTTTTATATCTACTTAAGAACTAATTCTCCTTCTACAGGCCTCTATCTGTCCTCATTAACTCTTACGGTGAACCTACCATGGCCACAATTCTTTCTTAAATGTCTCAGTTAAATGTTTAAATTGAGACAAACTTTATCTGGTCCTAAGAGCCTCTACAGCTTTTTGTTAAAGATATACCCAGACAGATGCAGCTGCTGCACAGAACATTTTAAATTAGGCATCATTGTAAATTCTCTCATGAACTCTAGGCAGCAGCCATTAAACTTCATGTTTTTGCTTTCTGTTGTTGATTGCGGAAACTTTTGTGCCAAAAAGTAATGTTAAATCCTGGTGTGATGTCTTGAGGTATCACTGTTCAAATTAACTGCAATTCACATTGAGTATTTTTAGAAGCAGAATTTCCCCATTGTCTACAAAATAATTTGTATCCTAGTTGATACTGTACATGTCCCACATTTACATTTTGAGCATTTGTGTTCTGTAATTGATGTGGAAAGATGATGGTCTCCATCATGTCCAATTTCCCTAAAATGTTCAATTGCCTTTACCCACACGTTATTATGTTTCATTTTTTAAGACTAGTTTCATTTAATTGAAATGACTTGTCAGGCTTGGATGGATGTGAATTTTCAATGGCAAACACATATATATGCACAGACCCTAATGAACCTGTGGTATAACTGTACAGAAGTCTGTGTTTGTTGGTTTCTACAAATGAATAACAAAACTACAGAAGCTTAATTAAGAATGTGGTACTGTTGGATAGTGTTATTGCTTTTTCTGGGAAGAATTATTGCATCTTTAATCGCAGACGAGATTCTCGGAAAATCATTTGCCTCAAGCAAATGAGAAATTGGAAGAAGAAATGAGCATACAGAAGACTCCTAGGAATCTAATTTCTTTTCAATGTGACCAAACAGAAATGTTTGCCTGCAATTAACGTAGCTGAAGTAAACATATTGTGACATCAAATATCATTTTAATGCACTAGGAGACTTATTGAAGTGAAGCAACTGCATCTACTTCTGCTGTACTTAGTTTTAAAGAAAACCCACAAAATCCCAAGAGTTTCTTTGCCAGAATTCACTATCTCACAAACCCTACTTCAGGAGTTCAACTTAGCCGTTGTAACTGTAAACAGTTCTTTTCCTTAATCTTTAATATTGTTTTATTCTAACATATATCAGTGGCAGGCCAATTAAATTGACAAGTCCCTTTCTGTATTGTTTTGTTCTATGCATTGCTGAAGCTGAGCAGAGAAATCAGGCTGTGACTATAGTGCATAAAAGTAACACTGATGGTTTAAACATATATTCACTATTGAACTTGGAAAAAAAATAACATTTAAAAATGGACATATTGCTAAGTGAGTAATAATTTCATCTACCTGAATGTTGATAAGAGCATACATATGTTGAAATGGGAAGAATTTTGATAGATCCAGACTGGCCTTTGTTTCCTATTCATATGATAATTGTATTAATTTTTGAATAACAACATTTTGTTTCCACAAAGATGTATCTAAATAATCTATTAAAATTGATGTAAAATTTGCAATGGTGTAGGGGTCCAACATAGATGCAAATTATTAGTAAGTGAATCATTTATGACAAACAATTCAGTAACAGATCCTCCCCTTCTCCTCTAATGGTGTGAGATCCGACACCCCTAGAAATAAAGGGATTCTGCATGCTCTGACTTTTGAGCTTTGATAGCACAACAGATTCTTGAGCCCATCTTAAATGCCATAGTATGTTGTTTGAGCATGACTCACTAACCCAAATCTTAGTTTCCCTGTACTTTCACTGTAGATACATGAACCTATCCAGAAAAACCTGCAACACAGCTTGCAGAGCTTGCAGAGCTGATCCACAGCCACTCAGCTGCGCAGGACTGATGCTTACCCACCCTCTTTGAGGAAGATGTGGGCTTTTGCCATGCAGCACCCATTCTGGAGGCAATCTGAGAAGGACATATTGAAAGGTAAGTAAACAGCATGGTGATCAAGAAGGTGTCAAGACTTCAAGTGCATCAACAGGGTCAGCAAGCCATTCCCTCCTAGGGGTTTAGCTGCATGTGTTTGTCAGCTCTGATAAGGTGAAGCCATGTAACCTTGGATCGACCTTTCATAAACACAGTAAAGTGCATGAGAAAACAGTGAGAAGACTCACATATTTCTTCCTTACCCCAGGAGCTGCCCTTCAGCTGTGTGCTTGTTCTTGGTCTTTGCCTGGGCTTCATTATTGACATTCCCATGCCTCCCTTGCTGATCCTGACCTTGCTTTCCTGAACTGACTTCCTAGCTTGACCTCTGGTCTGTCTCATCACAGCAGACTTCCCTGATGATGACTGGACTATTTGGCTGACCTTGGTTACCATCCTCAGATCTACTCTTCTTGTTACATAGCTGTGGGACTGTACCCCTGGTTGGTGAGATCATGGCTCCATCCCATCACTCCAGCTCCTGGTTCTCCTCTTGCACAGCAATCACTCCTACAGCTTCCTAACAAAAGGCTGTAGCGAGGGGAGATCAAAAACAAAGGCCACCTTATTTCTGGATGGTGTATAATCTGTTAATATTAACAGTTGTATACATTAGGTGATATTCTGACATATATTTATATGCATTTTAAATTCAGAAGGAGAAGGATGCTGAGGGAAATATTTCAGCTTCTCTTTAAAAATGATTGTGATTGTTGGTTGTAGACAGCAAGGGAGCTCAAAACAGCACTTCCCTGTGCTCCAAAAACACACAACATCCCTGCAGATGCCTGGAATTAGAAGTGCAGGAAAGCTTTCAGAGAGACCCTTCAACTGGAAAATAATGATTTGCAGAGGATTCTGATAAAGTTAAGGCTTGGGACCTAGTTGGTGGGATTTGAGGAGGATAATCAGTTTTGCCAAGCAAAACATGCATAACTTCACACTCATTTTGAAAACCATAAGAAATAATAGGATGTCATTGTACTAGTGGTGTGGTTTGATTGATTTGTTGGAAAGAAAGTGGGGTTGTTTTATTTACTCTGAACTGGAGAGAGGGGAATGTCACATTGTCTTGATTAACCGTATGTTTCCACCCTTCTCTACATTTAAATGCATATATATTGATATATTTTATTTTCTGCTCTGTACCCCTCTCCTAACCCTGGTTTCATACTTCAGTTATTTCATTTAAATGCAGGGTTAGCAATATAAGTGGTTTTATTTTTATTTTGCATACACTTCATGACCATTTGTCTGAATGCTTTTCTTATGTATCCATGGTGCAGACACACCAATTCCATCCCAGAGGAGACTGGGTAAAGACGCGCAGAAGTGTAAGGCTGAGTTTTACTCAGTCTGTATTGTTTTCTGTGAGATATTGTGATTTGCACTCATCGCTGTTCATTTTGGTGTCTCTACATGAAGTGAGATCAGAGCAGAGGTAGATTATACTTCTAATCCATCTCTTTCTAAGGTACATGGAGGAATCTCAATTACTTCCACATCAATTTAATTCACATCTGTATGGCAGTAGGAAATGTGTTCCTTTGGAGTGAAGAAAGAGTAATCTTTTGGAGGAACTCACTGTGGGATGTGAAGTCTGCTGCAAGCATTCAATCAATTTGAGGAATCTCTTCAATACCGTCTCCTCCTGACACTGAGACTGAGTGGATTTCCTCTCCATATATCTGATACAAATGCTTCTGAGATTGATGAAACTTGTTTGGACACAAATAAAGAGATACGCATACTTTCAAAATTCCTAGTTGCTAACGGGAAATAACAGTTATAGCACAACCTGTCAATTAATGACAAATTATAATACTGATGGAATCAAGATCTATAATGAAAATTATGTAGCTGTGGTAAAATTGTTTTATAACTAGAATTAGGAAAACTTTTTTGTTGTTGTTGTTGTTGTTGTTATTAAACCCAAAAGCCCTTAACCCTATTTTGATCCATCAGAAAATTTTAGATTTTCAGATTAGATTGAACATAACAACTGTGCCAGTCTTCCAGAAAATTAGGTATTTAGCAACTTCTCATCTGTGCCTGGGTTTTTCATACAAAGGAAATCCAGGCAAATGGCCCTGTCAGGAACTCCAGTATGCAAAAGAGAAACCTAGTATTCATAGCTGAGGAGTAAGAACCCAGGACATTGCCAGTGAGGCTTCTTGTCACTTCTTTGTGTAACACTGAATCATTGTGGGAACTCTGGGATGCCAGGATACCTGAGTCTTGGTATTTCTTGAAACTCTGAGAGAGGCTGGATTCTGTGTCACATCTTCAGGAGAGAAATCTCAGGTGTAACCAGGTTCCAAGAAACTTGGATTGATAGAAAAAAACTTCACATTTCCAGCTCTGTTGTCCAAGTCTGAAATGTGGGTTTAGAAATCCTGATTTCCTAGTGCCAACACAATCTACCTGGTGCACTTTCTCAAGAACTCTGGACAAGTATGTTATGGCAGCTTAGTTGTGAAGCTAAGTCAAGACTGTTTTGATACTAAGAGTTTGTTCACTCATACATATGCAGTGCTTTGGGGAATTAAAATGGATTTGCTCTAAATATGGTTATTGACAGAAATAGGGATTGTGAAATCAAAGGCATGCATCAGAATAGGAAGCTGTTTTCCTCACACTATTCTCTATATATACTTGGGTTTTTTTACGGCAATAGAGCTGCTTTAGTGTGAAACAGAAGTAATAGATATAGTACAAGGATGGAGACCCCATAAACTAAATATGGCCCTGGACAAGAACAGATTTGGTCATCAATAGTGTTATGTGCATTTACAGCAGGACTGAATTTACAACAGTGCTTTGTTTTTTCATCATCGTTCATTAAGTTACTTAATTTCCTACTTGCCTCCAGAGAAGGAACTATATGAATATACACTATGCTTTCATATATTTTAATCTGACACTGCTCATACTTAGATTCCTTCAGTGTGTTATGATGATTTAAGCATTATAATGATCTGTGATATAAACATAAACCTGTATATTTTTAGTTAATACGCACCAGAAAAATCCTATCCAGTGTAATGTGGGAAATATAGAACTGCTCACTGCATATGAGTAATTAGTCAAGAGAAATTTTATGTCGGAAGCCACTTCCATCTTGAAAAAAATTAACACACATTTTTGTTCATTCATAGATAGGCACCTTTGGTGACCTTTGATATTCTCTGAAGCTGACTCAATTCAGCAATTTGTTGTCATCTTATAATTAAATCCTCATTTAAAAATTTTTTGTGTATATTGGTAGGTTTTCAAGTGACATTCACAGAAAGTGATTAGATTGTGCAACTCCTAGATTAGCATTTTGTGTTTACAAATATACCCTATTTCTCTGCAAATTTATTTCTCTAATGCATTCCCTCCTGCCATGCACACATGCAGGGAATTGTTTTGCCAAAGCAACATGACACTATCTGTCTGTCACAGATAATCTGTTCTTTGGCTGGTCAACTGTATTGGTCTGTGCTTTATGCTCTGCCAAATCTTGAAGGTGAGGATATCATAGTATTTTGATTGTATCTAAGCCACTCTGAAAGCATTCTCATTAATGAGCAAAATAAACAGAATGGTAGAATGAGATAGGACATGAAAGTGTAGAGTGTTTTCCAGTCTGGTAGAGCAACTTCACAGAACAGCCAGACAAGATAGTTTTCTGACAAGTAGAATAAGATATTTAAGCTCTTGCAGGATTGCAGGGTTATTCTTTTTCACATCGATGATGAAAAATACTCAGACATTTAAGTGTCTTTCTAGACCACAGCCTCAATAAATTACAAATTTAGGTAAGTAATTTGTCCTATGGCTCCTTCTGAAACACACCAGGTGTCATGTGTACATACATCTCAGTAATTTTGCAATGAATTTTCTACCAGATAGCCTGTTTGCCCAAAAACAAGACAGGGTCTTATATTAATTTTTGTTCCAAAACTTATTACTTTTTTTACAGCTATAGCTGCCTGGACAATATTTAAATTGACTTTTTAAGGAACTGTAACTGGGATTTATTTTTGGAGTAGGGCTTATATTTAGAGCATCCTCAAAAATCCTGAAAAATCATGCTAGGGCATATTTTTGGGGTAGGTGTCATTTTCAGGGAAACAGGGTAGTTTTCAATGAAAAGGACTGATTCCTAGCCAAGTACATGGTTCTGCTGAAGTTCTTTTAGCTGAAGATTTGACCCTAAATTCTCTGTGTCTTTATTTATTTGTTTTGTCTGAGTCTTTAAGTTTACCACAATAATTTAGGATGGATATTCCAAAGACAGGTTTATGTCAATAATTGATCCAAGTCAGCTGCTTGAATAACCCTCTAAGTCAAGGTTAGAGGTTAAGGTTAGAGCCTTAAACTCCTGAGATCCACATGTGCTAGTATCGTTCTCATTTCTACATTCTCAGTTTCAGAGCTGAGTGGGAGTGCTGCACCCACCATACAGAAAAGTGATGTCCTATCTTTTGCATGGATTCCTGCTACTGAATCACAGAATACATTCAGAAGATACTTCTAAGTACTTCTAACATTAAAGGTCAGATATAACTCCAAATTCAGAGATATATGGGCTCATTTCAGCTGTCCACACATAAGTAACCTGTAGCACTTGACGTGCTCTGGGTTGCCTGTGATATTTGCTGGGGGATGTCAGTTATTGGAGATCTGTGCTTTCCTAGGGGAGTGGGAGGCCAGACCAGGTACCCTAAGGCATCTCAAATGGTATGACTTATCTATTGTGGGCAACTCCTCACCATCACTGCTAGAAATTGGGAGACTGGTTCCTTGAATAAAGACCTCCACTCCTCTAAAAGAAGTCTAGACACCAAGGGCATGATTCTTTTGCCTCAATCTTTGTATCTCCTTCCATTTGAGATGCTCTATGACACCCTGAACATGCATGTGTAACTAGCAAAAATCACTTAGGATTCACAGAAATTCTGTGACATTCTGGAGCAGCAGTTAGACACAAGACTGGATTTCATGGGTCATCAAATACACAACTAGCTGACAGTTACTAGACACCTGAATATCTTAGCTGAGATACCTTAGCTTAGAAGCGGAAGTTCAAGTTCTAAAACATCTGAAGTTAAGGAAATTAATCCTGTCTTGAAATAGCGGATAGTGTCTGGACATTCTACTTTCTTTCCTACCTTATAGTACGTTAATGACATCTTCTTTTAGTTTTATACTTCCAGTTTTATTTGATACACTTCCAGTAATTTTTCCAGTGAAGTTTCCAACAAATGCATTTCTCTGTCAATAAGCATTTCCAGGATATAAATCTGAATTCTGGAGTTAAGGGAGCAGTTCAGATTAAAGACTCATTTGTTTTGCAGCCTTTGAGCCGACATTATCAATTATCATTTCAAGTAGGGCTAATTGAATTGCTGAGGTTTCTAGATGGTGGGCTGATAGCAGTCACTCATTTCATATAGACCAAAAAATTGCCAGGGTCTTTGAATCACAAACTTTCACTTGTGATTATCATATATAGATAGTAAAAGGTGGATCTATAAGATAAAAAGAAAACAACTGTCAAATACACCTTAAAATTCACTGTGACTCTGAAGGATTTTGAACACACGCATGACTTTTTAAAAAACTCTAAATATTAAACAGAATACAATATGTTAGAAAAACTTGAACTTAATTGTCATGACACTTTAGGGGCTTTTTTGTGTGTCAGATGTTATGCTCCTAAAGCACGATTTCACTCAAGCATTATAACAAGATACTCCTCTGATTCTGAATTTCTAGGAGAAGATTGATTTTGACAATATGGATGTGCTTGCATATATGTGCTGGCAATAATCTGACAAATGTATAACCAACATATGATTGATCCAGACATCCCAGAAGTGGTTTGATGTTTCTATGACTGTAAGAATTTATGTTTGAAAGAACATCAGTAAAATGGAAAGATTTTGTTTTTACTGAATTTGTACATCCTTTCTTTCTGTACTATTTTTTTTTTTCCATAAGGTTGGCAACTATCGTGCAAGGTTTTAAGTATATGATATTACTTGAAAACACAGGCTCCCCAGTGCCTTATTGAAGTCACTGTGTAATGTCAGGGTCCACCCACAGGGCTCCATTGCAAACCAGGAGCCTGGAGACATCTGTGTCTCGTCCACATACCACTGTATTCTTCAGGCTTGATGCTTAGATATCTATTATATCTTCGTTGATTATATACTTTGTTGATATTGCCTTTTCTGCTTAGAGAAATCTAATAAAAGTAAACTTTAAAACAAACAAACAAAAATAAAAGCAACAAACACACACACAAAAAACAAAACCAAAACCACAACCAAACAACCCCCCCAAAAAAAAACAAAAAAAACCACACACACATACAAAAACAAACAAACAAACAAACGAAACCACACCAAAGGTCTGTACATGTGGCAAAATTTATTCAAATCTCAGCTTTTCACATGGTATTTTCACTGTTCTGTCCCTACCAGTATCAGGAAGTGCCATTGAGGTAAATGAAGAAAATAAAAGGGGTGTACTGAATAGTTTTGTACTATAGTTTTTGTACTGAATAGTTTTGTACTGAATAGTTTTGAGGTTTGAGCAAGGACCTCAGCCAATTTTTTATTATCTGAATCTGGTCTTCCTTATTCATAATGGTAATACAATTCCTTTCCCTCTTCCTGTTCATAAATGACTAAAAACTGGTGGCTGAAAATAACCGCAGAGGAAGTATTGTCTAGTAATTAATGAATCCAGCTAAGATTGGGATAATTCAGTCATAGTTTCCTTTTCAGATTTGAACATACTATGTAACTGTTCCTCTCAGTGCCTTAGCTTTCCTTATAAGAGAAAGAAAGAAGGAAAGAAGGAAAGGAAGAAAGGAAGAGAAAGAAAGAAAAATAGAGAAAGAAAGAAAGAAAGAAAGAAAGAAAGAAAGAAAGAAAGAAAGAAAGAAAGAAAGAAAGAAAGAAAGAAAGAAAGAAAGAAAGAAAGAAAGAAAGAAAGAAAGAAAGAAAGAAAGAAAGAGGAAGAGAGGAAGAGAGAAAGAAGGAGAGACAGAAAGAAAGAGAGAAAGAGTGAAGGAGAGAAAGAAAGAGAGAAAGAGAGAGAAAGAAAGAGAGAAAGAGAGAGAAAGAGAGAAAGAGAGAGAGAAAGAAAGAGAGAGGGAAAGAAGGAAAGAAGGAAAGAAGGAAAGAAAGAAGGAAAGAAAGGAGGAAAGAAAGGAGGAAAGAAGGAAAGGAGGAAAGAAGGAAAGAAGGAAAGAAAGAAGGAAAGAAAGAAGGAAAGAAAGAAGGAAAGAAGGAAGGAAGGAAGGAAGGAAGGAAGGAAGGAAGGAAGGAAGGAAGGAAGGAAGGAAGGAAGGAAGGAAGGAAGGAAGGAAAGAAGGAAGGAAGGAAGGAAAGAGAGAAAGAAAGAGAGAGAGAAAGAGAGAAAGAAAGAGAGAAAGAAAGAGAGAAAGAAAGAGAGAAAGAAAGAGAGAAAGAGAGAAAGAGAGAAAGAGAGAGAGAAAGAAAGAGAGAGAAAGAAAGAAAGAAAGAAAGAAAGAAAGAAAGAAAGAAAGAAAGAAAGAAAGAAAGAAAGAAAGAAAGAAAGAGAAAGAAAAGAAAGATATTTTGCTTCCTTCATAGTAGTGTTGAGAGGCTAAAACCATTAAAATGATAGAGTGGAAAAAATACTATGCTAAGGGGCAACCATAAGTTCCTCAGGACATGTTCACAACTTTCCAAGTGATTAATTTATTACAGCTTAATGTATTGTTGCTTTCCAGCTGAATTGTGATTGCTGACCATAGCATTCTGGCTAACTGCAAATGTGAATTAAATGTTGTAGCAGAAACTGTTGTGTAGGAGATTAAAGATATAGCACATTACTTTGCAAGTGAGAAAGGGTAGTAGATCACACATAAAGCTATTACTAATCGAGTCAAGTTCAAAAAACACTCCACTCGTGAAACTTACCTTTTGGTGAAAAAAACACTTTAACTGGGTTTATTAAAATTCTGACAGAAATGTGTAATAATGCACTGAGTGTGGATATACACAATTTCAAATTTTCTTTGGTGCTCAGGGCTGCTTGGCATCCTAGCTTTTGTTCAAGCTCATTCCTAATTGATTATATTGTAAGACAGGGTGCAGTAAGGGGATAGGAAGAAGAAGAAAGCTAAAAATTGCCTTTCGGGCATAAAATGTGTTTTGATTTACAGTTAATGAAACGTTTTTTATTACTCAAATTATTCCTTAATATTGTGGCTGGATTTACTCTGGAATGGTGTTATCACACACATATGTCCCATTGGTCTCCATCTCAGCAGTCAGGGTGGGTTTATTTTGGCGGGCTGGAAACAATGTCAGTGGTTCGCTTTTTATTTAAAGCAGCAATTGGCACACTTGCAGAGTGCTTAATGGTTTGTTTTCAGAGAAAAAAAAAAAAACCAAACTTGTTATAATTTTGGAAAATGCTTTTATAATCTTAGGTATGCAGATGTACATGTATAAATATGTATACATTCTAAAAGCCATTGAAATTTTATAATTACTTCCTTTTTTAAGAAAAAAAATTGTCTTCTCAAATTTTCAATCCCAGTCATACTTTCCCCCTTTTTATCTCCCAGTGCATATCATGAAGAAGTGATCCTTACGAACTACAGTTGCTGATGTTTTTTAAAAAACAACTTCAGTGTACTAGTTACTTGCCAAGGAAATTTTAGCAATGTCTCCTTTTAGTCTTTGAATGGATTTAACAGCAACTTTTGCCAGAATGAATGATATCTGAATCTCAAGAGCTTTGTTCTAGTCCTTGTAGGCCTTCAAAAGTTCGAATAAGCATCTGGAGGCCACTGAATCCACAAGAAGGTTTGCTGTTGAGTTCAACTGTCTTTAGGAGTTAGCCTCAGAACTGGCATCAAGCTCCCAGTGTGTTTGGATTCCTTCTTTCCCTCTTGGCCCCACATGACCCCTGTTGTTTGAAAGACACCATCACAAACCCAGGTCCCATTACATTGTTGAACTCTGCTTATTGCTTATTACTTTTTTAGTGAATAAATTTCTAAAGCCCTACACCATTTCCAACTGCTTCAGCTGAAAATATATTTCTTGGGTGCATCTCAGCTCCTGCTCATGTAAGTCCTTTGCAAAAGTCTTTGTTTAGACAGTCCCAGCACAGACAAATCTTAGCACAGACAGAATGCAATTGGATCAGCAGAACCTCATGGTTTGTTCACACAGGAGTTTCCTGATGGGAATTCAATTGTTTTATTCCAGTTTCTTATGAATGTCACAAATGCAAAATTTTATTCTGAATTCAATTTAAAAACATCAGGCTGAAGTGAATTAGAATCAGAATAACTATGTTAGATGAAATTTCAGACTTATGTAACATATCTTCAGGAACAGCCTTCATAATCTCTGAATACCTTTGCTACTTCCTCTTCAATCCCAT
Organism: Patagioenas fasciata; assembly: GCF_037038585.1. Taxonomy (NCBI): domain Eukaryota; kingdom Metazoa; phylum Chordata; class Aves; order Columbiformes; family Columbidae; genus Patagioenas; species Patagioenas fasciata. The sequence goes on from NC_092520.1 coordinate 206,552,872, forward strand.
TATTTTTTCCTTCTTAATTAGTTGGTAAAACACAGTGGTTTATACTCTCTAGTGTCTGATAGTAATGAATTCTTCCTTTGCAATTTGATCTTGTTGTATTATGTTTAAATCCTTCAGAACTGACAACAGACATGTCCTAATTGATTATTATAGAGATCTTTCCTTCTAGTATTTATATTTTCTCTTGCCAAACAGGACCCTACATTGTTGACCTGGTATCTTTCCAACACACGTTTAGTTCCTATGAGGGTAAGCAGGAGTATAAAAATATCTGATACTGATAATCTCTAATAGATTGATTTTTTAAATTCAAATGAAATGAATATTTTCGGAAAGCTTTCTCGCAGTCATATGTTTTCCTTTGCTTTGTCCCTGCTTTCTGTGAGTCTCAACTTCTCTACTTTCTCCTTGGGAATGATTTACTACTTAAAGACACAGAGATTTTATGCTGCTGAATTAAAAAAACAATATTTTGAACAAGTATAATATAAAATATGTCTCAATATGTCTCAATTATGTCTCTGCTTCCATTCAGCATGTCATTCTAGTTGTCTTTCACCTTTGGAACTATATTATTCTTACTTGGTGTATAAACTTCAGGCAGAATTTTTTCCTGTAGACTAAAAAATTACACTATACATTGTAAAATATAGACCCAAATCTAATTCAAATTGTTATGGCTTTTCCCACTCTTTAATTACCTGCAAGAGCTCTACTAAAAATGATTTATACAGGAGTTTAATGCTGTATTTCGACAATTCTTTTCTGGAATTTGTACACTCCTGCTGTGTTATAAATTTATACAAGGTGATCTCTCTTTAGCCTCCCTTGGAGACTACTTGCTTAGTGCTTGGTGTAATGTTCAGTTTTTTCTTTGTTGCTTCCTAAACACAGTACTCATGATAAATAGAAGAATGATTCTGACGGTTTTTGAAAAGTCTTGTGCCAAGTTGTGATAAATAACTTATTACTTTCCACAAAAGTGGTGACTGCCACTTTTGTGTTAACTTTTTCCAGTTTTGTACCTTTTTTTTTTTTTTTTTTTTTTTTGTGAAGCTCAGAAATCTAGCCAGGAAAAAGAATTTTTTAAATTAATGTACTATGGAATCACAAACCTGCTTTCTAGAAAAGATAAAACAGAGAGTTTCAATTAAAATGAATAAACAAGTAGGCTCATATTGAAAAAAAGCACAGGAGAGTTTTTATCTTGGCAAGATGGATGACCAGTGGATCAAAAGTAGACTACAGAGTGATATCATCAGAAGCTGGCAATGAGTATTTGATGGTGTACAATCCCATATGAATGATATGAAGATACAGTGCATTCTTGTACATGAACTGTATTTTAGGAAGTGAGTTCACTCCCATGGAAAATGACTGTCTAAAAAAGTTAATTTCATTAATCTCTCTGTGAATATGTAGATGTCTTGTTAATCTTTTTAGTCTTAACGTAAGCCTTTTTCTCTAAGGAATGTTTTTCTGAATCATGCCTAGTGAACTGAAAGAGTCAGCAGAAATCCTAGCTCTGAGCTACAAAGCAGAGGAGAAAGGCACTCGTACTTCAGTATCTTTGCCATATACCAGGTAATAAACAAATGGAATATTGTGGTTTAGGAACATGTATTTTAATAAAAAATGTAAATGGTGTATCCCAACAACATTGTTCTTTTATAAACACAACTAGTAAAATCACAATACCTAACCGCGTCTGAATGGCATTTTTTAATCCAGAAGTATTCCCAGTAACCTGCATGAGAATGAGCAAACTGTTATGTAATGTAAATATAGATGTCATGATCTGGCTCTAATCTAATTTGTAGATTAATATAGAAGATTAATGCATCCTAGAGAAAAGGAGAAAATGTTGCAAAAAGTGTTTCTACTTTCCTTTGTGTGCCTGAGGTTTGATGTACTCATTTATTTGTTTTTTAATAACTGACTCATGCTATGGTGGAGTTTTGGGTCTCAGATAACTCTTCTAATATTTTTTCTAACATCATGGCATTTCTGGCATGTCTGTGATAAAATAAATCTTCCTTACTTAGAGGAACTCTTTGAAAAACAATATTTGAATAGATTTTCTCTTGCTGAAGACAGCTGTCACTTTTCCTTCCCTTATCTCCTGGGTATACAGGGTTGGAAAGGTCTTCTTTTGAATTTATTTTATCATTCTACATTTGTTGCTCATATGGTAGCCATTTGCTGACTCTATGGCATACATATTATGGAAACCCCAGTGACTAGAATGTTTTGAACAGCCATGAGCCATAATTCCAAACATATTAAGAGATTAACATAATTGCACTGTTTAATTTTACAAGCTTTCCACAACAAACATAGTCACCCACTCCTATACTAAAAGAAAATGAAGTGACGACAAGGTCTACACAGTTTTCCAAGGTTAACTGTGAAATTACTTTCTTAAACCGCATAGATTAAGATAATGGCCTTTCTGCACTTGCACACTCAAACATTCCAGTAGGGCTGGTTATAACATAACCAAATTAATTATTTCTGCTCTTCACCTACAGCTCTTTTTAATAACATCAAGAACCACATGAGTCAGAATTGCTACCGCCTGTTGGAAAAACCTGTAAGTACCTCAGTGGTACCTGATCAGGGTTCAGGGACTTGTACTCACTCAACTCTGCAGTTTGTTAGTCCAGGCTCTGCCATGATCTTAGCTTGGACCATATAGCCCTCTCCTACACAATGCAAGGTTCAGAGGACCTTGTTTCTCAGAGGAATGTGGGTATGAGCTGTACTGTGCCACTACCTCTCAAGGTCAGAGAAACGACTGTGGTCCACTACCTACGCCAAAACAGACATAGTCCATGGAGAATACATATATGAAAACTGTTGTCCTTCCTAAATGTCTATTTTATAGCTTAATTGCATATAAAATGTAAAATTATACTGACGTAGAACCAGAAAAAACCTTCTAGTAATGCATGTTTAACTGGCTGATGATTGTATTCTGCATTTGAGGAGAGATCTGAGGATTCTGGGGATTTGGTTTCTACATGATCAGAGCCAGGGACTTGGTGGAAATTTAGAGTCCCATCTGCTTGATGAGGTACTATGTTCATTTCCATGACAACATGAGCGAAAAAATAAACTACATCTGATACATGCATATATACTACCTATGTATTTTCATCATAGTAGACTCATGTCCACACTGTTTATACATAAGTAGATGTATGTATGTAATTTATTATTCTTCATTAATAACAGTAGAATAGGACCTTGGTATAAAGGTTGATCTCTTTGTTTCCTTTATCTTAATTTAACCTAATGTGAAATTTTTGTAGGAGTAGGAGTAATCTTTGTCCTTTAAGTATGAAATATCTAAAAAAGGTTCAAAGTACCTAAATCTCATTACAAATGGAGGGAAAAAATTCTCACAAGAATAAATTTTCCAGTGAAATTTCTGATAATTTCTTCTTACAGTAAGGTGGGCATTGTTCCAAATAATACATTCTTTTTCTTCTTTTTTTTTTTTTTTCACATATATTTGAAGTACTTCAGCTTCTGCTAGAAGCCTGAAAATACAGAGACTTTCAAGCAAGTGCATTCCTGTGACATATGATAAGTCACAAGAGAGAAATATCTAAACTTTCCATTATCAAGTATAAAAAAATTGTGTGCATATTTCCAATAGTTTGGGGGGTCACGAAATAAAAAAGCTGGATTCAATCATTTTACATTTTGGACTTGTTTCTGTAATGTTCCCCAAACCACAAGAATACAATTTCTGGCATAGGAAGTTCTGGAAGCTGGGAGATGTCACTGAAAGCTGAAGGACCAAAACTGCAAAGTGTCATTATATTCTTGTCCTGTCCATACTCTGTGTCTCCAACAAGTCCACTGTCTGACCTGTCAGAGACAGAAGACTGGTCTAGATGGACCATCAACCTGACCCCATATGTTTGTTGTCATAAAAATCACTTTGTACAAAATCATCTTCTCCAAATCAATAGTAAAACTTCCATGAGCTTCAGTGGAGCAGACATTCAAAATACCAAACAGTCCCCCAAATTCTTAGGGACCATCCATCTCCGAATCCAAGCACCAACAAACTAACCATTTTGATATATCTCTCAGCATAATATATAAATTGTTTCTCCTTTCATTGGAATTTTGCATGAACACATTCAGCTGCAATAAAGTTATCTCCTTGAACTTATAACTGGGTTGATCCCATCCAGTAAAACTATGCTGTTTAGCTTCAGTCATGCTTTCAAAATGTTGATGAAAGTTTCTGGCCCTAATGTTAGGGGAAGCATTCAAAAGGGAAGTGGTTTTCCAAATATGAATAAATGCTGATTAAAAAGATATGGAGAAATCCAACTAAATTCAACTTATTTTTCTCTGTCTTGCATTACCCATTTTTCTACTAAAAAAGAACACTCATATTTCAGGTTTTATTGGAGTTTATTTCATTTTTTAAGAGGATTTCTGGTAAGAAGAGAAGGAATTAGGGTATAAGAAGGAAGTAGTTACTTGTACTTTTTAGCTACTTTCTTGACAGTGTTCTGGGGCATACTTAAGCGGATTTTCACACAAACCATATCACAGGATGTTAATAGAGATTTGTTTAATCTCAAAGAAAAAACATTTAGAAAATGAATAGCTTCATAAAGTCAGAAACAAGTTTTGAAATCAGAAAACAAAAACATTACTGTGTGATTAGGTCAAAAAGAATAACATGGTACAAATATCACCCCATTGGAAAAAAGCTCAGAGCTTCAGTTTGTTAACAATTTCTTACTCAGAAAAGGGTGTAAATGTGAAGATACGCATATGAGAGATTCTGTTAAAACTAGTGGCATATGCAAAATTAGGTACAACTGTGAATCCTTTCTGGTCTATACCTATGACTTGTTTGTACAGTTATCAAATGATTACAGAAGACAAAGGATATAGGGAAACTAGCTAAGAAAAAAATCATAAATGGAAGAAAAAAACTGTTTTCTGAAAACTACCAAATTATCCACTCAGCTTTAACAAAAGTGCTTGAATTTCCGAGTCTGTCATGGTGAACAGAGAATCTTCCATTTTAGTCTCCAAAGAGCATTGACAGTAACTCCAGAAGCATGTTGCAGATGTTGTCTCTATAATCAACTACACTGCAGGCCCCATAAGGTCTTTAGAAGACAGCTTTGTAGTCATGTCTTCTAATACTCCTATCTTTTTTCCATATATCTAGTCACACTTATCTCATTTCGCCACGCTGTAGTCTCATAAATTGAGTTTTATGTGGAGGTTTGTCTGTGTGATTGAATGACAATCATCCTTACAAATTAACTCAATTTTTTATTTTTCCACTGCTAGAAAAAGACCTTATCTTGGAAGTGGACTCCAAGTGAAGCAGCTGGCTTGAACACACTCAGGGAAAATATTTCAGAAGAATAGAAATCATGTGTGGAAACTTTAGGAACTGCCTCTAAAGCTGACATATGTGCCTCTTATTTCCTTCTTCTACTTAATAATGTTAATGAGGCTTAGATTGGCTGGTGGAATTAAAATTTTAAGACAGGAATCAGGAGCTAAATCACCCACTCTTTTACCATGCTACTCTCCCCAGTGGTAGAGTGGTCTGTTGCAGATTCAGAAGGTGTCAAATGTACTCCTCGGATATGACATTTTTCCTTTCAGTTCTGCAGCTGGCCCTTTCATGTTAGTTTTGTTCTATGCCGTTTCTCCTGCTCATTTCTCACTGATGTAAACCCTGATTAACATCTGGGAAAGTTCTCCAGACCACCTCCTGGACCTACAGACACTGGTAGTAGTAATAGTAATGCTAATGAAACATTTATGTATATATTACTCCTCTCTCTAAAATACTTGGGAATCTGTGCAAAAACAAATGCCACCCAATCAAAATAAATAGAATAAAACCATAATAAATACATGAAATAAAATGTAAACAGCTTTGCAGGTGCTTGGACCCAAGGTCACCCAGACACATGTGTTTTAGCTCAGTGTAGATTGTAGCAAAGTCTGCACAGCCATTAACTGAGTTAATCTTATTGCAGCAGTTTCTACAATAAAGTTCAGGCTCCTGCATAAGCGAGTGTTTATTTTGTACATAAGCATGGACCTAGCTATAAGTCCATTTAAGCAGCATGTATTCAGTACATCTGCTATTCTGCTGACAAATTTTCATTTTCACATCTATGTCTACAAAGAGTAATAATACACTAAAGACAATCAAGTCAATTATCTTTAATGTTCAACTGAGGTGAGATTCTTTGTACTACTGTGGAGATACATGTATCCCCTGGTATTCATATGAGCCTTGATATATTGATGAACCAATAATATTGGTATAGTGGTATAATAGTGTCATACTGCTCTAAATATACAATTTCTCAGCAATTTTTGCCTCTACTATTTATCTCCCTTTAATCTCATACAGTCATTAACCAGTGTTTTCTTTCCTAAGATGCATAAATAACCTTATTCCCTCAGTGACAGCCCAGTCCTGGCTAAAAAGCCAAAAACGCTCTTTTGCTACGTTACTTGGTGGACTTGTGTTTTCCACTACTGCTGTGATAAGAAAATAGTCTGCACTCAGAACTCAGCAAAATCCAGTGGGACTATATGTCCAAGTCTCTGCAATATTTTTTTTCAAATATCCACACTACCTAACAGTTCTTGCTTCAGCGTTTGAAAGGAAATAATCCAACTCACTTCTGAAAGAAACTGTGATAAATAATCTAACAAATGTCTTTAAGTCTCCTTTCTGCCTCTGTAGTTTTGCATGGATATTATCCACACTGGGAAAAGTGCTGTTCCTCAACTTCATGACAGCCCATTTTCATTTCAGATTGCATAGGGCTGTTTTCATTGGCATTGGGACTGACTGAATGAATCATCCCCATCATGCACAGCAGGTCTGTCTGGGACGGGGTGGTAAATCGCTGAAGTGTTCCTTCTTGCTTTTCTCTTCTTTCATCAAGATCTTACCATCTTTAGTCTGAGTGTGGTTTTAACAATTCATAAGCACGTCTCACATTTCCTTCATAAACATGTAAGTGGGTGACATTTAACTTACTCTAATTTTAGCCTTTTACGTGTTAGTCGTTTTGCATTAACTATTCGTCTGGTCTTCCTCTAGAGTCAGCACAGAGAGGCTGTCAGTTTCAGCAGATTCTTTGCACCTAAAGGTGTCCAAAACAGTTATGCTGTATGTCTGTCTTCAATTACAATATCTGCTTCTTGAGTGATTTCTTTTTGCCACTTCTTGTATTTTCACTTTTTCATCAAACCCAGGACTCTTGATTAACTCAATTTTAGGGTGAACTGCAAGAGCACTGAATTCTTGGAGACCTAGAGACATATTCAGGGCATAGTGAGACATATTGGTAAAAAAACTTACTGATAGGACTGTTGTAACTACTTCTGTCTGATTCATGTTTATGACATTTATAATGACATAGAACATAATCACATGGGATCAATTGAATTAGTCAAAGCCTCAAAGTGTTTGAATCCATTTAAGTCAAAGGTAATAAAAACATAGTTCAGTATGAACGTTTTTTCCTCTTATCATTGAAATGTGCCTTGTAACTATATATAGGTATTGTATGATTCTCACTCGACAAATTTGTCTTGGTAAGGCTGTAAATTGCTAATTTCAGGAAGATTAAGTATGGAGGCAGCTGGTGAAATGAAGAGATAATTTGATGATTTTTGAAATTTCATACTGATTCTGGTTTTGACATCTTTAAAGGGAATTACTATCCTTTATTTTCATATGCTTTACAAACCTGTTTTGTAGTTAAAAATATTTTCAAGATGGATGTCATAGCAATATCTTAAAAATCATTATTTTTGATTCTTATTATAAAAATGGGAACTATTAATAAAATAGCATCAGTATTCATGAAGCTTTTCCAAGGCATTGCTTCTGAGATGGGATTTTTTTTGCTTGAAATGTATTGTGTAAATGTAAGCATATACTTTAAACTGGTTATCTTCTAGTGTCCAGTCAGGTGTCACCAGTCTGCTCTAGAAGATGATTGGGATAACCTGAGACAGGTATGTGAGGTAGATGAACACTGAAGTGATTGTTTCTATGCACTAAAATTCAGGGGCATACATGCCTTGCTTATGTGTGATGGCAACTCTGAAGTTAGGTAAGGTGAAGAGTCCTATATATTAACTATAACTATGGATGGTAGAAAATAAATTTGGTATACTTTTATAAGTTTTGCAGGTGCTGACTCCTTGTATTCCAGTATAAATGACAGACTACTGTCAGAATGTAAAACCATGTACAGATGCACAGAAGTATTTTCTTGCAGTATAAACTTTACATGATACAAAATAAATATATATAAAATATATTTATATAATTTTTTGTAGTACTCATCTACCATCATAAGAAACTACCATCTTCACAGACAAAGTTAAGATTTAATACAAGAATCAGGCAGCAGTACTGAATACGGTGCTGACCAGTTGCCTTTTATAAATCCAGTAAAAGATTCATGGGAGTCACTGGACTCTCCCCATCCAAGTCAGTAAGCTTTATGCAGTGCTTGCAGGCAGCCAGCAGAAGGAACAAAACCACTGCAGTTCAGTCCTGTGGCTTACTGCATTCTGAAGCAGAACTTGCCTTTGAAAAATGGGGAAATACCACAGTCACAACTAGTGGAAGTGCTTTTCAAATATTTTTTTCTAAATTCACATTTCCAAATTTAGTTTTGAAAAGTGAAAACTGACTGCAAATTAATATTGAGAAAGAGATGGGTAAAATCATAAGAAAATAATAGAGCTTATTTTAAAAAATTCTAAATGACATTGGAATGATGAAATTGTTGGGTGGTTCCACAACTAGCTGAATGACATTATCCCAGAGGGCGTATGTAACTACTTTGAGGTTATGATGGAATAGGTAATGAAGAAACTGACAAATAAATAGAAAATGTCATGCCACTAAAAAAAAAAAAAAAAAAAAAAAAAAAATTTATTTCTATTTAATCTTTTGTCTATTAGTTTACGATTCAAGAAAGGAAACAGTACTGACAGAAGAATATAAACGTCTAAACCTTTCACAGTTCAGAGTTATGAGCTGGAAGGAAAGAAGCTGAGTCACAAACACAAAAAGAAATGCTGGGAATGATGAGGTGGTAACAGGGATTCAGACTGTATATATCAAAGTTATGGTTTTAAATGTCTCTAATAAATAAGGATAAAGGCTCCATCTCATACAGCCCATAAACCTTGTGCTTTGTGTGTAAGTTAGTATTATATGACATGAAAAAGTGCATTATTAATGTTTTACCCACTGAAAATGCCAAAACAACAACTCCACTGAAGGACTGACACAAGATGATCCTCTTTCTGTGAAAGAAAAGTTGCAAAAGCCTCTGTCCACCTCACTGACATCTCTTTTTGGAAGGATGGCATCAAATGAGACATTTCAGCATAGGGATGACTAGGTGAAAACCACTTTAATTTGGAGGAAGGTTTCTGATCTGTGGGAATGCAGACTCATATATATTAACAAGTATTTACATTCTGTTTTGGAGTATGCTTGTTTTATATTGAGCTGTAAATGCAGAACCTAAGAACTGAACCAAAGCTGCTCTTGGTTAGGCCAATAGTTTCTCCAGTCACATGTTCTCTCAGCAGTCAGTGATGGATTCTTAGGGAAGAATTTAAAGTAAAAAATTGAGTACTGCTTCTAAAAAGCATTCCTTTAAAGGATTCCTTTAACCTCCAGATTTATTACTTGCAAACTTCTTGTGCAGGAGGAAATGTCTTCAAATTTATTAGCCTTGATTGACTTTTCTTTCTGAACTTTTTAGCTGCCTTTTGAACACGTTTTCCTTCAGGGACTTCACAATTTATAATTTTACTGACTGTCTTCTTCCTGAGAATAAAACTTTTACTCTTTGTCATTAAATAATGTACAATCCTGCACTCTGTGCCTCTCTGTACCCTTGGTCTCCCTATAATGTTCAGTTTATATTTTTCCCCTTGGTCCGTTAGTTTGGTTTTCATTCAGACAAAACCTGTATACAATGTTTTATCTTCTAGAAGGTTGCTTAGTTCCTGAAAAACCTGAACCACTCTCCACAGTGCTACTTTCTCAGTATTATCACAATCCTTCGTCTTTCCACTTTTCAGCAGGGTCATGAGCAGAGTAGTTTATTCTTTTCCATTATAATGAATGCACTGGTTCCTCACTTTCCAGCAGCCTCAGGTTTTCTCCCAACTGCTGATGAGGGCTGATATCCTCTGCTAATGACACCTGACACATGGGAACCATCAGTGGAGTTCTTTTGGTCTCCATCAAACAGGAGCCTGCTTGGCACAAGTGTTTAACAACCTTTTCTTCAAGGTCTTTTCATGCACAGATACAACCAAAGCTTCCCCATTGAAAGCCAGGGATTAAATTCTTATCAGTTTTTTATTTATTGTCTGTTATTGATGAAATAATTACGAAAATGTAAGGGTAATCCTCCACTGGTAAGTCCATGTTGAGATGATCTGATAAGCCTTTGCTCTACCTATTGGTTAACTGGAACATTTATCCCCAGTGAAAGCTATCAATTACAATTACAATCACAATTACAATCACAATTACAATTACAATCTCAAGAACTATATAAACCGTTATTGACTAAGGGTAGTTTTACTTTGCTAAATATTTATTCTTTCTATAAAGGAAATGTTTCTTATTTTTGTAATATATTTTATAGGGCTGCTTAGTGTGTAAAGTAGGACATTTATTCATTTCATGTAGAAATAAACAGCAATATTTTTAAAGTGAAATTCTACCACTGAAATTCACAGTTGAAACTAATCCATCTACTCTTGCAATCAGCTGTAAAAACCAGATTCACCGTTGTAAGAAGACTATCTGATCAAATGAGATTACATGCATGTGTACAAAGAAGAAAGAAAAGCTGAGCACGATATATAGAGACCCATCTGTATGTCAAAATTTTGTGCGCTTATCTTATAACAGTATATCAACATAAGTAGAAGATTATATGTTTTACTGGAGTATTTTATTGCCTACAGAGTCTAGGAGCGCTTAGCTTCCTCTGTTCCTTTCCCCAAAAAATGTGTTCCCTTGTATGGAAAGAATAGTAAATATATAGATGCATTATAAAATCCATGAATTTAGCACAAATTGAACAGACCGATTGCATTTATAGTACAGATGTTCTCTTTATTGGCTAGAAGTCCAATAAAGGCAGTATTTTGAATTTTAAAATATAAATGTGCAATTTTCATTTGGAACATATACAGAACCAGGTAAATGGCTGCACATGGAAATTACTTTTAAAAGCATTTCTATTTGCAAACTACCTATATTCAGAGCACATGCCCAGAACTCTGGTTGCTTTCCATTTCCAATTGCCTATAAAGTTGGAAGTATTTCCATAATTTTAAATTGTCCGCATAACATAGGAGGGATTGGAACTATGGTTGCTCCTCAATTTTATTTTTATAAGCACCTGAATTTGGAACTGATTCAAATGGAATTTTAATATGTGCTGGGTCAGGCCATACTGATTTAATTTATAAAATGTGTTTATCAAGAAAAGGTGAAATTTAAAGAAGTGGAATATATAATAAAATATGAAATTACATGGCAGAAATGCACCCACAGAACATAGTTGTGAAGTAAGTCAACATTAAGGGCAAAATGTAGGAATTCATGGACTACCGATGCAAAGATTATGAAAAAGCTCATGAAAGCAAGTTTCATTCTCTTCAGAAACACATAAACCCATGTCAAACCTACTTTTGAGTAGTTGGTAAGCTGAAAATGATTTGTGCTGAACACACAAGACGTGAGCTGATCAATCGTGTACACAGGTGTCAGCAAATCGTAATTTGACTAATACTGTTTGAAACTGATACAGACTCATCACATTGCTAACATTTAATCACTGCAGAGGACCATTGATTTCAGTGCTTAGTGGACTTGTGCATTGCACATACACCTAAGGAACTTGCTGGATTTTTTCCGGAGTAATAGTTGACTATATGAAAGATTCCAATTCTTTATTTCCTCATATTTTTGAGGAAGAAAAAAGTAATATCTAACATTAAGTCATGTGTGCGTTTCATATAGAACAGCATAATCACTCTGTCTGTAAAATGCAGAAGCTGAAACTAGAAATCAAGTGATCAAGTCAGTGTACTCAGTTCATGAGGAAATACTATGAGATTACATATCTGTTAGTCCTTCTTCCAAAATGTATAATGGACTAGATTTTCAGGGCTCAGATTTTCCAGTTTGTCTGAGAACTGGACCTGCCAGTAGGATGCCTCCCAGTTTTTGTATGAACCTAAGGAAGGTGCTATGCTATAAGCAAGGAGGAAAATTGCCACCCACTGAAGTGCCAGCAATGCTTACTGTAACACCTGTAGGGACCTTGGAATTTTTCCAGTCACACTAAGCCCCAGCCCTGCACCAGTGAGGTTGTGAAAACAAGGCTGCTAAGCTTCAGGCTACCTGGATAAAAGTAAAATCACCAATCATAAGGTGTTCTGGTCGTATGAGTTTATTTATAGATTAAAATAAACTTCAATGAAAAGCTCTATGAATGCTGAAAACAATATTAAAAAAGTGAAATTATTATTATAAGCTGCTGAATTTTCTATATGCCTGATTATTAAAAAGAATCCCTCCTATTAAAGCAAAGCAGGTATTTCAACCAATAAAACAGCACATTACACCATAGATTTAAAAATTGCCAAAGCAGGACAAATAACTACTTGAAAAACAGTGAAAAGCCAGAAAAGAACCAATCAAGCAAGACCCAAGCAAAATGCAAACTTTTAGAAGAAAGAGTCCTTTCGGGTACATGGGTGCCTAACAGTTTCCTGAAACCTTGTACTGTGATTAGGGACATTCATGGACACAGAAAAAATCAGTGTGGTTCAGTTCCCAGCAGCTCATTATCCATGTTCTTTAGAGTTTTGACACCTTTCTGTGGTTTAAAGATGTATTTTTTTTAAATTTACATAGATTAACAGAGACAGTAATGTGTCCTGGAGATGTTTGTTATGGAGCCATAATCATAGAATCATAGGTTTGAAGGGACCTTCAAAGGTTCAAACCCCCTGCAATGGGCAGGGACATCTCCAATGAGCTATTAAGGCAGGGAAATGTATGGGAAGAAGCTGGAGCAGCAAATAGAGATACTCAGGATAATGTAGTTTAACAAGAATATAATGAATAATTATTAAAAATAAATCATTGTGTTGATAGGGTGTGATATGTGTTATCCGAAAATACAAGCTCATAAGAGGGCAATTCTGATCTCTATTACTGCCCACAGTTATACCTTTTATTAATCTCCAGCACATAGTTTGTTCAGTGCACCTTCCTGCTCATCAGTTTGAGTGATTACCTCTGTTAAACTGAATTGTATGGAAACAAAGAGTCAAGAATCAAGCAGAAGCCAAAGTAGCTGGCAGCGAAGTAATAACAAAAGGGGAAGAGTCCAATACATGTAAAATACATGTAATGCAAATATGCCAGGAGTTAAAATGTGCTTATCTACAGAAGTATTTATCAAAATACTTACCATTATACCTTGTGGCAGGCATGTTATGAGATAGAAGTGAAGGGCCATTCTCCTACACACATAAAGAAATATAGTGCTTTTACAATACAGGGCACTCACTTATGCAGGTATGGATGTACTTGAATACAGATAAGGATGTGTTATTGAGTTTAGATTATATCTACAAATACTTGTTCCTAGTAGACAGAATCTAAAAAAAAAAATAGTATTCTCAGGTTATTTTGGAACATTCCTTGAAGAATGAAGCCAATATAAATGAGTTTCTGAAATAAAGCTACTTTAATAATAATATTAAAAAACTTTGAAAAAAATATAAGCTGTTACTTTGGATTTTTTTTTTCTCCTTTTTTAAATTTTTGTAATTTTAGAAAGAACAAATTTAAGGACAAAACATAAAATCATCAAATGTTCTTATAATTTATATTTTGGAGAATATCAGGGCACATTCTTGTCAAAAAATGTTCAAACGGAATGTGTACGCCAAGGATTAATGTTGCTGGCCAGTTTTCCTGAGAGAACAAATACATGAACAAGTTTTGCTAGTGATTGTTGTTTTGTAAAGTATTTATTGTGATTCTATACACTGAGAGTCAAATTCTCTGAACATCTGTGTCGTTGCAGACAGATTTTTAAAGGAATTCAACCTTTACTGATGCACCAAAGGAAGTGAGTAGGTTTTCAGAGGCGCTCAACATACTGTGTAGTCTCAGAGGAAGACACTCAGTACACAGCTAAGCTGAATGTCTCCTGAAAACTCATTGATTTATAACTGTTCTGGTTTCTCTGTGAACCATTTCAAGGAAGAGAAAAACTTGAGGGGGCAAAGTGGAAGAGGAGAGAGGTAAAACTATTGCTTTTGGATGCAGTGTCACTGGTGACACAGTATGTTCTGTTTGGAGAAAACTGCAGGAGATTACTCTGCTTCCCTTCAAACATTTTGAATATATTTTAAATGTAAAAACAGATCTCTACTTCTGTCATTTTCCTCTCTCTGGTAAAATAAATGTTATTTGATTTGGCACATTGGTCTTCTTACTTGTAAATGTCTCTATCCTGTTTAGATACTAGTAGACAGTTTAAGTTTCAGTAAAAGGCTTTTTGCAGAAAAAAAAAAAAAAAAAAGAAGTGGTAGAATAGAGTGAAAAAATAAGTATAACACAATAAAAGATCAAGTTCTATGCCTTCATTACTGATTGTCAGTGGTTGATTACTACAAAAACCAGCTTTGTATGTATGTGAGTACAAAATCATACATTTTTAAACACTGAATGCATAACATATCAATGTATGTGTCTATATATGTATATATGTATTGGGTTACATGTGCATAAACATAGTTGATGGTGCATGTATATGAATTAATAAGTACAGATCCAAAACACATATATTTTGCAGTTTACCTGTAAGTGAATCTCTTTTCCATTCACAGAATCACAGAATTGACTAGGTTGGAAAAGACCTCAGAGGTCATCAAGTCCAACCCTTGGTCCAACTCCAGTCCATTTACTAGATCATGGCACTAAGTGCCATGTCCAATCTCAGTTTAAAAACCTTCAGGGATGGTGAGTCCACCACCTCTCTGGGCAGTCATTCCAATGCCTGACCACTCTCTCTGCAAAGAATTGCTTTCTAATATCCAGCCTAAATTTCCCCTGGCAGAGTTGAAGCTCATGCCCTCTTGTCCTATTGCTGACTGCCTGGGAGAAGAGATCAATCCCCACATGGCTATAACTTCCCTTCAGGTAGTTATAGAGAGTGTTACCTTGTCATAGGCAACCCATGCTCCTTCTTCAAGAACTATGTCTGGAAATTGGAAATACTGAGACTCTTCTACTTCCAACACTGACAGGATTTGTACAAACCCATCACCTCAGCCATGTAACACAACAGCCCTGGCTTTTTATGGCCATTTATGCCTCCCCAGATTCTGTACGTGTGAATAATTCCTCTGCAACAGCCATGTTCACTATGAGCAGATTACTTCTACTGAACAAAATTAAGCATGTATGACTATGGCAGCAAGATCCTGAGACTGGATGTGATGTTTTTATTTTTTTCTTTAAATTGTTTGAAGTTTCAGCGATATTGGAGGGATAGAGATTGTCGTGTATTATTCTATTGTTGTGCACTGCTGTGAAATTTAAAATTACAGTTGAAAATGTATTTGTGAGAGACACGTTGAGGAAAAAAAAATCTCTTCACAATATACACAATCCAAATGAACTGGAAAGTTACAGAGTAATTTAAAACCAAAACAAAACCTGGATTGTTTTTTACAGAAGGCATTATGTATTCCAAGCCTGTAATAGTGGAACTCTCAGAAAAGGCATTTTAATCCTGCAAACTACTAACATTTAACTTTACTCATTTAAATATTCCTTGAGTGAGCTGTGTTACTGAAGTGGACAATTCTAGCAGTGTGTTCAGACTGCTTGTATTAAGAAAGTGAGCCATGATCAAAATTTAGGCATAAAAAAATATAATCCAGGGTGCCAGCTATCCCAGGGGTGCCTACATTTACTTTTTCATGTCATTTGTAGTCCGATGAGCGTGCACTGTCTCCACCACTCTCCAGGGTCTGGAAATTCATTTCTCTGCACACAGAGATGGAGTTTGCAGCAAAATCGAATGTATGAAGCAAAATCCATAGAAAAAGGTAAAATTGATTTTACCCCCATCTGGTATAAAGTAGATTTGTTTAAGATTTAGAAGTGAAATAACAGACTAATTATTTGGTATATTCACTCATGTAAGCTAGAAGTCCAGCAACTGCCAAGGGCACTGTTGGGTGTGGAATTCAAACAGGTGCAACTGATATTAGAGCAGTTTTGAGGCATGAAAGAAGTTAACAGTAAAGAAGGATTGCATGAGCTTTGGGAGACTCAAAACCCAATCACACTTGCATTTTTGTGGTGGAAGGAAAAATAATTCACTGTAGTTTAGGTCAGTCCATTTTTTATTTCATTTTACATCTTTATTTTTACAATTTCATGATTTATTTTTCCAGGTGTTTGCAAAATTCCTGCTTTAAATGCAGCCAATATAGAAGCCAATGGCAGCTTTTCAAAGAAGGCATTGACATAAGGCCTTGACACTAAGATATTATGTTGTGTAGTCACAGAAAAAATGCAAAAATTTCATCCCCTGTGTTTTTTCAGAGGATGGTTTCCCATATTTCTAATTGTTAAAAGTGTATGACACACAGAGATCACACATTTCTAATTTAAAGATAAACTGAAATAAGACCCCTAAAACTGGATAGCTTTGATCCATCTCTACAGATCTGTGCTCGATAGTAGAGTATCCAAATCACAGTCCGTTATATCTCATTGACCTGTTCAAAAAACATTTGCTATGCCCAGATGGGATTTTCTATGGGGCTTCTTGATATTCAGGAAGTACCTTCTTAACATTATTTTCTTTGTTATAAGGGAATGATCAGCCTTTCTGATTTGACAGGTCCCTTCCTTCTCATTAAGAAAAGCCTTTCGAGAGACTGTTCCTAGTAATGTGCACCAGTATTTCTGGGCTTGACACGAAACCCGTGGTTTGAAATAACACGTGCAAAGGCAAAATAGTTGCTTTCTTCATTTTCCTTGAATCTTGAGAAGGGAGGATTGTCAGAAATATCTGATTATCTTGGATGGCATCAGACTTTTACAGATTTATTTTTGTTTTGAGACCATGAACCAGCACTGTGCCCTTGTGGCCAGGAAGGCCAATGGTACCTGGGGTGTATTAAGGGGTGTGGTGAGTAGGTCAAGAGAGGTTCTCCTCCCGCTCTATTCTGCCCTTGTGAGACCACACCTGGAATATTGTGTCCAGTTCTGGGCCACTCAGTTCAAGAAGGACAGGGAACTGCTGGAGAGAGTTCAGCGCAGGGCAACAAAGATGATGAAGGGAGTGGAGCATCTCCCTTATGAGGAAAGGCTGAGGGAGCTGGGTCTCCTTATCTTGGAGAAGAGGAGACTGAGGAGTGACCTCATTAATGTTTATAAATATATAAAGGGTGAGTGTCACGAGGATGGAGCTAGGCTCTTCTTGGTGACAACCAATGATAGCACAAGGAGCAATGGGTACAAACTGGAACACAGGAGGTTCCGCTTAAATTTGAGAAGAAACTTTTTCTCAGTGAGGGTGCCAGAACACTGGACCAGGCTGCCCAGGGAGGTTGTGGAGTCTCCTGCTCTGGAGACATTCAAAACCTGCCTGGACGCCTTCCTGTGTAACCTAATTTAGGTGTTCCTGCTCTGACAGGGGGATTGGACTGGATGAGCTTTTGAGGTCCCTTCCAATCCCTAACATTCTGTGATTCTGTGATAATATGTGTCCCCCATCCTTTTTTCCACGCTTAAAAAAAGAAAAAAGTAACAGAAATTTAAGTCAGAATCCACAGCCTATGCACTATTTTTCTATAGAGTTTACATATTCACGATCATTTTTAGATCCTTGTGAAATCTGTGCTATCAGTTTCTTTTCTTGTTCTGTTTCTTATAAAAGCTTACATTTTTGGGAAACAGTTTTCAGTGATCAGGAGGCATTTAGTGGAGAACTATATTAAATAAGTTTGAAGAGAGAACGTTGTTTGTTCTCTTAAACTTTGAGAAATGCGATACTGGCACCCTAGTTCCCTTTGACATGCTAGATTCAATTTTGAGTCACTATAAATGAGATTCTGACATGCCAGTAATGTACAGGACATCAATAATATCCTGGGACATCTAGTCAGTTGACTATAGTTTGCAGATCAGTATAAGCAAGAATACAGATACGTTTTTAAATTTCTTGTAAACACATGTTATTAGTAATTTAGAACTAGTGGTGCATAACTATTTAGTGATCTCTTGTAAATTATCTGTTCTGAGTATTCCTTATGTTTTCTTTAATAATATTTTTTGTCCTAACAATTCAACATTGTTCCAATTAGAAAATATACACTAAAAAAAAATTATGTATGAACAATTCTCTCTATGCTAAAATACATGAGCCACGGTTTAATAGATTACACTGAGAAACATAGATTTTTTAAACACTAGATGAAAGATAAAATTATTTTAAAAAATACTGATGTGGAACAAACCATATTTAGCCATGGGATTAGTTACTTTTTTTTCAATAATGTATCAAACTAAAATCAAGTGAAAAAAATGTTATTTTTTTTGTTTCTTACTTGGACCTGCAAAAATCTAGATATAAATGCAACTCCAGCACATTCTAATGCTACAGGAGAACAAGGAGTACCTTTTTTGTCAATTTGCGAAATATTTTGCCACTAAATGACATTTTAGTCTGGAGGAAGGGTTTTACTTAGTTTTATGCATGGCTAAATTAAATATCTGAAAGCTGAGCTCATGTTCTTCTTCTAAGAAAGGATTATTGAAATTTCTTAAGGAGCAAGATTCAGACTGTGTAAATTCACTTAAAGTCGTCCAGACCTGCAGTTACTTTTTCCCAGGCAAGTGCCCAAACCACTCAGCAGAGCCCATGTCCTCTCTAACCCTTTGCTGAAGCTGGACCACTCCAGCAACTGCCATAGACACAGGGGTCCTGGGGCGAGAGGTAACATGAGCCTTTTCTACTGTTTAATGGTTAGACCTCTTGACTAAGAAGATCAGACCTCATATGGGTTCCTGCTCCTGATACTGATTTTACACCCAAGAGTGTGTTGTCACTGGCCCAAAATAAAGTATTAAGGCAAGGACTCCAGGCCTACCCCTTCATCAGCGTATTCCTCTCTCGGTTTTTCCTTTTAAACAACATGAAGTCAGAACTGAAGAATTTCCACTGAACTTTCGTTATTTTGAGGGAGCAGTGCTTTTTGACAGAAAGCTGTTCCATTAGAGGGTTGTGTCGCTACCATCTGTAGTGAAAAGTAAGTTGTTCTATCAACACAGAGGTACAATCAGGAATGGAATAGAAAAGACCTAGCAGACTACAGGGCCCTGATAGTGCATTATGGTTCTAACTTTTTCATGCATGTAAGCATTACTGAATTCAGAGTGCTTCAGGGAATACCTGATCAAAGAAATCCAGGACTAAGATCCCGTCTCACAGATGCTACTGAATGACTCATTAAAAAATGAAAAAAAAAAAAAAAAGGAGAAAAAGACTTAAACTGCACACACTGTAACCTTGGTTTCGAGTCTGTCTGTATCTTGTTAGAGTTAAAAAATAAGCAAAAACATGCAGAGAACAGCTGATGGCCAATGAAATTTTAAAGACTGATATGCTCTGCGATCTTTTCCTGGAAATACAACATTTGGATACACATTTCACTCCTCAGTCTGGCTACAGACACTGGTGAAAGGCATGTGCATGAAATTAAGTAACTTTGAGAAGAGCTCCTTTGCAGTGGTAAGTATACTCGGATGTACAGAATATTTCCTTCTAAGGGAGGCCTAAAAGCTTCATTTTCATATCAACTGGAGGCTGAAATAATCAAAAGAACCTAAAGGAATTAGGCACAAAAATAATATTGAATTCCAAAAGAAGGTTGAATGCTGTTTCCCTTAGGTTCTTGGAAAATACTGGGCTTTATTTCCAATTGTTCTCTTGCAACACAACTTATTTAATGTGTGGAGATCATCCAACAGGAAAATCAGTTGTTCTCATGTCACCTAACCAGAAGCAATAGCAGGTAATATGTTCCAAAGACAGTTTGAAGCCCAAACAAAAGATAATAATGAACATATTCTAATAAAAAAGGTAGAATTTCAATCTCATAGAAATAGTTTCTAATGGAATATTTTACAAGATATATTCAAAGGAAGTTTGAAATCCTGGAGCTACAGAAAATGATGGCAAAAATCCTATTGGCTTTAGTAAGCCTATAATTTCAGTGCAAGATTTTTAAACCTGGGGCCAAGTTAGTGAGAAAACTTAACTCTTGTGATCACAGTTCTCTTTTCGAGTGGTTAATTGCTAAATCAGAACAACTTCTTCAGACATATAGTACATGCTATATATTTCAATAATATATGTGGAACACATGGACAGGTAACATTTCCATTATAAAAAAAATTAATCAGAATTCAGAGTAAATTGAGCTGAAACTTTTTCATTGAGACTGAAGGAAATGAAGATCAGCTATGTGTTTGTATTTCTATATTTACTATGTTTGGCTCAGAGGGAGTGTTTTTATGAGTTTCACAGCCTATCCAAAACCAGAAAATACTGAACATCTCTCCAAGAAGTTTGTCACAACATTTTCCATACAATTGCAGGAGAATAGAGTAATTTGATCTTTAAAAAGTTACTAGAATTCTTGTAGGAAATAATTCTGACCAGATCCTCTCCTGTTATAAATTAACTTATCTGCATTGATTTCATTGGCTTTTTACCTCTTTACATCAGGACTTTCCCAAATGTCTTTCTAAACTTTCCTTAATTGGTACAGGATTTGCCTTCTCTTCATAGACTCATGAGCCCAAGAACCTGAAATATTATATTTAATGTTAAAAAAGTACAGAGCAGTTAATGATGCAATTTGCCTGTAATATTTCTAGTTTTTAAAGGAAAATTGTAAATAAAATTATCATCTGCTTGTCTATAAGGTGTCTGTTTCTATTATGACACTAGGAAAAGACTCAGATAAAGACTTCTTATTAAAACACATGTTTTCTATAATTCACCAAAAAAAAATTGTGATCTGAATTATCTTCTATTTATCGGAAGTTGTTTTGTCAGTTAGCAAAAGAGTACAAAATATCCATCAAGTAATCACTGAGATTATGTTTGCGTTGACACTTACTGTACAGCTTTACTTCTGCAGAAAATAAATAAATATATGAAAAAGAACATTTACCAGTGTCACCTAAACATGGTCTGATATAAAAAAAGCCTTATACGTGGCATAGGAAAAAACATCTGGGTTCATAGCAACATTGTGTGGAAACTCCAGTAAAGACGACAGAACAACCATCACTTCTGCTGAGTTCTAACCGTTCATATTACTATTGGTTCATCAATAAGAACTTATGGAAGATAATTATATTTGTTAACTGGGAGTTCACATTTTTAATATATGCAACACGCTTTTCTCACCAAGCTTTGAAGCACACAGTGGGGAGCTTTAATTCAAACTATATAAAATTATCTTCTAGTTATAACTGTATTTTTATTTTACAAGTTGTCACGGGTTATTTTTAGTATTTGTTTATCAATTAATTAATTAATGCTCTTCTATAACAGTTTTATCTTGTTTTCCAAACAATAACAAAACAGGTTGTAGACTTCTATGTGTGGCTATGCAGACCACCAAGGATCACGAATCATGTCTCATCTGAGGGACTTCCAAACTACAGGTAGTCTTACACAGGCCGAGTTCATGATCAAAGGAAAGAGGCTAATTTAATTAGGTCTACGTTATAGATGCTGAAACTTCCTGTTTACTTCCTCCTTGCACCAAATCTTGTACATGCAGAGTTTATACTTCTCTTTGTTTATAAGGAACTTTAACACAAAAGTGAACCTAGCTGTGAAACATGACTTCTAAGGAGGGAATCGGTTTGTTCAACCTCAAGAAAACTAGTCTAAACAAGTAATGGAATGTAGTACACAATCCTAGATTTACACAGAAGGAGGAAGAAAGACAATGAAAAGAAGTTGCAAAGCAGGAATTTTTAGGTGTAAGGATGTTATTATTTTACTTTATTTTTAATCAAGAAGGTATTCAAACACTAGAAAAATGGCCCAGGATGCTGTGCAGAGTCTGTACTTTGAGACATTCAACACATAACTGGACCATCTGCCAAGCACCTGTTTTAACTAGACCTTCTCTGCACAAAGAATTGGATCAGATGAACTCTGGAGGTTCCTTCTGGCCTAACAGGACTCCACAATTCAGACTCATCTCTGTATTCTGGGATCAGACAAATTCATTTGCTATACCAGAAAGAGAACTTAGGTGTGGGTGGTTGGTTTTGTTTTGTTTTGTTGTTGTTCCTCTTCTCTAAAACATATTTTTGGATAGTTATTCTTTTGGATAGTTATTCTTTTAAACTTAGCTTGTTATATGGAAATAAATGTTTAACTCTGTTTCCATTCAGAACACTCTTTTTTAATTTACCGGTTTTGGGAGTCGAAAATGGTGACCAGAGTAATACGCTGACTTCCAGCTTTCTATAAGAAAGTTTCTTTGCAGTACTGCTTTCAAGCAAGTGTCTGGAAGAAAAGGAAAATGTACAATAATACGTTTCAGGTTTGTGATAAGAATTGCTTGTTCATTAAAGAGAATCAAGGTTAAATCCTTCAGGAAATGCTGTGGCTCTGTATATTTTTAAAATATCCCTTAATAAAACCACAGAAATGATTCTATATTTCACAAAATATTTATTGCATGCCACTAACTGAAAACAATGCCATCAAAGCTGTGGGAAAGAGGTATATGAGAATCCTAACAGTGTTATGAAATTATTTTGCTTGCAAAGTTTCCATTTTCAAATCTACCATAACATAACAAATTGTGAGAGCAAATCCATCAACTGTGAATCAGTGGTTTAAAATCTTGTTTTTCACTCTGGAGTTAAGCTAGCTAAAGAGCAGGAGTAAAAGGATATGAATAACTCCAGTTGTTTAAAATTCTTGTCACATACATCTATGCATTATCAGTTATATGATACAGTCAAGTGTTTGCTTTTGGCTTTTCTTATTTTAGCTTGGAAAATATGTGAAAATATTTCACAGGACCAAAAATTAAAACCTAACTAAACATCTGGAACATTAATATTACCATAGAACTCTGATAAGTGGCATTAATTACTGAAAGGACCATTAAAAATTCCTACATTTTTCAAACTGTTAGCAGTAGTGTTTGTTCTTCAGAAAATATTGTGTTTCATGATATGAGTTACTGTCTCTTAAGGCTTTAGTCTCAGAATCAGTGTACTATACAAGAATGTTAATAGGCATCTATTTATTTCTCACTCTTGTCTTTATAATTGTAAAAAAAAAAAAAAAAAAAAAAAAAAAAGTAATATTAAGATACACATAGCAGAAGGCAAAAAAACAGTACTCCAAATTTTGTCCCAAGATTTCCAAACTAATTGGTGTTTTGAAACTTTTCTGTGTATAAAATTCAGATTTGAATATATATGTCAAGGTTCAGTGAAATATTTGATGGTTCTTATAAAGTCCAGAAGTTCAAGTAATTTAAATAAATTAGTAATACTCTGATAATGTTTTTCATGTCAACTGAATCTTGTCCTTTCCTATAGGAAGGCATTAGTATTTGGTTTTGAAAAGACAGATTAGTGTTTGATGTTGAAGCCACTAGTTTTGATGAATAAATTAACCAACACAATTATGATAATCCTAATTGGAATTTATAAAATGAAATTATGGAAATCCAGAGATGCAAGTATACAATAAATCATGTAACTTAATGAATTCTGTGACTGTCCAATGTAATAATGTATCTTAATCCTTTGGTTTCTGTGCTCTTTTCTGTGAATTTTCACATGACGGAGGCAGTGAACATTTCAGTCTTACCTCTAGCATCCAGTCGTTGTTCACTTTCTGTGTGAGACAGTGGACAAACCTTTTTTTTTTTTTTTTTCCCTGAGTTTTGCCCAACCTTTCTAACTTGCTTTTTCTTGTTTCTTAAACTCACTCTGAACCTCTGCCTTCCTGATTTAATTCTTGCACGTTTTGTCACTACTTTGTGCCCTTCCTTAGCAGTGAATCTTTAGCTCCATTTTCTTTCTAGTTTTCTAGTGGTTAAAAGCTCAGTTGACCTATATAACCCTACTGGTCATTAACATACTTGTAACTTCTCTGTAGTGTTGCAACAAGACAGTCTAGGGCTGGAGGAACTAAAACCAGTAATCAGTGTCAGCTGTAAGATTTTGGGTCTTTGATGTTTTTTGGTTTACAGTAGTCTCCAGGGAAATATTGACTGGGTTGTATCTCCTGATTATACAGTCCCGTTCATTTGCTCCCCATGTTTAATTTCTGTGTGCAAGATAAATGGCACAGAGGCCTATTATATCATGTCTAAGGAAACTGGCAATGGGGAATCTTCATGGAAAGCTTTGTGAGAAAAGTAGGGGCAAAAGATCTTTAGTGCATTGCTTATCACCTCCTGAGACCTTTAAAAATAGTTTCATTGTCAATCAGTCTGACAAAGAAGGGCATGATGGTCAAATTTCTGTCCTCATAGAGATTGTCCTTCTGAGATCCAGCAGTGGCAGAAAAAGTACAACATTGCCATCTACATTCGAATAGAGTCGCTCATGAAATACAGTTGTCTTTATCCAGTCTATAGTTCAATGCCTTCATCTCCCACACTGCGTCAGAGTTCCCTTGATGATGTTTTTCTATAGCTGAGCCATCTTTGCACACTGGAAAGACTTCAAATGGTGCAATATCATGCCCCTCAAGATTTACATTTGAAATAGTTTAAGATTAAAGGAAACCCATTTAACTAACTATGTAACTGAAGACAAGAGATTTTGAGCACAGCAGGCAGCGTGGGAGGGTAAAAGACTGCAGAGGAGTAAGTGATACTGGGAACTTCTCTGTGCTTTTCATATCTCCACTTAGCAGAAGAATAGCTGATGCAGAGGAAAAAAGAAAACATGTGGTATATTGGATGCTTTCCAGATAAATGAAGGAAAAGTCTAAAAGAGATCGACTGGAATTAGTGGAAACATATCGAGTCTAAAGTTCTAAAAGAATATGATTCTGATTGGGAAACATATGTTTGAGGATTTCCTCTTCAGGAGAGCAAGAGAAATACAGTTTGAAACTCACTGGCCCAGGCTCCTCTTAGGTGGTTATTTATACCTGCATATAATTAATATAAAACACTGCTGTCAACTCCAATGGGCCACATTGATAATTACATCCTGATGACCAGGTTGTCTGTTGGTCTGCAAAAAGCCTGCACTCACAGACCCTAAATTCTGATCCTCATAGTGTTTAAAGCCTTCTCCAGATAGGTTATTCCAGATAGTAATTACTGAGCCTTGTCTCCCTAGCTCACAAACCTTAACGTCTTTACTTGGACAAATGGTATGGATCTTAATTAAATAAATTCAAGCTGACAGATCCTTAAATGAAGTTGACCTATGTCCCAGTCACTGGCAATATGGCTCAGAAAGTAACTGATTGTTCATTCAGCCTGGAATCAAACCCGCTCAGAATTTTGGTCAAATCAAAAATATTTACAAATATCATCTCAGGTTTGCATCTAGGTTTACATCAGGGAAACCTACTTGGTTTTGGTGAATACAGTATTTATCATATGACACGAGATCTCTCTTGAAATCCTTGTGCCTGTAAAAGAAAACGCAGTTTCAAAGGCATCAGCAACTAAATAAGATAAAGTCTTGGAATAAAATACTGCATCTAACAAAAAAAGAGAATCTGTCTCAACCTCAAAGATGCATGCTTTTGAGAATGAAAGAAACACAAGGGTTTTTTTGGGGGTTGGGTTTTTGATGGTTTGTTTTGTTTTGTTTTTTGACATTTTATTTGTTTTTCCTAAATCATATTTAGATACTAAATTATATTCTAAATACAACTATCAAAACAATGTTTATTTCAAGTCAGATCATTTTTTTTTTTCTTCAACAAACTATTTTAAGATATTTTGAAAGGTATATTTTTGAAAGGAAATTTTTGTTGTTGTTTTCTTTTATCGAGTGTTACACTAATTTCCTCAGCAATTTACTCAATGTGGTTAAAACCCCAGCAGTTCAGACACTGGTTATTCTATTGATACTGTTCACTTGCATTACTTGTACACTGATTCAATACATCCTGCTTCATTTCTAAGAACATCCATTTGAAGGGAAACATAAGTAGATATTGCTCTTTGTCAACTCAGGTTTACAAGAATTAGATAGTATTCAACCCCAAATATTTTCATCGTGGTGTAGGTAGAATTAGTAATTATTTATGAGTTGAAACCTAGCAACTGACATTAGACTACTTCATTCAGTATGGAGCTGGTTAACAGGTTCAAAGGCAGGCATGGATGTATGTGTTTATATTTATGTGTGCATGTATGAACTTGTGTATCTCAGAACATGAAGTATTGTATTATGTAGCCCAAGTACATTATGTCAGTGAGAAGATATTGCTGTCAATTACTTTGTTCAATGTTAGAGAACATTGTTCTTATTTTTCTCCATCACTGAGAAAGTCTTGAAACCATGAGCTCAGAAACAGAAGTCAAAGAAACAATATGCTATATGTGTTACTGGAATTCCGGTAAACCATTGCTTTGAACTCTCAGGGTCTGACAATATTGATTTAAAGCAACAGGCTGTGCAATGTCATGTCATATATCATTTGCACTTCGTGTAAGATGATAGAGAGTGTGGATATGTGTGTGTGTGTGCATCCTCTGTAGTTTATAAATCAGATTAAGTTCAGAAAAGCAAGCAGTAATTTCTGATGCCTGGCTTAAATTTAAAAATATCCAACAGTGAACACATTCCTGGTGAAAATATCAGTGAGTTATTAAACTATAAAATTAATCTTAAAAATCCATACTTCTAGTAATGAATTCCAGCTTGTTGTGAGGTTTTTGTACTGTTCATAGAATTCTGATCAGCAAAATGAACATTTGGAAGTACTGGGTCTTGCTGACAATGGAAAACAGAGGTGATAAATATGAATCATGGTACAATGAAATCAAGTAAAGTAAACTAAGATTTTTTTCTATAAAAACATTATAGAGCCCTCTTATAACAGAACCAGTTCACATTTTAACAGTTGTTGGTAAATTAGGTAAAAGCTCTGATGACAGAAAATTTGTTAATTATATAATTAAAGCCTCACAGGCAGCCTAAACCAGTCAGAAATTGAGAGAATCACTAATATGAGCAGACGATCCTATCATTAGTGTTTTTATAACAATAGCACATAGTTGTCCCAAGACTCAGACTTGGGAAATACCATTAAACTACCACTGTGTAGTACAGGGTAGAAAAAAATTAAACTGCAAGAGACAGAGGTAGGAAAAGGATCATTCTTATTTTATAGAATGCAGAGAACATAAGGAAGAAATTTTCTAGGATCATCAACTGCATATCCCTGTATTTTTCCATACTGAAATGGAAGAAATAAGTAACTCCTGTAGACAGGTCTTTCTTTTCTACAATAAGTGTTCAAGGTAAACATCTTAGGGTGCATGCCTTGAAGGTGTGGAGATGCTAAGTCACTGTCCAGGACATACCCCTCATTAGACTGCTAAATGACTAGGTGACTCAGGGAGAGTGTGGAGTTGGGCATCCATGTCACAAAGTGCTACAAGGAAGACTTCTAGTCCACTTCCTCCTCACAGAGATGTCCTGTCCCTCCATCTAGAACATCATCTGAGGCAACAATCTGTTGTTGCTGAAACTTTTCAACCTCTTATAAACTGCTTAAGTATGTACTAAAGTAGAGATTTAAAGTGTCTTTCAAGAAAGTATCCCAGTCATCTGCAGTAGAGTTGTTTTTTTTTTTTTTTTCATTTTCCCTCTTAGATGTTCATAGAATCATAGACTAGTTTGGTTTGGAAGGGATCTTTACAGGTCATTTAGTCCAACCCTGCTGCAATGAGCAGGCGCCAGGTCACTGGTGTCCATCCAGACATTAGGCCATTGACCACTACCCTGTGAATGCAACCATCCAGTCAGTTCCTCGTGCACCAAAGAGTCTACCCATCAAATCCTTATCTTTCCAACTTAGAGAGAAGGATGTTGTGGGTGATCATGTCAAAGGCTTTACAGAAGTCCAGATAGAGAACATCAGTAGAACTTCCTCTGTAGTTACTCCATCGTAGAAGCCTACTAGGTTTGTCAAGTGGGACTTGCCCTTGGTGAAGCAGCACTGGATGTCTCAAATCACCTCCCTGTTCTCCATCTGCTTTAGCATAGCTTCTAGAAGGATCTGTTCCACGATCTTCCCAGCACAGAGGTGAGGCTGACAAGTTGGTAGCTCCTGGGCTCCTCCTTTCTACCCTTTTTGAAAATGGGTGCAACATTTCCCTTTTTCCAGTCACTAGTGACTTCTCCTGACTATCATGACCTCTCAAATATCACAGAGAGTGGCTTGGCAACTACATCAGCCAATTCCCACAGGACTCTAGGGTTCATCTCATCATGTCCCATGGACTTAGACATTTTAAGGTTTCTCAAGTGGTCACAAACCTGATCCTCACAGTGGGAGAGACTTTACTCCCCCATTCCTTGTCTTGTAGTTCATTTTCCACTTGAGAAGTGTGAGAAGAGAGCATGCTGGTGAAGACTGAGGCAAAGAAGTTGTTGAGTACCTCAGCCTTCTTGTCCATTGTTACAAGTTCGCCAGTCTTGCTCATGGGGCAGGGTATGCTTTCTTTGTCCTTCCTTTTCTGGTTGACATACCTGTAGAAGCCCTTTTTGTTATTCTCTGCATCCCTTGCCAAGTTATTTTAAGCAAGTTTCAGCAAGAGTTTGAAGATTTAGACAGTGAAGACATATTTTGTAGGTTCAAATCCTTTAAGTCAGATTTAAATCTAAGCTATCTAATCTAATGTCAGAGAGCTCTGTGTGCTGAGTTACTTACTATGAAGGGAAAGTATTTTATTTTCTTTTTGCATGGACGATATACTGCTTATGTAATCCTCATATTCTCCTAAGGGTTTATTTTTTGGCTATAGGCACTTCTTCACTCAAAGTTCAGCCTTTTCTGAATTCAGTTTTCAGGTGCTTATTTTGTTTTCTTCATTGTGTGGGAAGTCAATGTGACTATCGAAGAGGCTACAAATTCTATTTGGAGGCTACATACATAAAAAATACATCACCTGTAGTATTTAAGCACCCTTAATATATTCTAATATCTGAGATCCTCTAGCTTGTGAAAACCTAAGATGGTCTCTAGGAAACATTAAAACCAGGTTATATTTTATACATCCCTTCTTTGGTGACATTAGAACCTTAACATGGTCTCTAATGTCTCCTTCTGTTTGGGGTTGACAAGCATTGTCTCCTCATTTGAGGATCTGGGTCTTATTCAGATTTTGTCTTTCAAAGCAGAACCTCAGAAAAGTGAATTTCTAGGTTTCTAGGACACCCCAATCCCTTCCCTCCTCCCAGTCAGCCATGTGTCTCTTGGAGTGTTTTTCATTTGTTTGTTTGTTTGTTTTTCCTGAAATGAATCTCTTCTTTCACACTGCCTACAGGAATCTGAATCCATTGCACATACGCTCTAGGAGAGTACTTGACATGACCCAGATATCGCAAGGCTGATGTCTTTCTTTCCTGTGGAAACAGTTGTATTTTGCATGGAATATTAAATATTAATTAGGTCAGAACAAGATAAAAAGAATACTTTTTATTTTTTTTTAACAGTTGCAGAGCTCACCTGAAGAAAAATAGATCTGTGTTCTTTTTCTAATGAATAATTCTGTGTTTTATATTAACTAGTCCACAGAGCAAGGGCTAGAAGTAGACCAACGCAATGTCTTGGGCCCAGTTAATATTCAATTATTCTATGTAAAGTGGAGCAGTTTCAACTGAAAAAAAAAAAAAAAAAAAAAGAAGAGTGGGGCAAGTCATGTTCAAATTCCTTATAGCTAAAAACCAAATTAGATTTAGACTTTCTGCTTCCCACATAAGTGTCCTAACCCCTGAACTATGCGTTAATAGCAGATCCTAGGGATACAATATCTTCATCATTATTTGTGCAGAATCTCACATTGCAAGTATGTTGAAGAACACTGGGTCGATTCGACCCTACTGGGTAAGATGTCTTGTTCCGCAATCTTGAACATGGAAGAGATAAGAGGACAAATGGAGTTGAGGCAAATTCTTATGAAGAACTGTAGATGGTTGTAAAATGTCGTGTTAAAAAGAAGGAAACAAGACTACACTACTTACAAATTTAGGAGCAGTTGAAAAGGTTGTCCATGAAGACTTCAATTTTGATTTTTGCCTCTGCAGATGCAGACCTATAAATCCCTTTGTGAATATAACCAAGAACTCTGTTTCAAGGAGAACTGATCAGAGAAAGTATCTAAACCATTTAACAAAATGGTTGGGAAGCTCCCAAATCACGTACCTGCTTTCAGAAACATCGTTCTTAATGTGCCGTTCTTTCTTAGGGCACCAGGAATTAAAGTCAGATTTTCTCAATATTAGTCTAGTGTATTAAGCATAACAGCAGCCTATTCTCAGAGTCTGGAGCTCACAAATGCAGGTATAAATCATCAGTAACTGCTGGAAAGATGCCAGTACAAGCCAAAGCTCAGTGTGAGACAGAAGAGATTCAGGCAGTAACATTTCTTATTTCTTCCTCCTTTTCTGCTTTGTAACTCTGTAATTTTAATCCCCTTTGAAGTTATATGAAAATTATTATATTAAATGTAATCTTTGGAAAAAAAAATGTTTGTTTTTTTTGTTTGTTTGCTTGTGTTTTTTTGTTTGTTTTTTTCTGGTACCTCTGCTTTATTATTTCACTATAATTCTCTAGATCAGAAAATTTGATTTTTTTATTATTAACACCAGAGCTAATTGCAAAAATGCTTAAAACACCTTTTCCTTCCAAGAAGAAATGTCAAAGCTTTTCAGATCTTTCCTTTCTCCTTCACTTCTAGTCCTGCGTGTATTACATTGTTCCATCTATTCCTGGTGACATGACCCGGAGAAGCCCATGTGTGTGATCATTACCTGGCATGACACTATGTCCTGTTTCTCTGTTCTGCAGGTTTTCATCCAGAAACTCTTTCATTTTGCATGCTATATCAAGTTAATTGGATTAATCACCTTATTAAAGATTGCAATTTGCAGGATAAAGTTCTTTCTCTCTGACAAAGAAAAAAGATATTATTCTTATTCTTAAAAGTACAGATTTTTTTTTTTTTTTAACACAAATTGAAGAAAATCTGTGGGAGCTGGCCTTATTCTCCATGCAAATAAAAATATGGAAGGTGGTGTAGTTGAAATTTTCTGTATTAAGAAAGGGAGATTAGTGAAAATATAAAGTAAGCTCAAAGGGTGGGCTCTTGTTATTATTACTTAAAGGGGAAAACCATGAGAGTAAATTGAAATATTAGGTAATAATGAGCAAACAGGGACTTGGGCAGGGTTGCTTCACTCTCAGAGAAATAAACATATGGAATAAGTTACTAGTGAAGGTAACTGAAGTACAGTCTCATAGAGATAAAGGGACACCTAAATCTGTTTCTGTTAGGGAAGATTGAAGAATAGGGTGAAAAAAGCAAGTAGGGTGGATTACGCTAAACTATGCCAAGACAGACATGTCAGCACATATGTACCTTTTCTCTCTCTGCAGTTCTGCTGTTTATTTGCTTTCTTGCATTATCAGCTCATAAAATCAGACCCATACGGTCACTTTAACTCTTTCACATCTATTAATTTCTGCTGTGCTATTCAATCACCAGTGCATCAGCGAATTCTGCCTGAAGCATTCAGACACTTAGAACTGGTGCAATGGTGTGTTCTCAGTATGCAAAAGTTGTGAAGTAAGTGACAGACAACTAAGGTGAGATTCTTCTCACCTATGTACAGTATAAGTATCTGCTGCTGAACAGATGCTCTCTTTCCAGTAGCTGGACAGAAAAAAGGCATATTTTAGTGAACAATATGAACTATTTCAGTAGGATGAGATAAACTGGGCTTTCATACAGGTTTGTTAAAAGGTCTCCATTTGGTTTTGAGAAAAATAATTTCTCTGCTTAACACTCCATTGGGCTGTGCAGATGCAATCTACAGTAGAAATTAAATCCATTCACAAAAAATAATGCCTGATATCCAAGTCCTCTGGTGGGAATGTGCTTCAGTTACCCATAGAGACCACTTTCTCCCACGTATATTTTCTTATGGTCTGCATCTTCTCACCTTCAGAATAGATTCAAGAGCAGACAGATTCAGAAGACCTGTATGCAGACAGATTTTTCCTTCTCATCTACTGAAGGACTCAGGCTCGACAGACATTGGAGGTGGGATACCAAGATTCATGTAACTTTCAAAACTTTTTTGCACACTAGTGAGTGTTACCGTTTTCTGCTTTAAAGCATCAAGAATTTATGGCTCAGCTCTTCTTTGACTCTGTAGTTTATGGTTTTCAAAAATTCGGAAGACAATTCAGAGCATATGGCTCTCTCATGTTTCTTTCTCTTGAAGCAGTTAGACTTCAAACAAAACACGTAAATATTCAAAAGAGAGTGATTACAGCCAACTATGTAGGTCACACAGCTAGAATATGGGACATATGAACATAGTACTAGCAGAAGAAAATGAGATATACTTCCTCTCAAGTAATCTACAAAACATTCATCTCTATCTGTAGATCTAAACAGTTTCAAAAAGAGAATTGTCTCTTAGCCATTTACCATATCATTTTTCTGTCTGAGTTGGTTACCTTATCCCCAGGGCTGCACAAATTACAGATTATGAATCCTTCAACATTATCTAGTTCGCAACATTTAAGAGTCTTCTCTTGGGATGTGTTTGAAGTCCTTAGTGTAAATCAGATAGATTAGGAAACTGCGACTTTGTCTTCCAGATTTCAAGTGGTGGTCCTACACACTGGACCACTGGAAAAAGGAATAAATTAATCCATCTTGAACATCTGTCTTGTCCAAACCTTTTCTCTATTTTGCATTCAGCTGAATGTGCTCGGGTTTAAAACTTAGACGTATCTATGTTTTCTTGTAACTGATAAATAGAGTTTCTGGAGATTAAATACCAATTTGAAAAATAGTTCATATTTTTTTGGAACAAACTCAATCTTGTAACATCTGTGATGGGATAAATTATGTTAACAGAATGCTGTGAGTGAAGTTGTTAATTGAGGATCATGAGAAACTGTGCATGATCCAAAACTTAATTTAATTAAGAAACTTATCACTGTCCTGTTTCTACTGCTATTTTTTCCCTCAGAAAACAATGTTTGAGCAAAAATATTTTATGTTAAAAATATGATGGAAAATTATCAGTCTATTTATAATAAAATGAAGTATATAACTTCACAAGTTATATCCACTATTGCAATTGTTAACTTCCAATTAACTGTATTACATTACCACACCTGAAGAACTTTAAACGACTCTTTCAAATGTCGTAGAAATCATTGCAATAGAATGGATGTATTTCCAATAGAATTGTGGCAGGAGATGTGCAAATATCTTTCACCTCAAAATCGTGCTGGATCGTACATGTAGTTTTGCTACTTTCTTTAGAGGCCTAGTTTAATTTAATATGTGCCACTGCATTCTTGGATTGCTTGGAGAACTAATGAATGGCATAAAATTATTATGTTCTGTCATTTCTCTTTCTCTTACCATAATCTGTATTACACAATCACCGCAACGCTCTCACTAAGAATCTTGGCTGCATTCCACCCCAATTTCTTATTTAAAAACTTCATCTCTAGAACTACAAAGAATCATAATCAGTTTCTATCCAAGTGCTGAAATTAATTTTGTGGAAATCCATCTCTGTATGTTACAATGCTGGCTATTGAAGCAATCTTGAAAGCAGACACCATGTGAGGGGGAAGGAAGGAGGGGAGCAAGGGGAAAAGAAAAAAAGAAAAAAACTTTTGGCTTCAGCTCACAGAAATCAAGCTGTGTTCTGTGACGCTCTTAAAAAAAGAGGGTGGTCTCCTCCCTATCAGAAGTCACGCAACAGCAGTGGATGCCCTCTCCAAGATGCTGCCTGTGCAGTTCTCTATTTCCTTACCTCAGAGAAGTGAAATGATGCCTCTGTTGAGAGGATAAATAAGTGAAAGAATTTCTATTCACAACATCTCCTGAGGCTACCACAGACTTAGATATCTACTGAGATGTCTCAGTGATTTTACTGTCAAACTTCTGTACCTTGTTCAGTTAATGGATAGTTCTGAAAAGTAGTAAATTAGGCACATACAGTAGGTTTTTAAACTCTTTCACTTCTTTAAGGTGGTATCTCAAGGCTCTGGATAGTGTACAACATTTTAGGTACCTGTGTCTGTCTTAGCAACCACAGTGACCCTTCTGAATATCCTGAATATGTAGTAGTTGTGGTTTAGAAGACATAAGTAGAGATTTGACCTGCTCTCAGTATTTCCTTACATCATTATATTAGAAAACCTTCTGGAAGTGCATCGGTTCAAGATTTCTTACCATTTCAAAGGTATTTTGGCTAACACAGCTCTGGGTAACATAGTGATTCTGGTTAATCCATGACTTCTACATCTACAGGAAGAAAGAGGGAATATTAAAAAGCACAAGATGCTAGCCAATATTCACCACTGAGTGAATCAGTGGTGCCTCAGTCAACTGAGGGTTAACATTAACTGAGATACTCAGAATAAATCTAGAAAAAAACCTTCTTTTTACATTATTGTTGGATGAAAACACTGATGCTGTGCAGATGGTGTTGAAAAGAAAAAGGGAGGGACAGTCATGGGAGCTTGTTGTTTAATTTAAGGCCCAATTTTTACCTACATGATTGGTGCAGTATACACGGTAGTATGCATGTGGCTCTGCACATTGCTCTGCTTATTTACCAAGTGGTGTTGATGCTACAACTCTGTGTTTGGCAAAAACTCATGGTCAAATGTCAATCTTTCTGTGAACACATGCACACAGAGATGAAAAAATGGATTTGCCTTATTAGCATATTGATTTGGAATATAGGGGGTTCAGGACAGAGACAAGGGCCTTGCATTAGTAAATGCTACACAGGTCAGAATTCTTGAACTGTTTATTTTCGTAATTAAAATGAGCAATGGATACAAGGTGAAAAAAATTGTCACTCATAGCAAAGGTTTCAGCCAGAGAGAAAACATTTAGTATCAGAGATGTTACAGTTTAACTCAGAAATAGCATGATCAAACTTTAATACAGAAGTGAGCGCATATTTTCAAATATTTCATTCCTCATGAAACTGTGCCAGGTACTAACACTGTCTGTCGACATCAGACTGACACACTCCAGTAGTAATAAATGGGGCACTGTATGTCTAAGCTCCCTAGCTGAGATATGACATTAACTCTTGACCCTCAAATGAAAAGAAAACTCAGTATCTCCTGTTACTATTATAAATGTTGACTTTAGTATTCATTATTAAAGAACACATTTCGGTCTCATTCCACACTGCATCACACTATGTATGGATCTATAACAGTTTTCATTTGTACTGTTTCTTTTCACTTTGTCTGCATCTGATAAGCCAGAAACCTTGGGGACTGAACCAAAACACAAGCATTACTGAAGAAACAGGCCTGGGAGATTTTCTGCTTCATCTCATGACACCATGCTTGTGTAATGTTATAGGGTAATGCACCCTTTATTGTACAGTATATGAAAATACGAATACAATTGAATTACCTTTTTATATTCCATATACACAGTATAAACAAAACTTGCATTCAAGTAATGCATTGTACTGATATGTCTTAGCGACTCTTTTGGGCCACTTTATAATCAAGATGAGCTATTATAGTTCTCAGTTGTGAAATCTTAGCTCAAACCACAGAAAAATTAGTTTTTTCTGATCCAGTGACCCCTATCTCACTCTATAATATCAGCAAAAAATATATTCATTAGATATAGCAGTCAAAAGATTCCGTACTTCTTTCAAAAGTATCCACTTCAAAATTTGGAAAAAAAAAAAGAGAAAAAAAAAGTTGAAATGAGACCAGACCCTGTTACCTCATTGCAGAGCATTGACAGTTTAATCTGTGAATCGCAGAATGATAGGAATTACTTGTGGAAGGTCTATTTGTTTGTCTTCCTAGTCTGAATACTAAGCACCAAAGCTGACTAGCTTCTTACGAGTGGAATGGATGTGAAAACTTGGAATTGGAAGGGTATGTTTCAGCAGCCAACTTGAATGTCAGCTTTTCAGTTTATCTTTACATATTTATGAAAGACTTTATCATGGATGGCCAGAAGTGTCTGGCTGCTGAATTATGATTTCTGTCCTCAGTGGCACTGCAGAAAAAGAGTCTAGTATAGCTACTGGATTAGTCATATATTTAAATTAAACCCAAGGTTTCATTGGCTCTTAACTGTTGCCATCTAATCTCTGAGGAGAACTGAATACAATGTGGTTTCTACAGAACAGATCCTTTAATGACCATTGTTCTATTTCTCAGCTGAGGTCAGACTTTTAATACTTTGATCATCTAGTCCCTGTTGCAGGTGATGATCCAGAAGAACCTATGGAACTTGGAGATCAATTTTTATTCTGTCACCTAAGAGATGTGTTTCAAACTCCCAGACTGAACTGTGTGAAATGTTTTGCCAGGGAAATACACTCATTTTGCTGTGATGCACTTGGCTGGTACTGCAAAAAGCATACCAGTCCTTGTGTACTAATCAGGATGGAAACCAAAGCCATTATGGGAAATATCACCACTCCACGTGCAGAGAAGTTATACTGGTTCACCTGCAGAATAATGACACTAATCTATATTACATGCAGCTGTTCTGCAGTCAGAGATGAGACTCTGTGCGTAGGCAACACCTGGTGTCTAAAACCTCACTTCCACAAGCTCGAGGCTGAAACTTGTTCTACCATCATAAACTGTGGTATGGATCCAGTTCACATCCTATGGAGGAAGATGTTCCTGACAAAGTTACAGCTCCATTGTGTAAATCAGCTTAACTAAGTATTCATAGATAGTGAGACTCAGTTCCACACTAAGATACCTACATTTAAGTGCTTACATGCACATTAGATTGCTGAAGAATAGTTGCTGAAGTATTAGTACCTAGTGTCATTTTAGATACTGTGTAATAAGCCACATGGTCTTCAGCTGTTGCTCTGGCAGCTTCTTTATAAGCCAAAAGTCATGTCTTCCACCCCCTGCAGATGTCTTGGATTCCCAAAGCCGTCTCAAATGTCACTACAGGCCTACCTTTAGAAGGCTAAGTCTCACCCTGAACACATATGAGTGTGAAAGCCTGAAAGGAACTCTCAGCACCTCCTCCCATGTGAACTGAATGGAATAGAACCTAAGAGTCTGCTAACACAGCTGAAGGTGATGGTGGAATTCCCAGAACATCTAAACACTGATGGGGGAGCAACAGAATCAATGCCCCACGGGAATCAACACTCAAGTCACCTAGAGTATATGAGTTCAGTTCACAATTTTCAAACAAACTTTGTCTATTGTTCTGTACGAAGTGACCTCAGTTTTCACCTGGTTTATGTTCTTAGTAATTTAAGTAGGCATTTAGAGGGTGATTAATTAACACTACATAAAATTAAGGTGAAAAAGGAACATTCACTCCCCATGAATTTGCAAACTGTCCTACTGTTTTTTAACCACCTATGCCTTGTGCATTATACCCAGTTTAAGACACCATAAAAAAGACCATTCTGAAAGACCTTGATAGATTAATATGCAGCATACCTAAATGTGACCTATTCTATAATACACATTAGCTTATTTTATCTTCTTCTGTGTAAAAAGAAATAGACAATTTCTCCTTGTCCTTTATGCTCATCTGTAATATAAATTGATGCATGCAAACCACAGCAGGCAACAATGACATTAGAGACAAGATAAGTAAATGCATCCAAGCTGAAGTAAGCTGACAATGAGGAAATTATCCTGGAAAGGTAAATCCTCAGATTTACACATCCTTGCATACAGAATTGTTGTCCAATTAGCAGAGATACTCTAGGCATTTTATGTATTTTCTCTTTCCTGTGTATGTTTGAAAAAGTGGCATATGCAAACAGAAAACTATCAATGACACTGAGCCAGATTGCTGCCCTCCTAATCAGGAATTAGTCCCGCTGATGTCAAAAGGCTAATGGATGTCTTCAACAGCAGTAAAGAGTTCACAGCCTTGCCCACAGAAATAGTCTCCTAAATCAGAGCATGTTCCTATCTTCTGAGTAGCCATTGACTCTTGGGCTGTTCCTGTCCATCAGCTGGGAGCTCTCTGGGTCTGCAGTTAGTCCTTACAATTACAATTCTCAGGAGTATTTCCCCTGCTGTCATCAAATCTGTCATAGACTACCCTTCTGTCCTTTATATGGCCACGGAGCTGGTAATCCCTCTCATGTTGACTTCAGAGACATGGGTGAAGATTGCTTCAACATGAGACAGAACAGCTCAGCAGAATACTACTCTGCTAAAGTATTGAGCACCAAAGTAATGCTAAAGTATTCCCTGATGAGGTTTTGCTTGCCAGTGCAACAATACCATAGCCTGGATGATAACTAGTGAATACCTTCTTCTCCATCATGACCATTGAGAGTAAAATTGTGGTAACTTGAACCTGTCATACATCATGGAAGAAAGGATGCTCATTTTCAGATTATTGTATCTTTGCATGAACTCTACCAATTTAAAATGTCATCCTTCAGAGTTATGTCCTCTACAGAAATCTTTCAATGTGTAATTTCACTTTTGCAAGTTACAGTTTGGGAGTCTATGAACCTGGGTCATTTTATTCTGCTGAATACAGCTAAAAATCTTAACAAACTATTGGAGTGTTACTGCAGTCTTGCTCAACTATTTTGTATTTCTTGCAGCAAAGCTCAGTGAATCATGTAAAAACAGATTGTTTTGCTTTGCTTTGGAAGAACACACTTCTTAATGAATGATGTGTGCATAAAATATGTTGGAAACCAACATGTTATTCTGCAATGGGACTCTGTTTCTGATGGGAGCTTCTAGGGGCTGTACTAATACTGGTAATAAATAACAGTAACAACCCCAGTACACAAGCTTAGCAACACTGCTGGTTTTAGAGTTACACAAATATCTTGAGGGAGATGAAGTACCTTCATGTATATTCATTTTTTTTTTCTCTGTCCTGTTCTTGTGAGTTAATAACAATGACTCTTTCAATCAGGAATTTGACTTGAGTCCATCAATTCATGTCACAATACAATATCTTCACAATGACGAAGACCAAATAACCATCAGATATTGGCTGATTTGTAACTCTTAATACAGAGATGAAGAGTCAGCTTGCCCTTCATTCCAAATTGAAGAGTCTTATATACAAAAGTGGAAATAAAAGAAATAATCTAGTATGTTAGTATTTTTTCTTCTGAAGGAATTTCTTTTTCTAATTGACAAAACAATAACCAGTTTCAATTCATTTTATGCAAAGTCCATCCACAGTAGCCAAATAAATTTGGTATAACAGACTCTGCAATGATTAATAAACTTTTAATATTTCTCTAGGTTTTGTTACGTATCACACTGTTAGAGTGAGGATTTGTTCTAACGAAATCTAGTTCCCCTGTCATTGCTGATTCTCTTTATACTAAACCCATTTGAATTCTGATTTTGCAAATCCTGCTCACATCAGTAATGCCTAGATCTGAATGGTTTCCATATGAGGAAAGAGCAAATACATTAAGATTCTGAAGCATGGGAAAAAGATGACTGATAGGGGGAAATGACAGAGGGCTTTAAGTTTTAAACTATATGCAGAATGTGAACAGAGACTGAATATTCACTCCATCTCATAGTAGAAAAACCAGTAGACATATAATGAAAGCATTAAGGAGTAAGTTCTACACCACAGCGGAGTATTTTTTTCCACTCAATATATAATTCTTTTATAGACCTCATGGCCACAGGATTTCATGGAAGTCAAAATTATGCATGAATGTAAAAAGAAACAAATTAATGGAGGGTAAATCAACTGGTGTTTATTAAACATGACTTGCCAGAAAGAAATTC
Organism: Patagioenas fasciata; assembly: GCF_037038585.1. Classification (NCBI taxonomy): domain Eukaryota; kingdom Metazoa; phylum Chordata; class Aves; order Columbiformes; family Columbidae; genus Patagioenas; species Patagioenas fasciata. The sequence goes on from NC_092520.1 coordinate 206,593,080, forward strand.
TGGACCAGGAAGTTCTGAAACCATTGATTACTGGAAAGTTTGCTAGACAAAGACAATTTTGTATATGCTTTTGTTTCTTTCCTCTTTGCCTACATGCCTGCTACTGCCCAGTCTCAGAAATAGGATGGTCGGTATCGAGTATTTTGGTCTGATAGGTCTTCTCCCATAACATGCAAGTCATCACATTCATCAACCTTAGATATCTACAGTACTGAATTCCTGTGTGTGAGTCATCCTCACAGTCATATAGGAGCAACAGACACCCCTAGAATATAGATGTTTGGACTGATTCAGGCATCTATATTGGGCAGGAGTGAATTGAAATGTAAAAATATATATTTCTACCTATCAATACTAAAGAAAATATTAACATCTATCTCAAGTGAGGGCATCTATTCCATAGATAAGGTCAGATATGTATGAGTCCTATTATCATAGCCTTTTGCAGATGACAATGAAAAGATTTTTCCTCCTAGCCCTTATATTTGTGCCTTATTTTACATTCAATCCAGCAGAACAAGGCACTACAAAAAAAAAAAAAAAAAAAAAAAAAAAGAAAAAAAAGAAAAGAAAGAAAGAAAAGGGATCTGTATCACCATATTTTTCTTCACCAAAAGAATCATGAAGGATGGTTCATAATCTGGCTCAATTTTTATAAAACATTTGCACACAGGCTTCGGTCCTGTTGAAATTATTAGAATTAAGAATGTGTTTAAGATCTTTGCTGATCACCAGAGTGAAATATGGTAGAATGAAAGCCACCAAGATGTCTGAGACATTGAAATATAGTTCAGTTCCATTAATAGCAAGTCTCTGTTTCTAGTGGAACTGATCTGACAAAGAGAAGCAAAACTACTCCGGTATATAAAAAGGCTTTCCATTGTGCTGTTAAATTCTGATATATATTATTAAATCCCACTGAGACTTTTTAGATCAAAGGAACTTTGTACTTTCATTATGTAGGCCCTTCTATGGAGAAAAGAAATTGCCAAATATCCTGCAAGGCGATCTGAAAATATGATCTTTCAGAGCAATTTTGACTTTCTTGCTTTCTCATTTATTTTTTTGTGCTGTATCCAAAAACTCTTCTAATATGCCACATCCAGCTACAGAGCTAACACATAACACAGAAACCTACCGTGTGCTTCAGATGTTGCCCATGCAATTGCAGATCACCGTTGTGGAGTTAAATGGGGAGATACCATGACACACTAATATCTTTGCCATGCACTTTTCAAACTACATTGTTACTCTTTCCGATTACAAATTTAACCTTTTCCACATTTTCTTCTAAAAAGATATGTTGCAGTTTTAAAGACACAGTTGTGGATACATATTACAATCTCACGAATTCCATGAAAAAAATGATGTGCATTTTTAAGTTCTCAGCCATCCAGGCACCATTTTTCTTTTTTACTGGAGGAACGAAATATCACTCATTTGGGACATTGTGTCTGAATTAGCAACATTACAATTGCAATTATGGTGAAACTTTGTTACACATTTTGCTTAGTAGTAAGTTCAGGAGGTGGACCTCAGAAAGACTTACGACAGTAAGTCTATGTTTTACCACATTTAGCCCTTCGAGAAGTATTTGGGCATGTGGTGTCCAATTAGGTCCATCACAGTCATACCTAGGGTCCTATTAGGCCATGTAAAGCTAAATGCTGTGCCATTTACACACCTGTACATGCATGTAATACAAATTGTCAAATCAGTGTAACACTGGATTTTGCTTATTAGACACAAATAATGTTCACTCTGGGGATGGTGTTTGGTGACATTTTCAGTATGTGGCTGTATCATTCTATATTCGCGGAAGTTCTGTCTATTCCAGAAAGGTCTGTTACTGTGAACAAAGAGAAATACAGAACAGAACACTGTCTTTCCTTTTGCCTTTAAATATATTACTGTTTTACACATCAGAGAAAGAGAGTATATACCAAGGCAGGGGAGGGGGGGGGGAGAAGGGAAACAACTCTCTAAAAGACTCTCTAAAAATCCTCTCTAAAACTGTGAATAGGGACACTCAATTGATAACAAGGAATTTTGACTTCTAGTCTAATTTTCTCCAGTTAACATTTATCGGAAAACACAAAAAAAGTCTTTAAATGGGTAAACAAAGCTTGTGTCTCCCGTCTCCCTTTTTCTTAAGAAGCACTAACCATTAAATTGCATGGTCACATCTTGTTTCTTTTTTTCTAACTCACTCTTGGGCACAGTAAATCTTGTATCTGCTTCCCAGTTGGAGAGGTAGGAGGTTCCTCTACCCTCCCCTATTAACCCTCCTGACATAAATTCTGGTTGTCATCCACTCTCCTGGGAACAAGGAAAAATGGGTCTGATGCCATCTGTCTGAGGAAGGAAAGGAAACCAGTTTCCTGACTTCCTGTGCAAGCGGTCTAAGTACTATCTTATTATATTAAAAACCACCTCTGCAATTACTTACTCATCCTATGTCCTCACATTAGGGCTTTTCTCAGATGGATTTTGTAAGAGTCATCATCTTTCTATGCATTAGATGCTCTTTAATGGCCCATATGTAGTCAGTCAAAGGCTCAGATGGGGAAGCAGCTTTTTGCATTGTCTTGATTAGGTTTAGGTAGAAAGTAAACACTGAAGCACCAGTTCAGTTCCCTAGTTGATTCAAGCTGTCCTGATGTGAAATGCCCTAAAGCTGCTGGACATACACATGTATGTACCAAAAAAAGCTGTACCCTTTCAGACTGGAAGGAAAAACCATACAGGATACCCAGTCTTGAGAAAAGACCTCAGACACATACATTAAAAAAACTGAAATAATCTCTGAATTTCTCAGGGTAGTGCTGTTTCCAGCTGAATCTAATGCAAAACAGACCCCAGAAGTCAAGTAGAGATTCACCACAAAAGTTTGAGATTTGAAGGCATCTCCATGAAGTTTATTTCTATTGCAGCTTTCAGCTTTTGTGCTTCAGCTTCATTTAAGTCCTAACTCAAGTATCTAAGAGTCAATATAAGATAAATCCCTTTTGGGATCTGACCTTTAAATACCAAGTCAAGCACTACATTTGCCTTGCATTGCGCAGCTGCAGTACTTGAACACACTAAGGAAGGAACTGTCTACCAGGAGCAAAAGTACCAATCTACATGTTTGTGCAGTGGTGATAGTTCACTGGAAATGGATGAAGCCAAGATTCTGCCAAAATTTTATTCTTTTTGCTCTAGTTACCCTGAACATAGATTCACAGATTCAGAAGGTTATGAAGAGCCAAGGGAAAACCTTAAACATAAGCTCCTTTATATTCTTCTACACTCCATAAACTCTAAACTTGCCTGATGATATCTGGCACATCTGACTCTTTCTTACTATACAGAGGGTCTGTTCTCTCAATACTATGTAAAATTACTCATCTTGTTAAGCATGTGAATCTGTAACGTCTGATAATCATTCTTGTTTATCTATATGTCTTCATCTAAACAATACTTCCAAAAGTCAATTCTTACATTTATTCAAAGCACTGAACATCCAAAACATAAAATTTCTAAACTGGGAATGCTGTCATTTCTGAGATCAGCAGCAAAGGTTGGTTTGCAAGCCTAACTGGAGTTTTGATTTGCTTCGGTGCCATACAATAGTTTGGCTTTTAAAGTATAAAATTGCTCTTTTAGTACGTCTAATTAAACTTCTAAGACTACTTGGCAAGCTTAAATTTCACTTGTTGCAATCAGCAGCATGGTGATTATTTATGATTTCATGAAGATTGCTTCCATCTGTACTTCAGAGCAATTAGGGAGTTTATTCATAATTCATTAATTTTAAAGACATGTACATAAAACAGGATTCTGTGGTCTAACTTTATGTGTTACAACTTAATGACACTTAAGAATACCTGACAATTACCCATGTTTAAACAAACTAACAGTTTATATAAGCGAAATAGAATTTAGCAGCCAGCACTAGAATTAAACCTCGTGACTCTTAGTTTTGTGTTTTGTTTTGCAACATATATACAGCACACTGCCTTTTTCAAGGCTGTTACATCTTACCTTTTGTGATATGCATTTAAGACAGTTTCTAAGTATTAGAAAGGAGAATGCAGGGAAAGGGTAAGAAAGAAGGGTAGATGATCTCACTTCTTCCTGTCCAGGAATTCTTGCAAGTTCTCAAGACTCCCAATATTGGAAACAAGTTGCAGGAAGAGTTGAGGAGTATCAATCTAGTCTAGTCTGGTATTTCCAGTGTTCTTTGATGAGTAACACCAATTGTGATGCAGAGATAAGCCATACTTACAGTAAACACAGTTACTGCAGTTAAATGCTGGTAAAATCATAGGTAAAGGGCAATGCAGAAGAAAAAGTGAGACACATTGGTCAAGATTAAATAAGTAAGTTTTATAATATGGTCATGGCTTTAAAAACAAACAAACAAACAAACTTGAGGTTTCACATTGGAACTGGAATAGTATTTGAAATATCATCTCACCTTTAATGCAATTTCTCTGTAGTCATCTTGGGGAAAATCGGATGTAGTGTGACATTTAAAGGTTGAGCACATCAGTCAACCTTCAAGTGAGTTGCACAAGAGCTGAATGTCAATTATTATTAGACATTGTGCTTATGGTGCATGTCGGGATCTTACTCTATCATACTGAGCACACAGATATCCAGAAATTTCTGTTTATGTGTTACATGTTAACATGATTTGTGTTGTGTTCTATTCATCCTGAATTTCTTCAATATGGGTGAAACATGTCATTTGTTTCCGTAGTTTGGACTAACAGCACAAATGAAGTTCTTATGACCTATTTATCTCATACAACACAATACCATGCACGTCAAAATATTTAAACATAATCAGACATGGGCCCTTACCCAAATTGAAATAATTACTAAAGTTTTGGAAAGTACTAATATTTTACCTCTCCAAAGCTCCAAATCAGTCCAAATCTTTATCGAAACTTGTCCCATCATATATATCTTTGAGTTTAATGTAACACAGACAAGAATAATGAATTTTTTTTGCTGGTATAAATCAACAGCCCTACAGACTGAACATGGTCTCAAAGCACATCTCATGAAAACTCAGCAAAATTATTATATGTCCAAGCACACGTTTTACATCAAGTAGCTGTCCCTGTGCATGAAAAAAAGTTGCTTGGCCACAGTTTCTTGTTATGAAGTTATGTTGTAGTGATTTCTGTAGATGAAAAATGCAATTATTATTAAATATAAAATACAGGTTTTTTGGGACTTCAGTATTACAAGATGGTGGCAAATGTGGAGAAAATAAGACTGATATAAATAAACTCAGGAGCTAAAAGAATTTACTACAGAGATGAGCTCCAATACTTAAGTATGCACAGCTTGTACAGATCATTGTAACATAAATTGAGCTTACTTTCTAACAGTTGGAAATCATTAGGATGGCACAAAACAAATTATTTCATGTTGTATTATGAGATAATCTTTGAGAATTCCTGTATTAATTTGCAAAGACTTTAGATGAACAACAGTAACCACTCCGTGAGTTTGTAGTATATCACCTAAGAAATTCTCCCTGATTTTTTTAAACTGACCTTGATTCTACAGTTAATGATATACTGCAGAGAACAACTCCTCATTGGTAGAAACCAATATAGATGATGTATCTCAGTACAGTATCTCTTTTTGGTTTTCTTCAATCCTTGTAGTCAAACAGAGCAGTCTCTCTGCCTGGCTCTTACTCCAGTGGTCCCTCGAGTGTTGCAGGTTCAAGCGTGTTTCCATACAACCATAGTTACATGTTAGCAACAGCACATGGGTATACAACCCCAGTGGTACAACATAAAATGGCTGTCACTGTTTGGCACTGCATAAAGCCAAGGGGTCAAGGCACAATTTTTTTTTTTGCATGCAATTTCTTGACTGCCACAGTTGTATATTTTCTCTGGCTGCTACATAACCTGGACACACTGATTTAATGACTTTTCCTAAGAGCAAAAGCCACTGTTATATTCAGAAAAATGGCTATATATTTAAAGTTTCCTTACATCAATATTATGACAGTACCCACATTGTTTTATAGACCCATGCTGACAAGCCATTAACTTTGTTTACATTAGAGCATGGCTTAAGTTGGAATTTGGAGTTGGATTTCAAATACCCCAATATCCACAGATGTTAAGAGAGGGTTCTTTGGCTTAACTTATTGAGGAATAGTACAATATTTGGAATGGGAGTTAAGTGTGATTTTGAATTTATGCCAATCTTGAGGTGTTTTGTATCAGAAGCTTAAAATGTGGTTCTTCCAGAACAGGGGTGCCCTATTCAAAGAATGCTATGTTTTTAAGTCAAAATTACATTGCAGAGTGGGCAAATACTTGCTGAACAGTAGGAATTCTTACGGTATCATACCTCATTTTTCAGCCTGTTCTACATATTTTGAAGAAAAACAATTTCTTTGACTTCAGTAAACTTTCTCTTGATACCCCATATTGTGTCAAGAGTTGAGGGCTCTATGGGACATTTGGCTTGAGTTTCCGGTCTTGTCACAGATGTTCCTTTGAGACACTGTCAAGCTACATCATGATGACTAGTCTCATGGTGGAAGAAGAATAATTCTATTATAGCTCCCTCCAGTTTGGTGGAGATAGACATTTGCATGAAATAGTGATCCTTCCCTGCAGAAACAAGTACTGCAGAACAAGACTCTCATCATTAACACATCTATACTGTAAAATTGGGCAAGGTAACAGGTAAATCGTTCTGTTCAAGGCTTACTAGCTCAGCCTAATGTCACATGCAGGCAGCTAGTCACCTTTCAGACACAAGTCTGATTGTTCTGCCCAGGCTTAAGATAGGCAGAGCAAGGTTTGACATGTTTTAAAGGAGCACCAGGCATGACATAAGTACAATGCCATTTCTCTTTACAGTGATTCAATCAAGAAGCATAATTAAAACAAACAAACAAACAAACAAACCAACAAGCAAAACACCTCCCCAAGCCCCAAACCATATACTAGAGTAGTATGTTATCATTTTTTTTTTCTGTTATTGAAAAAAGTGTCACTCAGTGACAACTGTCAAGCATGTGTTCACATCAGGGTAGGCTCTAAACAAAGCACCACTTTTCTTTCACAGAGAAAATAAACAGTGATGATTTGTATTTCTCACTTTGAAAAGCAAGTACATCTCATGTCCAATGGCTACACTTCAAAGACATCCCACATGAACCTTTTTTCATGTGACGACGTGTGGTATGATAGAGATGACTAGGCCAGTTCCTAAGAAGTGGGACATAGTGTGTTAAAATGTACTCTGTGAACAGAGATTTATGAAAGATCTGAAGACTTATAAAGTAAATAACCTATATTTCACAAATATATACAATGTACAGACTATTTACCAAGAAACTTGAAACGACTGTCTTGGAAAGGTTCCAGTTTGTCAAGTTGTGGAGAGTCTCTGGCTGTGTGCTGTGAACAAGCCAGGGCTTGATACGGCTGTGCTACACGGAAGGATTTCCCTGAGACACCAGAGACAAAAGGAAAGTAAATAGAAGCTGCTCTGCCCTCGACCCAGGCTGCAGGAGGGGCGTTGCCGCTGCGCATGAACAGTCTGTGAACAGTGCCCTGCAGCCAATCACCATAGTGGGGGGGGGATGAGTGACTGTGAGTGTAACCAATTGTAGCCTGCACTTGCCTCATGGCCTTTTGGTATAGAGTATATAAGGCTTGGAAAAACGTGGTCTCGGGGACATTGATATTCAGTGTTGTTTAAGAGTTCATTAAAGAGTACGGATGGTAAATTCACATTGAATTAGACTCCTTACTCTCGCCCGGCCCGCCCGTTCGATCAAAGAGCTTATGCCGGCGTCTGAATTCGTCGAATTTACTACCACTACATTTGGTAGCAGAGGATGGTTCGTTAGCAAAGCATAACGCTCCGGATCTACAAATGGTAGCAGAGGGATGGATCGTTAGCAAAGCATAACGCTCCGGATCGAAATTACTGCGGTAAGCAGCGTTCATAAAAAACGGAGCCAAGCCGGGGTGTGGGATAGTGTGCTTAGTCCGATATCAAAAGACGGGCACCTGTCGAGCTGGCCACTCGCATCCTACGTTAAGACCGCGCTGATAAGATAATGGATATTGAAACAGCCGCGGCACTGCTGACGACTATTCTCTCTAAGAGAGGTATTGAATCGTCACAGGAAAAGCTAATCACATTGATTTTTTTAGCTCAGAAGTGGGGACACTTTGGAGAAGTTCCACTTTTGTTTTCCCCAACGGAATGGAGATCAGTGGGGGACACTATGTGGGACAAAACTATCAGAGGGGAAGAAGAGAAAGAAATTAAATCTGTGAGAGAATTGTGGAAAACCGTATTAGAATCATTAGAAATTATGAAATCGGAACAACGTGCCGCCCTAAGAGCCGCGGAGGCGCTTGTCCCAGAACAAACCTGGACTGATAAATCTTGTCCAAAAGAAAAGAGGGGCCTGTGGGCTACTCTGTGGGGTCTGCCTGCCGTTCGGGGTGGTCGCGGGGTCCCGGCTCAGCCAATACTTTCACAATCCGATCTGCAACGCGGATTAGAAACTTCGCGGCTCGTAAACAAAGGACCGGAAGTTTCCCCCTCCGAGTCTCTGGGGCAATGTGCCAAGAAGGCGGAAGTGCAACTAGTCGACTGTCCGGATGTGGGAGGCCCTGAGTGCCGCCCTCCTCCTACCTCTCCGCCTCTGCCCTGCCCCGAGCCGGACGCCCCCCCTCCCTCCGAGAAAAACGTGGGGGCCCGGCCCGGACCGGCCGCGCCGCCGCCGCCGCCGCCGGGGCCGGGGCCGCCTCGAACTTTGCCTCCGCAAGCACCCGCGGAAGTTTTTTGTGAGCCTCCTCCTACATCATTGGGCTCACCCCAAGCAGTAGAGCAGTTACTGCAAGTCATTACCAACAAGCTTGAACAACTTAAGAGTGTCAAATGTAGAGAAAAATAAGGAACAAATTGAGTTTCAAAAACCAGCTTGCCCTTCACAAACAATGCAATCAAAGGTGCCTATAGATTCTACTGATCAGCCGCAGCCCTGACGTGGCAGATGGTCAGGGGTCATCAAAGATGCCATCCTAGAAGGTGATTGGTCTCCAGCAAAATTAGCCCTACCGGTAATTCAAAATATGAACACTCAGACAGCGGTGTGGGAACCACACGATTGGAAAATTTTGCAACAAGCAAAACAAATAATCACGAACTATGGTATACGTTCAGAAGCTACCGGACACAAAGAACATCTCCGAACCTGTATCCCAATCAGCGACCAACTGTGAACCAGGCTTCTTTCACCTCAACAAGCCAAGCACCGCAGGAAGCCTCGGAGTTGATGTGGAGACAGCAGTAGATATAACATTGACCAATACTGCAATTCATAGAATACCAACTAATGCTAAAGGACCTTTATTTCGACAAGATAGTCTCATTGGAGGCCTATTGATTGGCCGTTCTTCTGCTAGTATCAAAGGTCTTATAGTAATACCAGGTATAATTGATGCAGATTTCACAAGAACTGTTCAAATCCTGGCCTACACTCTGCATCCGCCAATTTTTATTCCTTCTGGGAGCAGAATAGCTCAGGTAGTAGCACTGGAAAACTGCCTACCAATGCTTCCAGGAGTTCCTCCAGCATCCTCAACACAAAGGCATGATAAAGGATTTGGATCGACCGGTCCTGCAGTTTGCTTCACCTCATCAATGACTCAGCGTCCCATGTTACGTGTGCAACTATTTCAGTCTGATTCTACTGTTGTTGTAGAGGTAAATGCAATGCTTGATACTGGAGCTGATGTCTCCATCATTAGTCAATTCAAATGGCCACGAAATCGGAAACTTCAAAAATCAATCTCTTCCACTGTTGCTGGAGTAGGGGGTCAAACTACTCCAAATATAAGTGTTGATCCCATTTCGATTAGTTTCCCTGAAGGTCAATGTGTTACCCTTAGGGTGTATGTAATGGAATTGCCAAGCAGCCTTGAGGCGCTTATTGGCCGTGACGTCTTGGGGCAACTTGGTGCTGTGTTAACTACTTCACCTTTTCCTTAGTGGTCACTGGAAAGCAGTTGCCCAACCCTCCATTGACCTGGTTAACAGATAGCCCAGTTTGGGTTGACCAGTGGCCATTAACAGAAGAGCGACTGCAAAAGGCACGTGAATTAGTAGAAGAGCAATTAGTTGCAGGCCATATCAAGCCTTCTACTAGTCCATGGAATACCCCAATTTTTGTAATACCAAAAAAGAGTGGAAAGTGGCGATTATTACATGACTTGCGAAAGGTAAATGATCAAATGCAAGCCATGGGTGCTTTACAGCCTGGATTACCATCACCTGTAATGTTACCAGAAAATTGGCATATTCTAATTATAGATTTAAAGGATTGTTTCTTTACCATTCCTTTACATGAACAAGATACACAGCGTTTTGCATTTACACTGCCTTCAGTAAACAAAGCAGAACCAGCTAAAAGGTATGAGTGGGTAGTGCTACCGCAAGGTATGAAAAATTCTCCTACACTGTGCCAAATGTATGTTGCATGGGCACTTCAACCTATTCGTGCATCATGGAAACAAACAATTATTTATCATTATATGGATGATATTCTGTTCTGTCAACAAGCTGAGTTCACAGAAAGTTCCATAGTCCAAATTACGATCAAACTCAAAGAAAAGGGGTTGGTTATAGCTCCTGAGAAAGTTCAAAAGTCTGCACCTTGGAAATACCTTGGTTGGTCCATTTGTGATGCACAGATTCGTCCACAAAAAATTGAATTACATACTGATTTACAAACATTAAATGATGTCTAAAAATTGTTAGGGGACATACAATGGATTAGAAATTGCGTAGGCATTACTAACAATGATATAGCACCTCTTACTTCACTTCTAAAAGGAGGTGATCCAGCTAAGAAAATAAGCTTAGAGTCCGTGCATCTCAAATGTCTTTCTGATATTATACAAAAAGTACAGACAAATTGGTCTAGCCGAAGACTTTCTGATCGACCAATTTCCCTCCTTATTAGCAATCTAGAACATCCGTGTGCAATCATCTGCCAGTGGCAAAACAAAAACGGGGAATTCCCCATAGATGTTGCTACAGATTCTTCCTTTTGTGCCTCTGTCAGATTGAAAACAGAAAATGATTTGCGATTATTAGAGTGGATTTTTCTCAGTGTCCAACCAAAATTCAGTATTCAAACGAGACCAGAAGCAATTGGAGAATTGATTTGAAAAGGAAGATCTCGAATATTAGAAATTAGCGGTCAGGAACCAGATGACATCAGTATTCCGATAAATGGAGCCGATTTAGAATGGTGGCTGAGACATTCGATGCCTATACAGAATGCATTATTAGGATTTATAGGCCAGGTACATTCACGACAACCAAAAGGTAAACTATGGCAATTCCTTAGAACAAATCAGTGGTTAGAGAGAAGCAAAGTAAAAGCAAAACCTGTTGAAGGCCTTACAGTATATACAGATGCAGGAAAACGAAGACACCAGGCAGCATGTGTCTGGCAAGAGAATAGTCAATGGAAACAGCATTTAATTGAAGGTTCAAAAGAGGATTCATTGCAGACTTTAGAGCTCACGGCAGTAATATGGGCCTTAAATAATTGGCTGAAATCTGCTTTAAATGTTGTCACAGATTCTTTGTATGTAGCAGGTGTAATACCCAGAATGGAAAATGCCCTGTTAAGACAATCGAATAATCCTCGATTAGGAAAATTGTTTGTACAATTGAGAGCTATTTTAAATAAAAGAAAAGAACCCTGCTGTGTGATTCACATCCGCAGTCATCAATGGAATCTTGGTCTAGGTGAAGGAAATCAAATTGCAGATAGTTTAGTAAGTTCAGTACAGCACATGCCTCCAACAGATAAATTCCAACAAGCGAGACAAAGTCATGAGAGCTTTCATCAGAATGCCAGAGGTCTCCAAAGACAATTCGATTTAACTTTAAATGAAGCAAGAAGTATTGTACAGGCATGTCCTCAGTGTGGAAGCCAGATGTTAGGTATAGGAATCGGTGTCAATCCTCGAGGTTTAAGAGCCTTAGAAGTATGGCAAATGGATGTGACACATGTGCCAGAATTTGGAAGACTTAAATATGTGCATGTCACAATTGATACTTTTTCAAAAATGATATGGGCTACTGCTTTACCAGGGGAAAAAGCACTACATGTATGTAAACATCTCACAGCTTGTTTTGCTGTAATGGGTGTCCCAGAAAAGATTAAGACAGACAATGGCCCTGCCTATGTTAGCCAGAAAGTTAGAACTTTTCTAATGAAATGGGGAGTGAAACACATTACAGGTATACCTCATTCCCCAACAGGCCAAGGAATCATCGAGAGAGCACATCAAATGATTAAAGGGTATTTGAGCAAACAGAAGCAGGAAGAGTTAGATTGTCAACAGCGTTTAGCAAAGGTGTTGTTTACCTTGAATTATTTATGTCTAACTGGAGATCATGAGGAGCCTCCTGTGATCATTCATCATTATCAGATCAGACTAGGAAGGAAAAACACTTTACCGGAATTCATGGTGAGATACCGTGATCCCACCACTGGATTGTGGAAGGGACCAGTACCTGTTATTTTTAATGGTAGAGGGTATATGTGTCTCTCCACAGATCAAGGTCCATTGTGGGTTCCAAGCCGAGCAGTAAAGCCGGAGTTGAAACAAACTCAACCAAGTCAACTCCCTGCAGCAGAACCCTCGGAGGTCACAGAGTGAGGTGTAACCTTTGCATTGATTTAGCTGTGACATGTATGCGTACTATAGTTATATAAGTAGAGCTTTAAACACCACTACCTCTTGAGTAAGTTTATCAACACCCAGCACATCGTTTGTTATAAGTTGAGTATCTTTAAAGCAAAGTTCTTGGAATTTGTTTAATCAATCCATTGTGATATTTAAATGGCAATGGAATACCTCAGGTTTATTGCAAAGTGCACTGTTTATGTTGATTGTTGTTGTTATTTATATGTTATGTATAAGTTGTTTTTTATCACATATCAAAAAAGGATTAGAACACACAGCTAATCAATCCTGGCTTGTCCAAAAAGAAAAAAAAAAGGAGGAATTGTGGAGAGTCTCTGGCTGTGTGCTGTGAACAAGCCAGGGCTTGATGCGGCTGTGCTACACGGAAGGATTTCCCTGAGACACCAGAGACAAAAGGAAAGTAAACAGAAGCTGCTCTGCCCTCGACCCAGGCTGCAGGAGGGGCGTTGCCGCTGCGCATGAACAGTCTGTGAACAGTGCCCTGCAGCCAATCACCATAGTGGGGGGGGGATGAGTGACTGTGAGTGTAACCAATTGTAGCCTGCACTTGCCGCATGGCCTTTTGGTATAGAGTATATAAGGCTTGGAAAAACGTGGTCTCGGGGACATTGATATTCAGTGTTGTTTAAGAGTTCATTAAAGAGTACGGATGGTAAATTCACATTGAATTAGACTCCTTACTCTCGCCCGGCCCGCCCGTTCGATCAAAGAGCTTATGCCGGCGTCTGGATTCGTCGAATTTACTACCACTACATCAAGTAATCTGTTTATCAGGTTTTTAAAAAGACCCGATATACATGGCACTGACAGAAATGGAATAAATATGTGGTAGGTTTTTGTGGGTTTTTTGTTTTTGTTTTCAGAAGGAGCAGGATGGTAACAGGAAATGCACTTTATAAAGCAATTAACAAATACTACTTTAAATGGAAAGTTGTTCCAAACAACTGGGCGGGGCGAGGGGGGCAGGGAAACCAATCTAATTTGGAAATGTGCCTGCAATGCACACATGCATAAATCTATTTTAAAACAGGCCTGCATAATGGACAACAATGTAATATAGAGTTCCCAAAGCAATCTCTAAATTATCTAGCCCAGGTCATGGCAACAGACATTAACCTGTGTTGAGGGACAGGAGTACCAGGGCTGGACCTCTTCCTTTAACCATTCCAGAGCTCCCAGGCAAGACAGAACTCATCTGCACAATTTTTCCATTTCCTATTAAAAAATTAGATTAAAAAGTAGTTGGAGGAAATAAGGGAAATTTTTAATATATTGGAATACTCCTTTACAAGGTTCTCTCAATGAAATAACATCAAACCAAGATAAGAAAATATTTTCCTTGGAAAAGGAAGAGAATTGAGGGAAAAGGCTTTAAAAATAACTTAAACATGGAAGATATTTTAAATGAAAGCAAAAATACACCTCCCACCTCAAAAAACAATTGCAAAAGATTGACCTAAAATTTCAAAATCTCTTTAATGTAATGACACAATTTTCAGACAATGCCTGTTTGGGGAATATCTTAGCTACTTTTCCTTCTCTTCTCCTGTTCCTATTTTTCTAGCTTTGGTACCTTTTGAAAGACACTGAATTTAGGCTCCTGGTCTATTTCATGGGTCTCTAACAAATTTAAATAATTTGAAAGAGAGTTTACTTCACTTTGTTACAATAGTCTAAAACATAAAAGTGATTTAAGTTAGGTGTGCAGACACAATCAAAAGAAGAAAACAGGTGCTATAAAACTGTTACTTATTCTAACAGAGCTGGTTCTAAGCTGACTTGTTCATGTATGGACCTCTACATCAATTTAGGTGAGGTGAAAACAAGTCTTAAAGGTAAAGCTCCCTGTTTCTTAATCACTTTTGATTATCAGCCTCTTGAGTATAACACCATGTGTTGCTAATTGGCTAATGTAATCAGCCCTGTGCAATAGCACTGATTCACAGTAGCTGAGGATCTGACTCATTCTCCTTCACTTACATTAAATATCTCCATGCCCCAGGTCTTTTGAATAACTGCAAGTATGACATAATTTTATTTTTCTGGAACAGCTGAAGTTCCTTTTCTGCTTGGAACGCTAACCCTTTGAATACTTCACTGTTGGATTTGGGATTATGGACAACACAGAGGGATCATTTACGACTTTAATAATTCATCCTAATCCTTGCCCAGGGAGAGCTGATACTTCCAATGCTAACTCACTGAATTTGCATTCACATGTCATGTAGTCTTTAGTTAACCCTTGGCAGGAAACTCCTAAATTAGTGGAGAAACAGTATTTACAACTGGGTCCATTAAAGTGATATTTCTGTCTCTAATAGCTTGCAAGTGAACACCTCAAGAAAGCTTGTGTTCCTATTTTCATGCTATCAAATCAACAAACATTACTTGTGTCAGATGGTAAATTTTTAAATATTGCACCCTAAAAACTAAGTGATCAAACAGCTTTATCAAAGATACAGAGGGCAAAATTAGGACTAAGGCTTCCACAATCAGGTACATCCATGTATTCTTAAACTATTATTTTTCTTTTTTTTTTTCAATACTTTAGTTTTAACTGTACAGTTGTAAGAAAGACAGACTTTATGGTGCGAAGAGTTAAGAAAGCAGCATAGTCCTCTTTTCATAATGCTATAGTACTCCAAATCATAATAAATTCCATCTGGAATTTTGGAAAAACATAACACCACTAAAACTCAAAATAGCCAGATAGAAAGAGTGGACTATGGGGTGTTAGTGAAAACACAGCTTAACAGTTGGGGACCAGGTTTGATGTCTGATACGATTTGTGACATTTATGGATCTACACAGTAGCTCTTGTTCAGCACTGCACAATGAAACACACCTGGATGTCTGACAGCAGGATATGTCCTCAGGCATGTAAAACAAGGCACCCATTTCCCCAAATGTTTGCATTTCTCCCTGACAGTGTATTTTTCAGGAAAAGCACTCTGATACACAGTCACTTTCATAGAAAATTCAGTTTTCCCCTCCAGAAAGTGCACATTCTTGAAAGTAGAAGTTCACATGGTTAAAGTATGAGATTGACTACTTGCAAATGTCCATCTGTTAAGGAATAAGTGACAGAATATTGGTTTTTCAAACTAACTCGATAATTGCCTCATTTAAAAACATATATAAATATATAAGTTCATTGTGTAAATTTTTTTTTTTTTTTTTTACAGTGGTGGTTCACAAGTATATTACACTTTTGTGCTGTTATATACATTACAGGATTAAGTACTTAGAGTGCCTTGTATATGTTAACAGTATATGAAGGGAAAAAAATCCACTGTTTCAAAGAAGTGAGAAATACCTCTTGTTTCCAGTTGGTAAGAGTGGAAAACTGTCAATAGTTTAAGTCTTTCAACCAAATGGCAGACTTTTTTTTTTTTACATTTCTTCGTCTGGCTTAACTCTCTATTCAGTTTGGTGAGTTTATTGCTTAATTTATGTTTTCATTAATTACACAGTGATGTAGTTAGCATGGGCCAGATTCAACAGAGATGTAAACCGGTGTAATCAGTAGCATTATAGCAGCTTGTATTTGGCTGCTTGTGATCATACTAAAGGTTGCCCTCAAAGAAGGTTGAAGCAAGCTTGCTAGCCAAAATACATATTTTTCTAGGAGTGATGCTAGAAAAATAAGGAAACTCTAGTCTGGAAATATTTTTATTTCTGCATATGTTTGGCATGTCTTTCCTTCTACCTTCTCTCCACTTACAAACTATCACTGCATATCATCTCAGAACAAAACACTAGGACAGTTCAAGCATATTTCAATATGTAATATGTAGCCATTGGAAAAAAAAATGGATGTGCGAGCATTTTCATTCTCTGTATCCTCAGTGTCTCTTTCTTCTCTAAATGCATGTTTTCAAGAAATAATTCATGACCATATTCTATTAATAATTATCCAGTGCAAAGCCCATTTACTTCAAGGGGGCAGACTCAACAGAAAGCAAGATTTAGTGCATGAAAAATCAGAATACTATAAGCAAAGTAACATGTACATATAGAAGCCATTTTTCCTCTCTCTACTGAAAGTCCTTTTTCAAAAAAAAGGTGTGCTCTGTAGGATGTAAAAGTATGGCTATATAGAAAACAGAATTAAGAGTTTTACACAAGACAAACCTTTCTCTGTAAAAACTCTAATTCTCATCTTGACTTTTCACAGAATCACTGAATGGTTGGGGTTGGAAGGGACCTCTAGAGATCAACCAGTCCAACCCACCTGCTAAAGCAGGTTCACCAGAGCAGATCACACAGGAATGTGTCCAGGTGGGTTTGAATGTCTACAGAGAAGGAGACTCCACAACCTCTCTGGGCATCCTGGGCCAGGGTTCTGTCACCATCACCGAAGTAAAAAAAAAAAATTCTCCTCATGTTTAGATAGAACCTCCTAAGTTTCGGTGTGTGCCCATTGCCCCTCATCCTATTGTTGGGCATCACTGAAAAGAGTCTGGCCCATCCTCTTGACACCCACCCTTGAGATATTTATAAACATTTATAAGATCCCCTCTCAGCCTTCTCTTCTGCTTCTCTTCCAACAATCTCAAGTCACATTGACAGAGTTAAAAGCTAAACTTAACTTTTAAGTCTGAAGATATTTGGTTTAGTTTTCATCTTTTGTCTCTGTCTCTTTTTCTCAGGAGTATCAGAACCACCAAAAAAAAAAAAAAAATGGAGCTGTTTTGAAGGAAAGCATGCCATTTGTAGCAGCCTGAGGACCAGATTTTCAGCCAAGAGAAAGTCACACAAATCCTCTGTTAATAGAGATGCATGCATTCATATGGGCTGAATAGTTGGCCCTTCTCTGAGAACGTGAAGACAACCTGGTGAGATATCATGTGAAAGAGTTCTGCCATGGCTGGTCAAAGGCTGCGCATATGTCAAACACATTGGGTTAATACGTGCCCTCACGGTTGTCTTCACTGAAATAGCTCCCACCAATTTTAATGCAAACTGTGTGTTAAAACTGGATATTGCACTGCTGCCAGGAAACACAAAAGAAAAGGGTCAGACTGCAGTACTGTGTGGTATAAATCCTGCAGTCATTTTCAATCTCTCTAGCATTGTTTCCATCTATCTGTTGAAGACAGCATTCTTAATCTCAAATATTTCTGGATAATAGAAAATGGGTAGCTTTTGGTCCCTTAAAACCATCACACACATGAATGTTTCTGATAGCAAAATGACAGAATTTAAGATAAATATAGGAATTTAATATAATTTTTGTTACAGGAGAACCACAACTACCAGAAAAAATATGAAAATATGTATATATGGGTAATTGAACAGTGTAGAATTTCATTCAACTTCTTGAAATAAAATTCAAGAAAAAATAACATACCAAAACTGGTTTCTCATAAGGGAGAAATTATAAATAATTAGTTATTTGCTTTTAGAATTCTCCTGAGGGAAGCACACAGTTGATTTTTTTTCTTTAAAAGTTTCGCACTAGAGAAGGTGCAATGGATTTGAATGGTCATGCATCTCAGGAAAAAATTATGCATAATACAAAAAGCAGAAATAAAATTTATTTTTCTGTTTGGTTTGTGGGTCCATTTGTTTTACCTCATTTGCTATGGGAAAAAAAAATGGAGGTGACACAGAAAAATAGTGACTCAAACAAAACACCTTAATACTGGCAACTGACAGAAAATAATAAAATTAATGGAAAGGAAATGTGGAGAAAAAGGCAGCTGTTTTGAAGGAAGAGGTTATGCAATAAATGAATCTGTTATGTGACCACAAAGGCTCCTTGTAAATGTGAAAAAAAAAAAAAAATCATGAACTTTGTTCTGATATCAGGAGATGGTGATCACTAATTAAAAACATTCTGTAAATCCAGACATCAGTCACCTTTGAGGAAGGAAGAGCTTAGCAATCTGTGTTTGGGATTTTTTTTTTTTTTCTTTTTCCCAAACATGCAAGAATTGGGATGAAGCTTGGGGATCCAAAAAGGTATTGCAATAACTTGTAGAGCTGTTCTGGTACTCTTACAAAGGGAAAAGACTAGGAGAATGAACAAATGAATGGACGGATGAATAAATAAATGGATGGATGGCTTTAAAATTCTGTATTGACTCAGATGGAAAGTCAAACATGGAGACTCAAAAGTTACTCCAAGACTTAGAAAAATACATGGTAATACTTTGAAGCCAATAGTATTTGTCCACCGTTTACAGGAAACTTTCTGGCAAAAATTACAATAGCATTTAGCTTTCCTTCTGTAACTATCTGACTGTTCTTCCCTTCGCCTTTTCCACCTCCCCATGCTGTCTCATTGCAGGGGAAGGTTAGACTAGATGAGCTTTGAAGGTCCCTCCCAACCGAAATGATTCATTGATTCTGTGATTCTAGGAAGATGGTGTGGGATAAAGGGAATTGAGTGATTCTTCATAAACACCTTCTCCTTCCCACACCTTAGCTGGAATGAATCCAGACTGGGTTTGGGTGAAATGCTGACACAAAGAACCTAATTCTTAGCTTGTGTAAGTTGGCAAAAGCCCATTGACATCAGTGAAACTATACGGATTTAAACCAGCTGAGTATCTGACAATGGGTTTAGTTTATGTCCCTTAAGTTGTGTTTGGTTTAATCGCTATGTGTGATACATAGATATGTCTTAGATGGACTGTTTGTAGCTAGATGAGGAGATAACCATCTGGTAACCATGAGAGTGCAAAGTCAGGTTCTTGGGGAGATGTACTTTCAAGGCACCCTCACTTCTGTTGCACATCAATTTCCTTTAAAATCCTTTTCTACTTCACATATACAGATCAATAAAAAAAAATATATATATATATTAGAACCTGCGTCTGCATTTATTAGATTCCTGTGTCATTTGGGATATTTTCTGACTGTATCCAAATAGTTTTCCCAACTACCTTGGCTGATTTCTGCAGCAGAAGAGCCATGTTTTTCTAATCCAAGAATTTGTTAGTGCATGTTTACTGTTGAACTAATTTACTGTCATTCTGGAAATATTTTTCCCCTCTTGAGATGCCTACCTCAAACTGGAGAAAGAATCAGTGATTTGCTAATGGTACAACACATAAAATTCTTTTTGTTGATCTTTACTTAGTAAGATGTATTACAGCTGTAGCTTTTGCCATAGCTGTATTATTTAATGCAAAATGAATTATACCCATATAAATATATGTTATTCATTTTAATGAGGACCAGGAGTTTTACATGGGGATTAAAAATGTTTTTGCTGTAAGTCAACATTTAGAATTCTTCAGAGAACTGTGCAAATATATATTCAAAATGCAAAGATAAATACGATTAGTCTCATCCTCCAGGCAAGATATATAGAGCCTGAGCTGGTAAAGATATCAAACAAAAGTTAGGCACCACATCACCTGACATCTAGGTGTTTGTCCCCAGGAGGTAGATCACAGTGCCCTGAATTTGATACCAACTTTGTGTGTACAAAGCATGGGAGCGTCTTATTAGGTCAAACCAGTACCTACAAAATAAGAGAAAAGATGCCAAGGAATGTCAAAAAATCAATCACAAGTGTGGACCTGAATGCCCTCCTTCCATCCAGTCTGTGATTGGAGTCAGAGCTAGGGTGGAGATGTTTGTATTGACTTGAGAAAGTTTTTGGGGAAAAAAAAAAAAAAAAGAAACGGAATTAGGCCCACCTCTTTTAAATGATGCCATGCCAGCATTATACCAGCATGTTCATAACAGCTGTACGTTCAGACAACTCTCCAACAAAAGGCAGGACATTATGCTTTCACACTTTCTTTCACCCCTAAAGATTCCAACTTACATCTGAGTTCAATTTCCTGTTCTGTTAGCTGTTTATGTAGTTACATTAAACAGTGATTGGAATAAAATAAAATAAATTAAAAAAAAAAAAAAAAGCATACAGAAGGGTTTAGAAACTAGGTCGTCACCATGCCCAAAATGCTGTAATAAGTCACTTCCATTTTGCCTGGGCTTGTCTTTGGCCTCTGAGTTGCACACTGAGCCAACTGGAAAACAATGGTTAACCCCTTCCAAAACAGCTAATCTGTCTTTGTGAGTAAGACAGTCTTCTGGAAAGGAGTTTTGAATCCCTAATGAGAAAACAGACCTGGAACCCAGGTTTCTTGTTTGCTAGGGTGCAAACTAACCCTTGTGCATGGGGCAACACCACCTCCTCAGAAGGATCCATCCTGTTGAATGGAACATGACGCTTTAAGCTCTGATTTCTGTATTCCATTTAACAACTGCTTAATGTAAGACTCTTAAACAGGGACCAAGGCAGGAAACAAAATAAAATTTTTCATTTTCCACTGAAAGACTAAACTTCTCTTAGTGTTTTGCTTGCTAATCTCATAAATCTTTCATTTCTTTGCTTAATAGCATAATTTTAAAAGAAGGGATGCGGGAGTGTCTGTCTGTTCCCAGCTCAGCCCAGAGTTAAGGAACGTCTCTAGAATGGAGAATTTCTGAATTTGGACCCTTTCAGACTGAACAGGAAATGAAATCCAGCCCTGCAAATTCTGCAGACTGTGCTCTAACCATTAAGGTATGGCATAAACACTGACTGATACCTTTCTGGTAGTCACATTTTAAAAGAAAGTGGTGGCAAGAAGAAAATTTTACTAGGATCCTAACACCAATGGATCATCTCAGAAAACATATCTGAAGGAATGTCTATGGTTATGAGTCACAGTTAATGAACAACTGTACTCAGTCCTGTCAAAATAAACAAATACGATAAAGTATTTTAAATTTACAGCAATATAAAGAAGACACCTTGGAAGGAAGAACCAGTAAGGATTTTGTCATTTGGCCCTAGTAAACTTAACAATCCTGTCTTTCAGAGCCCAAATTCCATTTCAGAGTGCTAATTTGTTCTCCAGAACCCCTTTTTCCTTTTTCTACATTCAAAGTCTGATTTATTTTTACCCCTTTTTCCTTTTGCCTGAAGAAAGCAGAAAAATATTTCACTTCAGTGATGCAGGTGATTGCATGAGGCTCAGACTAACAGCAAAGCAGGACTGGAGAAGCAATTTATATAAAAATGCATAAGAGTTAAACAGTGAAGGAACCATCTGATACACCTGTGATTTCTGGGTGCAAAACAAATGCTGGCCTGATTTTCTTAATACTTCAGGGAGATAAACTCAGCATTTTAAAAAATGTAGCTGGCTACTTAGCTGCCTGTGTCTACAGGCACCATTTTTTAAAATTCTGGCATCCCTGTCCAAACTGATGAATCACATTTATCACTGGAAAAAACATTTTGCTGTCATATTGGAAGCATTGCAAATGATGTTTTTCCTTTCCAGCCTTTAAAAGATCACATGTATCTGTTGTTAGGGAAACTAAAAGAATCACAGACTCACAGAACTGGTTGAGGTTGGAAGGAAGTTCTGGAGATCACCTTGTCCAATCCCCTGCTCAAAGCAGGTTGCTCAGTCCTGTGTCTAGTCATGATCCAAATATATCCGAGGATAGAGACTTCACAGTTTCTCTGGGCATTTTGTTCCAGTGTTTTTCTTTGATTTAAATGGAATTTCCTGTATTTCAGTTTGCATCCATGGCCTCTTGTCTGTTCACTGGACATCACTGGGAAGAGTCTGGCTCCCTCTTCTTTTCAACCCCCTTTCCCCCATCAGATATTTATAGATACTGATAAGATCCCCCTGAGCCTTCTTTTCTCCAAGCTGAACATTCCCAGCTCTCTCAGCCTCCAGTACCTTAATCCTCTTCACAGCCCTTTGCTGGACTGGCTCCAGTAAGTCCCTGTCTGTCCTGTACTGGGAAGCACCAAACAGAATCCAGGACCCCAGACGTGTCTTGTCGATGGTGAGAAGAAGTGAAGGATCACCTACCTCGAACTTCTGGCAATGCTTTGCCTCATGCAGCCCAGCCATTGGCCTTTGCCACAAGGGAACAGTACCGGCACATTGTCAACTTGTCCATCAGGAACTCAGGTCCTTTTCTGAAAAGCTGCTTTCCAGCTGGTCAACCCCAGCCTGTGCTGGTGCCTGGGGTTATTCCTGCCCAGGGACAGATGAGAACCAGTCCTTGGGAAGCTGCTGATCGAGCATCGCAGGGCTTTAATGGCTGAAGACAATACAGTAAAGTCTTAATGTTCTGGTTTACAGAGGAGGAGATTATACAGTAGATTGGGTGAAAAAGTGGTTTAACTTTAGAGAAATAAACAAATGATTGTAACTAGACAGATACCACCACCCTAATGTTAAGATCTTAGTGAGTGAAAGACTGGAGTATAAGACTAACAGGAGAGGTTGTCTGACCTTCATTCAAATGTCTTTCTGGGAAATGCCAATTTCTTATAGAGGAATTATCCAAAATCTTCAACTATACTTAATAAATAACCGACACTTGGCAGGTTCGACTACACATGCTGCTGTTATCATAAGTTTATTTTAAGACTGGTAAATTCACAGATGTTCTAGGCAGTTTGTCCTTTTAATCCAGCTCATTTAAACTCCCTATTCTCCAGTGACTCATTAACATTCAAAATCCTATCTACCCTTTTTTATGTGGGGTTAACGAGATCCATGCTATGTATTCCTCTGGATTTTTAAATGGTTTTATTGTTGTTTTTTGTACTTTTAAAGATAGATAATGGCATATAGTCAATTCATTATCCATTCTGGAATCCATAAACATTAATAAACTCCTTTAACACAAAGACATAGCTGTGTGACGTGGAGTTAGTTTAGTTAAGACCCAGATTTTAGAAATCAGATCCAGTTATCAATCATTTCAAATAATTTCTCCCCACCCCTTTATTATCAACACAAACCATTTGGAAATCTCAACACTGAAATGCTTTGTTATGAATTTTTCCGTTAATACAACTTCCCTCTGCACACACATATAATACTGGGACTTGACAGCTGGCCTGTTGGCACCAATTGCTTAGACTCTTTGAGGGGAAAATAAACCTTTTAAAGAACCCTTGGATTTTACAAACAGGTTTTAAAAACAAAAGATCTGTCAAATTCTGAGTCTAAGAGCTTTGCCAATACAGCTTTCAACATTCAACTTCAGTATCCTCTGTTTTACATCTGCATAGCTAAGAGAAAGTACGGGAGATCTGTTGATAATGACATGTCACCTTACTACTTTCAGGATAGTGTCTGTTCTTGAGTCAGGGTACTACTGAGAGTCTGAATTTGTTATGTTCAAGGTGTAATGTTTTTATTCACTCCTGACCCTAGGTGCTAAGGTGATTCATACTACATTGTTTATAAAGACTAGAGGTTCTGTCCAATTGTTTGTACCTAGGCACCTTGTACAGTCTGAGACTCTAGATGTCATCCAAGACAGGATGCATCCAAGACGTCATCCAAGACAGGATCCATCCAAGACGTCATCCAAGACAGGTTTTGTACTCCTGGAAAGGCATCTGGAAATCAGGAAGGATACCTCAGGGCTTTTGAGTGACATTAAGTTCTTGAGTGCGCTGCCAAACCAAGTCTGAATTCAAGACCAGCTTAGTCCATTTCCATGCAGGTGGTTGTGCTCTCAGAAATCAGATCTTACTTCAGTATATAGGTTTGAGCACTCCAGTCTTTCAATGATAAGATGCTGACATCCTGTTTTCCATCTCCTCCCAACAAAAATGTTCTGAGTAGAGACAATTTGTGATTCAAAAAAACATTTGTTCAGTGGGTGCAGCCAAAGCAAAATAGTTTCTTTTCTTATCTGCAGTGAAAACTATGTGTCTCCAGTTTATGCTTGACTTCTAATACCCTTTTCCATTTTATCACAAAACAGTACATCATAAGATTTCTACCTGATCTAAACTCACAATTAGATTATTTTTAATAATTTAGTGGTGTTGTTTTAGCTATACCGCTTCTTTCAACAACAAAGATATAATTGTCATTTTCATACAAGAGCACTAGGTTAGATCACAAGTAATGGTGTAGGAATCCTTTCTGGGACTGACTTCTCAGCTGGTGTAACGTGATCCACGGCAAGTTTAAAACATGTGAGGAGCTGGCAACTATTGCAAAGGAGGACACCACTTAGCAAAAAGGTGTGGCGAATTCTAGCCCCAAGAGGGTTGCCTGAAAGGTTCATCCAAAAGCTTACAACAATGTATGTGTAACTAAGGAGATCCTTGTAAACAAGTCATAAACCAGGCACAAAGTCAACCTAAGTGAAAAGATAATCTCAAAGAATAAATGAAATTATTGAACAGAAAGTGGGGCATGGGTAGTATAAAATTCTGATAAAGAGCTGTTGATGTGGGAACACTGCAAGAATCAACATTAATGAAAAGTCTGGAGGAAGACTGCCTTTACTCACAAATGAATAAAATCATAGTATATTTAAACATCAGAGGAATGCTCATAAGTATGAAGTGGAAAGAAGGCAATAACTGGAAGAAGTTTTTCTTTTTGTGATAACATATTATTTAAATGTCAGTCTAAAGGACTTCCTTGTAACTCTGTTTGTACATGCCTGCTTTATATCCTTCTCGAACAAAATCAGTGGACAAATATTTTAATGGGTGTAAAGTTAGCTTAGAGAAAATTAATCCAACGAGGACAGGCCAATTCAGATTACCAAGAATACTGTCTCATATCAGATTGCTATTACGATATACACTATGAAAAACAGGAGTACAACAAGACTTTCTGTTTAGCAATGGTAAGGACATAAAGCAGCCAAAAACTAGCTAGGATGGTGAACCACAGTCCGTATTGTTACAAAAGTCACAGACAGCCTAGATTAACCTAAACTCTAAAACCACATGTAATTTATTCTCAGAGTCATAACAAGTCCACCCTATGAGCCTTGAGTTTAGTAAAACAGGGAATGCCTTTTCCCTCAGCTTTCACACTGCATGCACACATACAAAACCTGCTGTGATGTGGCTGCTGCTGGAAGCAGAAGGTTACAGCTCTTGAGCAGCCACGTCAGTATGCACCAGTAGCCCTGCTTCTTAGCAAGTGTTGCAGGGACTGTAAATCTCCTCCAAGCTGCCTCGTGTCGTTCTGCTGTTGATGGCTTTTGCAGATACACTAACAAAAATTATTTGCTGGCGTATAGTCCAGAGCTCCACAGACCTCTCAAAACGTTTATTTTTTTCTACCAATAGAGAACTTGAACTTATATGACCTCCAGAAATGGTACTTTTCCTCTCTCAGTTTGGCTGGGCATAATAGATCTCTAACTGCTTAGTCGGTACTTATTCCTCTAGATTTTTTTTTTTTTTTTTTTGCAATAGTCTACAATTATTTTGATTCCATTTGGTTGTGTTTTATAACCTACAAAAAATAACAATCTTTTTTGCTACTATATATGTCCTCATAACTTTCAAACAGGTACAAGGAAACAACTCACCTATTAAGTACATCATGCACAATCCAATAAAATGAATAATACCCTCAAGATTTTTGCAGTTAATCAAGTACAAATGTTGGCTTCAAAAGTTTGTCCATCAGTAAGAATGATTTCAATTATAGTGTATTTCATGAGTTTTACTCCAATTGAGCTCTATAGCATCACAAGATATTTAAATGTTATAATCCCAGTAGATTTTGTAAAAGTTTTGTTCAAATTGCTCATCAGAGAAGTATTCTTGAATTATCATCTGCTATGCTCTTGAACTAATAAAACAGCTGTCAATGTAATCCAAGAAGAACTGATGACCAAAATAAAAATAAAATCTCAATGTAATTTACAAGTATTTGTGAAATGATAAGGACTGTGGTAGATCTTCAACAATGCAAATGAACCCTGCTCATCTCAATGAATGCAATTTTAGTTTCATTTTGTTCTAGATAGCAATATTAACATAAACAACTGAGATTCTTTGTGTTATGTTTCAGAATTATTGGTATAAAGCTGAACTATAAAATATAGGAAGACATGATCCAAAAATACACTGAGATACATAGATTGTTTTCTGCATTATTCTGCTCCTATAAAAGAGTGAAAAATTCTGTTGGATTTCCAAGTTAGTTGGTGCAGAATGTACATATCAGAACTGGCATGATAACAGAGAATGAGGCTGCTTTTTTGTGTACTTATTCTCTGTTGAATCAATTTCAAAGACTCCAAATTAATCAAAGCAGTTTTGGTCTACCAGAGTGATGGTCTGATGAGTGTGGGCCTTTACCCTTATGAAACTTGCTATGTTAAAAAAATATGTATGAACACAACTCACAGGAAAATCAAGGAAGCAAATATATAGTTACAATATACTGGACAGATGAGGACAAACCTTTGAAAATAAATTATTTCAAAAGTTTTTATTTTCCAGACATATACTAAGTTGCACTTGGGACAGGAAGTCTTACAATATGATCTATCCTATTTTAACTTCTGTCTTACAATATGATCTATTCTATTTTAACCTCCCCCACTTGAGGATTTAGAGTAGGCTGTCCCCTCCTTAGCAATAATGTCTGTAATCCAGGAGACAACCATCCCATGGGGAGATAATTTTGACACCGTGACATAAAGCACGCTTCGTGTTCAGTGACCCTTCAGGGCTGTTGCAGTGTGCTCCCTGCCTCACCTTTCTATAGCTCTCCTCCCTTTTGGCTGCCGTTGTCATTCCCAGCCCCTTGCTGGAACAGCTTGTCAAGGGATTTCCTGTGGTACAGAGGAACAGGTCATTCTGAAGGTCAAGCACAGCCCTGAATGCTCTCATCTGCTGTGATGGAAACCACTGGGACAAAATCAGCATTTTCTTAAAACTCTTGCGCAGTAACCACCTTCTCGTGAAGAAGTCAGGAGACCTTTTAGCAATTAAATTTAATAGATTAAAATTTCCAGGCGACTCAGTCTTTGCTTGCAAGTCCAAATCTGGGTGCACTAAGTAGGCATTTCTTTGCCTGTATCATCTGACAGAAGGAGAAATAGTGTAAACATGTCTCAAGCCTTGGATAAAAGACTGGGAATGGTGACCCTGAACTTCAGCATCTGTTTGTGTCAAGTTCTATCAAAAACGTAAGAACAGCTTCACTGGTTCATATGGAAGGCTCATCTCCATTTTTCCCATTTCCAGCAGTATATTTTGAGAGTCTGAGGGGCCAGGAGTGGGATGATAAGCAAGGATTTGGGGGTATGCTATGTCCAGTCTTTACAAAGCTGTAACATCCTTCACTTTCATTGACTACAAACACTGATCCAGGCTTGACACAGGCCACATTTTGGAATCTGATCCTTGCCTATATTCCCTGCATCAGCGACAAGTTTAAGAGGGGTGATTGAGCTATTTTTCTTCTTTTAATGTAGACAATTATTGGCTTGACTGTGTGTGCTGGATCCATCCCTCCTCTGAAGTCCTTCTCCGATCTCTTCTTGAAGTGCTCAGTACAGACTTTGTTGGAGGCTCTAACATCACTTTCTCTGCCATAAAGTGTAATAAGCCATGTAAACAAATTGAACATACTTTGTCTGCCTGATGATTAAGCCTATAATTTCTTCTGTGATTGCTTTCACAGCAAGTCTCATTCTAATTGGGATAATTTATAAAACTGACATGCAAATTATTTAAATAGAATAATAGAAAGAAAGGAGTGTCCAGTCAGAGGAAGATGGATTCCAGCCCCTGCTGCTCTGTGAAAGGGCTGGCCACCGGTATCCACAGTAAACACCTGTGATGAAGCAGAGATCAAAGATTCTGGGTACACCCAAAGTGTCCCTGCTGCAGTGTGGCATGCTCAGGTCCTGCAGAGAGGTGTCCTTCCTCCCCTGAATTTTCCTAAACTCCTCTGAATTAAGAAAAATGTGTGATAAAGTCTGTCAGGTTTCATCACCAGTGGGCTGATGCACTTTTAAACAGACAAAACCAAGGAACAATGTTTGCAAGCAGATGTTTAGGGAAGAGTAAGCAGAGAATCAAAAATATAGGATACTTTCCTCATTATATTGTTTCATCTTCCAACTCCTTTCAGCCTGAGGAATTTCCAAATCCTGGTGTGGTTTGTCTGTTTGGTAACCCCCAACAGACGCCTCTTCTAAGTACTTGCTCGATCTTTGATTGAATCCACATAGTATTCTTCTGCACACAACACCCTTTTGACAAGCAATTTCACAGAATTGCTACTCACTGTCAGAAAACCATCTCCCTTCGTTTCTTTAAATCTCTAGCTTCATTTAATATGCCCTCATTCTTGTACTGGAAGACAGCAAACAAGCAAGCCATCATCACCCTGTCCGTACTATTCGTGATTTTATGTAAATTTTGTACTGTATCTCCTCTTGGTTATTTTACTTCTCTATTCAGATATTTGATGTTCAGCAGCTACTGGAGGAATTTTCGCCATATGTTTTACAGAGAACCTGGGTTGTCACAATTGTGAGTGCTGATATGAGAGCCAGTTTGCTAAGAACTCTGCATTGTAGTTTGTTATTTTGAACGTCTGCTCAAGTGAACTTCTTGACTATCATATTTCTGAAATTTATGTGGAATTAAAGAATGTTTGTTTATTCTCAAGGTTTCATATACCAAAAGAACGTTGCAACTTTAATTTACATGCTTGTAACATAACATCCCAAACTCTGAGTTTAGAATTATTGACAGACAACAGGTCAGCAGGTGCAGGTGAGGTGTGACCTTTTCCATACTCAAGTGGGATTACTCTGTTCACAGTTATCATCATTCAGTTGCTCACCTTTTCCCTACTTAAATCAAATGTTACACGTAAATGCTAAATATTCCACATAGCTACTTTGGGGATGGTAACAAGAAGACAAGAATGTTGCAGAGCCTTCTGGGAAAAAAATAGGTTGATACAAGCTGGTATTTGCAAAGGTCTCATCGCAGAAAAGTAGAGAACATCAGCTGACATAGGTTATCGTGTGTACGACGCAATGAATAGACAGCACAAAATTTAATAATCACACTTCAGAGGCCTGAAGTTCAAAACAAGTGGATATGAGACAAGTTGAGGTCTCCCCTTAAAAGGTAGCACAACAATTAGAGAAATTACAGTGAGAGAGAAAACACGGTGTTTATGCCTCCTTTATTTTGAGGTGATGGACATACCCTCCCAACCTACATCTACAGTAGTGAATGTGACAAAGCCAAGGCATGCACCCAAGAACTGTCACACAACAACTTACACAACCAAGTCACTGCCAGGACCAGTTGAACTGTTGGTCCAGGTCAAGTAATGGCCTTGTAAACAATATCCAGATATGATTCAGGAGCTGGCATAGACAAATAGACCATATTGTTATGGCTACCCTGCTGTGGTGGGGAAGAGGTTTTAGCTGACATGTCATATGCCAGTTAATCCTAGGATCACAGAATGGTTTGTGGCTTATTTTGCTTACTACTAAATATGCAACCACAAAAGTTGGGAGTAATGCACTTAAGCTCCAGAGAGAGGTAAAATTTCAGACAACATACTGCTTGTATTTCTAATATGTTTCCTGTTGCCTAGATCTTCCAATCAACTAGGTTTGCACAGGGGACTGGCTGGCTTACTTTTCTGAAGCTTATCATAATCTTTTTCTTTTTTCTTGCTCTAGCAAAGAAAACCTTGGCACCTAGCACAGCAATCTGGATTTCATTCTGAGAGCAAATCTAAGCTCTTTTTGGATCTAGCCTTACTGTAACACCAAAGAGGAAGAGAAACAGGGAGGCTGCCATGGTACAGTAGGGAAAACAAACAGATTAAAGAGCAAAATATGTTTTTCTTACTTTATATACCTCCAATGTTGATTTTTTTTTTTTTTTTACATAAGCTCAAGCTCAGAAAAGCCAAAAAACTGAAGCTCTAAAAAAAATAAGCATCAAAATAGCAACCATGCTAGACCTCAGTTAAACATGTGATGTTCAATGATACTTTTTGAAGAATCAGAAAAAAAAATCAAAATATGTAAATTTTCCTCTACCCTGGGTGGCAAAGGTATGAAGAGATGTTGAGATGTGGGGGAAATGCTTCCACCGTATCTTTAATCTCAGCTAGAAGAATTTTGGTTTTGGCTTAAAATATATTTTCAAATCTAAATACAAAAGAGATGAACTAGCTTTGACTTTTACAGGGTAGGAGATTTGAGTTTAGGTCATTCTTTTCCTGTTGTGGGAATAGCCTGTGTGAGTTTAGACTGCCAAAGTCTATTTAGATACATTTATTTTGGGGAGAAATATATCTGAAATATCTGTTTGCTATGTTGAGGTTATTAACTCCTGCGAGGTTTTTTTATTTTTCAGGATTTAATAGAATCCAGTTAATTGGGACACCTCTGGTAATGGATGAACTTGATTAAATTCAAGACATTTATCTGCTTGACCATTTAGTTCATTGTATGATAAAACATTATGCTTCGTATTCTCAAAAAATATGTATTTGATCATCAGAAAACCAGTGCCACTTTAATTATGGAACTAAATACCGGCTGATTTAACAGTTCCAGTCTTTAAATATTCTATACTGGCTTATAGATGAAAAAAAGAAAGTTCTTCTGCCATCAGATACATATTTAGTTCAATGGATTTCAGATAACAAACAGTTTGAATGTATCATGAAACAATAATGACAAATGTTAAGGACTGCAAATCAGTCTATATTACAAAGAGGAACTGTGAATTTAAATTTAAGTCTGTGGTTTTCACTGAGGGAGATACAAAAACAGAAGAAAAGGAAACAAGTGACGTTTTGAATTTCACAGTTTTGCTCTCTAAGCCAGTAAGTATTGGATAAAGTATCTTGAGGAAACTAACTCTTGAATCCTGGTTTGTGTAATCAAATGGAAAAAAATAAATGTGGGAGAAATGTTGTCACACTGTGGACAGTGTGGGTAAGCTAGGAAAAAGCTTCTTTCACAGAAGGAATGACAGAGAGGAGGTGGGAAGATTTAATGTTTTTAAGACGAAGACTTTCTCTGCCTTCTCTTTAGATGATGGAAAACATATTGTATATGTTATTCAAAACCAATATTTTATTTATAATGCCCCCCCTAACTCCTACAAACATCAAAAGAGTTCAGCTGGGGAGGTGTAGCTGTATGATGAGAGTTATATTTTCTACTGGAATTGACAGTTTGTGACTGACTATCAATCAAGTGGTTCATAGAGGAGATCCTTCTGGAGAGCAGAGAAGGTTCAGCAGCATAACTCCAGCCAGAGAGAAATGGATGATTAATGCTCGAAGTTTTGGAAAAACTTGAAGTGGAATGAAGACCTGAACCAGACTTTGGTGTACAGTCAGTCCTTTCTGAACTGCAGAGTGAAGCCAGCAGTCTACATGCCCCAATTATAATCTAAGATTTAGAAACCCAATGTTTGACTGTAAAGCAGAAATCTGGAGGAATTCTCATCTCTGAAATTCAATACATGAGCACACTTGTGCAAGTTCTGCATCCTGTTACACATCGTTTATTTGAATTAATGTATGTCCTATTAGAAGTGGGTAGAAGAAATATTCTGACAGTTTTATTGTTTTTGGGATTATGTTAAAGGTTTAGCCAAGCGCTACTGGCTGTATATTTCCCTTTCAGATAATTTAAATGGTAGATTTGTTTTGACACATTATCTCTTGGAAAGGTCCCGTCTTACCTATGCCAGGTATATGAATTGTGTAGTGAGCACTACTAATCCAACACTAGCTGATGTGCACCATGTCAGAAAAAAAAATCTGTCTATTTGATTATGAATTAATGCACTAAAATGTCATGACTTAGCCAGAGAACCCCTCTCACATTAACCAAAGTCTGGATAGGGTGACTGCATTAGTGTTTTTAATTATGGTTCAGTGGAAATTGCATTATTTCATCTTTGTGTGTTCTTTACAGATCAATTTGATATT
This sequence comes from Patagioenas fasciata, assembly GCF_037038585.1. Classification (NCBI taxonomy): domain Eukaryota; kingdom Metazoa; phylum Chordata; class Aves; order Columbiformes; family Columbidae; genus Patagioenas; species Patagioenas fasciata. The sequence goes on from NC_092520.1 coordinate 206,625,631, forward strand.
CCAAGGACCTATGATTATTCTTACCATAATGGTTCTTCCTTGGTGGGATAATCTAAGGCTTATGTATTGCTGTTGGGTTTGGCATGATTCTTTAGTTTAAGGAGTCTAGCCAGAGCTACTATTTCAACTTTTCTGTTCTCCTTGCAGTCATTTATATATTGTACCTCACACTTGGACAAATACAGAAAAGTATTAACCCACATGTACATTTTGCTGGTGGTGACTTTTTTTACATATTTCTGCTCATAGTGTAAAATAATTTGCATGTTAACTACTGATATCTTTATCACAAAAATGAGGAAACTCAGATTTGGTCAGGTAACAGAATTTGGAACATCTCCAACATCTCCAATTGTGCTCTATTCTAGGAATCATTTGGAGAGATGTGTGATATAACGTGACTAAAATTCTTGTGCTGATTTCCATTTGGTCTCACTGAATTAAATGGTTAGTTTCATACTAACCTTAAGGAGGTTGGAATTTCACTGTATGGAGCTCATACATAGGTAGGAGAATCACAAAACCTCATATATGAGCATAAACCTTCTCTCATGCTGCCAAACTGTATGAAGGAAATGAGTTGTATTGGTCAAACTATGTAAGGACACTGTTTCATCAGACTTCATCTAAGTGCCTTGTTCAAATTAATTGTTTAAAACTTAGTAGAGAGGTATTTGCATTTTTAGAGGTATTTATCTTACCAATACTGAAATGTGAACAACTGCTGAATATAGGTGATTCCGCCTCCCTGTTGACTATGGTGGATATGTACATAAACAGCACACATACAGCATCTAAATTTTAAGTAGATAAAATTGGATAACATGAAAATATATGGTTCTTAAAAGGGAGATTTTTCAGGAAAAATTAGGATATCAGGTCTTACACGACCCAGTAGCTTTGTACAGAGCTTTATGCACCTTCAGTAAGTAATTACACTTGCAAAGGTACAAGTTTGTTTTCCTGCTGTTTCTGGAGAGCTCTGGCAGAAGCTCTTTGAAAGGTAGTATATTAGGAAAGGAAGTATTTGTGATATACAAAAGTTTTGTAGTATGATGACTTTTATATTTGTAATATTCCATTGCCACCACAAACTGCAGCTCCACTGTATTAAATGCTCTACAGGTAAAACATGAAGAGACAGTCCCTGACCCTCAGGCTTGCAGGATGTGTCTGGGTCATCTGAATGATCTGTTCTGTCACTAGCCTGCTCTTTCTTCCATTTTTCCATTTCACTCTGAGACGTGGATAAAGAAAGCTCTGCAGGACACACAAATTGTTCTGGAAGTCTAATGTCAGCTGCTCTTTAACACAGTATCACTCCAAAGTATTCTGTAGCACTGAATCGAAATGCTGGCTTCTTCTACTAGGCGAGGAATGTAAAGCCAGTTACATGAAAGAAGAAACAGTGTTTTAGTCACTTATCATGCCTATTGGTCATCTCAGTGCATTTGTGGCCATCACAAACCCTTAATGTATCACATGGCTGAACCTGTTGTGAGGTAAAAGATGACTGTATCATGTTATCACAATGGCTGTGTTTTGAAACATGTGTCATGTGAAGGTTTTAGACAGTTGTTTCTCAGACGACATAAAAATTGTTCTAATGTCATAGAGAATCATGTTTAAAATATGTTTGGAAATCAGGTGAGGTTCATGGAAAATGGGAAGAAACATGAAGGTCCTTGTCTGAAAGCAAACAGGGAGAGAAAAATATCCACTGGATGGGCACGGAGTTAACACTTAGGTAATGAAAGAAATGTGGAAACCTGGAAAAGACCTTCAAACTGAAGACAAACAGCTTCTGTTAGACTTGGTAGAAAACATAGAGCCAGAGACAGGGTGAAAGGGAAATGTTACATGGTAAAAGCACAGGAATGATGTGCAGTGCTCCGAGTGGGTCTGAGCACAGCAAGTCGCATGTCTGGAGGCCAAAGGAAAGGATGTTGTAATAATCAAAACATCCAGCCCTTCATCTTCTGGGAATTCAAGCTGAGTAAAGGAGTAGGAAAAACCTATTTTAATTTCAATATAGAGAGAATTGGCAAGTTTAAGACAACACTTTGTCTAAATTTTGGATTCGTTGCTTTAAAGGTCAGTAGGGCCATTGTGCTGGACTGGTGCAAATTGGCTTAAATCCACTGAGTCTAAACCTGATCTAAACACTGCATACAGGCTTGGTTCATCTGAAACTGTCTCCCTCCTAACAGCAGAAAAGACAGAAGCCAGAAAAATGTTGATCAGCAGAAATTCAAAACACAGTAAGAAAGCCCTAAGGGTTTACAAAAAACAGTGGTTCAGCTCTTCATTCATCTGCCAGTCTCTGCTTTACTTTACCTTGGCTTCATGTTAAGCTCCTTCACTCTGCTTTAATGCTGCACACAGACCTGCTACATTCTCTTGATTGCTAAGGTTTTTCTGAGCACAGCCCTTGGGGATTGGGAGAAGCTGCTGAGTGAGAGCTTAATTGTAAGGGAGAATTACAAGGAAGCTTGCCATTATGTTATAGACTCAACACTGTAACTTCATAAGTCTAATGAGACTGGAGCAAATATAAAACAGAAATATGCATTCCTGTCTCTGTGTTGCTTTGAAGGAACTTCAGAAGAGGTATCTGAAAGAAAGGGTAAAGACAACAGTCATATTTTAAAGAGGTGTGGCTTAACTTTTGAACAATGCCCCAGTGTTCCCAGTAAGCACTAAGTTATGTGAAGTTTTTGTGAGTAAATCCCCAGTCATCTGCACCAGTCTTAAGATACACCTGAAGCTTTTAGCAGATGTCAACTGCAAAAGGGAGCATTTGCTAGACAAACTTTTGAGGTGGTAGAGGGAATGTTTAAATGTATCTTCTAAGTCCAAGTTTACAGGATGGAGATATTTTTCTTGTAGGAGGGGGACAGAGGTGTAGAGAAGAGGTACCTTAAAATCTTTACCAGAAATTGACTTATTTGGTGACCTAATTTCTTTAGAAATTACCACTTTTATCAAGAAAATCATAGGAAAATAATCTACTTTTATGTCATTAAAAAATCCCCATCTGTTCTGACACATTTCATCATATTCAGACTTGTTTCCTATACTGCAGAAGTTAACCCTCTTGCCTATGCAGTTTAATCTGCACTTTCCTTTTCTCTGCTCTTTTCCTCCCACACTTGACACTTCTCTTGCATTTCCTTCTATTGATGAATTACTGTCAGTGAAATTTCATTCATATTTTTCTGAAATCTTATGTGTTTTTCTAAAATCTTTAATCACTGAAATGAGGAACTTACAATTATTTTAAAATAGAAATACAAAAAGTCACAACAGCAGCTTGTCTAGGCAGAACCTAGACCTGGATCTGGTAGATCATGGATCTGCCTATAAGTATTGAAATTAGAACATGTACCAGATACCAAGAAGGGATCCTGTTTTCTGGAATAAAATCCAAGTGTGGTTCTTTCTCACAAGAAATAAGAGATGTTGGAAATAATAGTCTTCAACACTGGGAAGAAAGTAAGGAATAGTAAATAGACTCAGGCCTGTATGCCTTCCCAAAGGATGAGAGAAATTCGAGCTCAAACAACTGCACTGTCTGCTGCAAAGAAATAACTTGAATCTAGTTCTTATGGACAACAGGTTCTTGCTCTAGCCACTGGCATCTTGGTAACAGGGATTCAAGAATGTCTGTTTCTGTTTTTGACCAAAAATTGCGTACTGCATATTAAAAGATTTTCCTAATGAAGGTTTTATCAAAACCAGCATGCTCCTTTGAAAAGCACTAACAAATTGAAACTTCCTGATGAAAACATCCCACCAAAAAATTCCTGAACTAGCTCTACTTTTCATTTTAGCTAGATTTGGATCTGGTCCTCAATTAGAAAAACTAGAAAACTCTTCCTTCCTCTGTGGAGTTAACTAACAGAAGTGCTTTCAGTGAACAAAGGCAGAGGAGTCATTAGTTTTTTTTCACAGAAAGGTCTGAAGTGGGTATAAAGAAAAATCTTGTGCAGGCAGGTGAGGCTGAAATCATGACTGTCATATAAATAAGCATACCAGGAATCAAATGTGATTTTCAGGTAACTTAATAAAAAAGCAAGCTTGTGAATTGGGACCATGCAAATATTTTTTGAATGAATGAGACTCACTTTAAAAGTTTAATCATTGTTTTAATTTTACACATAAGATCACTTGCAGTCCTGTTTCTTTTTAAAGAAAGACTGATGTCATTTAAGAAACATGAAGACTGCATGTATTTGCAAATCTTAATTTTCACAATATCACTTAAGGAAATAAAATCATCTCAAGTTCATGAGTTTAAAAGTTTTTGAATAAAACCACCAAGCATGAAATGGTAAAGAAATCTTATTCTGAGAAGTAATTGTATGTATAAGACTTACTCTCTTCTCTTTCGAAGAATATGAGGGAAATCTAAATTAAGAAATAAAGCACCTGCTACTACATAATTGTGCTTAATTTTTGACCATCCTGCTGTCAAATATAAACCTAAAATCCAAGGCTTGGAGCTCATTCTATACTGAAAATAAACAGTCATCAGTGAGTGATGCACAACCTCAGGAGAAGGAATGGAGAAAAAGGTGAAGTAAACCCACAGAAAATTTAAGCACAGGAATTTCTGATACCACTTGTACTGCACCTTCTTCCCTTCAGAAAAGGTTTTTCAGCCCACAGAAAGAGACATCGTCATGCAATATAGTTCAGGAAATTATTATGGACTGGCTTTTTCATGTATTCTTTGCAAGGTCTAAATAGGCCCCTTGTTGTCTAAACACAAAATTGGTGGTAATACTGCCAATATCTGTGTTTTATGTGATAAGTATCAGAGTACTAATCAGTACTCCAACAGCACTGGAACTGAGCACTGAAGCTGAAATAATCCAAACTAATTTTTGACATCTGCAAGGGTAAATGAGCACAACAGAGGAGCTCCTTTTCACCCAAAGCGAGAAACAAAGTGTTCCAGGGTATGGTTCATCTGGTCGATATGACACGGCTTGCTGGAGTGAGTTAATCTTCTACTCAGCACTGTCAACTAGCTCAGGTGGGACTGTCTACGCCAGGGGTGTCAAACCCATTTTCACTGGGGGGGGGGGGGGGGGGTCACATCAGCCTCGTGGTTGCCTTCAAAGGTCCAAATGTCATTTTAGGACTGTGTAAATGCAGGAGTAGTTAAATAGGCTTACACTGTCACTTTCTACAGGAGGAATGCCACTCCTAAAGTCTGCCTAAGTCTTGTGCTTGGTACCCAGTTCCTCTTACACATATGATCCATCATCTATTCATTTGATTATTTTTCAGCTCATTAGGCAAGGAAGCCAATGAGGCTTTCCCAGTTCCCTGGGTAGTACACGTGATAATCCTGTGCCACCTTCACTTGTTTGGTGAGAACTGAACGTGCATCATTTCCCTGCAAGCCAAGCAGGGTAATGGTGGGACTTTTTGCTTTTTCTATTATTATTAATAATACCACTAATAATTTGTTTGCTTCAGTTTTGTCATATTGGAGTACCCCAGAGAACTGGAAAAACGTGAATGCTATGCCACTATTTTAAAACATGAATGCTATGCCACTATTTTAAAAGGATAAGTGGGACAATCTGGTAGTTTTATACCTAACAGTTTGACATTGACACAGGGTAAAATAATAAAATGGCTGATACAAGGCTTTACCACTCAAAATCTAAAGTAGGGTAATTTAATTTAAGTCAGTCAACATGGGTTAATATAAACAAATCTTGTCAAACTATCTTTCTATGAGATTACACATTCCTGTTGATAAAGGTAAATGATGCAATATACTTAAACATTGTAAGGTATTTGACTGTTATCACAGAGCATTCTATTAAAAGGGTGCATCATAAAATCAACATATGACATATTATGAAGATTAAAACTTTTCTAACTGTTAAGTCTCCAGATACACTCATTATTTGGTAATCATCAAGTGGATGTGTTTCTATTTTTTTCTGTGTGTGTGGTTTGTTTTTTTTTTTGGTTCAGACTACATTGCTATCCAATATTTTTAGCAACAGTCTTGAAAACACTCAGTTCCTAAATATTTTCACATGTTAAATCATGAGTGAGAAGAAAATGGAGAGTAGAGAAGAAAACTGGTTAATATGTTCTTTAATATCAGTGACATAATTTTATACACCTTATAATAAAAAAGCAGTCAAGTAGTTTAGAATATGTGAGTGCTTCTTGGGATGTAGTGACTGTGCAAATGGAGAGTTGTCACTATGCATATGTAGCCGATCATGATCCCAGTTTGATTCATGTTTATCAAAAAAAGAATACAATGAAAAACAAGCAAAGTTAGTGGGAAACTTGTATTACCTCTATATTTTCTATGTTTACCACTCTGGGGATATTGTCTTGTTAGAGTTCCTCTGCTCTAAGAGGCAAGTCTAAACAACTAAAAAGAGTTCAGAAAAAAGCCAGAAGTGTAACTGAAAGTTTGAGAAATATGAGTGACAGGATAAAACAACTAAAGGGACCTGGCTTGCCTGAGGAAAATAAAAAAAAGGATAAATTGTCTACAGTCTGAAACACCGACAAAAAGCACAGAACGTGGTAAACATTTCAAGTTTTGTTTTATAGTGGTTTTTGAGGTTATTTTCTTTTTTCTTCTTCTTTTTTTTTTTTTTCTCCAATAGACAAAATTATATATGTATGTATGAGCTGGATATTGAGGGAACACAGACTCTTGTGCTTACTGCTACTATGTAGGAGTGAGAGAAATTTACTGATACAGTCTAGCTAGAGTAATAATAATATTCTCCATCAGTAAAACATGCTTAATTAAAATTATATGTTTATGTAATGACATGGTTTGTGGGGATAAAGAGTTCAATGTATCTATAATGTTAGTACAAGGTAACTGTATGATATTGCTTACTGCAGTAGGACTTATGCTAGAGATGAACATATGTTGCAGCAGATTTCAACATATCTATGAAAAACAATAACATTCATGTTGAAGGTCGTAATTTATTCACTAACTGTATGGTTAAATTGAATTATGGTGAACTAAGTGCTATCCCAAAGATGCATAAGACTGTACTGCGAAAAAAGTATGTTCACAAAAGTTCCCATTACAAATGATAGAGTTTTGGCTGTTATACTGAATGCCAGACTGGGCTTGTAGCAAATGCATTTAGTACTTTCATGAAAGAAGTACTAAATAACAAGAAGTCAAAAGGGAATCTTATCATTCTCCCCCTGTGAAAGTCAGGAATGTTTCAAATTGAAAACATGTAAAAATTCAAAAGCTGTTTGCTTTGACCGGTAGAGCATGTTCTCAATCCTTGACTGCTGGTATGTAAAGGAAAAGAAATGGGTAAATAACAGAAAGGTAGCAGAGCTTCGGGAAAACAAAATAAAGCAAAACAAACAACAACAAATGCAAAAACAAAAACAAACAAAAAAACCACACACACAAAAAACCAAAAACAAAACACCAATAACAGAATAAGTGAACAACCATAAGTTTTGAAGCTCAATATTTTATTTCTGTTGTTGCTGTTCCTGTTTCCTTTATCTTTTTGACCCCTGAGGCTACACATGCAAGTACAGAGAGGAGCAGTAGATTGAGGAAAGTCTTAAAGCAGAGAATTGACTTGACAAGATGCTGACCCACACCTTATTCTGGGAAGTCCAGACATATGTCTGGACAGAAGGTAGGGAAATCTTCAGAACAGAAATGATTGCTGTGCCAGCTAGGGAAGAGGTAAGGTTAGGCTACCCAAACATGTTGATTCACAGCATCTCCCTGGCACCATTTTTCAGGAGAGTCATCCAGGTTTTAAAGCTGGCTCCCTCTGGTAAACATTCAGTGAGGTGATGGTACCAGTTCTGGTGCCTGCTTTACTACGGGAGAGAGTGGATTTTCTTGCTCCCAGATGGTGTAAACTGTGAAGCTTATTCCCAGTAGGCAAATAGGAGCTTTCACCTACAGTGCAAACATCAGTGTAAAGAACCCCTGACGTGCAGCATCCAACACAAAACAGATACTGTCAAGATCATCTCTGTATAGACAAGCAGGAAGGAAAAGCAAACACATTCTGCTTATACTCATTTGCACGTTATGTTGCCATAAGCTTTCCTCAAATATTATGTAGATGGAAAAGCAGACCTCATGCTGCTTTAAATCAGTAGTTGTGCTGTGGTGGCAGGAGAAAACAGTTAAGGGATTCAGTTTTCTTCCAAGAAAAATCATACTTTTCAAATCCCTCTGAATCAGAGCCAAAGAAATATTCCTTATCTGGCTGCAATAAGCTTTCTTTCAGGCAGGGATACATGACCAACACATTATGCTCAGACAAGTTCTACGTTGCCAGGAGGTGGAGTGGAGGGATTAATCAATGGGATATGGGTGTCTAAGAGACCCTGAGGGACTCAGGTACCCACCTTCTCCTGAATTTGGAAGGAATATGGGTTCTTGAAGCCTCACAACCTAGGAGTTCCCTGAAATTTCTCTTCATAAACAGCAGTTCATATTTTTATTAAAGAAACCACAGATGAACTTTGCACCTGGGAATTCTACCACACACATCCTGAGCTGGAAATTATTGAGCAGGAATTAGGGTGTTTGAATTAATGCTTTACTGCAAAATTGCTGTTATACAAGAACATCACTGTCTTAACATCTAGTTATTTTACTTGCATTGGAAAAAAAAAGAAGATAATTTTAAAAAAGAGTCAGAGAAAATACTTGATTTGATTTTACCAAATAAAACCTTTGCATTCAATACATGACAGCATAAATCAACACACAGATTTGCGATAAGGCTGAATTTAGAACTCCTTTTTGCTTGTTTCAAATTGGCTCCCAAAGCAAAGAGGTAGCTAAAACAACTAGTTTGTCTCTAGTGCATTCTCTCCTGAAATGAAATCTGCTCACTTTTCAATGTCTTAGGAAACTTGTCTTTTGAACAAGACAAATTACATCTAAATAAGTAGTCTTAAAAGCTACAAATAGAATTTTATGCAGCATCTTCATGAGACCCCAGACTGTCACAGGTGAACACCACTATTCCCTTCACCATTCTTCATATAGAACCATTTCTTCCACTTGTGCCATTGCATCCATTTACTCTATGTGTCAGCTTTCAGTTCTCTGTTGTTTGCTTGCCCAAATGATGAATTAACTATATCCTGGATGTAGACACTGAAGTGGCCTCGATATAGAGACAGTTTAGGTCAAATAATCTTTATTATTTCATGAACAACTTCTCCATGGTAGCTATTCTGCTCCAGAAGCTGCTGATTTCAGATTCACTACAGAAGAGAATGATTTGCACTTAGCCCAAGTTAAAAACCCCTATGAGGCATGAGCTGGTCATGTGTGGAGGAACTTCAGCTCACCCAAAACACATTAAGGACCAGTGAAGATGCTTTGTGGCTCTGGATGGAACTGTCCCTCTGCTATGGGCAGCACTAACATGAATATAATTAAGCCCAGCTTTTCTCCAGTGACTCTTTTCAAACCATGAGGATGCCTGCACAGGGTTTCCCACAGTTCAGTTATGTCTTGCTGTGATTTTATGCCTGATGTCTTCTCTAAAATGATATTATCCAGGTTTTCTATTATCTAGACATTGTAACCACCCATTAATAACAGAGATTCCATTGTATCAGAAAGATTTTTGTTGTTTGTTTTAACACAGAAGCAATTAATTCCCCCGATGCCTGTTCAAAGCTATCCTTTCTTTACAGTGAGTTGAGTCCACATGTCTAATGGGATCCTAGCTGGGATACATAAAGTATTTTGGTATTGATGTCTTGCAGCTTCTCCTCTGAAAGATCACCCACTTTGCAGAGCCTAATTTAGTACAGAGGAAAAGAGAGAGCAAGAGACTCAGAGAGGAACATGCCCAGGACTCTGCACTGCTCAGGTATGACAAGCCCAAAACTCTGACTCCAGACTTGGCTTCAATGCATATTTAATCACTTTATGCAAAGTGTGAAAGATAGCACAGGAAGGATTTACAGGGCTTCCAGCCCAGAAGATTCTGGCACTGTCCTGGAATGTGGTAAACATGGGGCACTGAAGGACTTTGAAGTCAGATCTCCCATCTCCCAGAGGCGTGCTTCAATTACAAGGCTCCAGAGGAACTGTAAATCTCCTTTTCCTCACCCTGGTCATCCTGAAGGAAATCGGGAGAGAAAAAAAAAAAAAAAAAGAAAAGTCTAAATGTGCTCCGAGGCTGTGCTTCACCACAAACAGAGAACAAGGTTCGTGTTATCCTGCCTCTCTTGTGAATCCTGACGGGACTTCACTGAGAGGCAAAAAGCTGAAGAAATGTGCTCAGCAAAAATATTTAGGGAGGCTAAAGACATTACTGGTGGGAGCTGAAGTACCTAGATGTGACATGTGAAGTTTGGGATTCTGGTAGCAGTTTCTCATTTGGAGGAAACAGCCTTCCATACAGTCACTGTGGACAGGAAATATTAACAAACTGTAGTCCAATCTGCATCCCTCTCTTTGGGGCATATTCAGGTAATTCAAATGTGGCTGATTTTCTATTCATTCCTCAAAAAGTACCTGTTGAAATTCTTCATGATGATTAATTTGCGAACCGAGGAAGGCCTCTCTACAAAATGGGAACCTTCCTAAAAATTTTTGTCATTAGTTTTCATTTCTGAATCCATTTTAAAACATATAATATTGAATTTTGGATGCCATACTCAGCTTTCTGTTGTCATGTTCTGTATTTCAGTTTTTATTTGTTATTTTCTATGCTGATTTTTAAAATAAAGTATCTTTTTGGAAAATTGCAATTTTAAACATGGGGAAAAGAGATTCAAATTTGCATTGAAAGCTTTTTTCCTAAACTCAACAGCTGACTATGAGAATGCAAGGGAATATAATAGGTATTTTCATACTCTTTTTTTTCTTAATTATATACTTGTTACACTCTGAGATTCAACTCCTTTGGAAATTAAATATAAATTAACAAAAATATATATTTCTTCTGATCATTGACAAATAAAAAGACAGAACTTCTGTTTTTTGCTCCCAGTAGGAAAAAATTACAATTATGTCATGTCTAAAATCTATTCAAGTAATTTTGGTACAAATGTAATGAACTGAAAACATGCAGAAAAGAATATATCCCTGGCATCTGAATGTGGAGGATAATCTCAAAAAAATGACTGATAAAACAATTCTTCTTCAGATCTTTAAGAACAAATACACAAGTTTTCTATTAAACAGTTCTGCTAAGTTACTTTACATTATAATTCTAACCTTTTCCGTATGGCTGAAGAGGAAAACAACTAGGAATAGAGAAATAGAGAGTGACAGAAGTTATGCGTCTTTAGTCTACCTGTCAAGCTCTTGAAGAACTGGCTACAGGGAATTTATTAGCAAAAAAGTCTAAATTTCTCTTAATAAAAATTTAAAAAAGTAAAGATCTTGCTTAGCAACTTTGAAGTTCCCTGTGGTAAATTCAATGCACTTGCTGTTTGTCATCCTATTAATGCACATTATATTTGTTTATAACTGGGAACCGGGACAGACTGGAAGTGAAGATTCTCACTTGAAACTCTGAGATGGTTACTTTGCACTCTTGATCATGGAGCTGTTGTAACATCATATTCCTTTGGAATCTCCATGCACCATCCTGTTATCCCCAAACAGCCTTAAGGGGTAGAGGGGAGGAAGGTTTCGCTACGAGAAAGACCTTGAGATTCTGGAGTGAGTTCAGAGAAGAACAATGAAGCTGGTGAAGGGTCTGGAGCACAAGTCTGATGAGGAGCAGCTAAGTGACCTGGGATTGTTTAGGCTTGAGAAAAGGAGGCTGACGGGAGGCCTTATCAATTTCTACAACTGGGGAGAAGAAACCTAATTCCTACAGGACTGTTCTGAGGTGCTTCCATCAATAACCCTCGTGGTTTTGCTGCCACATGAATCTCCATCCTTTGCCCCCACGAAGCTGGCAGACCGAAGGACCTCGATAGCACACTGTCCCACAAACCTTGACACACTGCCCTCAGGCTTATTTCTAGAGAGCCTGATTTTATCCCTTTACCTCTTCAAATCTAGTTTAGAACTCTTTCAAAAAGTCCTGTTTATTCCTGTGCATAGATTTATTTTTCCCCTTTGAGACAGGTGCAACTGATTTGTTGTCAGCAGGCCAGGTGTCATGCAAACCTACTTATGATCAAAAAAACCCAAAATTTTGACAGTGATACCATGCTTGGAGCCAGTTATTGTTCCGCTGCCTCTTTCTGTTTCTTCCCTCATCATTACCTGCAGCTGGAAGGACAGAAAAGAACACTATATGTGCTCCTGATCCCCTGACCAATCATCCCAGGGCCCTGAAGTCCCTCTTGATTGCCTTTGGACTACTTGTTGCAACTTCATCACTGCCTACCTGAAAAATCATTAACGGATAATAACCTGAGAGCTGTACCAGAATAGTAAGAATCAGGTACGTATTAGTTTCCTACTCAGTGTAACAGAATCACACTGAATAGATGAAGGCAAAGAGTCTAATACATGTGAAAGATCAAATTCAACCTATCTTGAAATAACATAAAATAACCTAGGACTTCTCTTTTATTTTAACTGTTGTCATGCCAACCAGTTCTAATTGTAGAAAAATAAGTCAGAAAAAATTATGCTTGAATGTATATACAAAACCCTGCAATTTGTACTCAAATTGATTGGTTAAGGAGAAAAATAGTGAAGTTTTGCCTGAATAAGACAAGTAGAATCATGTCCTTGGACTTGCACATTTAAATTGAAAACACATTCATTGATAATGAGAATGATGAAAAAATAAAATATAAACAGCAAGTACTGCTGTCTTGGGAGTACTCATTGGACAAAATCTACTATATCACTGTCAGACACAAAGACATCATCAAATACTTCAATTTTTCACTTTGAAGCATAACTTAATATTTTACCCCTGTTGATTTGAATCTCAAACTTGAAAATGTGTTCGTGTTTTTCACAGGCTTGCTTAACACCACTAAGGAGAACTCATCTTTAGCAGCAAATGAAAATGTAACCCTGCCAAAATCCAGGTGGGAAGCACCTCCAAAAACTGAGCAATTTGGCTTTGTATTCAAACATTGAAAGAGGCCAACCCATAGCTCTAAGAAATGGAAAGATGCCAGGTGGAGGCCAGAGCTTTCAAGCCTGTTATTGAACCTTGACAAATGACTTTATAACAACACAATGTACACGATATACATAGGTCTAGAACAATATTTTCCTCACTTGTTCATGTGCGTTGCAGCTCTATATAAAAGTTACAGTAAAGGTTAGAAAATGATGATCACTCCTCAGTAGCTGCTCATAGTGTATCTGCTTATATCAGACCACGAATAGCAGAATAATTCCTAAATTAAAGCATCATAACGTGAGTCTTTTAATGCTCAATAAAAATGTCTCAGAGTCTCAGTTTTCCTGTATGTCTTCCCTGTGTCACAAACTGCTCTTCCCACTTTCCACATGGGTTTGTAAGGTGGAGAGTAGTGACCACCAGCTCTGCTCTCTGTCTGCAGCATGTGAATCCTCTCCTGCTGATTGGAACGAGCAAAACAAGCTCCCCTGCTTAGGTTCATTACCCCTCCCTGCAGCACATGGGGATCAAAGATCTCTGTTGTGAAAATTAGCCTGCAATATTGGAGATGTGGGGCAAGTGTTGTGGAAAAATTATCAAACTTTATCATGGGCATTGCTGAACCTATTCAGCCACTGTTTCTTCTGCCAGGTCTCCTTATAGCCTAGGTTAATCATTCTGTATTTCACCTATTTAGCAAGCAAGCACAAAAAAATAGAACCTTGTGTGTTACTAAATATAACAAAAGTCCCATCTACAGTTTCAATTAGCTACAAGAATATATAATTTCAGTCTAAGCTTTTTAGACATCACATGCATCTTAGGAAACTGGAGTTTAAAAGTTTAAATCCTGTTTCCATTTTGTTACAAAAAATAAATGTTTGATGCATGCACTCACTGATTTATATAATTACAGGAGTTTATCATAAATGGTTACTAATTTTTATTCTAAGGCTATAGGTGTACAAATGTAGAGAAATTAGGCATTCTGTTCTGTATTCTGAATATAAATACATGAACATTTGTGTGTCTCCACATATAGATACTTGTGTTATACACTCACATACACACATGCATGCACAGTAAAAATCGCTTGAAAAGAGAAGCATTCTGAGACTGTGGAAGTTGTCCTCAAGCTGTTCTGCCTGATCCAAAGAGTGGATCCTATATACTCATTTCAACATGTGGAATAAACTAAATTAGGTGAATGGTGACATACAGTAACTGTCACCTCTATATCAAATGAAATGTGTATAGCCAAGTATTTCTAACCATCAGATATTTCCACATCTAGGAGAATCCTGATCCAACTGTAAAAAGTAATCTGAAGGAATATGATGGGTGGATAAAGACTTGAACTATTTGAAACTGCACTGAAAATCTTTTGAAGGATTTACTTGTAAGTAACAGTGGAAAATATCTGTTTCATTAGACCTATTTTCAGACTGCCAATTTAGGAGTACGGTCCCCTTGGGATCTTCATCCAGATGGGAGGCTTGAGGCAGCTCAACCAAGATCCGCATTACCCTTCCATGCATTTCTTTTATTTATTGAAGAAATGTAGAGCTACTACACACTGCACCAGCTGCTTCATTTAAGCAGTGAAATTTGAATACAATGGGTTTGGCCTTAGGAAACCAGAAGTCATTTTCACCCCAGATATAAATCCAGTCTTCACATTGAGTCAATTAAGTATTTGATGTTTGGCACTTCCAAATGAAGAACTGAGCATAGTACCTTACCAGCAACAGCAATACATTGCAAGATAATAATGTATTTTGTGAATACCAGAATGCTCAATTAAATTAAAAGCCTTCAGCTTAAACAAGGCTATTTCCTTGATTTCTTTCCTTATTTAATTTTCAGTCTGTGACAGTAACTACTTCACCATTTGCTGGATTATTTCCTAGGAGTGGTAGAGTACATAATAAGTCAGATACAGTAGTTTCAGTAATGCAAAGAGTGAGACAGAGCAGCCCTATCCCAAGTTGTCCTGGAAATGTACATGGAATAGGGTTTAATCATTATCATGAGCACAAGGATTTATTAATTTAGCTAGGATTTATTAACTTAATCATTGGTCTCCAAAATTTGGAGTCTAATAAGTACTCTACAACTGCACGAAGGGGTATTAATAATTTTCCTGTTTGTAAATGAAGAGAATTTTAAGCTGTTCAAATGTATTATGGCATTGTTTTTAGCAAATCAGGTTTACTGCAGTTATACACTGCTCCAACTGAAAAAAAAAAAAATCCCTTAAAAGACAGAAAAGACAGCTTAGACATTTGACTCCTTTTTTTGTTGTTGTTGTTATTATTTTTTTTTCAGACTTTAAGCCCATGCAAACTAGAATTCACCACTTGGTAATTCACTGAATTTTGAGAGATATTTATACATCCAATCACCCAGTGAGATTTCAAATGTACTTCATGTGTAACTCCAGTCAATGTCTTGTAAAAATAATCACTTTTTTGATGAATCTGATGAATTTCTTTAAAATCCATCCCTTCATTCTTAAAGAAACAATGATTAAAGTGGAAGAAGTTCCCTAGAGTCACGTTTATTTCAGAAGTGTATTTCTCATACATTTCCACTGCTTCTTGTGCCCTTGTCTATGTATGAATCTGAAATGGATGAAAACATCAAATCATTGAGGTCCTTTCAGTGTGCTCAGTGACAAAGTCTTATATTCCTTTACCTTTTCTAGTAGTTGAACCCAACTCTTTATTTTTCTTCCAGTCATACCAGTCTCAGGTCCCTGAGGTTTGATTCTCTGCAAAACAGATAAAATGATGGCTATAGTGGGGTACCATGTGGGTACATATAAAAATATGAATTATTTTGAGAGCCTGAGGTGTGAGAATTCATTCCAGTGCAATGTTTTGAAAGCTTTCTGCCAAATATTTATTTTCTTCAGTTCACTTACAATCACCTACAGCCATGGGCTGGATGGATAATACCAAGATCTTAGGTATCAACACAACCACCGTTAAAGATTCAAGTTTATTCCAGTGGTGCGCTGTAGTGATGCATAATTGAAATAACCAGTGTGCATTAAAGAAGACAATGAAGCATTTTTCCTGTCAGAAAAGGGACCTTAGATTGACAAATCACTGCATAATCCATATGAAGCATTTCTATTCATTGTGAACTTCAATGATACTCTAAAAATCAAATTTTCCTATCCACAGACCGAAGTTCTTTCATTCACAGACTGTATGAGGGTAAGAACCAGCCCAACACAGCCTTGAGAGTTTGGAGGGACAAAACCAGGTAGATGCTTTGATTGAATCTCCAGGCTAAAACATGGTTGTTATGTACATTCAGGCTCACTACTTGCCCTTCTTGCAAACAAAGAGAAGGGGTAAAGCTCTTAATTACTGAAAGTGTTCTGTGCTTTTCCACAGCGTCTCTGAAGAACAGTCAAAAGAATGGACACGTTACGCCAAAAACTGACAAGAGTCAACCAAAGGTGATATTTACTACAACACAAGGAATTGTATCGCTAGCGTCATATAAAGATAGATCTTTGTAATGCCAGTAAAAACAATAAGCTTTAAGAATATGTGTATATTACACCAACTACAGTGAGAGCAACATGACTAAAATAATTAGCTCAGGACTTTGCAAAGGTCTGCTTTTACAAACACGAAACTCAGGTTGTAGTAATTTGCCTTGTTTCTCAAACATACCTTGCAACATAAAGTAATATGAAATTAACACTTCAATAGTTAGAATAATGGAGAGTAGGTTTCAAAAAATAAAAAACCTAGCCATTTTTACACATTTTAACTGGGGAAAACATTTCAGTTTTGTTCCTGGCAGTTTGATTTTCCCATTTGTTTTTGAATACATGCAAATAAGGCTATACCTCAGAACAAAAAGATTGGGTTGAGCTGTGAAAACAGCATAATGTGCAAGCTTCTCTTTGATGTTGAGTAGTTCACTCAGCAAGCAGTTCAGTTTGTCCAAAATTCAACTTTAACAGCAACCTGATCAAATTCACATGTAATGAACCTGTCCCCTGGGTATATTACTGACTGCTGAGGGATTGATCAGTAAAGCAAACTTCTCACTTATTTTGTCACCAACATACTCTTTTCTATCTATTCAACTGTTTCTCAACACTAGTGTGTGGAGCTGCCCCTAGAACATCAGAAAGAAGTGAAGTCAAAACAATGTTCTATGCATTTTTATACTAGGCTTCTGCTTTCAAAAACAGATTGGAACTTTGCCAATCAGACGCAAAGCAAGCTTAAAGAAACCAAACAATACCTATGGCTCTAGTAGCATGATCTAAATATGTTCCAAGGTTCACAGTCTACAGCTGTTGGCAAATAGTAAATATCATAAATAAATATGTTTTATAAGAGATATCTCTTTATTTAAAACTTGATTCTTGTATAAATAAAGTATTTCAGGAAAGTAATGTCAAATTGTTAACAGTGATACGAAGCAGTCTCCACATGTCATTTATTCCTACTTCCATGCAAAAAATGTTGAAAGAGCTAAAACATTCTTGGCTTGTAAAGAAGAAACCATATTGGATCTTTCAGCTATTTCCTTTGGGATAACATTAAAGTCAACCCTGAAACATCAACAGGACATCTAAGGAAAAGAAATGGTAAGAGAGAAATCACAAAAACAAATGATGATAGTTGTGGAGGTCTTGAAAGTTAGATAAACATTTCATGATTTAGCTGACTTAAAGACATTAGCCTCAATGTTGCCTAGAGCAGTATTATACTGCAGCCATCCTTTGTACAAATGATATCAGGCTATCTATTTCACTCTCTCCCAATTAAAAAGTTCATGTTTCTTTTCCACTAATACTTGCTGATAATAAGAAAAAGGGAATATTAGAAACAGCTTTTGAAGGTAACTTCAAAGTTTTCTTTTTGGCTAATCACACAAGATTTTTCTCCCATCACTCTACCCAACCCCACCCTTCTTGTCAGCTCTTAAACATATTTTGCAACTATTCTTCTACTTGTTGGTCATTAGATTTTCTACTTTCCAGCTGCTAGCATTCCTCTTGCTTATTAACTAGGGACTCTTCTTCCAGATTATAACTTTTTCAAAACTATCTTATTTTCTGTCAATTAGTCCTAACCATGGTCATGGTCCTTCTGTTCATCCAATAGCTCATGTTAGAAAATAGAAATATCCTATTTCCCTGAACTGGCAACTATCTAGGGAAGATACAATTCTAAATAAAGATAAAAAGCTGTATTTCTGATTACATTTTTCAGCTGCGAAAGAATCTCAAGCTTTTTTCATGCTTGGCTTAACTACAGAAAGGCACTAGATTTTTTCTTTATATACTGTTAAACTGGGCAGATATGCTAGAAAAAGGTTGCTTGCTTGCTTGGTTGGTTGTGGGTTTTTTTCATCAACCCTTAATTGCTGTGTCTCCAGAAAAAGGTAAGTTTGAAAACATTTGACTTAACTGTGCAACAGAAGAAGTGTTAAGTCAGATTGCTTTGCTCATGGGAAAGGAAAGGCTGTGCAGAAGTGGGTGGAGTTGAGTAAGAAACCTGAGTGAGAGGGGAAGCAGGCTTTCTCAAAGAGGGAGAGGCAGGTCATACCAGACCTGGGAGGGACAAACATTAGCAATAGCTAGTATATGAAGCCTTCTGAACCCAGTTATAACTTTTTGGAAGATTTGCATAGTCAAAGAAGGCAGGTAAGCCATAGATGCTCTTCAGAAGTTTAACTAAGCTACTTGGCTAGGCCCTAAGCTAGAGGACGTGCTTTAACGCCAGTCAGAGTATCTCTGGGGCAAATGCAGTACATTAAAAGGATTCCGGATTACTCTTGTTTCTGTTGGTCTCAGCAGGAATAGATATTTATTTTCCAGAATATTTTAAAAGACAAATCCACTAATACCTGGAGTAAGAACTACAATGATCCTGGAGCATCAGTCTGAGCTGGCCCCATACTGTTACCTCAGATTTTTTTTGGTTTTTTTTTTTTTTGTGGGCTAGTTGAAATCTAATAACTTTCGGACATGCAAAACAACCATCTTCCCAGGACCATCATCAACAATGTATTCCACCCCAGCTAGCCAAGCATAGCCTACACACCTCTGTCTATCTGTACTTTTCCTTTCTCTTGAGCAACATTTGTCATGTAATATGAGGAAACCAGCTTGGTTTTCAAGGCTAGATCCAACTTCGTCGAAGTAAACACAAGACTTTCCAATAACCTCAGCAGAATTTGGATATGACCTTCAACTTCCTCTGTCTTTGAAATATAGATGATGATTTTGAAAAATCCTTTGTGGCTTTGCATATCTTTCCTGCATCTAAGTCTAGTGCCTTATAAATTGTTTACATAGAGCTGGGTGGCTTATTGCTTCTCTTTCCATCTTTTCTTGTTGTTGTTTTTCTTTTATTAACATATTAAATCCTTTAAACAGCGGGTTAGTGTCCTTAATTTGTTTCCCATTTCTGACCTGGACTTTTAAAAACCAGATGTCAGTCTTGAACCACACCTTTGTGGAATTTATACCTTATCTCAACAGTATTGCACTTCTCTTGTTGCTGGAGAGAACAGCTGAACAACCAGGTCTGTACCTGCCACAGACAGATTGTTCTTTGTGAAAAATAATAATTTTTAAAAAATCTATCTTTCATGCTTTTGTTGAAATTGTACTGAAAAACTCCTGAAGTGCGTGAGGCTAGCATCCATGGCAACACAATATTTGCAGGCTTGAATCATAAGAAATCTGTAAATGTCTATGTGAGTTCACAAGTGTTCAATTCCTTCAAGCAGGAAAGTCACAAGATACATGCTTTAATAGATATGAAACCAATAAAAGTGCATGACTACGGATTTTCCTAACTTGATATTTCTGATATTACTCTGAACGAGAAAATATTGCCTTTTCTCCCCCTTCCCCTCCAAACCACTCTGGATATAATAGTTTGAAATATATTCATTCCACTTTTAAATGTGCGAGACAGAAATAATATTGCAACATTTGTTTATTCTTCTGACAGCTGTTCCATGATGACTCTATTTCAGGTTTGCATTCCTCCTCTCTCCTCCTAGGTACACCTATCTGGCCCGTGTTGGAACACATATCTGACCTCCATTAGCATTCTCGTCTGATACAATATCTGATCACTGTTTCGCAACTGAAGATGTTTGAACAAGTCACAGGCCTAGTGGAATATGTTTTCAGATTGCTTAGAGGAGGAAGAACCTGCATACTCCTCTTCATCACGTTACTGATATTTCTCAGCCATCTGTTCCCTACCTATGTGCACTTGATCCGTCCCTCTCTAGCTTTGGTTACCACCTCTTTAGGAACTCTCAGCTTTAGACGCAGTAAGAATCTCCTTTCAACATCAAGGAACAACATGAGATTCATTCCATAAAAAATGTCTCCAACATTTCTGCTGCATGGTGACCTGTTTCATTCTTCAGCAGCAGAGCTGCAGAGTTTAGGTTTCCTCCTTTTTCTTATTTCACGAATCTATTTGGAGAAATGTGGAGAAACACAATTTTCTAAACTGTATTAAATAATATGGGCTTCACAATGACGTCCTTTTTTTCATTTGGATTCGCAAGTATGCTGAAACCAGATATGTCTCTAACTAAAGTAATGAACCAGTATGGCCTGATATGGGAGACTTAAAGGATTATTGACGTGCAGTGGCCAATCATCAGTTCAACCTTCGCCCTCAGTAAGTGCAAGGTTGATTTTGCATGGCTTGTCTTATGGTCATGTGCCTAAACCCCCAATACTGTTTTCTAGTATTGAACAAAAAAGTTTCTGTAATCTACTATTTTAATATTTTTGGGGCCAGAGTTCTCTCTGTTTTTACTGATTATATTGCAAGAAGCAACGATCTTATTTATAATAGTACTCCAGAGCAGTAGTATTACTAGAGTCCTTATTTCATAGAATCATAGCATAGTTTGGGTTGGAAAGGACCTTCAAAGCTCATCTTGTCCAACCTCCCTGCCATGAACAGGGACATCTTCACCCCGATCAGGTTGCTCAGAGCCCCATCCAGCCTGGCCTGGGATATTTTCAGGGATGCCCTCTGGGCAACCTGGGCCAGTATTTTACCACCCTCATTGTAAAAAAAAATAATAATTCTTCCTCATGTCTAGCCTGTCATAAAATAAAACAACAGTCTTTTAATATAATAGATTAGAAAAAGACTAAAACATGCTTCAAAACAGCAGTTCGCCAAATGTTAAATAAATGGGTTGTCAACTTTTTTTTTCCATGAATCATCATACATTCTTATCATCTGCTCCCTGAACTGAAAATATTATTTTAAAAGCTCCTAAACACTATTCTGATCATGAGCTCCAGACCACAAAAGAGCATAGTTCAGAAAGTGCTATGCATCAGTGTTTGAACTTTGTGATAAACTGGCTCTGCTGAATTTTTAAGAGGATTTCACTTTTCTCCTACATTTCTCATAATGTCTGTTTCTTGAAGATCATCGGTTTGTGAATGAAAGGGGGAAATACTACTTCCCCACTGTTAACAAATTATATGGTTTTGTGGTTTTAAACTCTGTTACTAAGGTATTTCATTATCTCTTCCCACCATACAGAAAATTAATCTTTCTTATCTGTTCTGTCAGGACGTTCCTCATGGAAGAATTTAGATATATAATTGTTAGATATATAATTGTTAGAGACCAAAAAAAAAAAAAGTGCCTGATACTCCTCTGGTTTTCCTAAGGACTGATCCAAAGATACTACAATTTTCATGTCAAAATCCCTTTTGTGTGCAAAATTAGGGACTGTGTTATATCAAAGACATGTTCACTGTTTGCCAAAAGCAATAGAAGTCCAGTATTGTTTAAAACACAGAAACAAAGCAGAAGCCCTGAAGTGAAATAATTGACACTTTCAGCTGGGAGGTACGGCACTGAGGCACTTCTAACCTTTGTAGGAGCTGGTGGTGCTTAACATATTGATTTATTAATCACTTATCTGCTAAAAATCATCCCCAAGAAAGACTTTTCAAGTAGTTTTGAGGTGAAGGATCAAATTCAGACTTCAAGCACATGGAAATAACATGTTACCCAACAAAATAAACTAAGTGATCTTGAGCACTTTTGAAAATAGGACTTGAGTGCCTGTATTTCTCAGACATTAAATATTATTTAGAGGCTAAATACATGAAGATCTTTTAGGACTTGTGTTCACATGCATTAACTCATTTTGTTTTTTATCCAAGACTGTAATTCTTCTTGAGATTGTGGCTATAGCAAACTATAATAACTTGTATTCCTGTTAAGTAAATTTAGCTAAATGCAAAAAAAATTCACCTTTTCTGAGCAAACTTCAGATTTATTCAGTCAGGTTGTTCACTGTCCATCTAAAGAAAGACTTCTCTAAAGTGGTTTGATTATTTTTCCCTCAGCTGTACCAGTTGCTTTAATAGACATTACATTTTCCTACATATTGGGTCAATGTACTGGGTAGAGCAACTCTGAAGAGCAGAGATGACCATGAGTTCATATACATAATATGTATTTTCTAAGAAATGTTTCTAAGGAATGTAATGTCAAGGTTCTTCATCCATATCAAAAGGACATCAACTGTTCTACATTCTGCAGGGTGTTTGATGTATCTCTAACAAGGGAAAACAGTGTATGAGAATATGGTATTATTATTATGAATTCAGAACTAGTAGCACATCCGTATTATAGATAGGGAGGAGAAAATACTGTATAGAAATACGAAGAACAGAAATAGAAAAAAATATTGTAAAAATGGGACTCAGTTGGACTTCTTTATAGTAGACATTGTACAGTACATGCCCTAATAGAGAGATTTCTTGGCTAAATTGCACCTATAACCAGTTATGAACTCATTCTGTTGTTTGACATTTGCACTTGAATTTAACAAAGCTCCATACAAAATTCTTGCCAACAAATCAACACAAAATCAAAATCAAATTTTTTATTTCTCTCAATGTTATTGTTAGAAGCTTAACAGGCAACTGTTTGAATTATTTTTTTATAGATATATACACTATTTTATATCATGTAGGAAAATAAATTCTGTGGTGGAAGTCCAGGTCTTGGGTGTGTTTGGTACTTAGTTTATCTACACTGAAGGTCTTCTCAAGGGCTGTGTCTGATTGATAAGCTGCCGCCCATAATGAACTGAACATGAGGCAGATCTTCCTCCCAGTGCACATTCTCCTCTTTCAACATGTGCTTGCTCTGGGACAATTATTTGGCATGAGTAAGTCAGCTGAAATGAAAGAATAACTTGTAAAAATTTTGAAGCTTCAGCTTAATTTTTTTTGCTAGCAACAGCATGTGAAGATGACAAAACCAGTTAAAACTAGGTGGAACATCAAGCATTTTAGAAGAACTGCAATTTGAACCTCAATGTTTGTCCATATTAGCCTTTATATATTGATCAGGTAAATCCAGAGTGAACTAATAAAAGTGATGTGATTGGAAGGTTTGGGAGAAGGTTCTTAACTAAACAAATTTTCCTTAAAACAATGCAATCAACAGCATTATTTTAAAATTTGTTAAAGTTATATTTGCAGAAAAAGATGAGTATCACATGCTGTCCAAGAAAATCTCTCTGATGGTAATCAGAGAAAAATAGAGTCGAAAAGATGTAGCTTTATATCTATTACTATATATATATATATATGCAGCCCAATAATACAGAGTAGCTAAAACTAAATAAAAGCAAAACTGAAGTTTTACAAGAAGCAAGGGTTCAAAATATCTGTCTGTTTAGCTCAATCAAGATCATCAACGTTTTTTGTATATGTCATACCTTTCAAATTTCTTTGGAGATACCAAATCTTTGATTCACTTTAATTTTGGATTCTTTTGTTGGGTGTTGACACCTGAGGGCAGGATTGGGCACAGCATTTATGGCACACCACAATTATTTATTAGCTAGTGCATATAGGCGTGGGCTGGGACAAGTATGTTGTGAGGAAAAGCTATGGCTTGCCCTGGGATAGATGAAGACATATGGTAAGATACAGGCTAAGATATATATACAGATGTACAGTCACCTGATGAGTGCCTGCTGGCCACATTGCCATCAGTCCAGTGCAGACGTGTTAAGTTCTGTTGTTCCTTGAAACAAACTGATCCTCAGAATTGCTGATTTACTGCTGATCTGAATTTTCCTTTTTCCCTCAGATTTTATACTTTTTCCTGCTGGTATTTTGCTTCTGAATAATTACTTATTATTAACAAAGCAATCTCACTTCTTTGTTTCCACCTTCTCATCACGCCCAACTTATTGTCCTATGTGGTCTCACACATATTAATGGCAACACCTGCTGCTCAGTGTCAGCTGTGCCTAGATCATGAGCTGAACATCCCAAAAGCAGTTTAGTCACATAACTGGTTATGTAAGTCTAATAACACAGAACAATGGAAAACTTCTACCTGCAGTTGACCAGGACATTACATTCCCTCCAACATATGTAGTTGTTACCTGTTACGTTCCAGCCATGAATCCCATATTCTACATTGACACCATAGTGATCTCCTTGAGAAGACGTATTGTCTTGGGTTTCAGACTTTATTGTAATTATAGTCTGTCACAGCGACCTGTGCCTGCTGGCACCACTAAGCAGCTCATCAGTAGTTAAGGATTCCTGGTCTCAGCTGTCCTTGTTTGCAGATGTGTTGCACAGCTGCTCAGAGCAATAACTCGTTACCTGCCAACTATTAGGACGCTGTTTTGTTTTTAGCTACCAAATTCCAGAAACAGAGGCAAGAGTTTTAGGTACTTCAATCTGAATATCTGTGTTACAAAGTAAAGTCTTTCCTACAAAATTACATTTATATAGTAAAACAAACTTGCCTGTCCAAGGAGGATGGTGAATCTTTAGCAACAACACAATGACACTAATCCATTGTTGAGTCCGTTATTTTTAAGTTTTAAGTCTTCTTTTAAATACAAAGTCTGAAAGACCCAAAGCTGGATTTCATCCTATAAATTAACTCCTTAGTGTCAGTGAGGGTTTGTACATTTTATGAAGTTTTGACACGGCAGATAAGGGAAGAGTCTCTGTGGAGTGGATACAGATGACTTTTTTTTCGTTCTCCTGTTCTTTCCATTAGCACTGGAATGCCTCAAAAAATGAGAATGAAAGATCCACTAACTGTCAACAACTATTTAAAGACTCCTTCTGCATGGATCATTTGTAGAATCATTAGAGAGCAGGTCTGTCACTTAACTCTGTATTGAGAGGGAAGCCTAACATGACTCCTACTAGTTTGCTCCCTTAAGTGTTCACTTGGGACTGTTTAAAAACCATTTCCATACAGTGTGACTGGATCTGATAGGAATAAAACCTAAATGTAGAATTTCAGAAAGAAAAGGAATAATAATCTCAGATTTTTCCTCCAGTACTTCTGAAGAGGTAGTATAAGACCCTCACCTAAAATTTAGGCTCCAAGAGCCAGTTTCTTCCTTTCCATTCACATTCTAGTTTTCCTTACTAATGTCCTAACAACGCTACTATGAAACATCCGTCCCCTCAGAAGTGACAGAAAATATACTGCCTTTTTTTTAATCTTTTTTTTTTTTTTTGGTCACCTAAGGGGGTTTAGTTATCCCCTGATAAACTACCAGATTTTTTTCTCTAACTACACCTGTTATTTGGTTCAGAACAGTGGCTTATCTGCATTATTATTTACAGTTGCATTTTAGTTTTTTGTTTATAGATGGTTACAATCAGAAACTTATCAAACATTGAGCTAGAAAATGCAGCTGCAATGAAGCAATGAAAGGCAGAAATGGCACCTGTCCAGATTTCTTCCTTTTTTTTACAGATTTCTCCATAAAGAGACCTTATAGCAGACTTTCAACACTTAAATGGGGCTTATAAGAAAGATGGGGACAGACTTAGCAGGGCCTGTTGCAATAGGGCGGGGGGTAATGCCTTTAAACTAAAATAAGATAGATTGAGACTAGATATAAGGAAGAAATTTTTGACAGTGAGGGTGGTGAAACATTGAAGTAAGTTATGCAGAGAGGTGGTGGATGCCCCATCCCTGGAGACATCCCAGGCCAGGCTGGACAAGGCTCTGAGCAACCTGATCTGGGTGAAGATGTCCTTGCTCATGGCAGTGGGGTTGGACTATACGCGCTTTGAAGGTCCCTTCCAGGCCAAACTATGCTATGATTCTATCATTCTACACTTACTAGGCATTTATTATTATTGTAAAGGCCTTTTGTTCAAGGCAAAAAAGGTTGCATTTTCTTGTTGCTTTTTTTTTTCTTTGTGATGCTCTTGTGTTAGTGCTGTCTTGCTTGTCTCTATTCTATTTAACTCACCCTCATCACACACATAAATCAAATTAACTTATACCTTTATACTTTTCTTTGCAACATGCATATTTTAGAGCCAGATATGGAAGCATGTTTCTTTGCTAGTTTATTTGTCTGTTTCTTGTAAAAGAAATTTTTATAAAGATTATTTCTGTGATGTGAAGTGTCATACAAGTGCCCACAAATGATCATTCAAAATGTCCCATTAAGTTGGAAAAGTTTTGACACTCGTGAAAAACTTAGTTCCACCAAACTAAGCCCTAAAACTATGTTAATTGTTATTCATAAGTTTAGCAGCTTCTTCTATAGACATATATTTTTCCCTTATATTATTGAGAACACTTTTTAGGAAGATCTGAAAGGTTTGTTTAAATGAACATCCTATGAATAAACTGGTGAGTTAAAAGCATCAGCATTAGCACCCCTTTCTCTCTCTGTATGCCTTCTTGTTTTATAAGAATGAAAGTTCTACTCTCCACACACAGCAGAGGTACATTAGCTATTGATATGATAGTTTTCTATTTAAACACAAGAAACGCAAGGTTTTCAGAGAATGTCTTGACAACTCTACAGTCTTGTTTTCAATTTAAACCCGTAGACATAGTTTGCCACCTTGTGGCAAATGTGTTTTAAAAACTACAATGAATAGACCTGTTGTCATAAATCCTGTCTTACTAAAATAATTTTCCAAAATCTAGGTCCATAGTTCA
Organism: Patagioenas fasciata; assembly: GCF_037038585.1. Lineage (NCBI taxonomy): Eukaryota > Metazoa > Chordata > Aves > Columbiformes > Columbidae > Patagioenas > Patagioenas fasciata. The sequence continues at coordinate 206,652,728 of NC_092520.1, forward strand.
AAACAATAGTCTTTAAAACATGGACCTATTTTTGTAGGAACTAAAGCACACAAAAAAAATCTTTATTTTTTTAAATAATCTCTCAGTTTAAATAGTTGAAATATACTGCTGATATCTGCAGACAAGAAAAGAACACTTAACCATTGTCCACACCAGCCTTGAAAGTCATATAACTTATGTAGGTTGTTGGCAGCTAAGTAACTAAAGGCAAAATCATGCGTACAGGTGCAGTCCTATTAAGAGAAAAGCTTTTTTCTCAAGGTCAGTGATCATGGTTATGCTAGTAGCAAAGACCAAGTTATTACAAGTAGCTGATATTTCAGTTTGGTGGTGAAACCATGAATAAACATTGGAAAATTGGATTGGGTCAACCAGAAATAAAAAATAACACAGAATTATTTTCTGTTCTTTTCCAGTAATTTTATCTAGAATGAACAACTTGAGTAAACTTAGATGTATTCAACTAGGGTGCTAGAAACAAAAATTCGAACACCTTTATACTTAATTTGGAGCTACAGCTACAAATATCCTGAGTGTCTAACTTTTAGACAGAAGAACATACATCCTCTTTCTGGGCCATTCACTAGTCAAATACTTTATAAGAGGGACTATAAGCAAATGTAAGAGAAATAAGATTCATTGACAGTTGTGAACTGGGAGGACGGGAGCTCTGAACCACAGTCCACCATATCCCAGAGACGTCTTCCACAGCATGAGCACGTCTATTTAAGAACAACTGCCACCCCTACATTGCTTGATGAATTATTCTACAGAAGCCTCCTTTCCCCCTGTGTTTTTATTATCATATTCCTGTTGCCTCAACCTCTGCAGTTATTTGAAGAGTTTTAATTCACTTGAAATGTTTTTCTCTTTATTAGCTACTAACTGGGGAGAAAAAACTATTCGTAATGGAGTCAGACAGTTTCCTAGTTTATGATAATACCAGGATTTCCTCAGATTTAATAACTCCAGCTTCAAGCTGTCTTATCTTCATTTTTTTGCCAAATGTATATTCAGTTTTGCCTACAATTTTCTTTTGGCCCATAGTTGCCACCCAGGGAATCTCTTTTGTTGTATATGTCTTTCACTGCTTTGGTAGAGGCTCTGAGACATAAGGTAGATGTGAAAGAGAAACTTATATGGTTTAGGCTGATTAATAGTTTCTACACAAGAGAATAACTAACTCTTTTTCACATATTGTCAAAAAAAAAAAAAAAAAGAGAGAAAGCAGGAAGAGGATTTTCTCATCTGCAGAAGTTGTGTTTTCCATCAAGTTTTTAATATTAAGCCATAGAGGACAGCAGAAAATCTGTTCAAAAATTAAAGAGCAATTCAAGTAGTAACTTCGAAGTGGCAAACACTTCTATAACAGATCATTGAGTGTTTCTGTAGCATAAAATGCGTTAGCTCATTTTGGGATGTCATAAAACATGGTTCTCTGGATGACTTTTTCTCCACGTACTTAGGAAAACTTCCATCTCTGTTTTGAATGAGAGATGAAATCAGACCACACAGTTGTTTCTCAAAGGCATAGGTCTCTATAGTCTACCTCTTATGAGCAGAATATCTTTCCTTTCTCCTTCCCCTTCCTGTCTGGATAGATGTATCATCTGGAATGCTTATTTTTTGCTTGTACTTTGAAGCTATATTGACAAGTTCTGTCTCATACCACATTATGAGCTGATATACGAAGACTGAGTGTCCTCTTCCACCTGTGGTTTCATTCCTTTAGAAAGCAGGTACAAACCCTGCTCTCTGCTCCATTCAAGGAACAATTCATGCATTTCCTAAGTGAGGATAAACTAGGTGGTTTTAACCAGCCTAATGTCTCAATATCTGTATACCAGGCTAGTTTCCTCGGTAAGGTTACAGAAGCCTAAAGATGGTTTCCACTTGCTGCAACTATTTTGAAAATCAGGAATAAGAAATGGACATATTAACTCGGGCTTTGTCATTTTCTAGGTTCAACATATGATAAATATTCTACTATTTAGCAGTAATGAGACTGAAAATCTGCCTGGAGTAGATTGATTCTTTTCCTCCCTTTGTTTACCAGGAATAATTTTGTCCCTTTGTGTTTCTAATGCACGACACTCTAGAAGAGGATGGAATAACTGAGCTCCATCATAAAAACACAAGGGTTCAGGCTCAAGAGCTTTCTGATGCCTAAATTAAATAAATTTAATCTATCAGCAGTTCAGTCATAGCCTGCTAAGCTACTCTGTTCTTCTATGTAAGTATATACTTGTATCAAGAGACTCAGGAGCACTAAATGATTATTTATTGCTGAGTCTTAAGCATAATAAAAAATTCAGAATAAAATAGGGATGGTAAATATTCTAGCATATAGTAGATTGTAATGACTCTTTCTACAGTACACATCTGAACTTCTAAAGAATTCAGAAGTAAACCAAGTTTTTACAAAGACTAAAGCTGTAATGTCTTGTAAATCTGAGATGCAGGAGAGAAACGCCACTTGACACAGTGAATCTTCAGTAAAATTACGGGAACCTTGTGAGTTAAAAATGCACTACCTAATCGTTTTTTCTTCCTATCTAAACTACTAGCCTTTGGGCTAGGATGAAAGATATGCAGCTCTTACAGTGAATAGATGACTCAGTCACTAGAGGCAACTGCCCAATTAGGAGGAAAGTGATCTTAACAGCAACAGAATACTGAACAGCTGCAGATAGCATAACTGTATAAATCAGATGGTATAACTGATATTTTTCCCTTCATGATATAACGTAAGAGTGTAAACCAGATTTGGGGGAATAATACATAAAGTAGGTAAGGGTTGCATGAATTTGTATCATTTAGTCTATAATACAGAAATAGCTAAACAGAACTGTGTTAATTTTATGAGGAGGTTGTTTGAGGTTTGTTTGTTTTTAATTTTAATTAAAAAAAAAAAAAAAGAAAAGATGAAAACCTAATTTTATTAGCAAACATTGACTGAGAATTTTATCCAAAGGCTTAGGCTCAACTCTTCTATTATTTTTGTTAAACAATCACTGTCTACATTCTGGAAATTCCTCTGAATTTTTCCCTTAAGCTAAATGAGAAGTATTTGAAAACTTTAATTTTTATTTGAGCAAGATTTTTTTTTCTAGATAATCTTAACTCAAAACTCTGCCCACTTTTAAGCATAAAATTTAGACTATGATCTAGATAAATACACATAGGTGGGCATTTTATCTCTATAACAAATCAAACCAAAAACCTCAGGTATGAACACCTTCAGGGAGCTCAGGTTCATGTTTGAATCCAAATGCTGTGGTTTAGGCTCCATTCAACAGAAACGCATGCAGTAATCGTAAACTGGAGGTTTTATCTGGTGCTGCTTGGAAGGAAGCTTTGAGGGTTGTAACATAATTTTTTCCTGTGTCAGGGAATAACGGATGTTAAAAGACATCCCACCAGGTCTACATGTTTTCCTTTGTACACTGAATACAACTAAGTTTTCATGGGTTCCTGCAGGATTTTGTGGGTTTGCTTATTACAGATTATCATAATTTTTTTTGGAACCCTTGGAGTAAAATCAACAGTGTCAGGTATGTAAAGAAAACTACCTTATCTGACATCTGGATGTGGGGTTTTTAACTTGACTTACTATGGCAACAAGGCTTATGAGGCTTTTGCTGTCAGTGTGCCTGTCCATGTGTATTCCTAATTTTGCACTTCCTTCCTCCTCCCAGTGAAACCAATACTTTAGTAAAGGAATTCATCAGGGGAGTAGAAGTATCAAAGATAATTAAGCTTCTACCTGGTTTGTGAAAGTGGATGACCAGCTACAGAAACAGAACCTATGTGCTATGCCTAATGGCAGAAAAAAGATGTTTGTGATCATGCTTCTGCCTCATGGGAAGAGTTTTTTATCAGGTCCCAGACACAGGAAAAGTTTCTAATGGAGTATGTGCTTTCGTAGACTCTGAAGTCAGTCAGGCATGAAGTAGAAATATATGAAGCACAAGACTTCCTTATTTCCTGTGCTTGTGGAACTCATTGTTTAAATAATTGCTCCTTGTGACTGTATACAAATAGCTGCTATAAAGAGAATACTTCTGGTACAGTTTTGTTTGTTTGTGGTTTTTGTTTCATTTTGTTTTGTTTCAAAAAGGAGTAGATGAAACATCAGTTGTGCAAGAGATTTCCCTTTGTGAATTAACCTGACAACTGCAGGGTCAATTACCACTTATCCTCCCATACACTGACTTGGAACAGCAGCTGTCTGTTATGTTCTTCCTGCCTGGAAGGCATAAGAGTATGTGATAGGTACATAATTTTAATTAGCATTCTTGAATGGACTTACACACAAGTAATGTTGGATTTAGTGCATGATGAAGCAGCTTGAAAACTGTCAGAAGGAGGGCAGCTGGATGAGGTTGTTGTTTTGATCTCTTGTGTACCTTGAATCCACCAGGATAAGGTCTGACTTCCTTGTAATGAACATTGCTGGTGTGTCTTAAGTATGGCTCATTGCTTTTCAGTCTCATTTCCTAAAAGTCTTGGCTGAGTAAAATAATTCATTATGCACTGACAAGGAAAAATAACCATGCTTATTTCTTAAATTTCTGAAGCAAGTTCCATGGGAGATGTATGTTCTCAAAAATGACTGAGCAATACTTTGGCTCTTCAACACTGTTATGATACCATGACATGTTAGAGTTTACCCCAGAGGTAAATGCAGCAAGATATTCTTGCTGAAAGATTGTGGTACTTTTATTTTTTTTCTTTTTAATTTCCAGCATGTGGGGTTTTTTTGGTTTTTTTTTTTTGTTTGTTTGGTTTTTTTTTCAATTTGAATACCAGAAGTTTGTGCAAGATAATTTAAAAAAGAATTGGAACTTTTTATATTCACAAGACATAAGGGCATCTCAGAGGCGTGGGTTGTAGTTAACTGTCTATAGAGAATGTTTCATATCAATAAACTTTGGGGTACCTGTGAAGCAAAGCAACTAAAGTAGTATCATACAAATTGGCTGCAGTGTGGGATAGTGGAAGAAAGATTTTCCTCAGAGAAGTTTCTTCTGTAACAGTCTTCCCATCTTCTATTTCTCATAATGTGATGTATTCTCTTTTCTGTAATATTTTGTACTTTGTTGGAGGGGTTTTTGTTGTTGTTTTTTGTTTTGTTTTGTTTTTCAAATACATGTGTTTTTATAAGGGAACCAGGTATAGATGAGAATCTTTTACTGTTGCAGACACTTTCATCGAAACAATTTACCTCATTCCTGGAAGAGGCAGAATTTTCCTCACTCTCTCTTTCACAGTTGTAACTGTTTTACCATCTCTTTCTTTGTCCTTGGCACTTACAATTTAAGAATACCTAGCTTCAGCCTCTTCTGGAAAGGTAAGTCTGACTGTGATCATAATTTCAGAAAAGCTACTCTGGATGAAAAATTATGAACATAATAGTCTAGGAAGAATAATTAGTTGTGTTGTTTTTGTTGGTTTTTTTTGTTTGTTTGTTTGTTTGTTTGTTTTAAAGAAAGGAGAAAAATTAAAATAAAAAAGAGAAGACTCTTGGTTTAGTTATAGCATTAAGAGTTTCATCCTGAGATATCTAAATCAATAATAATAATCCCCAGTAAGACTTCAGCAACTTTCACTGTGAAAGAACTTGCCTAAAAATGTTCCTCCACACTCAAAACACAGAGTCCTTTACCCTTACTAGTAAATAATCTCTTCCTTTAAAAATATAGATTTTTCTCCTTTACTATTTCATTCCTACAGTATAACAAACAAAAGACACAATTGCCCATTGTCTGAATGGTGGGAAGTATTTTAAAGAACACTAACAGGATTTTTCTGAAAGCATATATTATTATCCTGCTACTGGTGCTCTTAGTCCCATTATCAACAAGACAAATCATTTTTATTCAACTCTATTTATACATGTGATAGACCAAGAGAAAATGTTTTTAAAAAGACTCAATGAGGTGTTACTTAAATGTGGTTTTCAGCTTTAACTGATTTATTATCTATAAAGTGAAAGATTTCATTCCAGAAGGATCTAGGACGTTGCACTCTTCCTCCTCATTGCGAGCTGGTTTTGAGCTAAGATTACAGCAGGTGAAAGTTCTAATGTCTGTTCAACAGATCTTATGAAATAATTACATCCAGGAACCATTTGGCTCTCATTAGATCCAAGACTGAAGGAGCAAAATCTTTTGAAGGAATGAAACCTCCCTCTCCAAAGCAATACCCCACATCCACACACAAATATCCTACGGGCAAGTTCTTTCTCTCCTCAAAATACACTTAGTAAGCATAGAAACCTAACTTCATGGACCTACCACTGCTTTTTTAAATCCCATGATGTTTTCATTTCATAGGGAATTAATAATAGTGTGTCTTAGTCTTCTTCTGCCTTCCAGTGTTTTTTCCTCTTCTACATTTTGTAGCTCTGAATTTTTGTGTAGTTTCAGTTCTCTGACTATTTTTATTTCTTGTTGTCTCCAGCTATTCCTTCGAGCAGTGTTAAGGATCTCCTGTATGACAAAGAATCACCATCATCAGTCTGAATAGTAGTTTTGGAAGAGGAAGGAGGTAAATGCACTGTTTTATATGCATGGTTCCTGCTTTCTTCTGTTTGTTACACTTTATGTAGACAATGCTCATCAGAAATTCATTCTACCACAGAAAATTCCCTTATAAATCAGACCCAGGAAATTCTGTCTAAATTTTCTTAACAGACCAGGCATCAGAGAGTTGGCTCAGAGCTTCACTTCTTTTCTCCCTCAAAATACATATTTCTGTTTCTTTCCTGAGGCCTTTGCTTCATTTTCTGTGACCAGAGATGTTGCCTAAGTGTGAAAGGAAAAGGAAACTGTCAGCAACTCAGACTGGGTATATAATTGGCAGCAGAATATTACATTTCTCAAGTCCAGAATCTCTTTTTTCCACAATACATGGCAACTGTAGACCTTCTGTCATCGAGACTTGTCTCTGGAATGGCATCCTTGGGAAGGCCTTACGGGTGAGCAACTGCTGAGATTTTGTTTGATTATCAGTTAATGAATTCATGAGAAGCTGTGGGAGTTGAGCATACAGTTACTTATGGAAATTCTAATGAGTATCTGAATCTTCAGGTGCCAAATCTAGCCCAATGCACCCTGCTGGTTCCTAACAAACCTTGAAGTATGAGCACTGTCAGCACCCTCTAAAATTACTTGGAGGCTGACATGGGAAAGTCACCCTAATGTTCTCGGATGTATTCTTGTGAATGTCAAGAAAAGAATACAGGAAGAACTTGCTCTCATTGATTATTAACTCATTAGAGGTAAATTGAAAAATTGCTAGGAAAAAAAGAGAGGAAGAGAAGCTGACATTTTAAGGTGCAGATTTGTTTGCCAAAATTCCACAGTCATCACTATGACTCATCTTACGTAATCATTACTTTAATTGCCTGTATTTCTGAGATGCCACTAGTCTGTAGCTTCCTCAGATGGTTTTAATTACAGATACCAAAGAATAATTATGGTGAAAGTAGTGCAAAAGCACAGTTTACAGTGACCCTTGAGATGTAGGTCTAGCCAGTACAAAAAGAAGCTAAAACCAGTCCATTTATATCCTACCATCAAGAAGATGGGTAGCAGATGTTGAAAAATATAAATATATACTTCAAGGAGACCAAGGGTGGTGTCTTTCCATCATAAAACACATTAGTATTGCTGTGGCTGATTGTCTCATCATCTGCTATGAATATTTTCATCATTGTAACCTCCTAATATGGTCTTCTGCTTCTTATGGAAGTTTGACTCTAGTGTTTTGAGAGATGAGGCAATCTCCCATGCCACAGAGACAGCTGTAGCTATAATAATAAAGTATTTTCAGTCTTACCAACTTATGGAAGTTTATATATATATCTAGCCTGTTTGACCAGTATATTCCTCCATCATCATGCTGGAATCTTTTGAGTTAAAGAGAAAAGTTTCCTCTTTACTTCATAGGTCATCCTCCCTTTTCTAATGTTTCATTCCTCAAGCAGAGGCACATAGTGCAATTAACGAGGACAGGAAGGGCAGAGACCAAAAGACTGGGTTTACTTTCCTTTCCTCCTATGATTTCTCCTGCTTTCATGGTCACATTTTGTATGTCTCAGTCCTTTCTATGTTTAGCAGGGTCCCCTCAAGATACAAACCTGAACAATTCTCTGAGTTTCTAAGATACTACAATAATAGAGGTGGTTTTCACATTGTTTTTCTGTGGCCACTACCTAGAAGGTTTTTCTGGGTTATTTTTGATAGTTTGAGATTGGGTTGGTACCTCTCCCTCACCACCTTGATAATTTGGAAAGCATTAGAGTTTTCAGACTTAATAAGGAGTAATGTTCGTCAGGAAGCGGTCTTCCTCTTCAGTGTTTTGAAACATGTCCTCCCTCTTCCAATGCTCAGGTTGCATGAGGTGAATATCCTGTAATTTAAATATCCTTTATACCATCTTCAGGAGAAGATACTGTCAGGAAACTCAGTCACTCAGAATAAACCTGTTAATTTTGGAAAAAAAGAAATCTTTTCCCCAAAAAAGTTTATTTAAACATTCCAGTTAAAGTATTTTTCCATTTTAAAAAGTCTCATGTATGGTATGCTCCAGACACTTAAACGTTCCTCAGATAAGGTTTATTGTGTGCCATAGGATAATACTTTGTGGAAGTCCTTTGCAAGCACATCTGTAGTGTATGATGGCTATTTCCATTAAACCATGAAGAAAAGGAATTGGAAGATCTAAAATGAAGGAATGCCAGAAACTGGTAGTAGTGCAATAAGGCTGGCCAGAAATGTTCATGGTTCGCTAAGATGATTGAATAGTGGTTAGGGACTACTTCAGTAGGAGTACCTGACTGTTTAGTATTCATTACACATGGTACTTTCCTAAAACAAATGTAGAGGATATCATTACTGAGAAGGTAACTATTAAATCATTGCTGTAGTTAGCAAGACTTGGGAACATTGCAAATAATGTTTGACTGGATGCTAAAGCAAAGACATTATTAAAATAAATGGTTCTACTGTTGTGTTTGGAGTTAAAAACATGCCACAACAGCTACTGAAAGAAGAAATTAAAAAAAAACAAACAAACAAACAAACAAAAAAAAACAACAACAAAAAAAACCAAAAACAAAACAGCAAAAATTGAAGTAAAAAGAAATTACTAAAGAATGTACTAATTTACTAAGACCTCAGATGCAGTTCACCACCATTTTATTTTTCTTTCTCTTTGATGGCATTATTTATTTGAAATAGTTTCATGTCACATTATAATCCAAATGCTAACTCTCTCTTCTGCTACTTATGTACTTAACTGCAACCCTATTTTGTGATAGGAAAAGGTCACAGATTCTGTCCTTTCTTTTTGAATATTTACCAATTAAATTAACCTTTAGTGGTTACAGAGTTGGGACATGAAATTTAAAGATACATTCTTTTTAAAACTATCAACCTAAAGGACACTTTATTGGAGCACACCAGAAGAATGAAGCACTATGAAGTAAGTCATCTACCTCACATCTTTGATATTTAATCTTTGATGTTTTTTTAATGTGAGAATCTAAATAACAAAGATATTTCATGAAGAGTTTGAGGAAACAGGAGAGGGAAGTGTTGAATCTAGAAGAGAGATCACACAAGTCTAACAGGGGACTAATTCTTCCAAAGCCTGGTCTAACCTTATAGCTCAAGAAATCACAATCAAGCCTCCCTGTCTTGAATGCCAAAACTAATGTATGAACCCTATCTAATCTTAATTCTTTTAGAAGCGCCAGAACTGTATTATTTTTTAAGGACTGTTTTTACCAGTCTCTAATCCAATTATCCAAAAGTTGTCACAAAAGTTGCCTCATTCCCTGCCCCTTCACGTCATACTTCAGCCAGCAAGTGTCTTTACGAAAAGCATTTATAGAAAAGGAGTTTAAAGCCACTCACCAAGCCACAGAAGGCACAGGGCCTAGCAGCTGATGTCATCACTTTCAAATTAGTGCTCTGAATGTGTGAAGAATCTTACCTTGATGGTCTGGTCAAAATCATATCAGTGAGTCCAAATTCTTGTCTGTGCCTTATTGACACCTCTGCTACATGGATCTCTCCCAGGCATGGATTGTCTGTACAAAACTTGTATTGTCAGTCACTGAGTACATACTTATCACTACATGATGTTGTAGTACTGTAAAAAGTTCAAATTGCCTGGAAAAGGCATGTCTTCATGGCATGTTACTGTGCCATGCAGTAGTGTTCAGTCTCAAAGGCAGAACAGTTTATTCACATCAATATCTTTGATTTCTTTCCAAATGTCATCAGCAGAGGCTACCATCCCTATGTCTGACTCCTGGTATGAAGATGGCTAAAGTTTAGATGAAAGTGGGTCTATGTGAAAGGAATGCTCTTGATTATGTGCATCTATGTGGCAGCAAAAGCACTAACAATGATAGAAATGAAGCTGTACCAACAATAATAGCACATACATCAACCACAGTAAGATGGTGTTGAGAGCTTTTTTTAAAAAAAACTTCTTTTTCTCCTTGTAAAAATATATTTTAAAAAATATATTGAAAAAATCTAAGCACTCAGAAGCTCAAGAGTAGGACAGCACCCTGACATCCAGTGTGCAGGAGAGCAGGGTATTGATGGACACATGAATAAATAGCCAGGGGCTCTCATAGGTCCCAGCTAACTTGTAAACACATGTGGGCTCCACATGTTCACTTCTGATCTGTAGCTGCCTTCAGTCTCTGAATAGGCTAGGCAAGCATTTTACTAGTTCTAGGGACTCTGTTTTTTTTTTTTATCAGACCTCAGATATTTGCTAAGGAGAGTCAGCCAACTGACCCTTCAGCAAATGTGCTTCCCTAAATGTTGCTGAGAAGGTCCCACATCTTGCGAATGGCTTAAGTCTTTAAAAACTGCAAGTTAATTATTATCAAACTATGTAAATACAAGGTCTCATTTTAACAGGCCTCAGTTATAGCAAAAAAAAAAAAAAAAAAGTGTTTAATATTTTGCTTGAAAAGACAAATCAACTGGCTAGAGAAAGGAGCACCAGGGACAAAGTTGCTGTTCTCACCCAGGACAGCACCCACAAATAGCTGTTCAGAGGGCAGACTGAAAGCTGGCAGGGGTGCTGAGAGACCTGCTGCTGTGGTTTGTCCTGGGCAAGACAAGGCAAAAGCTAAAAAGGGATTCATGCTGAAGTACAGCAGTAAACTTCTCCCAGGAGAATGACAGATTCAAAAAGCATCTCTTTTTTCTTTTTTTTTTTTTTTTTTTCTTTTTTTCTTTTTTTCTTTTTTTTTTTTTTTTTGACTGGGGAAAAAATGCATCCCCAAATTTTCATTATACAGTAAATAAAACTTGGAATGTGCTGTTTTAATCCTGCTGAAAAGCTTTGTTTTATTTCTGAACTTTAGGACAGCTTGAAAGATTAGCTAGCAAAATGTTGAACAGAATAATTAAAGTTTAGGAGGATAAGATAGATCTACATTTTCGAAGTTGCAAAATAATTTGCCATTTGTTGTGTTTTGGTTTGATAGTTTTTTTATATTTTTTTTCCACAATGTATTCACTTTTGATTTTATCAACTAACGGTTTTCACAAACATTACCAAAGGATTTCTGCAATCTTTTATTCAGAGACATATAGAAAAAGCCAAGGAGTTCTAAGAAAACAGATAAATCCTTCATTTGATCCAGAATTGTGGTTATTCTTATAACACACAGACACATACAAACTTCTGAAATAATTTATACTGTAATGAGGTTTTTTTTCTGAAATGCAATCCTAATGGCAGAAGATTGGAAGGGGGAGAAGTTCATAACTCAGTTTTATAAAACGTTCATAATTTTGGTACACTGAAGCTGTGCTTTCAGAGAGTTCAGATATGCTATCATTGATTTGAGGAACAGCCAAGGACTTTACTCCAGAGATACTGGCATAATCAACATTCTGTTCTGGCCTTTCAGGCCAAAGTATTTGTACACATTCTTTTCCTCAGCCTTCCCTTCTGCTTAGAACATTATGCCTGTTTCCACACGCCAATTCTTAAATTCTGACAGATGTTGAAGTAAGTTATAAACGGTCCTAAAAGATTAAGGCAGCTACTTCTTGATACACTTAGGTGTATCCCTGAAGAGTCGTGACTTATTTCCACTGAATACAAAATATCCCTGGCTCCTTTCATCATTATATCTGATTATTGTCCATATTTTCCCAGAATGCATTGCAGGAGTTTCAGATGTCTGAACCAGAAGTACAAGCTCTGAGATGTATCACAGACTACATCAAATTTTTAAGTTGCCTGAGATACAGTATATTTCCCTTTACCATGAGCAGCCAATACCATGTCCCTTAAATACAGAGTAGTCTTTTTCAACAGTAAGTTCTGGTTATTTTTGTTATAAACTCGAACAGACATTCAGGCTGTTTTCTCCAGGTGTGCGATCTTGCTACCATCTAGTGGTTGAAATACATATTGCACTTTTCTTTCCACGCCGGTATTGAGGCGTTACAATTATCTGCATCTACCCTCCCAAAATTTTTTGAAATCCTATATTAATCAGCAAAGACACGACGGGTGAGAGAATTATAGAAAGTTACTAAGAATGGAGACCAAAAAGGGGTTCTTTTTAGATGAGTAGGAAGGTATGGTTTCTTTACAATATGGATCTATTTTATATTTGTTTTGCAGGATTTTAGGGCTGCACTGATTTCAAAAGAGAAGTCTGAGAAGCATTTTATGTTGACTCTTTCTAACATTATAGTACAAGTCTAGCAGATCTCACTCTTTGTCTTCAGAGATAGACATAGTGACTTACTCTGATACGGAGAAATTATACTTAATGGCAAAAAATACTGGATATTGCACCTGAAGATAGTTATTGCCTAGAGGTTTCTTGCTGCATCCTGAGTTTAACAGCTAGATGTAATCAGTAGAATAAAAATAAAAGAATCCACTCAAGACACGATGATATTGTACTGGACAGCGACAAAACTTAAAAATAAACTGCTTAATCACTGCTCAGAGCTGTCTTCATCCTTGTTGCTTCTGAAAGTCGAACTCATAGTCCCTTGCATGGAGAAATGCATCTATTTTTTATTCCTTGGTGGGGAGTAACTTTTCTTGTGGCTTTTTACTAACAGCTACAATACTGATTCTGACATCTACTGACAGATGTAAAAAGGAAGAGTAAAAGTTATATTCGGGAATGGTGAATGGTTTGGAGCTTCTGGTAACTCTAGGAAGAGAGTCCAGTAATGAAATGAATCTGTTTCGTCTGCTAAATTAATCTATACATATTTAAAACTGAACATAGCAAGTACTTAGATATTTTGGACATATTACTATGTATAAGGATGATCTGTGATGTGGAAAATTTTATTCATTCTCTTTTTCATGCAAATCAAATATTGCTTTTTTAATATCTCAAGGCCATGAGCGTGATCAGAGCCCCACTGTAGCTTTCCTTAGTGAAGAATTAACAGCTTTTTAAAGCAAGTTCCCTAAGCAAGACAGAGGAAAGTTTGGCTGTTGTTAAAGCTATTTCTAGTTTTACCAGGAAGTCAAGGCACATATTATTTTATGGGATGTCACTGATTCAACTCGGCATAGAGAACAATACTGGTAATTTCCACAACCTTGTCCTCACCACAGGCTCATACACTACTCTGTAGCTTCTTTCAGAAGTGCTTTCTTGTATTGGCAAAGGCACTTTAGGGTAATTCCTTATTATTCAATGTGATCTGGATGACAAAGTATTTATTTCTAAACAGTTTCTTCTGTCTTTTGGGATCCCTGAAAATTATAGGTGTTAGTGGTTATTTTGTTACGTGTTCCAGACCTTGAAGAAATTACTTCTAACCCTAATCTTAGGGAAAAGTCTAGCCTAAATGTGACAGGTAAGTTGAAGTTAAAACTGTGAGTAAAATAAATAGTACATTAAGAAATACCACAGGAATAGTTGGGGGAGAATCAGCTGCAAACCAATAAAATACATAGGAAGAGGAGTGTTCCTGGAAAGTGTGGGAATTACAGCCTTTCCCTTCCCGAGTTTTAAACATTTGACCTTATCCAAGTTTTGCTTTCAGCTCACAATAACAGAATGGGCTAAAAAAATTATAACTAGAATGAAAACACAAAATTGAGACCAATCACATCTGTAATTCCTGGTAGGCCAAGATGCACAACCTGCACATGTTCAGTCTTGCTACAGCCTCTTCTGTTGTTGAGCCAGTACCTGAGGCGATGTCCAGTGTATGAAGTCATAAAATAAGAGACTTTGTGCAGCTGTACTTTTGCCAGGGAATGTATCACATAGCACAATTCAGAGCATAATGGGTTTGGACTAAAAAGAACACATCATAGCTGCAGGCTCAGGACTTCTCATGCCTCATAACTCCAACACGTTCAGCATGTTTCCATGAACTGAGGGCAGCTGATATCTAGTGAGACAACGAACATAATCATTAGCTTCATCTAGAAGCTGATGAGATTGCAGGACTAGCTCTAAGCTGGAGGGTTTCAGGCCTACTAATGTTTGAAGCATGCATTATAGATGAATATATTTTTAAAGCAGCAATCCTCCTAATTAAAAATATCAAGGCAGTTTGGCAGTCCATTGTGCGGAAGGTGCTTTGAGGTTGAACAGATTGCCACTGCAGACCCAGCAACCTCAATGAACACTTGATTTTTCTGTAAAAGTCTTCATATTCCAGGAGCCAAGAGTCGGGCTGCAGTAGAAGGGCACAGATAACTCACATCTGCGTAAGACAGGCTGGCACAGGTCAATAAATGAACAACACTGGATTTGGTGGAGAAGCTGGTGTAATAATGACAGAAAACTGTGCTGATGGGGATTTCCATATTAATATGTGCCTTTGCCTTCTGAGAGGATCGACTTCAACTTTGTCATCTGTTACAGATATTTGTGTTGACTTTCATAGAAGCTTCCGTAACAAAGAATTTGTAACCTTTCCATTGCAAGGCTTTCCTGTAATCTAATTTCACTCAGTATGTCAGTATTAACAGAGAAAGGAGATTCTTCCTTTTCATTTTTTTCCCCTGCATATTTTTTCATGTTTGAACATATGTAGGTCACTCTGTGATTTTCTCTTTGTTGACTAAATCACCCCAATTAAGCATGTGACTTCTGTAGGAAAACCAAAAATCCATTCCCTTCTTTGTCTAATCAAGGTCTAAAGGCATACTGGGATGTGTCAGTATGATTACTCCTACTTCTGGAGTGGGACAGTTGCCATAGATTTTTACAAATACAAAATTCTATCTGTCCTTTTTCTTGTGAAGCCAGATATACCTCTGTTGTGAACCTTGTCAACAGCATTCTGCAGAGCTTTATGAGTTACTTCTTCCAAAAGCTACCACAATAAACCAAACATAGTAAATCACTATAATGTTGGAAAGATATATATATGTTTGCATATTAATTATGAGAAATTGAGAAATACTGCTATAAACACTAGTGAACATGAATATATATGATTTTTAACTTCACATCTCAATAATCATCTAGTATTAGGGGATTGCACATCAGATGGTATAAAATGAATTACTTAAACTCAACTGTAAATTCGACTGAATCTGCATTTATCTCAGTTCTCAATTTCATATGTTGAATTTGGACTTCTAAGAGAATGACAGTATTCTGTGCCCAGGTTGTAGGAGTTTACAGGAGCTACACCAGCTCTGAAAATGGTATAGTTTTGTTCTGCCTCTGCAGTGAGTTCCAGGAGTGGCTTTCATGTTTGAACACACAAAAAAATCCTCTTATAACACCCAGTAGACAAATCCATCCTTCTAGCGTGTTAGTCTAATCTCAGTGCTTACCGTAATAAGCTGCGCTACAAAAATCATGAACCGCTATACCAGCCCGAATTTATAGAAGTAAGTATTCAGTTCAGATCTGATCGCAGCTCTGATGGCAGGATCCTCACCCACCATATGAACTTACATGCTGCATTCCCCCAAATCCTTCATCTTGCAGTTCTGACTTGTGTGTTTCGTGCTCATATATGCAAAGCAGTGTCTTCAAAACAGGCCGTATGGCCTTTCTGAGCCCGCCCCATGACAATATGCCTCTGTAAAAGTGAAATCCCCTCTCTGAATCTCAGCAGAAAATGCTGCACTGCCTGTCCTTGGACACTGCTTTCCCAGGTCAGGTTGAGTCTGCAACTCTTTGCTGCCTCCTGGGTGGTGCTATTGCACCAGTGCACTGCTCTTCTTCCTTCAGATTGTTCCAGCTGCTTCTGCTCCTTCAATACAACGCCTCTTTCAAACAAAACCACTGAGAGATGGCATTTCTTTTATTAATCCTCCATTGTAGTTTTCTTTTAATTAGAGCAGCATATCATGGTTTCAGGCTTGCACAGAACCTTACTAAAGTGATAAAGTTGTCTGTATCTTTCACTGACAGCTTGTCTCTTGGAGAGTTATTTTTTTAGACTCTTACCTAAATTATGGGGATGGAGAAGAAAACAAAGCAGGCTTTCTCCCTCTGAATTGTATAAGTGTCACTGGAGTAATATGATGATTATAGGCTGAAGAAAAAAAAACAGTTTTTTCAGTTCTTGCTAATACTTTTCACAGATATGAAATATCCACAGATCTTCACAGCACCCTTCAAATTTTTCTCAAGCAAGGTTTGCAAGATGCATAGATTTATCACCTTGAATCAGAGTCAAGGATTGGAGCAAAAGTCTTGAATACCTTAGTGTTAAAATAGGATGTGTAAGCATACACTTGTCTTTATTCAAAGTCAAACATTTCTAAGGAGCAATGGTGTTTTACTCTTGTCAAGAGCATAAAGCACTAAGATTAAGAGGAAAGTGTGAAGGATATTTAGACATAAAACTGAAAGTGAGGAGGGCTGAGCCTTTAAATATCTTTTATACATATGTCTGTTCAGCTGAAGAAAATATCATGTCTGTCCAGAAAAACTACAGGAAGGAACAGTTTCTTTTAAAATTCATGAAGTTTCAGAATCATTTATATTGGGCAAATATTAATTTTCTTTAATTTGTAATTTCTATTATATTCTTCTCTTTCGGTAAGACAACTAATGGAATCAAGCAGGCAAAAGCACCTGGGTTAAAATGGTACGGTTTCCTGTTAACATTTGTTCAATGAGAACACAATAATCTTCAGCAAAGATTTTTCCTTTTATAATATATTCTCCTACTGTGTATCTCTGCAATTTAACGTGATATTGTACCAAGAGAAAACACAACTTAAAAGATCTGTGGGAAGGGACTAGACCTTTTGTCTACTTTTGATTAACAGGTGGGAGAGAGATGAAGGATGATTAGCAGGTGGGAGATAGATGGTTGATGAGTTTAGATTGAGTCAAAATTACAGATAATAGTTGTCTTTTGCACATTTCCAATAATAAGACAGCCTTTCCCTGTTCAAAGATGTTCTATTAATGAAAGATTACAGACACGTTATAAAGACTGATAGATTAAAAGACACAAACAAATAAAGAATATCTGAAACTCAAAAAAAAAAGTAATTTGCATTACAGGATCAGGCATTCTACTATTTTGTCAACTGGCCACCATCATTCTTTGTATTTTTGTTCTATGAGCTGTCCACTGTCTACTCTTTTTCGTTCAAAAAACACTAATATACACCAAAGAGCAATTACCTTGGAAGCTGATGGTATCTTTTCAAAGGGAAGCACCTGGGATCCTGACAGCTTTAATTAATTTCTGTTTAGGTAGTGCAGATCAATAAATCTCTGCACAGATGAGCAAAATTTATTAAGATTAATAGAGTAAACAATTAGGACAATAGTTTGCCAAAATTTCAAAATGCACGGTCAGAGAAGCCTAGTGTGGTGTTTGCCAAATACTCTTGTTTTAGTAACAACTCCTAGTCCTCTTCAAACAGACAGATTCATGGTAACAATGTGGAGATGAAGGGCTTTCCACCACTCCCAAAGTGGATCTTTGTGGTACTGGTCTGAATCCACTGCTGTTGCATCCGTATGGCCCATGGAAAGGCTGGATGCAGGAAAAAAAACCCAAAACACATTTATTAGATCTTTCTGCTCCCTGTTTAGCTTTATCTTATTTCAGAGTGGAGATAAGTATCAGGAAATAGAAAATAAATAAATAAACTGTGAAATAAAACAAAACAAAACAATACTTTCAGAGAGACAGCTTTCTGAGATCTACAGCTTCTACTTGAAGCAGAAGAAAAGGTCATAAGCCAGAGAAGGTGGTGTAAGCCCATTGAAGCTACTGGGGCTATGCCAATCTATGTCAGATGAGAAACTGTTTTGGGCACTGTCAAGTAGCACACTGTGACAAATAGGCATCAGGAACAAGTATCAAAACTTATCTGTGTTTGCTTTCTTTTGTCATGTCTCTGCCATTTTGCTTTGCTCAATGCTCACTCATTGTCTGCATTGAACGTATTTTGTTACTTTTTCATCTGAAACCACACAAGTGACAGCAGAATAAAGCCTGAAAACTGTATCATAATCTGCTTTCTCATTTAGATCTTCATGATCAAAAAGTTTATGATTCTGTATTCAAGAGAAAGATAACATTTTCCATTATGACTTTTAGAAGAGAGCTGCAGTAACAGCAGATCCCAAAGTCAATATTAATGGTTTTTTGCTCTCCTAATAACATCCTTGTATTATGCTTTGTGGATGTTACATCTCATGTATCTGTACAAAATCTATAGCATGACTTATCTGTCCTAGAAAATATGTTCTGCAAATACAGCAGGATTCTTCCAACAAAGGTTGTAGATGTAGGAAACAAATGTTCATTTGTTTGTTTTTCCAAGTAATAATCACACATCCCTGTTTTGTTTTCTTTCATATTTTCAATACTAGTCTCACAGCTGCCATGCTAAATAAGGAGAATTTGCAGAAGTCAGACAGAGTAGTTGATTTGTCCAAAGTGAAACAAAGTTCCTAATGCCGGTATCCATTTTAGAAGTCTGGAATAGTTATATCTAGATTCTAGAATAAGACCTGATAGCCCTAGTTTAGCTGTGGCTTTTTCCAACCCTAAGCATTCCGTGATTCTGTGATGATGCACCTTAGAGTGATTCAGCTGTATTTTTAGTGGTTGAGTTGAATGGAAGATCTAATCTCAAGCCTCTTCTTTGAGTTGCCTTCATTTTTCTTTTCCATCCCCATTTTTAACTACATACTAAGAAAGAAAATCCCACATTAAAACAAACAAACAAACAATTTATTTCACAAAAATAAATAGAAATGATGGAGTCACTTTATCACCAAAATCAAAGGGTTGCTAACAATGGGCAATCAATAAGAAGGATTTGATGCCTAGAGCCCTTCAATCTACCTAAGCATTTTCGATTCCTGTCACCTGATTGGAAGCAAGACTGTAGACTCAGAAAGCAGTTCAGCCTTTCTTCTTGAATACTTTGGAAACTTTAAAAAAAAGTGTTTCTAAACTTTCAAGTTAGAAGACATCACATTGTGTCTGTGTCATCCTCAGATCCGCACATCCACTTTAAGTTAAAAAGCATTCACTTTTAGTTCAATGGTACTTTTTATGAAGATATGTGCTTGATAATAGAAGAAGAAAATAAACCAGTTACTCTTATTATTCTGGGGACAAACCATTTTTGTTATGACCTTACAGCTTTCTATGACTGCTGATGATAGAAATTCTTAAGAAAAATCTCAAACCTCAAAGCAGTAGCACCTGAATCTAAGACTCTACCTGGATACCAAAGGTCCCACTAGAGCCACTCCGAGTCCGGGACTCAATCCAGCTATCTAAACACTGCCATTTTGTTTCTGAGTGTCTCATTTTCCCACCAGGGGAGATAAATTGTTGTGCTCTAAGAGTTCCTTGTTGATTGCTCATTTTATGATACCTATTGTTGCTAGTAATAAAGTGACTCCTTCCTTTTCCTTTTCCTTTTCCTTTTCCTTTTCCTCTCCCTCTCCCTCTCCCTCTCCCCTTTTTCCTTTCTTTTTCTTTTCACTTTTTTTTTCTTCTTTCAGAAAATGAGACTCTGCTCTATGTCCTTCACCGTATCTGCCAGGCCTGTAAGGAATTTTTTTAAATCTGGGAGTATCTCAAATGTTGTTAAGTCTTTGCAACTGAACTGGGTCCCATGTATCATTGCAAAAGAGAACAGCTCTCCCACAGGTCCAGTGCCATGTTTACCAGCTGTGGGCTGACATCTCAAATACAGTTGTTCTGTCAGGTTCCAGTTAATGGAGTTAATGGCTCAAACGCCATTAACTAGGAGATCTTAGACATCTAGCTTATATAGACAGCTAAATGTAGGTGTCTTAATCTGAAATGAATCCCACGCAAAGTGACAAATTAGTCATTGGTAAATGACAAGTTTATCATCATATGTAATGTATGATTTCTATGAAAAGTTAGAATAACACTTCATAATTCATTAAGTCAAGTGACTTTTTATGGAAATAGAGTGTCACTCAACCTAACTAAAAACATGGTGGATGTTGAGATGAAAAGAAACATTTTAGAGGAATAACCGACACTTCCCATAATTTCCATTT
The DNA here is from genome assembly GCF_037038585.1 of Patagioenas fasciata. NCBI lineage: Eukaryota > Metazoa > Chordata > Aves > Columbiformes > Columbidae > Patagioenas > Patagioenas fasciata. The sequence continues at coordinate 206,673,261 of NC_092520.1, forward strand.
TATATCTCAGTGCCTAAATCCAGAAAATAGAGAGAACAAAAATAAATTTCTACATTCATATTTATTAAAGGCCATTGTGTTGTTATATCAACTTTCTAAAGATATAATAATGAAGAAAAAAGCTGGATGGGAGCTGTGAAGAAAAGAGTAGGAAAAAGAAACAGAAAAACTACTATTAATAGTACTGCTTGAAGAGGTGGAACGAAAGGAGAAAGATAGGGAAAGGAAATGGGGCAGACATTTATCCAGGTCTGTCTGCAGAGAATTAAACTTTACTAATCATCTAACCATTGATAGTAGTTCATACATCCATGCCTTGTTCATACACATCAGTAATAAGAATAAGCAACAGATTTAAAATAGCTAAAGACTGAGAGGATCCAAAGTCACTGATCTGGCAATGTGGAGGTGCTGAGGAACATGTTTGATGGCTTTGGAGAATGATCTTTGTCTCATGGGACTCATTAGCTGAGAATTACAGTTACATGGCTGAAAACTAACCAGCAAATGCACAATGATCCAGTGAAGATCAGCAGAACCCTATAATGTAAATGTGGCACCCTGAGCAGCTCCTTGGGTCCATTCAAGGAGAAAGGTGAGACCATTGTCCCCAGTAGGAAGTCCACCAAGAGCCAATGACAGTCCCTTCCACAGTACCTCACAGACTGGAGAGGTTCCTGTCCACACAGGTAGGGGCCTCATTATAGGATACCAGAGGAAACAGAATTGGGGAAGATTTTAAAGGACTTATGGTAATGTGTGAGACGTTATAGAAGCTTGGGTGAGGACCACAAGCAGAAGACAGAAGTCAAGGTGGATTAGGAAGGAACAAGCAGGAAAAAAAGTGGAAAGGAAAGGGAATAAAACAAGCTGGTCAGGCGTAAATGTTTTTTGTTGGTACACTTGTCAGACTGAACCCCACATTTCACAATCCTGATCTGCTCTGTCTCCTCATTACATCCTTTTGCTAATTACCTTCTGTGTGGGTGTCCTCTCTATTCTGAGTATTGTGTGAAAGCTTGTGAACTTCATGTTGAACTAGCCAGCAAGTAGGATAAAAAGTACCAGATACTGGATAAAATATAACAATTACTGGATAAAATATAACAATTTCTGGATAAAATATAACAATTACTGGGGTGCAGCTGCAAATCTCTGGAGCTCATATGTCTGGGTAAGAGCAAATGGGGGGATCAGGACATCCGGGGCCTGGCCACCAGGTAGAGTAAGAGTCTAAAGCTCACTACTAGAGTGATTAATATTTTGTGTGTGTGTGTATATATATATACACACATATACATATCAGTATATATAGATAGATATACAGAGAGATATCTTTTCTTACTCTCAGATTTCCATCTTGATCAGCCAGAAAACAGGAACAGGATCAGGCCATGCACAGTGCTCCTGTTTGTGTCAATGCTGTATGCATTGATGTGGGTGCTGGCAATGCACTACTGTTGGTGCTGATCTGTGGACAGCTGTGCACGTGTGTATCCATGCATGTGTGCGTGTGTCTTGTAAATACATATTCAACCGTGCTACTGGCTGAACCTTGAGACACAAAGACACAGAACCCTCACAGCCATCAGGCTACTGCTTTCAGCTATTGAACAAGAAATATGGTCACCCTTATGGAGCAATACAGGACAATCTTCCATCCAAGATTTATGCAACTGATAATTTGCCACTAAAAATGTGTTATTTTGTTATAGATTTTCACACTTTAAGGGAGGAAGCTGCCAGTTTATTCTTTGAAGGCAGTGGTGCTTAACTTACATTTTAATTATGGTCCTATATGGCTTTCTGAAAAAAAAAAAAAAAAAAAAAAAGTCTGAAGCCAGTATTTCAATTAAGTTTGGTTTGGAATATACAGAAATAAAGTACTGTTATTGCTTGGAAGCCTACCACTGTGTCTTTATTCTTAATATGAATATATCAAAACAATAACAATTTTCTTAGCTTCATATAAAATATAATATGCTGCTCCTTATAAATAAGACAGCAAAAGTGGGCTCTGATGTAATTCACATTGATTCTTTAATATAGTGGTATTGCATTTTTGGGAGTAAGGATACACATGTCAGTCTTCAGAGAAAGAAGTGATACTTGCTGGCACTGCTATAGTAGCTCACAGTTTTTCAATATGTCTGAGGAAATGGTGCTCTGCAGGAAACACTGTGGAGCTAAGTAATTGTGGAAACCCACAACAAAAGCATGTCTGTAGTGCTAGTATCAGAAAGGAATCTTTCCCCTTACAGGAATTATTTATTGTTCTGTTTCAGTTGGCTTTCTCAGGTAATATGTCAGGATTCAGACAAGTTGGAAAGTACATGGGTAATTTATGATACAAAAAATATTGCAGCTTGGAAGGTCAAAGCCATATAAATTGGCAAAACACAGGAACAGTGTTGAAGAAACCATTCACTCCTTTGTGCTAAAAACAAACAAACAAACAAACAAACAATCCACACCCAAACAACAACAAACAGACAAACAAACAATGAGGAAAAAACAAGCAAGCAAACAAACAAAAAAACCAAAACAAGATGCTTAAGGGCTCTAGGTCATGGCACCAAATCCATGGTTTTTTCAAATAACCACATCACACAGATCTCCTCACAAATAGACCTATCTTACCTTAAAAAAAATTAAATATTCTTTTTCTCCTTTAATATGTAATGGAACTAAGTTCAATAAATTCATTGTATTATAATAAAAAAAAAATATGTTTAGAATTCGTCTTATTTCTGTCAAAAATGTACCCTTGACTTGTTTGCCCTTTGTCATGGTTTAACCTGAGCTAACAATACAACCATGACAGCTGCTCACTCACCTCCTTCCCCCCCCACCTCCCCAAATGGGCGACAGAATCAAAAGGGAAGGGAGAAACTTGGACTGAGATAAACGGAGTTTAATAAAATAGCAAAATAATAATACACTACTTGAAAATATATATAAAAATAGAAATAGAATATAAAATAAAATATACTCAAGGCAATTCCTCACAAACTCCGTCCACAAGCAGCCCATCTCAGGAAGCAGCACATGGTCCTGAACAGCTGATCAAAAAGAGAGAAAGAAGGAAAAAAAAAAAAAAAAGCAGAAACACCCAGGGGCCTCTGCAAAATGGCAAAAGTTAAAAGGCTGAACTAAACATCCCAAATCGAAGTCCTCCAGCTCCCACAAAAAGAGCGAGGAAAGCGAAAAAGTGAGAGACTGAAAGATCCTGACTCTTCTTAAATATGAAGCATGGTGATAATGGGATGGAATACCCATTGATCAGTCTGGATGTCAGTCAAGCTCTGCCTCATCCACACCCGCCCCTTCCTTGACCCCTCACACCTGTGGGCAGAGCTCAGAATATCCTTGGCTCTTAGACCAGAGCAATTGAAAACATTAACTCTGTCCCTGGGTGTTTTCTCTTGTTCTCAAACTAAGTCCAAATAATGACTGTGCTAGCTATAAAAAATAAAGATTTCTAACTGCATGCAGAAAATTAACTCATTTTCAGTCAAACCAGCACACTCCTGTTCCAGCATTGCCCACTAATATGCATGAATATTTTCTCATGTTTTAATGGTTGTTCATGCTTCTTCAACTACTATAGCTTCTTTTAACCTTTTTTTTTTTTTTTTAAATTACAAAACCAAGAGCTGTTTGGGCCTTGGGTCTGCACAGGTCTGCTCAGCCATTACGGTCAATGACTGAAAAGCTCTTCCCCATCTCCAAGAAAATAAAGTATAAACCAGTTCATCTCTTAAATATTTTAAGCTAGTTAGTATGCAATGATTCTGTTCTCAGCCTCTCAGTCCTTCATTGTATCAGTCCTAATAAAAGCGCAAAAGGCAACACAGTTCTGCAGAATTGCAAGGTATTAAATTGAGTAGTACCATCCCAGTGATGTAAAACTTTGATAGGAAGGGACTGATTGTTTCTGAAACTGAAATTTGTCGTGATTTCAGTAATATCCTTAACTGAATTTAGTGCAATGAGAACTTTCTTGCTTTTGGTCCATACTCAGTATTTCAAGGTACCTGCTGGTAGAGAGTTGGTTTGGATGGGAGTCTTAAGAAAGCCTGTTTCAGGCATTGTTAAGGCTGAATTCCTGATAAATGCAGGCAACTGTATTCAAAATGGTGCAGTTACAGTTCAACCAACATGAGGAGTTTCTGTAGATGCAGTTTTCTGTGTTCGTTTAAATGGAATTGATGTTCTGGAACCCTCATTTTGCCCCATATACAGTAGCTAAATGTGTTATTGAACAAGATTGAAAACTGAAAACAGCAATGACAGATTTATTCTACTTATTAGGTCAGTTGTCACTCTTTGGTAGTTTTTCCATTCTCAAATTATCTTCAGGATACAAAGTAACTAAGGTGAAAGAGTAATCTGTCTTCAGTGTGTGTTATGGAGCTGAAATTTTTCACAATCGTTTTGTTTGAGATGGATTTGCTCGCACATTGCTTTGATAGTTAGATTCTTCTTTCTTTATTAAGACCAAGAACCTGCAGGTTTCCCTTTGACAGCTTCACGTTTCCACAGGGACTGAGGTGCTATCTTCATCTTCAGCCTTTAATGGTGTTGTCTGTTTTCTTCACTTTGGGAATAATAGCTTCCAGAGTGATTTTGGAATCAAGCAGACAGGCAATCAGCCTGCTGTTGGCTGTCAAACAGCAAGCATCCTGTATGTGCTAACATAGACCATGTGATAAAATGGCACTTCTTGGGTTTTAATAGTCCTGCCATATAATTGTACTGATAAATCTATAGAACTCTGGTTTATAACAAGTTGTATTTTTGGCCTTCTGGAAGGCAGTTTTGAAATCCATCAATTTCCTGGTAAGACCCAAAATTACAAGGGGTCTGTACAGGCAACTGTACTACAGAGAAGTTACCAGTACAATCTATACATTGTGGTACAGATATAACATTAGCTACAGTGCTGCTCCCTCAAACAAGGGGAATTGTCTTTGTCAAACACCTTTCAAATTCAAAGCTGAAGAGAAGTATGGATAAGTGTTGTGACTGCTGATTTGCACTCTAAGGCAAACACTTTGCATTAACATTTTTTACAGATAATGATAGGCTGATGTTTGCGGTTCAAACTCTCTTTTTCACCCCCTTCTGAGAAAAATGCAGGCAATGCTTAGAAAACTGAGAAAAGGAGAATACGAATATTACGAAATTACCTAACACAAGCTGCTTTGTCTGATTACTATGGTATAGTCACTGTATGGAGACCCATACTTTATATCCCTATTCAGAGAATTCAATACCAACTGAAATGAAATTGGGCTGCAGCTGTCATGGCAACTTTAACTCAGGGTTCTGTTCTGTATGTCATTATAACTGCTATATGGGATTTTCTTCTGTTTGTTATTTTCCTCCTTGGATGTTTCATTTCTATCCGTTATCTGTTTGCATGAAGCAGTACGGGGATATATTACAAACTAATGAATGTTATCGGCATTAACAATGAATCCTTATCTAGAAACCCAACTCAATTGAATTATCAATGTAGTGAGCTGTAAGTAAATCCTAGAGATACCGCTGATATATTAATGATGGCAGATCTCCCTTGCTTTGCCTCCCCTCAAATATGATTTCACTATCTCTACACCGAGCTAAGTTTGTTCAGGGACCCAGCTGTCCCTCACCAGGAGCTGTCCCGCAGTTCTCCACTAATCAAAGCTGGGCTGACCTGTGGTTTGACAAGGCACACTTCAACAGGGAAGAAGGAGCACCTGTGAAAAGTGCCAAAAAATCTGCCAATATATGTAAATATATATTTTTTTTAATTGGCATTTGGCAGTGTATTTGTTATGACTGGGCACTGGCCATGGATACTGTTTGTTCAGAACAGAAAAGCAATTGAATCCTGTTTAGGATTATTAGAAATGTAAAATCAGGATTTAACTTTTGTTCAGTGACTTTTTATTAGTATGTGCCTTTTCACTATTTCTGCCATAAAGTTTTCAGACTAATCAAGAATGACAAGAGATAATAAGTAATAAGAAATTATTTTAAAATATTCACTTCTACTCGGATTTACTTTACAGTGTTATCCACCTTGCCCAATTATCAAATAATTTATATTATGAAGTTCAAAGGAAAAAAAGATTGTGTTTAAATTAAAAAAAATAACCATGGCTTATCTGTCTGGAGATGGCTATAGAAACACAGAGTAACATCCGTCCCTTGAAAAAAATCTTACAAATTCGATCTAAATTTGATGGAGAATGATTTCCATTTCATAAGACTTTTTAAATAATCATGCAGAATTTTACAGTATGACTATTTAAAATTCTAGATAGATTCAAAATCCTCCCCTCAAACGCCTACCTTGCATGTGCACACACACACACACACAAACATGCTCACTCACACTCAGTTTCTTTTACAGGACCATTTTACACAACTGAACAGGATTACTTCCACTTTTAATTCAGTGTTATAAAATCAGTACTGCTCTGTCTTCACTCCTCTCTGAGTCTGGGGACTTTCTCAAGTCTCTCATACCACTCATCCCTATGCCAGCTTCTCACTGTCATTTTTATCTTTTTTTTTTTTCTTTTTTCTGTCTTGGTAACTGGCAGTGTGCTACATAGATAATTAGCAGAAACACTGATTTTAGACTCTCCTTGATATAATAAGGGGGTTGCAGCTGAAAGGGTTTTTTTTCTGTAAGATCCGTGGTTTTTCAGGCTGTCAGATGTGCTCTAGATCTATGACTCCCAGATATCAGTGCCTATAACACTGTTTCTAAAGAAAAGGCTCTTGTTTATCCCATAAAATCCAGTTTCTGTTGGGGTAGAAAGGTGTAGCTCTGTGTCTCTTCTGGAAAACAGTCACCTTCATTTTGTTCTGATAATTTTACATGCTTGGCAGTAGCTTCACAGCCTGATACGAGCACACTGTACAAATACAAAGAAAAGTGTAAACTATAGCTGGTCATTGGTTATGTGATGGAACTTGGTCTGCTTTTCTATTTTATACTTACTATACATTAGCCATCTGTCACGTCCCAACAGATGAGATGAGGGATGAGTTAACTCTAGACGCGACACACGCCCTGACTCAACAGATGAGACCAGGTGTGAGTTAACTCTGGGTTAATTCTGCGCGGTTATGTGAAGTGAATGACAGACAATCACCTCCGGGGTCCAATTCAATTGTGAGTTTTACTAAAAGTACTTGTTGGAATATTGGTTACAGCGAATGGTGACTTGGCAAAAGTATAACAGAACTTATCAACACATTAACAGCGAAAGTCCTACTACGAGCGGTGTATGGGCAACCATCAGTAGCTATAATATGAAATTTAACCAGAAATCAACAGCAGAGCTTAAGGATGGTGTTATCCTTATATGTTCAAAAGGGAAGAGAGGAAGAGAGTGGTAGAGAAGGAAGAAAACTAAGGTATAAGGGAGAGAGAAAGAGAATAATATATATATATATATATGTGTACGGAAGGAGAGACAAAGAAATGGGGGTATAGGAAAAGGGAGAGAAGGAAAGAGCAGAGAGAAAGGAAGAAAGAAAAGAGTGAGCGATCCAGTCTCTTACAGCCCCACAGTGTGGATGACAGGACTTGTACGACGATATATGGCCTCGGTGTTCCATGGTGAGGATGCTGGGGTCAGGAACGCAGCATCCTCCGATGTCTGGTTCAGAGTGAGGGTCCTCAGGGTGCTGGTATTCTCTTGGTGAGGCTGAGCTGGTATTTCCTTCAGTGAGACTGATAGGCCAGTATTTCCTTGGTGAGGCCGAGCTGGTACTCCCTTGATGGTGACTGGACAGGCCCTTAGATGAGACTGGTATTGCCCCCCTCAACCATGCTGGTTTTGGTGGGTTTTTTATAGCTCACAGAATAGAGGGAAGTCTGGGGGGGGAAAGTGGTGATTGTGAAAGAGGGACAAGTCTGGTCAAGTCCTGGGCCACGTTGAGGGTCTCTGCCTTGTGTCATGCAGAAATCCAGGGGGAAATGGTGATTGCAAAAGATCAGCAAGTTTCGACAAGCTGGCCATATCAGGCGATGGGGCTATGCGCCCTCCAGCACATCCTCCATCTCCAGTTGGTCAGTCAGCCTGATCGGCCTGATCTGTGGCTCCTTAGCTCGTCGCTGATGTGCAGATCGCAGTTCCTCCTGCTCTGAATGTGTCTTCTTCTGGCTGAACTAGTCACAATGTTTTCAGCCATGATCCCTATCAATGCTCAACACCACCCTTTTCAAAGAATTAAATAATTAATGAATCAATAAAGAGCTACATTCTCTGTAGCACCTTTCTTCAGGTGGACCCAGCAGAAAGACACATGCTGGAGATGTGTCATTCTCTGAACTTCTTTTTAAATGTCCTTGTTTCCTTCTGCCCAGGTCAAACATTGCACATGAAGGTGGATGATGAAAGAAAGTACAGATACCCCAGTTCTTAACTTTCTCCACCTTGGACCTAGTGGGGACCTAAAAGCTATTTGAGAAAAGTGTTGGTCTATCTGAACATGCAGACCATTCCAAACAGTTTTGAATTAGACTGTCTCTGAATTTCTTCTGAATGATGCTGTTACTGAAAAATGACACCCAATATTTTGACATTTTGGGACAATGCCAAAGGTTCAGGAACAGTAGCAACAGCGCACAAGAGAGAATTCAGAGTTATGTTTTGAAACAGTCAAAATGTGGCAAAAGTATTACACAGTTGAAAACAAGGTATTTTTGCTGTAATAATTCTCAATTCCTCAAGGAGGAGCTTGTGTGTAAACTACAGGCCAGATATTCAGTGGGAAAAACATTTCATCTGCATTATCTATGTTTAGTACAACATTCAAACTCACATGGTTCTTAATAGCTTAAAACCTTCCGTTAGACATAGCAAAATGAGCATCCTGTTTGTATAATTTTTGAGCAACATGTAGCAAGCTTCTAAATCATGGCAGTTTCTTATTTTTAGTCCAATGTCCCAAGATTTAGCAAGAAAATAATAATTTGTGTGATACTGAAAAAGCAGTCATGAAGTTACTTCATTGTCAGTCATCGACTTTGAATTATGTTGAATTATGTGCATTATGTTTCCAAATAAGGTAGACAGAAATTATTTCTGGTTTTAATACGCCAAAAAGATAATTAAAAACATGGAAAATACTGCTACTTTATCTTGCTAACATCATGTAAGTGGTTTATACAAGTATTTGGATTTTTGTTTATGAGGAACAATCTCAAGCATATATTCACTGATTATATGGGGTTTTTCATTCAATCACGTTTACAAAATAACCATAACCTTCTTTCATACAGACAGATAACAAAATCTTTTACTCAAAATGATTGTTAAAAATAATTCTTTTAATATGATAGAAGAAATACTTGAGAAATGGTTGCTTGTTGCCACAGTTTGTCAGCATGCAATGTCCAAGAGGGCTGACTCACAAAGCAAAAGCTCTTGGTCTGAAAGTTCGAAGACAACAAATTTTATTTGGTTCAGCACTTCTCCATGGAAATTTCATTGTCCTCTAACCCTGTTCTCAGCAAACTATTGAGCAGATTTGCTGAAACTTTCTAGAGAAATTCAGCCTGAGACAGACACCTGGTGTTTAAATTGCAAGCTGTCCAGTTAAAATTTAGACAGGTAATGTGTCTGAAAATAGAATCTTAAAGTAGAAAACATAAGGCAATTTGATAAACAGTATTACCAGTACTGACTGTAATCTGCAAATAGTTAGACATCTGGAACTCAAAAATATATAGCATAGTTCTTTAGGTTCGCATGACTAATAAAATCCATGCCTTCAAATGGCAGATCTCAGCATTAGTTTTCAATCATTAAATCAGATAGAGACAGAGCAAAGAGCTGGATCACTTTTGTCTGGCTGTCATTCACTAGCAAATCTGAAGAATTTTCTGGTATTTTTCTGAGATGTCAATGGTTCCAGAATTTAGGTAATTTTGAACATACAGATGTTGGTTTGTACAGAAAATACATTAATTTTCCCTAATTGTTTGCTTGTTTGTTTGTTTGTTTTCCCACGTATGAAATTTTTATGGCAGACACAGAGCTACCTTGAAGAATTATGAATGAAGAGAGAACAAACTGTGAAATGTAAAGTTGTTGTCAGCACTGCAGATGTTTGAGAACTTATACATTGGAAAGTACATGGCAAAGAAAATTTTTACTGTGGGAAGAATGGAGAACTCATGATCTCATATGTATCAAAATGTAAATTGGTGCCAGCTCTTTGTTATTCAAACCAAACACTGAGCTGGTATGTAGGATGTGTAATTCAAAGTAGGACTCTTAGAGATTTATAACTTTAATTTTTTTTAAATATTTTTTCTTTAAATCAAGACAAAGAATCATTCACATAATTAAAAAAAAATTTACAAAGGGCTTGAGAGCTCACTGAAATCCATAGAAGCTACTGAATACATCTTGTACAGAAAAATAAGACCAGGTTGACTTAGGTAGTCCAGCTGAGATTTCTCATATACCACTTTTTCAGTACCTCAACCTTAATTTAAAAGCCTTATGCCACCTAATTTAAAATGAGTTGTGCTTCATAACAATACTGAGGTTTAAAAGGGCCCAATACATATTGAAAAACTGGAATGAAGCTTACAGTAGCAAGGTAAGGCTTTGCCTGATTAGAAAAGAAAAAGCAACAACAAAAAAACTACCGCCACCACCACTAACAAAAAACCTAAATCCCTTTGTAAAACTGATTAATTCCAAGAATTGCACCTAGAAAACATATTTTCTGTTCTAAAGCTGACTGCAGTAATTTTCTTGATTTTCCTCTTTTTCTTTCTTTTTTTTTTTCCCCTTTCTTTTCAAATTTGTCTGTAGACTAAATATATTTTTATTCATACAGTATACAGGAGTTTGTTGTAAGGTCTAGAATCCAAAATCTGTATAACAGATAGGTGTTTGAGGTAAATTTGTATCTACTTGGCCTAAACATTCAATATGAGTTTGAATTTACTGAATTCTCTTGGCACAGATAATAATTTTGACAGAGAACAGAAAGTCTTTACTACTTTTCACTGTTGAACACTTTTCAATGAGAACTAATCGAGATAGCAAAACATACCTGAAGTCACTAACATACCTTTGGATAACTCACCCAAAGAAGAATTGTTGGCACACAATAATCTACTCCAAAGCCTGTGGAAATTAATAGAAAGCCTTTTTCTGACTTAATTTGAATCGTAATCCAACATCAATGTAAATCAATGGGCCGGCTCACTCAAGTAAATGCTACAGGATCCAACTTTGTAGGAGTATTTATCATTTATTATAAACACAGTGTAATTAGATCTACTTTTGATGTCTTACAAGAAGAATGAAGGAGGAAAATAATTATTTTTAAGTCTTTTACTAGGACCAAAACTGTAGAAGCAACAATATCTTATACTATAGAACAACAGAAAATTCAAAACTTAATTACATCCTATCCAAATACAACCCGATTTCTATTAAGAAACACTTGTTTCCATGAATAGACAAATGGCTATAAAATAATTATTACTTATTTCTACTTTCTCAAAATCACACCTGCTAGGAATAGCTGCATTAACTTTGCCTTTATCTGAATTCTTTTGTCCTTACTATTATCTTATTAGTCTAGCTTCACAGGTCATTTTTATTTTAAATATGAATCTACAGTCAGGTATCATAGAATCATAGAACAGTTTGGGTTGGAAAGGACCTTCAAAGCTCATCCAGTCCAACCCCTGCCATGAGCAGGGACATCTTCACCCAGATCAAGTTGCTCAGAGCCCCTTCCAGCCTTGCCTGGGATGTCTCCAGGGATGGGGCATCCACCACCTCTCTGGGCAACCTGGGCCAGTGTTGCATCACCCTCATTGTAAAAAATTTCTTCCTTGTGTCTAACCTGAATCTGCCCTCCTTTAGTTTATGACTAGATGTGTACTAGTTAGAGTCAAGGAACATCCCTGGTTATAGGTCTAAAACATTAAAATAGTCTCTGTCATGGTACTGGTCTGGGACAGACAGCACAATTGGGCACGGTTTGGAAGTTAGCACAGATCAGGGCTGACTCCCAGTAGGTGGTTTGCAAGCATCCAGTATGATCTGGAGGCTAAGCATTTAAAAGCAAGGGGACAGACTACCTGATGGCATCTGGCCGCAGGAGCAGAGAATGGCTTCAGGCAGATTTCATTTACTAGTGCAGATTCAGTTAACCTGTTGTGAAGCGATATCTCATCAGACCTGGTTCTAGGTAAGAAATGCAGGACTTGGATAAGACATCATGGAGGAACCAGTTGTCATGTGGAAGTCTCAAGAGGTTTGATGGGAGAGAGAGGGAGGAGAAACTTCCTCTTGAGTCATTTATGATTTGTTTCTGTTTATCCACCAAATGCAGATACACACCATGTTTTGCAGCAAAGCATGTGTTTTAAGCAGTTGCTTTTCAAGCAGTTATTTTAAGCACAAAAGGATCCAAATCTGTCAGTAAAGTAGATAATTTCCTGTAGAAGGCATGCACTGAGCTCACTTTGCATCTGGAGCCTGTCAGGCTTCACAAGAAACTTGCGTGTTATATTTGACCTACAAGATAGCAATAGATCTTCATCACTGAAATCTCAAGGGATAGTTTTGTGAAATATGACAGCATGAAAGTCAGTAGTCCAAGTTTTCTTTAAAAAGCAATTATTTCAATAGACAAGTCTCTGATCTCAGTCAAACAGTTGGAAATCTGGAACACCAGATATCTTGCTGATCAACATCAGCTGCATTATTCTAGTTTATCAAGGATGATGATTGCCACTAGAAGAGACTACACAATGTCTTGATACAAGGAATAAAGAAACAGAAAAGCACAAGGGTTGTTTGTAGATTGCACTACATTAAACTTAGCAAACAAATCACTATATTCTGGAGTAAATCTGTGTCATTCTGTCTAACAGCAGTTGTGAAAAATGCACAGCTTCATCCAGAATATCTTCCTCAGAAAAGGTGAGGATTAATGACTTTAAATTGTGGTAAACTGAAGTGGCAAAACACAGAAATTCATAGAGTTGAAAGCTACCTCTGAGTTTTCTACAAATTATGCAAACTTTGTTCCATAGTAGCATTTGACAAAAGTCAGTGTGTCATTTGACAGAAGTGGCTGTTTCAGAACCTGAAATTGAGCATTACTTTATCTACAGGAGTACTTCTCAGGGCAAATCCTGTCTTGCCTGTTGCCCTGTATCACAGAAGGAAGGATACAAAGTCCAAACCTCCCAACCCTGTGGGTGTTTCCAGAAGAGAGTCCTAAACTCAGATGCAATGTATAAAGTCCTTTTCAGTCACATTTGGAGACCGATTAAGCCATTTCGTTGAAGACAGGTTGAGATCTCACATGTTGAGCTGATCTCTGATATTCCTTCTTAAATGCTTGTGGACTGCAGAATTTTAAATGATTCAGCACTAAGGACCTGGATTCACATTTATTTCCACCCTTCTCCCTCCAATCCTCAGGGGGTTTGACTATATAATGTTTCATTTCCCATTTTTTTCAGTGGGAAAAAAATAAAAAAGTTAAGTTTAAGAGTTATTGATAGGGTTAGACTGAAAGACAGAAATTGCCAGATTGTGAAAAGTCCTTTTCATGTGTTTCAAGAAAGCAAGCTAATCTCCCTTTTATATAGCAAGGCACAATATTGTTTACATATTAGATTTTTTACTTATTTTTCCACTAACACTCTTAATAATGGATGAACTATCAGGTTATGAAATATTAATTCATAAAATAAGGATTTCTAGAGTCTGAAAGATTCACTTTTGATCTAGGTCTCCAGATATATTTCAGATTTCTGTTTTTCCACCTTTAAATCTGGTCCCATAATGACGAAGTACATCAACTTTTTGTTTCCATAACTTCTCGCATTTGTTGAAGCATGGGAATCATCCAAGTCAAACATGGTTTCATTACATATTGAGGATATAATGTTTTCTGAATAAGAAAAACTTAACCTTCTAGTAATGCTGAGGACTATGTCAAAGGCATTTTTTCAAGCTGATAAAAACAGGTTGCTTCCCTCTGGCATTTAATGTCATACTATGCACAGAATATGATGTTAAAATAGTTGAACTTCTTAATGCTGAACCCCAAAACCTTACCTGCATAATGGTGATTTTTCTTTTGTTTTGTTTGTTTGTTTGTGTTTTGATTTGGTTTGTTTTCCTTCTCCAGTTGTTCTTGAATGCTTGAGTGCAATTAGACAGGATATGACCCTATTCTAAGAAAAAAAATCTGTCCTTTGTATTGATCAAGGTAATTGATCAAAGGTATCTCAGGGATATTTGTGCAAAATTTTGATTGCAAAATCAAAAATTTTCATTGCAATTTATGGGAAATGAAGTTAAAATATAAAAGTTTGGCTAGAGTGCTGACAAAGGGTTAAGCATTGCTATGGTGTCACTGACAGTGGCTGGCTTACTTAGTATCATTATTGTTATTCACATGAGAATTCTTGTATGTTACATGCTAAACAGAATGAGTGCAGGATTGGCACAGTTAATATCCTGAGCAATAAACACCTGAGTCACTCCACAGGACACTGTAGAAACCCATTCAACACTTGTGTGTTTGCATTTTTTTGTAGATATTCAAGATATTAGACTTTCAAACAAATTAGTGACATCTACAAAATTACATAATAGTCCTATAGTTTTAAGCTTTCTACCTAGATACTAAGAGTTTGATGTGGAAAGTTTCTGACTTGGATCTCTTCCACCCCAAGACACTCCACTAACCAACACGTAAGAGACAAGACTGAAAGATTAGTTCCTGAAGTGGGACAACTCTGCTCAAAATCTTGCCATGTTTGAACATGAGAAATCAAAACAGAGGGGCTGAATTCAGAATGTTCTCTGTAGGGAGATCTGAATGTTAAGATACTATTCATAAACTCTGTGTTAAAGCGTCACCAGACAAAATGTGTAAAGCTTACAAATGGTTGTAGTGAGTATTGGATTCCTCTTCCTAGAACGT